>NW_027361913.1:2770000-3370000 GCF_039654945.1 Dendrobates tinctorius
GGCAATGAGATTCAATATACAATTGTCCCAGTATAAACTCAACAGAAGCATGTAAGAAATAAATACAACAATGTACAAATTCAGGTTCAACTACTAAACACACAAGGGTGTTGACAAGTGAATAACAATAGGTGAAGTCATATCAGTTCAGGTTATTCTGCTTGGAGGGGTGGCTATGAGAGCAGTACATCGAGCGTCAGGTTTCAGGAATTGGTTCTAGTTTAGGAGGCAAATGTAAACAATTTTCAGCACTTGGAACAGGGCAGGTTAGTCAGCTGATTTCTTCAGATCACCGTGGTTTGTTTTTTAGGTGTGGTCTAAGAACTGACAGCTTAACGTGCTATAGCAGGTTCTCAATTATGTTTTTTTTTTTGCAAATAAGTGAGTGTTGCTTTTTATTTAAAAGCAAAATATCTAGTCTCCATCATGACTGTTGTTTTTATTAAGATGATCACTATACATATCCGGATGAAAGTATTTAAGAAAAATTGTTACAGCTGAGAGATGGGGTGAAATGAGTTTAGATATGGAAAAAATAAGCAACGTAAGGGCTTATACTCACATGCGAGAAACTCGGACGAGTCTCGCATGTCAATACCCGGCACTGCCACCGGCACTCGGGAGCAAAGCGTGCGGCTGCATAGAAATGCATGCAACTGAATGATCCGATCCGAGTGCCGGCGGCAGTGCCGGGTATTGACGTGCGAGACTCGTCCGAGTTTCTCGCATGTGAGTATGAGCCCTTAAAGGGATTTTTGCATCTTAGAAAATGATGGTACATTGCTAAATTATGGCATCACTTAATGATTTCTGGGGGATTCACACTAAGGTCTCATTTAGACGCCCGTGTTCACAGATACTATACGTAGCCATTTTATTCTATGTTGCTGTTCACATGTCCGTGTTTTTCATTGACTATGGACCAAGCAGACATGACTGCTTTTTTTTTTGGCAGCACTGATTACAAGGGGAAACACAAGTCTATGGATCCATGAAAAACATGTACAGCACATGGATGGTGTCAGGAACACCGCACTGCACTTGCTCACTGAGCCAGTGCGTGTGTCCTGAGTAAAAAGACTGTGCGCAAAGATACCTGCGGAGCGGGCAGCAGTGGTGACAATACATGCTCCAGGACCTGAAGCACGTGACTGCTGGGGGCGTGGCCTAAGCTCCACAGAGCTAGGAGCTGCAGGGAAACTCCTAGAAAGGTAACTACAGGACAATGTTATCAAGGGGCATAGACAGAGACAGAAACCAGATCAAGCCAAGGTCAAAGCACGACATAGCAATACAGTACCAAAGGATTAGACAGAATGGATAGTCAGGACGTAGCAATAGATCAGAAAACCAGAATGGGCATTAGACAGGTACAATAGGGGTAAACTGTAACGGAGTAACGATAGCCAAGCCAGGAGGTCAGAATCAGAAAAAGACAATTGTACAAAAGCGAGAGACGGAGTACAGAGTGAAGGAACAAGCCGGGTCATACACGGGAAGCAAACAAACGCAGAGTACACGCACACCAGGGGTCAGACACACCAGAACAGCAGTATAACTGACAGAGAATGCTAGTTTGGAGTGAGTATAAATACCCCTCCCAGATCCAAAGAGTGGCCGGCAAAAGTTAACTCTGTGAGAACAGGACATTAACCATGTCCTAACCATGACAGATGGTATCTGTGTGCTGTCCATGTTTAACATTACAAAGTATAAGAGAAGTGTTGTCATTTATTTCTCTATTCATCCATGGAAAGCACTGATGAAACACTGATTGTAAAAACAGACACATGGATGACACACTGATGACACACTGATCGTAAAGACAGACACATGGATGACACACTGATGCACAACACCGATGATGCCGGTGCCATTTTTTCACGTACGTGTTTAAACATAGACGTGTGAATGAGGCCTAATACTGAGTATGAAAAGGCTTCAGTATTGCTTCATAGCTGCACTCTCTTCTCAAGCTTTCCTCTGCACAATGGCAGTAGCGTAGCTACCGGGGGGGCAAAGGAGGCAATCGCCCCGGGCCCCGAGCTCTGAGGGGGCCCACCAGCTACGCTACTGTAACTGTATCGGCGTGCACAGTGCGCCCATGCAGTTACATTCTGCGGCAGAGCAGGGAGAATCGATCTCCCTACTCTGCCGCCCAGCCACTATGGGTCCCTGAGAAGGCGGTGGGGGGCCCCGGTGCCAGCAGTGGGTCCCCCACCTCACAGCCAGCAATGTCGTCCTGGGCTATTCTGTGCGCACAGGACATGTGATGAGGTCACGGGAGGGGCGGAGCCAGGGGGGTCACATGATCAGGGGCTTCAGCGGCTGCAGGGCTCTGCTGTGCTGGTTGTCATGGTGCTGGATGAGGTGAAATAAGTTTCTGTGCGGGGTTAGGAGGGGTTTACAGGGTGGATGTAGCAGAGCTGTGTATGTATGAGGTGTACAGAGCGGAGACGTGTATGTAGAAGGTGTACGGAGCAGAGATATGCATGTATGAAGTGTACAGAGGAGCGGAGCCGCGTGTGTATGGGGTGAGCGGAGCCGTTTGTGTATGGAGCGGAGCCAAGTGTGTACAGGGTGTACAGAGCAGAGCCGTGTGTGTACGGGGTATACAGAGCAGAGCCGTGTGTGTGCGGGGTGTACGGAATGGAGCCGTGTGTGCAAGGTGTACGGATTGGCGCCGTATGTGTACGAGGTGTATGGTGCGGAGCCACATGTGTATGGGGTGTGCGGAGCAGAGCCGTGTGTGTACAAGGTGTACAGAGCGGAGTCAGGTGTGTACAAGGTATACGGAGCGGAGCCGCATGTTTACAGCGTGTACGGAGCAGAGCCGCGTGTGTACGGGGTGTAGGGAGCAGAGCTGCATGTGTACAAGGTGTACGGAGCAGAGATGCATGTGTACAAGTGCACGGAGCGGAGCCAGGTGTGTAAAAGGTGTGCGGAGCGGAGCAGCTTTTGAACAGCGTGTACGTAGCAGAGGCATGTGTATGTACCAGAGGCGCGTGTGCACAGCGTGTATGTAGCAGAGGTGCATGTGTACAGCGTGTACGTAGCAGAGGAGCGTGTGTACAAGGTGTACAGAACAGAGCTGCGTGTGTACAAGGTGTACAGAACAGAGCCGCATGTGTACAAGGTGTACGGAACAGAGCTGCGTGTGTACAAGGTACAGTAATAGGGACACATACGGCAGCAGTGGCTCAGCATTGGGGTATCAGGTGCAGTAATAGGGACACATATGGCAGCAGAGGCTCAGTATTGGGGTATCAGGTGCAGTAATAGGGACACGTACGGCAGCAGAGGCTCAGTATTGGGATATCAGGTGCAGTAATAGGGACACATACGGCAGCAGAGGCTCAGTATTTGGGTATCAGGTGCAGTAATAGGGACACATACGGCAGCAGCGGCTCAGCATTGGGGTATCAGGTGCAGTAATAGGGACACATACGGCAGCAGCGGCTCAGCATTGGGGTATCAGGTGCAGTAATAGGGACACATACGGCAGCAGCTCAGTATTGGGGTATCAGGTGTAGTAATAGGGGCACATACGGCAGCAGAGGCTCAGCATTGGGGTATCAGGTGCAGTAATAGGGACACATATGGCAGCAGTGGCTCAGCATTTGGGTATCAGGTGCAGTAATAGGGACACATACGGCAGCAGCGGCTCAGTATTGGGGTATCTCATGCAGTAATAGGGACACATACGGCAGCAGAGGCTCAGTATTGGGGTATCAGGTGCAGTAAGGGACACATACGGCAGCAGAGGCTCAGTATTGGGATATCAGGTGCAGTAATAGGGACACATACGGCAGCAGAGGCTCAGTATTTGGGTATCAGGTGCAGTAATAGGGACACATACGGCAGCAGCGGCTCAGCATTGGGGTATCAGGTGCAGTAATAGGGACACATACGGCAGCAGCAGCTCAGTATTGGGGTATCAGGTGTAGTAATAAGGACACATACGGCAGCAGAGGCTCAGCATTGGGGTATCAGGTGCAGTAATAGGGACACATATGGCAGAAGTGGCTCAGCATTGGGGTATCAGGTGCAGTAATAGGGATACATGCGGCAGCAGAGGCTCAGCATTGGGGTATCAGGTGCAGTAATAGGGACAGATACGGCAGCAGCAGCTCAGTATTGGGGTATCAGGTGCAGTAATAGGGACACATACAGCAGCAGCGGCTCAGCATTGGTGTATTAGGTGCAGTAATAGGGACACATATGGCAGCAGAGGCTCAGCATTGGGGTATCAGGTGCAGTAATAGGGACACATACAGCAGCAGCAGCAGAGGCTCAGTATTGGGGTATCAGGTGCAGTAATAGGGACACATACAGCAGCAGCGGCTCAGCATTGGGGTATCAGGTGCAGTAATAGGGACACATGTGGCAGCAGCGGCTCAGCATTGGGGTATCAGCAGGATGAGGGGTTTGTGCAGGTTGGGAATAGATGGTGATGGAGCTGGAATATGAGAAGTGAAATGTCGTTGTTGTATTCTCTGCAGCAGAGTCGTGGCTGGAGTCGTGGCAGAGTCGTGGCTGTCGGTCTGGGCCAGATGGAAAAGACATGAAAAGTGACCGATTCCATCAGAAAGAGCGTCAGCGGTAAGACACCAACTATACCTGTGCAGTAATCACTTATATGTTTTGTAGGACAGGTATTTACCACTGACCATATTGCGGTAATATCCATGTTGGTCTTTATATAGGGATTATTTTCAGTAACAGCGCAGTCATCTCCTACATCCACTATTAGGGTGCATCACCGAGTTGAAATCAAAATTACCTAGTTAGGGGCTCACTCAGAAGTTTTGCCCCCCCTGAACCGAAACCCTAGCTACGCCTCTGCACAATGGTGATCCTGGCCGCTAGTTGCAGCTTTAGCTCCATTTAACTGATTGGGGCTGGCTGCAGTTTTGGGCAGAGCCAGGTGGCTGAGAGAGGTGCTGGGAGTTAATAGTGAAAAAGCTAAGACCCTGTCATCAGAATTATGCATGTTAAAATAAAGGTATGTCATAATATGGCAATAATGGCGCTATCATACTGATTCAGTAGATACCTTCAGTGAAGAAATCTGCAGCCTGGTTGTCGATTAATTATCATTAGAAATTTTGATTTCCTAAGCTTTATTCCGTTTATTGGGATGGCACTGTGGGTAGGGTCTTTGTCTTTGCTCTGGCCCCTCTGCCTGCCTCTGTTGTCTGTATCTTCCTCCTGTTTAAAGTTTGCACCATCGCTGTCCTAACTGCGGGCGATGCTTGCTCAGATTGATCTTGCAGCGGGCTTTAGTAAAATGGTGTCAGTGGAGGCAGATTTGAACAATGACTTCCCAGCGGTCTTCAGTAAAATAGCTCCGGTGCCGTTGTATTTGCAGATTGAGATCTTGGCTTGTCAATATACCGAGACCTAAATCTGTGCATGTGTCACCACAGTGCCATTTTCCTGAAGACTGCTGGTAGATCAATCTGTCCAATCGCCTCCCACGGCTAGGATGGTGCCATCACAAAATGTAAAGCAGGAAGAAGATACAGACACTGGACAGATGTAAGGGCCGAGGTAGAGCCACGACCGTGCCCACAGTCCCACCGAAACTTCTAATGATGATTAAACAACAACCAGGCTGCGGATTTCTTCACTGAAGGTATCTATTGAATCAGTATAACAGCATCAATATGGCCATACTTTTATTTTACCATGCATAATCCTGATGACAGGTTCTCTTTAAGCATGAATGGTAGTGGTTCCATAGGTCATGTACCAGTGATTATTAAGTGATGAAATATTCTAGCGATATGCCATACACAGGCTTGATTTACAAGCCATCTTTAACTCATTGTCTGCCTGGTTGCTCTACCACAAAGACAGCTTGAAGACTTCATGCTCCTTAGGAATCCCAATACCGGTCACCTTACATGCTGTAGTTTCGGTTCTTTTGCACAAAGTCAATGTTTCGTATAATCAGAAGTCACACTGTCTCTGTGATCAGGCATGAATCACAGTGAAAACCCAATAAGCAAATATATAATAATAATAATAATAATAATAATAATAATAATAATAATAATAATAAAAAATAACAGCAATAGTGGATGCAAATGATTTTTTTTAAAGTTTATAACAGCAGTGACCAATCTTTCTCTTTATAGGATCTAGACAGGTTGGTGGCCTCCTCTTCAACAACTCCTGGTTGATCACAGACCCAGTGATTAGTAACTTTCTTTGCAATTACAACATTATATGTCATGATCAGGTGATTCCTGTTCTCCAGAAATATTTAAAGCCCAAAGAAATATAAACAGTTCATATACAGTTTTAGACAAATACGGACATAGGACTGACATGAAAATGCTTGATCAGTCATAACAGAGTTCTGTTTGTCCTTACAACACCTTAGGCTTAAGTGGATGGTGTGCAGACAGTCTCCACATGAGGTATACAGGCAAACTAATGGTCCTTTATCTTGATAAGGAAAACTTGCATATAGGGAAGAACATATCGCTCCCTAGCAGCAGCAGGAGATATATCGCACTTCCTATACTTTGATCTTAAACATTTTCCACTGAGAATTTCCTTGTTTTGCTGGGATAAACAAAATCTCTGACGTCTGGATGCAAAGCTTCTCTCATGCACTACCTGAAAACTACTTGTACATTTTCATGTATATTAGTTAAAATTGGACATGATGGTATCTCTAAAGAACAAAAACTAAAAAAATAACATAAAGAGAAACACCATGCCCTCAAAAAAGTGTAAAAAAAAGTGATACATGACAAGACAAATATAACAGAGCCAGAAATACTGAATGTTCTACTGCGTCGTGGACAACTCTGGTCAGAAACGTATTAACCCCTTCATGACCCAGCCTATTTTGACCTTAATGACCTGGCCATTTTTTGCAATTCTGACCAGTGTCCCTTTATGAGGTAATAACTCTGGTACGCTTCAACGCATCCTAGCGATTCTGAGATTGTTTTTTCGGGACATATTGGGCTTCATGTTAGTGGTAAATTTAGATCGATAATATTTGCATTTATTTGTGAAAAAATCAGAAATTTGGTGAAAATTGTGAAAATTTTGCAATTTTCAAATTTTGAATTTTTATTCTGTTAAACTAGAGAGTTATGTGACACAAAATAGCTACTAAATAACATTTCCCACATGTCTACTTTACATCAGCACAATTTTGGAAGCAAAATATTTTTTTGTTAGGAAGTTAGAAGGGTTAAAAGTTGACCAGTGATTTCTCATTTTTACAACAAAATTTACAAAACCATTTTTTTTAGGGACCACCTCACATTTGAAGTCACTTTGAGGGGTCTATATGGCAGAAAATACCCAAAAGTGACACCATTCTAAAAACTGCACCCCTCAAGCTACTCAAAACTACATTCAAGAAGATTATTAACCCTTTACGTGTTTCACAGGAACTAAAGCAACATGGAAGGAAAAAAAAGGACATTTTAATTTTTCCAATAAAAATTTTCTTTCAGCATCAATTTTTTCATTTTCACATGGGCAACAGGATAAAATGGATCCTAAAATTTGTTGGGCAATTTCCCCTGAGTACACCAATACCTCATATGTGGTCAAAAACCACTGTTTGGGCGCACGGCAGGGCTCAGAAGGGAAGGAGTGCCATTTGACTTTTTGAATGGAAAATATGCTGGAATATTTAGCGCTTGCCATGTCGCGTTTGGAGAGTCGCTGTGTGCCTAAACACTGGAGCTCCCCCACAAGTGACCCCATTTTGGAAACTAGACCCCCCAAGGAACTTATCTAGATGCATAGTGATCACTTTGAACCCCCAGGGGCTTCTCAAATTGATCCGTAAAAAAAAAAAAGTACTTTTTTTCACAAAAATTATCTTTTAGCCTCAGTTTTTTCATTTTCACATGGGCAACAGGATAAAATGGATCCTAAAATTTGTTGGGCAATTTCTCCTGAGTACACCGATACCTCATATGTGGTCATAAACCACTGTTTGGGTGCACGGCAGGGCCCGGAAGGGAAGGAGCGCCATTTGACTTTTTGAATGGAAAATGAGCTCCAATCGTTATCGGACACCATGTCGCGTTTGGAGATCCCCTGTGTGCCTAAACATTGGAGCTCCCCCACAAGTGACCCCATTTTGGAAACTAGACCCCTTAAGGAACTTATCTAGATGTGTAGTGAGCACTTTGAACCCCCAAGTGCTTCACAAAAGTTTATAACATAGAGCAGTGAAAATAAAAAATCATTTTTTTTCCTCAAAAATGATTTTTTAGCACGCTATTTTTTATTTTCACAAGGGTAACAGGAGAAATTGAACCAAAAAAGTTGTTGTCCAGATTGTCCTGAGTATGCTGGTACCCCATATGTGGGGGGGGCACTGTTTGGGTGCACGGCAGGGCGCAGAAGGGAATGAGCGCCATTTGACTTTTTGAAATGAAAATTAGCTCCAATCGTTAGCGGACACCATGTCGTGTTTGGAGAGCCCCTGTGTGCCTAAACTTTGGAGCTCCCCCACAAATGACCCCATTTTGGAAACTAGACCCCTAAGGAACTTATCTAGATGCATAGTGAGCACTTTGAACTCCCAGGTGATTCACAGAAGTTTATAATGCAGAGCAGTGAAAATAAAAAATCTTTTTTTTTCCTAAAAAAATTTTTTTTAGTTGCCAATTTTTTATTTTCACAAGGGTACTAGGATAAATTGGACCCCAAAAGTTGTTGTCCAGTTTGTCCTGAGTACGCTGGTACCCCATATGTGGGGGGGAACCACTGTTTGGGCACACGTTGGGGCTCAGCAGGGAAGTAGTGACATTTTGAAATGCTGACTTTGATGGAATGGTCTGCGGGCGTCATGTTACATTTGCTGAGCCCCTGTGTGCCTAAACAGTAGAAACCCCCCACAAGTGACCCCATTTTGGAAACTAGACCCCCCAAGGAACTTATCTAGATGTGTGGTGAGCACCTTGAACCCCCAAGTGCTTCACAGAAGTTTATAATGCAGAGCCGTGAAAATAAAAAATCATTTTTTTTCCCTCAAAAAAAATGAATTTTAGCACGCAATTTTTTTTTCACAAGGGTAACAGGAGAAATTGGACTCCAAAAGTTGTTGTCCAGTTTTTCCTGAGTACGCTGATACCCCATATGTGGGGAATGACCACTGTATGGGCACACGTCAGGGCTCGGAAGGGAAGTAGTGACGTTTTGGTATGCAGACTTTGATGGAATGGTCTGCGGGCATCATGTTACATTTGCAGAGCCCTTGATGTACCTAAACTGTGGAAACCCCCAAGTGACCCCATTTTGGAAACTAGACCCCCCAAGGAACTTATCTAGATGTGTGGTGAGCACCTTGAACCCCGAAGTGCTTCACAGAAGATTGTAACGCAGAGCTATGAAAATAAAAAATCTTTTTTTTTCCTCAAAAAATGAATTTTTAGCTCGCAATTTTTTATTTTCACAAGGGTAACAGGAGAAATTGGACCCCAAAAGTTGTTGTCCAGTTTGCCCTGAGTATGCTGATACCCCATATGTGGGGAGGGACCATTGTTTGGGCACATGTCGGGGCTCGGAAGGGAAGTAGTGACGTTTTGAAATACCGACTTGATCGAATGGTCTGCGGGCATCATGTTACGTTTGCAGAGCCTCTGATGTGCCTAAACAGTGGAAACCCCCCACAAGTGACCCCATTTTGGAAACTAGACCACTAAGGAACTTATCTAGATGTGTGGTGAGCAGCACTTTGAACCCCCAAGTGCTTCACAGAAGTTTATAATGCAGAACCGTGAAAATGAAAAATCTTTTTTTTACTCAAAAAATGATTTTTTAGCCCGCAATTTTTTATTTTCACAAGGGTAACAGGAGAATTTGGACCCCAAAAGTTGTTGTCCAGTTTGTCCTGAGTATGCTGGTACCCCATATGTGGGGGGGAACCATTGTTTGGGCACACGTCAAGGCTCGGAATGGAAGTAGTGACGTTTTGAAATGCAGACTTTGATGGAATGGTCTGCGGTCGTCATTACGTTTGCAGAGCCCCTGATGTGCCTAAACAGTGGAAACCCCCCACAAGTGACCCCATTTTGGAAACTAGACCTTCCAAGGAACGTATGTAAGATGTGTTGTGAGCACTTTGAACCCCCAAGTGCTTCACAGAAGTTTATAATGCAGAGACGTGAAAATGAAAAAATCATTTTTTTCCACAAAAATAATTTTTTATTCCCCAATTTTTTATTTTCCCAAGGGTAACACGAGAAATTAGCCCCCAAAAGTTGTTGTGCAATTTTTCCTGAGTACGCTGATACCTCATATGTTGGGGTAAACCACTGTTTGGGCACACGTCAGGGCTTGGAAGGGAGGGAGCACCGTTTGACTTTTTGAACGCAAAATTGGCTGGAATCAATGGTTGCACCATGTCGCGTTTGGTGACCCCCTGATGTGCCTAAACAGTGGAAACCCCTCAATTCTAACTCCAACCCTAACCCCAACACACCCCTAACCACAGCCCTAACCCTAACACATCCCTAACCACAAGCCTAACCCTAATTCCAACGCTAACCCTAATTCCAACCCTAACCCTAATTCTAACCCTAATTCCAACCCTAACCCTAATTCCAACCCTAACCCTCTTTCCAACCCTAACCCTCTTTCCAATCCTAACCCTAACCCTCTTTCCAACCCTAACCCTCTTTCCAACCCTAACCCTAACCCTCTTTCCAACCCTAACCCTCTTTCCAACCCTAACCCACTTTCCAACCCTAACCCTAACCCTCTTTCCAACCCTAACCCTCTTTCCAACCCTAACCCTAACCCTCTTTCCAACCCTAACCCTAACCCTCTTTCCAACCCTAACCCTAACCCTCTTTTCAACCCTAACCCTAACCCTCTTTTCAACCCTAACCCTAACCCTAATGGAAAAATAAAAATATTTTCTTTATTTTATTAGTTGTGCCTACCTATGGGGGTGATAATCGAGGGGTTTATTTACTTTTTCTTTCATTTTGATCACTGTGAGAGTGATCAAAATGAAAGAATGGAATCTGCAGCCGGCAGATTCGGGCGGGCGCACTGCGCATGCGCCCGCCATTTTCTAAGATGGCGGCGCCCATGAACCGGACCCGCCGGACACCGGGAGCGACAGGGGGACTTAGAAGGTGCCGGGGGAGGTGAGAGGAGTTGAGGGGGTTATCGGAATCTGGCGGGGAGCAGAGGGAATGGGAGGGGGGCAGATGATGACAGCGGCGGCAGATCGCCTCTGTCATTCAGTTGCGGGGGGGTGATCGCCGGTGGGGGGGGTGGAATCGGTGTCTCCAGCCATGTCCGATGCTACAGCAGCATCAGCCATGGCTGGATTGTAATATTTCATCAATTTTCATTGATGAAATATTACTATCGCTCTGATTGGCTGTTTCACTTTTAACAGCCAATCAGAGCGATCGTAGCCACATGGGGGTGAAGTCATGCCCCCTGTGGCGAAGAACAAAGCCCCCTGTATCTGCGGGTCGGGTGACCTTTCAGTGACCTAGGTCACCCGACCCGCAGGGGGGCTTTAAAGTCATGACGCCACATAGGCGTCATGGGTCGTTCTGGCACGACTTTTCATGACACCTACGTGGCGTCAAAGGTCGTGAAGGGGTTAAAGCGACCTGTCAGCTGTTTTGGCCGCTTTAAGATATGGTCACCACCTTTCAGGGCTTATCTACAGCATTCTATAATGCTGTAGATAAGCCCCCGATCCCGCCTCCAAGATAACAAAAATAAGTTTTATTATACTCAGCCGGGGGAGTGGTCTGGTGCAGTCCGGTCTGATGGGTGTTACAGGTCTGGGTCGAGCGCCTTCCATCTTCTTGCAATGCTGACCTCCTGCTTGCTTCATGGCTCCCCGGCATTGCGCTCCTGCACAGGCGTACTGATCTGCCCTGTTGAGGGTAGAGAAAAGTATTACAGTGCGCAGGCGCCGGGAAAGATCAGAGAGACCCAGCCCCTGCGCACTGCAGGAATCTGCTCTGCCCTCAACAGGGCAGAGAAGTATGCCTGCACAGTAGTGCAATGTCAGGGAGCCATGGAGCAAGCAGAAGGGCGCTGTCGCAAGAAGATGGAAGGCGTCGTACCCGGACCTGCGACACCCATTGGACCAAACCGCCCCCCTTCCCCGAGTAAGTACAATAAAACTTACTTTTCTTATTTTGCAGGTAGAATCGCGGTCTTATCTACAGCATTATAGAATGCTGTAGTTAAGCCCTGAAAGGCAGTGGCCGCATCTTATAGCGACCAAAACAGCTGACAGGCTCCCCGTTAAAAGAAGCATCCAGAATTTCTTGTTTTTTTATTGTACCCCTGTGGGTTTAACTTTAGTGCAAACGACTAATACTAAAATATCTGTCTGGATGGCCCACAACCACAGGTGGAAGAGCAAGAGGAAGGAGTCATGCAACTGTGTCTCCCTTTCTTTTTCCTCATAGATTGTAAGCTTGCGAGCAGGGCCCTCATTCCTCTTAGTATCTGTTATGATCTATGTGATTATTGTTATGCTGTAATGTCTATTGTCTGTACAAGACCCATCTGAAATGTAAAGTGCTGCGGAATATGTTGGCGCTATAGAAATAAAATGTATTATTATTATTATTATAACTGTCGCTATAGTTGTTACTGCTTTTACTTCACCAGACCATAAGGGATGTCATCCATTATCCTCTCAATACCATAACCCACCACTGATATTATCATTAAGCCTTTACAAATGTAAATTTACATTATGATTGCAAAACAGTTACAGCATTATGACAAACATCTTGGTGATAATGCAGGCACAGGAGCTGTGCCCGCACAATCACCGCTGGGAGCTTGGGTCAGCGGCCTTCAAAGCTCCTGCAGCATCAAGTATGGTCAGTGTTAGAGCCGTCCAAGGCTGTTTCCCTTTTAAATGCCACAATCAATTAAGGAGAACAGGTGCTCTATCTCACCCAATCTGTCCCTTGGCAAAGCGATTGCAGAAAGATGATGATTGTCAAGACCCAGGAGACCATACAATGATCTCCGGTTATGCATGGTGTGGAGGTATATTAGGCCCAGCATTAGGCAAGCTTTAACAAGCTCCTTTTAGTGTCAAACTGACAGGACTAATACCCTTCAATGCATAAGTTTATCAGGTTACTGACCAGTAGTCATTTATAATGTTCCAGTCCCGTAGAGCTACTAAGTAAGGCCGGTTTCACATTTGCGCTTTATAGCGCAGCGACGGCCTGCGCATGGCCGCCACTAATCCCCGCCCCCTGCCGGCTCCCTGCCCGCCCCTTCCGGTCATCGCCGCCTTCTAGCGCACATGGGCGCTTGCGATCTGCGCAATCTATCTTTAGCATAGGGTGCGCAGATCGTGCGCTGGCCGTGCGCTAGTAGGATTTTGGGGTGCGCTGTGCACTTTTGAAGGTGTGCCCGTGTGCGCCGAACGCAGCATGTTGCATTTCGGCGCACGCAGCGCACCTTCAAAAGTGCGCAGCGCAGGCAAAATCCTGCTAGCGCACGGCCAGCGCACGATCTGCGCACCCTATGCTTAAGATAGGGTGCGCAAATCGCAAGCGCCCATGTGTGCTAGAAGGCGGCGATGACCGGAAGGGGCGGGCAGGGAGCCGGCAGGGGGTGGGGCTTAGCGGCGGCCGTGCGCAGGCCGTCGCTGCGCTATAAAGCGCAAATGTGAAACCGGCCTAACTTAGCAAAAAAAGTTAAGAAAAAATTGAAAATTGCTAAAAAAAACACCACAAAGTATACAACTTAAAAATCAGGAAAAAAAATGTAATCTATAATTGCACATTTTTATGTAAAATCAATAATAAACAGAACAATTGTCTTTTAAACAGTCATCATTGGTGTATGGCATTGTCTTTAAGCAGGTTAAATAAGTATTGGACGCGTCACCAATTTTGTTATTAAATATATTTCGAAAGGTGCTATTGACATGAAATTCTCATCAGATGTCGCTAACAACCCATCCAATCCACACAGGCAAAGAAATCAAACCATAGATGTCCATAAATTATGTGTAATAAGGAGAAATGGCACAGGGAAAAAGTATTAAACACACTTACTCAAATGTAATTATAACTTCATACAAAAGTCTTTGTTGATGATGACAACTTCAAGATGTCTCCTGTATGGAGAAACTAGTTGCATGCATTGCTCAGGTGTGATTTTGGTCCTTTCTTCCACACAAATGTTCTTCAAATCCTGAAGGTTCTGTGGGCTCCTTCTATGATCTGTGAGCTTTGATTCCTTCCTTAAATTTTCTGCTCTATTCAGGTCAGGTGATTGGCTGGGCAATTCTGGCAGCTTTATTTTCTTTCTCTGAGAACATATTGAGAGTTTCCTTGGCTGTGTGTTTGGTTTGATTGTCTTGCTGAAATGTCCACCCTTGTTTCATCTTTATCATCCTGGTAGATGGCTGCAGATTATCATCAAGAATGTCTTGGTACATTTATCCATTCATCTTGCCTTCAATGACATGAAGTTTGCTAGTATTGTATGCTACTGAACAGATCCACCCCATGATGTTCCCATGTCCTAACTTCATTGTTAGTATGGTGTTTTGGGGTCATATTCAGTGCCTTTTGGCCTCCAAACATGGTGTTCACTATGGCATCCAAAGAGTTCAATTTTGGTCTCATCTGACCAGACTATATTCTCACAGTATTTCACAGCCTTGTCTAACTGTTATTGAGGAAACTTTAAACGTGCTTGAACATGCATTTTGCTCAGCAATGGAGTCTTGCGTGGTGAGCATGCATAATGGATGTTATACACGTAACTCATTAGCATTGCTGTCCCCAATGGGGCTCACAATGTAAATTCCCTATCAGTATGTCTTTGGAATGTGGGAGGAAACCGGAGTACCCGAAGGAAAACCATGCAAACACAGGGAGAACATACACGGGTAACAAGAATAATAAAGCCTACAATTACGAGAAGCCGCTCCCACACCCTATTGGTTTCTGTATATGACGCGCCCGAGAGGCTGTGGGTTACTTGGCGCCGGGCCGTTAGCTTCAATGGGAAATGTCACAGTGGCAGTGACCCGGTCCCCGTGGCCTCAAGCTGTCATGTAAAAGGGGGGTAGAATTGAATGGGGATAAAGTTTATGTAGTGATTCTTGATGTCAGTTGGAGTGTTCGACTGTAGTATTGCCGGCACTGCAGATGATCCCTGGGGGAGTAGATGGTGATGGCAGTGCAGATGATAAACCCTCTCCAACCAGGGCAGACCCCCAGAGATTGTGATGCAAGTAGAAGGCACGGAGTAATAAGGCAGGAGACAATGAAAGTCAGTTTATCATTTACTGTAGTTCAGGTGCAGTTCAGAGGAGATATTACAACTCTCACCAGGTTATAGTCTGCTCTGGAGAATGGGAGTTATCTTTCCCTGCTGTGACTCAGTGTAACTTCCTGCTATTCTAATCCCTTCTGGAAACAAGGCTTCCCGGAGTTTAGAACTTCCCAGTATTGCCTCTACTCACTGTGTATTTCTCCTTCAGCAACTTGCAGCGTGATACCTTTGTGAAGCAGCTCAAGTTCCCACTTGAACTATCCTTCACTGATCCTAGGTTATTGCAGTATTTCTGAGGGAAAACACTTTTCTGCTGGTCGTATAATCCCACGCAGTCTCTCAGCTTACCATCCTGCTCTGAAAGCATGGATGGTCTAGGGGCTGGTCCCTGATGCTTCTAGCTTTCACTCCTGGATCGAGCACATGTCTTAATATGGCTTCCAAGACGTTCTTCCTTCTTGTTCACTGAAACAACAACTCTCGACTCCTCCCCCTACCAGTTAGGGTATGCCTGCAAAGCTCTAAGCTTCAGACAAGTGAGGGAGTGAGGCAAATTGTGTGTGTGTGTTGTGGTCTCTAGCAGAGAAAGCATAACTCCCATTGCTTACTAAACACATACAAACAGTACATATTTAACCCTTTTGTGGCGGTAAAGATGCAGGGTGCAACATTCACCCCTATTTAAAGGTAGCACATCCTCGGGTTACACAAGGAATATAAGCATACAACAAAATGACAAAACATTAAACTTGGGTATGGGTGAACAGTCACATTAACTGAGTTGAGTCGTGGATTACAGCCCCAAACCACCTCTGATTGGTTTGATCGTCCCTGAGTGCAGCTGCAGGGCACACAGACCATAATTTGAAAATTCACTGCACTATGTTATGAATGAGTCACCGTAGGAGGCAAAAACAGAAATACTATCTAAGTCCAGAAAACCAGAGAAGTTGGCAGCTATCGGATTGCAGACCCCTGAACCTATCAACAACAACTAGCAGTAGCCGTGGGGGGGTCCTACGGTGCCCTAGACCCCTCGATCACAGCCGGAGAACTAAATAGCCTAAAGACAGATAGGGAAATCTAAACTGCCCCAGAGCAGACCGCAAAGCAATAGGCAGCCCCCAACATATAATGACGGTGAAGCAAGATGAAAAAACACTCACACAGATAGAAAGATAGGCTGAGCAAATGATGGGGCCCAAGCTAACTAAATAGGAAAGGATAGAAAAGCTGCTGTCTGCAACCTGCCAAAACCCTATCAAAACAAGAGCCAACAGACTGATAGGGAAAAAAGTCCTGAAGACGCTAGGCTTCAAAAAGACTATATCAGTACTCAGGTATTTTCTGAAGACAGAGCAAAAAGGAATTCAGCTCACCCCAGCAGGGAATGGCAGAAATCCAGAAAAACAAGGCAAAACAAAACCAAAGAACAAACGCAAAAAGCAGAGCAGAAAATGTAGCTTTTGAGGAGCAGGAATCAGACTGGTTTCCTAGAATCCCTCAGAGAGATCACCAGCAAGGCAGAAGGGCGTCGGCTGCCTTATATCCAGTCAACAATTCCAGTCACCCAGTCATCTCTCATCCTGCACAGGTGCTTGGTAATCAGCCTCACTACCTTCCTTCACCAGCGGAGGGAGTTCATCAGACCTCAATGGTGAAGGGGAAAATGAACTCACAACAGTACCTCCCCCTTGAGGAGGGGTCACCGAACCCTCATCCACGCCACCAGGGCGATCAGGGTGAGCCCGATGAAAGGCACGCACAAATCTTTTGGCATGAATATCAGAGGCAGAGACCTGGGTCCATTTCAATAGTTGACGGAGACAAAATAAATCCCAAAAATGAAATCCTCTGTACCCCAAAAAGGCATTTCGATCCTTTGACATACAGGGAATTCTCCCTCAAGATCCGGAACACAGTCCGAACATGTTCCACATGAGAATCCCAATCCTTGGAGAAGATCAAAATATCATCCAGATAGATAATCAAAAATGTATCCACAAAGTCTCGGAAAATGTCGTTCATGAAGCACTGGAAGACAGAAGGGCATTAGTGAGCCCAAAAGGCATCACCAGGTACTCAAAATGTCCCTCCGGAGTATTAAACGCCGTCTTCCATTCATCCCCATGCTTAATGCGGATAAGATTATACGCCCCCCTGAGGTCAAGCTTGGTGAACCAGCAAGCACCTTTAACTCTGGAGAATAGATCCGAAATCAGGGGTAACGGATACTGATATTTAATAGTAATTTTGTTGAGGGCACGATAATAAATACAAGGCCTTAATGAACCATCCTTTTTGGCCACGAAAAAAAACCGGCACCTAAGGGTGAAGAGGATGGTCTAATATGACCCTTCTCCAACGCCTCCTTAATATAGGATCACATAGCCTCGTGCTCGGGTACAAATAAATTGAAGAGCCGACCCTTGGGAAATTTACACCCCGGGCTCAGTTCAATTGCACAGTCATAACTCCTATGAGGAGGCAAGGACGCAGACTCATTCTCACTAAATACATCATAAAAGTCCGCCAAATAGTCAGGAACATCATGCGACTGGGGAGAGGTGAAGAAAACAGGAGCCTCACTAAGGGCACACCGACAACCCCAACTCACCACAGACACAGATTTCCAATCCAAAACTGGATTATGAATTTGCAACCAGGGAAACCCCAGAACAATGGTATCATGCAAATTATACAACACCAAAAATCTACAGTTTTCTTGATGGTCTGGGGTGACCCGCATTACCACCTGGGTCCAAAACTGAGGTTTATTTTTCGCCAAAGGAGTAGCATCAATCCCCCTCAACGGGATAGGCGTCCGCAGAGGTGTCATCGGAAATCCACAACGTTTAGCAAAATCCAAGTCCATTAGGTTCAGGGCTGCTCCCGAATTCACAAAAGCCTTGGCGGAAAATGTGGACAGGGAGCAGATCAGAGTAATTGCCAGAAGAAACTTAGGTTGAACACCACCCACAGAAAACGTGTGTGCAAAACGTTTCTCTCGTTTGGGACAGACAGAAATAATATGCGAGGCATCTCCACAAAAAAAACACAGATTATTACGCCTTCTGAACTCCTGACGTTGCTCCATGGACAAAACTCTATCACATTGCATAGGTTCAGACACTTGTTCAACAGTTGGCAACACCTCTCGTGCAGTCCTGCGTTCACGTAAATGCCGATCAACCTGAATGGCTAATGACATAGAATCGTCAAGACCAGAGGGAACAGGAAATCCCACCATAGTATCTTTTACGGCTTCTGACAAACCCTTCCGAAAGAGAGCTGCCAAGGCATTATCATTCCAGGTAGTAAGGACCGCCCACTTTTGGAATTTTTGACAGTACAATTCTGCAGAATCTCGACCCTGGCTCAATGCCAACAGGGTCTTTTCAGCCTGATCAATAGCATTAGGTTTGTCATACAACAACCCCAAGGCTTGAAAAAATGCGTTCACATTAGTCAGAATAGGATCATCTGGTTTCAAAGAAAACCTGGGGATCGCCACGCAGCAAAGAGATGACAATTTTAACCTGCTGCGCGGAGCTCCCTGACGAGTTAGGCTTCAAGGCAAAAAATAATTTATAATTATTTTTGAAATTCAAAAATTTAGACCGATCCCCAAAAAACATCAGGAGTAGGGATCTTTGGTTCAGCAGCATGTGAATGAGCAAGGTAGGCGGAAATTATGAATGAGTCACCGTAGAAGGCAAAAACAGAAAACCAGAGAAGTTGGCAGTTATCGGATTGCAGACCCCTGAACCTATCAACAACAAATAGCAGTAGCCATGGGGGGTTCCTATGGTGCCCTAGACCCCTCGATCACAGCCGGAGAACTAAATAGCCTAAAGACAGAAAGGGAAATCTAAACTGCCCCAGAGCAGACCCCAAAGCAATAGGCGGCCCCCAACATATAATGACGGTGAATCAAGATGAAAAAACACTCACACAGATAGAAAGATAGGCTGAGCAAATGATGGGGCCCAAGCTAACTAAATAGGAAAGAATAGAAAAGCTGCTGTCTGCAACCCGCCAAAACCCTATCAAAACAAGAGCCAACAGACTGATAGGGGAAAAAGTCCTGAAGACGCTAGGCTTCAAAAAGACTATATCAGTACTCAGGTATTTTCTGAAGACAGAGCAAAAAGGAATTCAGCTCACCCCAGCAGGGAATGGCAGAAATCCAGAAAAACAAGGCAAAACAAAACCCAAACACAAACGCAAAAAGCAGAGCAGAAAATGTAGCTTTTGAGGAGCAGGAATCAGACTGGTTTCCTAGAATCCCTCAGAGAGATCACCAGCAAGGCAGAAGGGCGTCGGCTGCCTTATATCCAGTCAACAATTCCAGTCACCCAGTCATCATCATCCTGCACAGGTGCTTGGTAATCAGCCTCACTACCTTCCTTCACCAGAAGAGGGAGTTCATCAGACCTCAATGGTGAAGGGGAAAATACACTCACAACAGCACTGGCTGTTTTAGATGGCTTCCTGACAAGGCACGATGATCAGTTTTTCTTCTCGAGTTTAAGAGTCTTTACAAGAGTTCGTGTAGTGGAAAAAGGAATAATAACTACTGAAATCTCACATTAGTCCATGTGGGCACAAATTCTTTAACATCTTTAATAACGTTACCTAAGGCAAAGTTCAATAATAGTACAACTGAAAACTAACTTATTAATATTAGACTATTTTACAAATCATTTCTATAGTGAGAAGGGGTTTGGCCCTGTGTGCTACGCTGTTATCTGCGCAAGATAGGAATACTAGGCAGCTTCCTACGAATCTTTGAACCTATCATGGGTACAACAGGTTCACTGCTGACTGTGGGCACGTTTTCTGATTCTTCTTGTTAGTGGTTGGCAATAGCGATTCATCGCTTCCAGAACAATTTGGTGTCTCTGGTAAAGACCTTTTGTGGTAACACCATCACTGGAACTACCACTGCATTGTTAGCTTGTAGGTAAGAACTAGGGAATTCACCTAGAACAGTGCGAATCTTTGCATCAGTCCTTTTTTTTAACTGTGATTCTTCCTTAGTCTCAACTCTTTCACGCAATTGTGCTGGATATACTTTCAGATTGTCTCTGGATACGGTAGTACACATTTTTCTTTGGAGATAGTACACACTTTGCTGTTGTCATAGCTAGATGGTTGAATAGTGTAAGGCTGAGCCTCCCATTGGTCATCTAACTTGTGGTTTCTTCTCTATTTCTTTAGCACTTGTTCACTTGTTGGTAAGGGGGTTTCTACAGCATGTCTATTGAAGTTCCTTTCCTGTTTTTGCCTAGCTTGAGCAAGACTTTCCTCTACACATTGCTGAACATTTGGATACTGCAGTTGTCTTTCCGTATTCCATTCCGTGTCCAATTGGCTGTATATGGTTTCAGGAGTTAGGACTCCCATTTCCAGGTCGATGGGGAGTTTACCTGGCCGTGCACGCATCAAGTAAGCTGGGGAATATCCTGTTGCGCTGGTTGGGATATGGTTGTACTTTTCAATCAAATCAGGTAATTTCTCAGGCCATTGGTTTCTTTCTTTTAGTGGTAGGATCTGCAATAAATTGATCACCAGATGATTTAGTTTTTCGCAAAGACCATTGCCTTGTGGATGGTATGGTGTAGTTCTGATCTTTTTACATCCATAGAGGGAGCAAAATTCTTGGAAGACCTCTGCTTCGTAGGCTGGACCTCTGTCTGTCAGCACTTGATCTGGGTAGCCATGGGGTCTGCAGAAATATTTTTGGAATGTCTTTGCAGCTGCTCTTACTGTTTGGTCTTTCACCTAAACAACCACTAGGAAACGGGAATAGTGATCCACTATTGTTAAGGCATAGGTATACCCTGATCGGCTTGGGGTTAGTTGCACGTGGTCTAGGGCCACCAGTTCCAAAGGTTGTTTAGTGATGATGGACTTCAAGGGGGCCCCTTGATTCCCAGAATTCTTTCTTCTGAGATTACATGGGCCACATTCCCTACAACACTGTTCAATGGATCGTCTCATTCCTGTCCAGAAGAAGCGGTCGCGGATTACTGCTTCCAGCTTTTTCCAACCAAAGTGTCCCGCTTGATTGTGGTAAGCTTCCAAGACCATGAGCACGTCCTTTTTGGGGACCATGATCTGCCAGACCAGTTCATGCGTACGTGGGTTAATTGCTCTTTGGATCAACTTGCCTTCATAAACGAACAGCTTCTTTCTCTCTTTCTACAAATGTTGGACATCTGCAGGCACATCAGGAGCTGGAGACGAATCTGCTTCTCCCAGGAGATCTTTGACCATACATATAGCCGGGTCACTGCTCTGCGTCTCTGCCCAACCACGGTGAGGTAGTGGATTAAGGGAAACTTCATGAATGGCAAGACTTCTCCCTGTCCCGTGGTTAGAGTCTTGGGAGTCACCATGGCGGTGGAATGCCGGCATCTCTATTTCTGAAGCAGTACGGGTGTCAAAAGAATCCTTTAACCCCTTTCTGACATCAGACATACTATCCCGTCCATGGGACCCGGGCCCCTATGCCCATGGACGGGATAGTACGTCTAGCGCAATCAGCGGCGCCCACGCGGTGAGCGCCGCTGATCGCGGCCGGGTGTCAGCTGATTATCACAGCTGACACCCGGCACAATGTGTCAGAGGTGGTCACGGACTGCCCCGACACGTTAACCCCTTGCACACCGCGATCAAACATGATCGCGGTGTACCGGGGGTTAAAGGGAAGCATCGGCAGGGAGGGGGTTCCCTCCGTGCTTCCCTGAGCCCCCCACAGCGGCGCAATGTGCAGCGCTGCTGTGGGGGCTCTTTTCCTGCAGGCCCCCGAATCCAAGATGGCGACGGGGGCCTTCGGGGGCCTGAAGGGAGCTGACTTTCTCAGTGCCTGCAAAGCGCAGGCATGAGGAAGTCTGCAGAACTGCCTGTGACAGATTGCTGATCTGTCACAGTGATCTGTGATGTGACAGATCAGCGATCTGTCACAGGACAGTGATGTCCCACCTGGGACTATGTAATAAAGTTAAAAAAAGTGTTAAAATAATTTTTTTAAAAATCG
The DNA here is from genome assembly GCF_039654945.1 of Dendrobates tinctorius. Taxonomy (NCBI): domain Eukaryota; kingdom Metazoa; phylum Chordata; class Amphibia; order Anura; family Dendrobatidae; genus Dendrobates; species Dendrobates tinctorius. The sequence goes on from NW_027361913.1 coordinate 2,792,340, forward strand.
CCAAATAAATTAGAAAAAAAAAATATTCCCCAAATAAATCCATTTTTTGTAAATAAAAAAAAAACAATAAAAGTACACATATTAGGTATCGCCGCGTCCGTAATGACCCGCCCTATAAAACTATCCCATTAGTTAACCCCTTTAGCGAACCCCTTAAAAAATAAAAATAAAAAACGAAGCAAAAAATAATGATTTATTATCATACCGCCAAACAAAAAGTGCAATAACGCGCGATCAAAAAGACACATATAAATATCCATGGTACCACTGAATACGTCATCTTGTCCCGCAAAAAACAAGCCACCAAACAGCATCATCAGCAAAAAAATAAAAAAGTTATAGCTCGCAGAATAAAGCGATGCAAAAATAATTATTTTTTATATAAAATAGTTTTCATTGCATAAAACCGCCAAAACATAAAAAAAGACCTAAATGAGGTATCGCTGTAACCGTACTGACCCGAAGAATAAAACCACTTTATCAATTTTACCACACGCGGAACGTTGTAAACGCACCCCCCCAAAAGAAATTCATGAAACCCTGGTTTTTGTTCATTCTGCGTCACAAAAATCGGAATAAAAAGCGATCAAAAAAGTCACGTGCCCGAAAATGGTACCAATAAAAACGTCAACTCGTCCCGCAAAAAATAAAACCTCACATGACTCGGTGGGTCAAAATATGGAAAAATTATAGCTCTCAATATGTGGTGATGCAAAAACTATTTTTACAATAAAAAGCGTCTTTTAGTTTATGACAGCTGCCAAAAGTAAAAACCGCCATAAATAGTAAATCAAACCCCCCCGTTATCACCCCCTTAGTTAGGGAAAAATAATAAAATTAAAAGAAAATGTTTTTATTTCCATTTTCCCATTAGGGTTAGGGTTAGAGCTAGGGTTAGGGCCAGGGCTAGGGTTAGGGTTAGGGTTAGGGCTAGGGTTAGGGCTGAGATTAGGGTTAGGGGTGTGTTGGGGTTCGGGTTGGAGTTAGAATTGGGGATTTCCACTGTTTGGGCACATCAGGTGCTCTCCAAATGCAACATGGCGTCTGATCTCAATTCCAGCCAATTCTGAGTTGAAAAAGTCAAATGGTGCTCCTTCCCTTCCAAGCTCTGCCATGCGCCCAAACAGTGTTTTACCCCCACATGTAGGGTATCAGCCTTCTCAGGACAAATTGCAAAACAACTTTTGGTTTCCAATTTCTCCTGTTACCCTTAGGAAAATAAAAAATTGGAGGCAAAAATATCAGTTTTGTGGAAAAAAATGATTTTTTTATTTTCACGCCTGAGCGCTATAAACTTTTGTGAAGCACTTGGGGGTTCAAAGTGCTCACCACACATCTAGATAAGCTACGTGGGGGGTCACTTGTGGGGAGTTTCAATTGTTTAGGTACATCAGGGGCTCTCCAAATGCACATGACACCCGCAGACCATTCCATCAAAGTCTGCATTCCAAAACGTCACTACTTCCCTTCCGAGCCCCGACGTGTGCACATACAATAGTTTTCTCCCACATATGGGGTATCAGTGTACTCAGGACAAATTGGACAACAACTTTTGGGGTCCAATTTCTCCTGTTACCCTTGGGAAAATAAAAAAATTGGGGACTAATTGATCATGTTTGTGGAAAAAATACGATTTTTTTATTTTCATGCCCGGGCATTATAAACTTCTGTGAAGCCCTTGGGGGTTCAAAGTGCTCACCACACATCTAGATAAGTTCCTTAGGGGGTCTAGTTTCCAAAATGGGGTCATTTGTGGGGGGTTTCCACTGTTTAGGTAAATTAGGGGCTCTCCAAAGATAACATGACACCGCAAGACCATTCCATCAAAGTCTGCATTCCAAAACGTCACTACTTCCATTCCGAGCCCCGACGTGTGCCCATACAGTAGTTTTCTCCCACATATGGGGTGTCAGCGTACTCAGGACAAATTGGACAACAACGATTGGGGTTCAATTTCTCCTGTTACCTTTGGGAAAATAAAAAAATTGGGGACTAATTGATCATGTTTGTGGAAAAAATGCGAATTTTTTATTTTCATGCCCGGGCATTATATACTTCTGTGAAGCCCTTGGGGGTTCAAAGTGCTCACCACACATCTAGATAAGTTCCTTAGGGGGTCTAGTTTCCAAAATGGGGTCATTTGTGGGGAGTTTCCACTGTTTAGGTACATTAGGGGCTCTCCAAAGACAACATGACACCTGCAGACCATTCCATCAAAGTCTGCATTCCAAAACATCACTACTTCCTTTCCGAGCCCCGACGTGTGTCCATACAGTAGTTTTCTCCCACATATGGGGTATCAGCGTACTCAGGTCAAATTGGACAACAACTTTTGGGGTCCAATTTGTCCTGGTACCCTTGGAAAAATAAAAAAAATTGGTGACTAAAAGATCATGTTTGTGGAAAAAATACAAATTTTTTATTTTCACGCCCGGGCGTTATAAACTTCTGTGAGGCACTGGGGGGTTCAAAGTGCTCACCACACACCTAGATAAGTTTCTTGGGGGTCTAGTTTCCAAAATGGTGTCATTTGTGGGGGGTTTCCACTGTTTTGGTACATCAGGGGTTTTCCAATCGCGACATGGTGTCCGATCTCAATTCCAGCCAAAAACGTCAAATGGCGCTGCTTCCCTTCCGAGCTCTGCCATGCGCCCAAATAGTGGTTTACCCCCACATGTGGGTTATCAGCTTACTCAGGACAAACTGCACAATAACTTTTAGGGTCCTGTTACCCTTGGAAAAATAAGAATTGAGGGTGAAAAGATCATTTTTGTGGAAAAAATATGATTTTTTAAATGTACGGCTGTATGTTATAAACTTCTGTGAAGCCCTTGTGGGTTCAAAGTTCTCACCACATATCTAGATAAGTTCCTTAGGGGGTCTACTTTCCAAAATGGTGTCATTTGTGGGGGGTTTCCACTGTTTTGGTACATCAGGGGTTTTCCAATCGCGACATGGCGTCCGATCTCAATTCCAGCCAAAAATGTCAAATGGCGCTGCTTCCCTTCCGAGCTCTGCCATGCGCCCAAATAGTGGTTTACCCCCACATGTGGGGTATCAGCTTACTCAGGACAAATTGCACAATAACTTTTAGGGTCCTGTTACCCTTGGGAAAATAATAATTCTAGATAAGTTCCTTGGGTGGTCTAGTTTCCAAAATGGGGTCACTTGTGGGGGGTTTCCACTGTTTAGGTACATCAGGGGCTCTCCAAACGTGACATGGCATCCGATCTGAATTCCAGCCAATTTTGCATTGAAAAAGTCAAACGGCGCTCCTTCCCTTCTGAGCTCTGCCATGCGCCGAAACAGTCGTTCCCCCCCACATATCAGGTATCAGCGTACTCAGGACAAATTGCACAATAACTTTTGCAGTCCAATTTCTCCTGTTACCCTTGGTAAAATAAAAAAAATTGAACCTGAAGTATTTTTTTGTGAAAAAAAAGTTAGATGTTCATTTTTTTTAAATATTCAAAAAAATTCCTGTGACGCACCTAAAGGGTTAATAAACTTCTTGAATGTGGTTTTGAGCACCTTAAGGGGTGCAGTTTTTAGAATGGTGTCACTTTTGGGTATTTTCTATCATATAGACCCCTCAAAGTGGCTTCAAATGTGATGTGGTCCGTAAAAATAAAATGGTGTTGCAAAAATGAGAAATCGCTGGTCAATTTTTAACCCTTATAACTTCCTAACAAAAAAAAATTTTGGTTCCAAAATTGTGCTAATGTAAACATGTGGGAAATGTTACTTATCAAGTTTTTTGTGTGCCGTATCTCTGTGATTTAAGGGCATAAAAATTCAAAGTTGGAAAATTGCGAAATTTTCAAAATTTTTGCCAAATTTCCGTTTTTTTCACAAATAAACGCAAGTTATTTGAATGAAATTTTACCACTATCATGAAGTACAATATGTCACGAGAAAACAATGTCAGAATCACCGGGATCCATGGAAGCGTTCCAGAGTTATTACCTCATAAAGGGACAGTGGTCAGAATTGTAAAAATTGGCCCGGTCTTGAACGTGCAAACCACCCTTGGGGTGAAGGGGTTAATTTAGCAAAAATGTCTTTTACAGTCTTTTTATCAGTCGCTGGCCAAGATTTAACTTCTTTCTGAGCAGCGCCACTGAGCTGTCTTGTAAGTATACAGAAACCACTGGAGCCGTAGGCGGAGGAGGACATGACTTGGGGATGGGTGGACCTTTACTCCTGCAGCTTTTTTTTTTGGTATAGTGGTGTAGATTTTAAGCACGAGTGATGTTTCTTTCAGAGTAAGGCCTGTTTCACACTTCAGTCTTTTCTTGTCAGTTAAAATCTGCCAAAATGGCGGAAAGCGGATCCGTTTCTAACTGATGCAAACGGATGACACCGGACTGTTTTTTTTTTTGACGGATCCGTTGAATGCAGAATTTTAAAGGAACAAGAGAGAGAGAATTTTTTCCGTCCACCAGAAAGGATTTCAGGGTTAAAATTCCGGCCGAATTCCTTCCTCCGGACATGCGCACTGTAAAATGCGGATCCTGCAGCAAAAAAAACGTTGCAAGGTCCGTCCAGGCATGTCGGCGGACGAAAAAAATTTGGCGGATCCGCAAAAAAACGGATCCAACGGATGGCCATCCATCAAGATACGCTGGTAATGCAACTCAATGGGGAAAAAAACGGATCCGCAAAAAAAAATGGCGGATCCGTTTTTTTAAAAAACTGGCGGATTTTGACTGATGGTCAAAAACGGAAGTGTGAGACAGGCCTAAGAAGCACAGTATGTCTGTGCCTGGGGGTTACTGTGAGGAGGGTGGGGTTTATATAGAACAGGAAATCTGTGTCTCTCCCTCTTTCATGCACAGGATGAACAGGAGGAAGCATGTCTGCAGTTTCAGGGAGTATAATACTGGGGTTATCACCTCACATTACAGATGATAGGAGCACATTCACCTCAGACATCATGTACTGGGGTAGTATCAGCTCCTACATTATGTATGGGATCAATATTACCTCAGAAAGTCATGTAGCTGCCATGTTCCCTCACTTATTGTAGAGTCAGCTTTTGTGTGTCCTCCCTGCAGACATTTCTGATATTCCACATTACTGCTGTATTATACAGAGTCTTCATGAGTTCTGGGTTTATGTTTGATAGGACAGAGCAGGGACACCTACAGTGTCTGCCATTACTATGGTGGAGCTGAGCAGTCCCATGTATTAGAGACACTGGTGAGAGGAGCAGTCGGGGGATGGTATATGTATGATGATGAGAGGCTGCACTTCATGTTAGTGCACTGTATACTGACCCTGCTGTGTGCTGATTATCGCCCCTTCCCAGTTATGGAGTCTGATGATCTGTGTGTGACCTCATCTCTTTACATACTTTGATGCTCGGTGTGCAGATCCAGTGTAACCATGTTACTCACAATATGTGGTATATGTGTAAAGGCTCTATTCCTGTGCTGTATACTTAACCTGTACCACAGGTCTGTATACATGATAGCACTCCTCACTCAGCTATACACGGATCATGCTGGGTATAGACATCCTGTGTCTCCAGGTTAGTTTCCTGGCTGTACATATAATCTGGACATGACTTCCAGCTTAGTGCTTGATTTCTGTAGCTATTGCTGCCTTTAGTCCTCCCCCTCGTATGTTGCATGATCAGAGTATAAATACCAAAAGCTTATTTTATATTATCTAAGATGGTGTGTTGTGAGTTCATTTTCCCCTCCACCACTGAGGCCCGATGAACTCCCTCTTCTGGTAAAGAAAGGTAGTGAGCCTGATTATCATGCACCTGAGACTAATGATGATGACTGGCTGAGTGGAGTTACTGACTGGATATAAGGCCGCCTACGCCCTTCTGCCCTGCGGGTGATTTCTCTGAGGGATCCTTGGAGACCAGTCTGAATTCCTGCTCTTCTAAAGCTAAGTTTTCTGCTCATCTTTTTGCATTTGTGCTTTGACTTTGTTTTGCTTTGTTTTTCTGGATTTCTGCCATTCCCTGCTGGGGTGAGCTGAATTCCTTTAGCTCTGTCTTCAGAAAATACCTGAGTGCTGATATAGTTTTTGAAGCCTAGCTGCTTCAGGGTCTTTTTCCATATCAGCCTGTTGGCTTATGTCTTTGATAGGGTTTTGGCAGATTGCAGACAGCAACCTTCCTTTCCTGTTCTGTTTAGTTAGCTTGGGCCCCATCATTTGCTCAGCCTATCTTTCTATCTGTGTGAGTGTTTTTTCATCTTGCTTCACCGTCATTATATGTTGGGGGCTGCCTTTTACTTTGGGGTCTGCTCTGGGGCAGTTTAGATTTCCTTTTCTGTCTTTAGGTTATTTAATTCTCCGGCTGTGATCAAGGGGTCTAGGGCTCCGTAGAAACCCCCCACGGCTACTGCTAGTTGTGTTGATAGGTTCAGGGGTCTGCAATCTGATAGTTGCCAACTTCTCTGGTTTTCTGGACGTAGCTTCTATTTTTGTGTCTGCCTCCTACGGTGACTCTATCATAACAGAATCACCCGCCATACCGCAGATCCTAGGGTACTCAATAGCAGGAAAGAATTGTAAGAAAAAAAAAGGGTGTATATTTTTTCCTCTATATCTCTGAGGCCGTAGGGGGAATTTTTTTTTTTCTCTCAATGGAGATAAAGCAATTGTTTGATCGTGTGGAGCAGCTCACTGCGGAAGTGCTGGGAATTTCTGCCTACCTTGCTCATTCACATACTGCTGAACCAAAGATTCCTACACCTGATGTATTTTTTGGGGATCGGTCTAAATTTTTGAATTTCAAAAATAATTGTAAATTATTTTTTGCCTTGAAGCCTAACTCGTCAGGGAGCTCCGCGCAGCAGGTTAAAATTGTCATCTCTTTGCTGCGTGGCGATCCCCAGGATTGGGCGTTTTCTTTGAAACCAGATGATCCTATTCTGACTAATGTGAACGCATTATTTCAAGCCTTGGGGTTGTTGTATGACGAACCTAATGCTATTGATCAGGCTGAAAAGACCCTGCTGGCATTGAACCAGGGTCGAGATTCTGCAGAATTGTACTGTCAAAAATTCCGAAAGTGGGCGGTACTTACTACCTGGAATGATAATGCCTTGGCTGCTCTCTTTCGGAAGGGTTTGTCAGAAGCCGTAAAAGATACTATGGTGGGATTTCCTGTTCCCTCTGGTCTGGATGATTCTATGTCATTAGCCATTCAGGTTGATCGGCGTTTGCGTGAACGCAGGATTGCACGAGAGGTGTTGCCACCAGTTGAACAGGTGTCCGAACCTATGCAATGTGATAGAGTTTTGTCCAGAGAGCAGCGTCAGGAGTTCAGAAGGCGTAATAAGTTGTGTTTTTTCTGTGGAGATGCCATATTGTTTCTGTCTGTCCTAAACGAGAGAGGCGCTTTGCACACACGTTTTCTGTTGGTGGTGTTCAACCTACGTTTCTTCTGGCTATTACTCTGATCGGCTCCCTGTCCACATTTTCCGCCAAGGCTTTTGTGGATTCGGGAGCAGCCCTAAACCTAATGGACTTGGATTTTGCTAAACGTTGTGGATTTCCGATGACACCCCTGCAGACGCCTATCCCTTTGAGGGGGATTGATGCTACTCCTTTGGCGAAAAATAAACCTCAGTTTTGGACCAGGTGGTAATGCCCCAGACCATCAAGAAAATTGCAGATTTTTGGTGTTGCATAATCTGCATGATACCATTGTTCTGGGGTTTCCCTGGTCACAAATTCATAATCCAGTTTTGGATTGGAAATCTGTGTTTGTGATGAGTTGGGGTTGTCGGTGTGCCTTTAGTGAGGCTCCGGTGTTTTCCACCACTCCTCAGTCGCATGATGTTCCTGACTATTTGGCGGACTTTTATGATGTATTTAGTGAGAACGAGTCTGCGTCTCTGCCTCCTCATAGGAGTTATGACTGCAATTGAACTGAGCCCGGGGTGTAAATTTCCCAAGGGTCGGCTCTTCAATTTATCTGTACCCGAGCACGAGGCTATGCGATCCTATATTAAGGAGGCGTTGGAGAAGGGTCATATTAGACCATCCTCGTCACCCTTAGGTGCCATTTTTTTTTTGTAGCCAAAAAGGATGGATCATTAAGACCTTGTATTGATTATCGTGCCCTCAACAAAATTACTGTTAAATATCAGTATCCGTTACCCCTGATTTCGGATCTATTCTCTAGAGTTAAAGGTGCTTGCTGGTTTACCAAGCTTGACCTCAGGGGGGCGTATAATCTTATTCGCATTAAGCATGGGGATGAATGGAAGACGGCGTTTAATACTCCGGAGGGACATTTTGAGTACCTGGTGATGCCTTTTGGGCTCACTAATGCCCCTTCTGTCTTCCAGTGCTTTATGAACGATATTTTCCGAGATTTTGTCGATAAATTTTTGATTATCTATCTGGATGATATTTTGATCTTCTCCAAGGATTGGGATTCTCATGTGGAACATATTCGGACTGTGTTCCGGATCTTGAGGGAGAATTCCCTGTATGTCAAAGGATCTAAATGCCTTTTTGGAGTACAGAGGATTTCTTTTTTGGGATTTATTTTGTCTCCGTCAACTATTGAAATGGACCCGGCCAAGGTACAGGCCATTTACGATTGGGTTCAGCCCACTTCTTTGAAGGCCCTCCAGAAGTTTTTGGGTTTTGCTAATTTTTATCGGAAATTTATAGCAAAATTTTCTAGTATTGCCAAGCCATTGACTGATTTGACTAAGAAGGGTGCTGATGTGTTAAATTGGTCTCCGGAGGCTGTTTCTTCCTTTCAGGAGCTGAAGCGAAGATTCACCTCCGCCCCGGTTTTGCGGCAACCTGATGTCTCACTTCCGTTCCAGGTAGAGGTGGATGCTTATGAGATTGGTGCAGGAGCTGTTTTGTCCCAAAGGGATCCTGTAACATCTAAAATGAATCCCTGTGCTTTCTTTTCCCGAAAGTTCTCTCCATCTGAACCTTACTATGATGTGGGGAATCGGGAACTGTTGGCCATGAAATGGGCATTTGAGGAGTGGAGACATTGGTTGGAGGGAGTTAAACATCAAGTCGTGGTCCTCACTGACCACAAGAATTTGATTTACCTAGAGTCGGCTAAGCGCTTGAACCCTAGACAGGCTAGGTGGGCCTTGTTTTTTACACGTTTTGATTTTGTGGTTTCTTTTCTTCCTGGAACTAAGAATGTCAAGGCAGACGCCCTCTCTAGGAGCTTCTTTGCTGATTCTCCTGTGGTGACCAAGCCTGGTACCATCTTAGGCGAAGGGGTAGTTCTTTCTGCCATCTCGCCCGATTTGAGACGTGCTCTAGAAGAGTTCCAGGAGGACAAACCTGAGCATTGTCCCTGTGGAAAGTTGTATGTTCCTGACCAGTGGAAGAAGAGAGTGATGTCTGAAGTTCATTGCTCTGCTTTGGCTGGTCATCCAGGTATTTTTGGTACTAGAGTTCTGGTGAGTCGGTCTTTTTGGTGGCCCTCCTTGTCTCATGATGTCAGGAATTTTGTGCAGTCCTGCTCCCGTTCTAAATCGTGTTCTCACTCTAGTGGGTTGTTGATGCCTTTGCCTGTCCCCAAGAGGCCATGGACCCATATTTCAATGGATTTCATCTCTGATATGCCTGTCTCTCAAAGGATGACTGTTATTTGGGTGATTTGTGATAGGTTCTCTAAGATGGTTCATCTTGTACCACTCCCTAAGTTGCTGTCTTCCTCTGAGTTGGTGCCCCTGTTTTTGCAACAGGTGGTTCGCTTGCATGGGATTCCTGAGAACATTGTATCTGACAGAGGAGTTCAGTTTGTGTCTAGATTTTGGAGAACTTTCTGTTCCAAGCTGGGAATTCAGTTGTCCTTCTCCTCTGCTTTTCACCCTCAGACCAATGGGCAGACAGAGAGAACAAACCAGACCTTGGAGTCGTATTTGAGATGTTTTATTTCCGCTGATCAGGATGATTGGGTTTCATTTTTGCCCTTGGCCGAATTTGCTTTAAATAATAGAGCTAGTTCTGCCACTTTGATGTCACCTTTTTTTTGTAACTTTGGGTTTCATCCTCGATTTTCTTCAGGGCAGGTGGAGCCCTCTAGTAACACCAGAAGCACCAAAAATAACCCCTAAAATTTAGCTTTTAATTCAATAACTAAAAACATTAGTGAAAATGACTAAAAGAAGGAATAGTAGAGGACAAAAATGAAGGGTAAAAAATATTTAGTTCTCTTCAGTTATCACATAATGGGCCACCAACTAAATTGCCCTAGTCAGCCCTAGTTTAACCCTTCCTAGCCGCGGAGGTTGGCACCCTAGTTGTAGACGATATGGCGCCCCCGCTCAACGTCGGTATCCCTAATGGCCCCTACGTCTCCCTACATATACAAAAAGGGACACAAAAAAAGGAACACACACACACTTATAATACCGAAAAAATATATATAGACATAAATGGTCTCATAGATAATACTAAATTGCTATGAACTTATCTCGTAGTATTTCTGATGGTATGAAAACCCCAAAAGGAACTTATCTCGGAGTCAAAAAAATGATAGATGGGGTTAATATCAAGCAGCTTAGAGAAGGACTTATCTCGTAGTCAAAAAAATGCTAATAAGCTGCAAATGGCAGACCCAGTTACCAAATAACAAAATTATTAAAAAAACGGCTACAAGAAAATTCAATGAAAAGCACATATACTGATTTATTTGTCCGGAGCCCCGAACAAACGTTGGAAAATAGTACAAAAATTGTACATTAAAGGCAGTAAAAAAAGCAGCCTATGTAGCACATACGGCGGCCGTTACCTTGCAAATGAGGGTAAAAATCACCCTATTTCACAGGAATACAATATTCAGCTCAAGTCCAATATCAGTGCGTAGAACAAAACACACCAAAATGTGCTACCTAACAAAATACATATATAAAAATGAATGAAAAAATGAGGCTACCATGTTCATCTCAGATTATGCAGCATGGTACACCGATATTCAAGTAGCAATGCATACAAAGTCACATAGCATAATTGCTCAGTAGATTAAATCTGAATAGATAGTACCACAGAGGGATCTGCCAAAAATAATGTACAACATTATACTTATCGCATATGGAAACCCGACGCGTTTCCCCCTCTTAGTCCGCTGAGGGTTCATCAGGGGTCAAAAAGTGGGGTCTCATTACCCCTGGCCGAAAGAGCAATACAGTGTGCGGCTTTACTCCAAGCGCGTTTACCGCCATTGTTTAAAGATTCCGCGCCGGTATAGAACGCCCACTTCCGGTCACCACAATTCAAGATGGTGGTCTAAACCGGAAGGGATCCCATTGAGGACGGACAATACTCAAACATGCCGTGCAGCGGCCACCTGAATGACGTAGACGCCGTGCACCTTACTAAAAAGCACTGATAGAAACGGGAATTCACAAACTAGTGCCTGAAACGAAATGATTAAATAGAGTGATGCATCCTTCTCAATGGATATGCCATATCGCGCAAATAATATGCGGACGATCTTATAGTCGAAAAGGAATGTAACTAGTTGAAAAATAACATGCACACGTAACCATCCACATAAATTCAACAGCTTCATTGTTCAGAGCACCTAGAACTTCAAAGAAATAGATGAAAACAGTCCTCAATGGCATGGAGTGGAATAAACGTATCCCTAAATACAATAAATAGAAAAAAGAAATGAAAAAATACCAATGGTAATAATATACCGACCAAATTATCAAAAACACTATAAAAAGCTGGCTGGGAAAATGTGAAACACATTTATTATAGATAACTACTAAAATTTAGCTGTTCATTAAGGCCTTTTGGGCACTGTGATTCAAGACAAAAAATCCAGCGTGTCTCACGCTGTAGGATTCTATTATCCCAATCTCCCTGTCTGACTGCGGGCTGCACTCTCTCTATAACACGAAAATTAATATGTTTATCATCACCTCCATGTACCATATTGACATGACGGGCATTTCGCTTCAGGCACTAGTTTGTGAATTCCCATTTCTATCAGTGCTTTTTAGTAAGGTGCGCGGCGTCTACGTCATTCAGGTGGCCGCTGCACGGCACGTTTGAGTATTGTCCGTCCTCAATGGGATCCCTTCCGGTTTAGACCACCATCTTGGATTGTGGTGACCGGAAGTGGGCGTTCTATACCGGCGCGGAATCTTTAAACAATGGCGGTGAACGCGCTTGGAGTAAAGCCACACACTGTATTGCTCTTTCGGCCAGGGGTAATGAGACCCCACTTTTTGACCCCTGATGAACCCTCAGCGGACTAAGAGGGGGAAACGCATCGGGTTTCCATATGCATCAAGTGGCTGATAAGTATAATGTTTTACATTATTTTTGGCAGATCCCTCTGTGGTACTATCTATTCAGATTTAATCTACTGAGCAATTATGCTATGTGACTTTGTATGCATTGCTACTAGACTATCAGTGTACCACGCTGCATAATCTGAGATGAACATGGTAGCCTCATTTTTTCATTCATTTTTATATATGATTTTTGTTAGGTAGCACATTTTGGTGTGTTTTGTTCTACGCACTGATATTGGACTTGAGCTGAATATTGTATTCCTGTGAAATAGGGTGATCTTTACCCTCATTTGCAAGGTAACGGCCGCCGTATGTGCTACATTGGCTGCTTTTTTACTGCCTTTAATGTACAATTTTTGTACTATTTTCCAACGTTTGTCCGGGGCTCCGGACAAATAAATCAGTATATGTGCTTTTCATTGAATTTTCTTGTAGCGGTTTTTAATAATTTTGTTATTTGGTAACTGGGTCTGCCATTTGCAGCTTATTAGCATTTTTTTGACTACGAGATAAGTCCTTCTCTAAGCTGCTTGATATTAACCCCATCTATCATTTTTTTGACTCCGAGATAAGTTCCTTTTGGGGTTTTCATACCATCAGAAATACTACGAGATAAGTTCATAGCAATTTAGTATTATCTATGAGACCATTTATGTCTCTTTATATATATTTTTTCGGTATTATAAGTGTGTGCGTTCCTTTTTTTGTGTCCCTTTTTGTATATGTAGGGAGACGTAGGGGCCATTAGGGATACCGACGTTGAGCGGGGTCGCCATATCGTCTACAACTAGGGTGCCAACCTCCGCGGCTAGGAAGGGTTAAACTAGGGCTGACTAGGGCAATTTAGCTGGTGGCCCATTATGTGATAACTGAAGAGAACTAAATATTTTTTACCCTTCATTTTTGTCCTCTATTATTCCTTCTTTTAGTCATTTTCACTAATGTTTTTAGTTATTGAATTAAAAGCTAAATTTTAGGGGTTATTTTTGGTGTTTCTGGTGTTACTACTGATTATATAATCCCATTGATTAGTTCTGAGGTCTGTTTCAGGTGGAGCCCTCTGCCTGCCCAGGTGTTGACACTGTGGTGGAGAGAATGCACCAGATCTGGGACCAAGTGGTGGATAAGTTATCTCTCTCCCAGGAAAAGGCCCAGCGGTTTTCCAACCGACATAGGACCATTGGTCCCCAGTTTAAGGTTGGTGATATGGTGTGGTTATCATCAAAAAATATTGCTATGAAGGTGGCTTCTCCTAAGTTTAAGCCTAGATTTATTGGACCTTACAAGATTTTGGAGATTATTAATCCAGTCTCTTTTCGTTTGGCTCTTCCTGTCACATTTAAAATCCATAATGTGTTCCATAAGTCTTTGTTGAAGAGGTTTGTTGAACCTGTTGTTCCGGGGGTGGCACCTCCAGACCCTGTATTGGTTGAAGGTAACATGGAATATGAGGTAGAGAAGATACTGGATTCTCATCTGGCTAGACGGAGACTCCAGTATTTGGTAAAGTGGAAGGGTTATGGTCAGGAGGATAATTCCTGGGTCTCTGCCTCTGATATTCATGCCAAAAGATTGGTGCGTGCCTTTCATCGGGCTCACCCTGATCGCCCTGGTGGCGTGGTTGAGGGTTTGGTGACCCCTCCTCAGGGGGGAGGTACTGTTGTGAGTTCATTTTCCCCTCCACCACTGAGGCCCGATGAACTCCCTCTTCTGGTAAAGAAAGGTAGTGAGCCTGATTATCATGCACCTGAGACTAATGATGATGACTGGCTGAGTGGAGTTACTGACTGGATATAAGGCCGCCTACGCCCTTCTGCCCTGCGGGTGATTTCTCTGAGGGATCCTTGGAGACCAGTCTGAATTCCTGCTCTTCTAAAGCTAAGTTTTCTGCTCAGCTTTTTGCATTTGTGCTTTGACTTTGTTTTGCTTTGTTTTTCTGGATTTCTGCCATTCCCTGCTGGGGTGAGCTGAATTTCTTTAGCTCTGTCTTCAGAAAATACCTGAGTGCTGATATAGTTTTTGAAGCCTAGCTGCTTCAGGGTCTTTTTCCATATCAGCCTGTTGGCTTATGTCTTTGATAGGGTTTTGGCAGATTGCAGACAGCAACCTTCCTTTCCTGTTCTGTTTAGTTAGCTTGGGCCCCATCGTTTGCTCAGCCTATCTTTCTATCTGTGTGAGTGTTTTTTCATCTTGCTTCACCGTCATTATATGTTGGGGGCTGCCTTTTACTTTGGGGTCTGCTCTGGGGCAGTTTAGATTTCCTTTTCTGTCTTTAGGTTATTTAATTCTCCGGCTGTGATCAAGGGGTCTAGGGCTCCGTAGGAACCCCCCATGGCTACTGCTAGCTGTGTTGATAGGTTCAGGGGTCTGCAATCTGATAGTTGCCAACTTCTCTGGTTTTCTGGACGTAGCTTCTATTTTTGTGTCTGCCTCCTATGGTGACTCTATCATAACAATGGTGGATAGAACATGTCTGAATGGATTATGTTTTATCATGTGTAAAATAAATAATCGTGGAGTAACTCGGCACATTTGAGTGTGCACTAATAACTCAGCACATGGCGGGCAGTGAGTGGGCACTCCTAGTGTGATGCTGCACATTGCTTTGGAAAACACATCATGGGCCCAGTTTTCAGCCCTGTCTCTCGTCTATTGTAATTGTATGTAGTAGAGTGACTGACTGGGATACAGAGCTTGCAGTTTTCTGCTCACACACATATGGCTGCAGGCAGCTTATCTTAGACCTACATATTATATTTCTTACCATTTATGCGCAGCTGGTGATTAGAGTCTGTCTGTAACTGCTGTAGAGGAGCACGCGGCTTCTCATTTATTGTTACAGCATATAACACAGCATTGCCCATCTCTGTCCATTTCTGGACCTTACGATGGGATATTTTCCATTATTAACCTGTTGTATTCCTTAGTCCTTGGTTGTAAACCTGCATGGTTTTCACCCTCACTTATCTCACATCTTGTGCGGTTGAAGGGGTCCTTGAAGTTGGTTAAATATGGTCTGGGGGATCCAATGGGATATGGTTTCCTCCTTTTGGAATTTAATATGGTTCTGGATCTGGTGAAAGGTGGAGGGGAGTTTCGGCAATGGTTTGTCGGATCCCCACGAAATTCAAGTGAACATTGGAACCCTTGTGGTTATGGTGCTCCCGAGCTAGTGGGGTAACGGCTGGGAGTAATTGTTGGTACATTTTATGTTCACTTCATGCTTGGTAATCACCGGATTTTGGGAGCTTCAAGGACTCCTACCAGCGTGTTAACATTATTTATGCTTTGATGTTTTATTGTATGTTTGTTTTAATAGGCATGAATAATAATTTAAAAAAAAAGGGATCGGTGTATACCCACCAAGTTCTTATTTTATATTACTTAAGATGGCGGATAGCACAGGCCTGAGTGGATTACCTGGAGCCTGGTGGATGGGGGGGTCCTTGAAGTTGGTTAGAAATTGGTCTGGGGGATCCATTGGGATATGGATTCCTCTTTTTGGAAGTTAATATGGTTCTGGACCTGGTGAAAGGTGGAGGGGAGTTTCGGCAAGAGTTTGTCGGATCCCCAGGAAATTCAAGTGAACATTGGAACCCTTGTGGCTATGGTGCTCCCGAGCTAGTGGGGTAACGGCTGGGAGTAATTGTTGGTACATTTTATGTTTGGTAATCACCAGATTTGGGAGCTTCAAGGTCTCCCCCAGCGTGTTAATGTTATTTATGCTTTGATGTTTATTTTATGTTTATTTTAATAAGAACATGAATTAAAAATTAAAAAAAAACAAAAAAAACAGTTATTTGTTTTCCTTTTAGTGGGTCCTTGAAGTTATTTATAAATTGGTCAGTAGGGGTAACCATATTAAGTATGGACCTCTTAGGTGGGGTTCTTGGAGTTGACGCTGAATCAGCGAAAAGGAGTTGGAAGTTAAAATTTGGGACAGTTATAAATTGTTTCGGTGGATCTGGCTTTTGGTTATGGCTCTGGACGGGGTTTTACCCAGGAGCTTTTGGTGGTTGGACTTCCCGGAATGGGGTGTTTGGTGCCCTCGAGCTGTAGGTTTACGGCTGAGGGTAACGTTGAGTTTTAAGTTCTTGTGTTTTTGCCAAATATTTAGCCAGAATTTTGGGGGCTCCAAGAACCCCCCCTCATGTCGTATAAGATTGTGTATTTAATACTTATTGTAAATGTTTATGTTATTTGTTAATAAACTGGCCGCTGACCCCCCTGGGTTTGGAAGGGTAACCACTTCAGGTATGGCACCCTGGTTTTGAGGGGTAATCATCTCCGGTATGGCCCCCTGGTGTGGAGGGTAACCATCTTGTGTATGGCCCCCTGGTGTGGAGGGAGTAACCATCTCGGGTATGGCCCCCTGGTATGGAGAGGTGACCATCACGGTATGGCCCCCTGGTCTCCAGAAGCATTTATATTTTATAGGACCCTGTTAGGGTAACGTCCCTGGGGTCATGGCAATCATATTTATGCCTACAGAATAAATTGGCTCCTCTGAGCCAGGAACAGCGGCTGGAGGGGAGAAGAGAACAAGGTTGTCGTCTGGACAATGCAGTTATCTAGTGCATGAAACTGAAGAGCAATGTACCTAATCTGTGTGCCCTTGAGTCAGTGGGAGTGACTAAGGGTAAAGTAATCAAGTGCATTAACATGAAGGGCAATATGCCTATTCCCAATGCCCTTGAGCTGGTGGGAGTGGCTAAGGGTATAATCTAGTGCATTAACACAAAGGGCAGTATGCCTATTCCTGATGCCCTTGAGCCAATGGGAGCGGCTAAGGGTAAAGTAATCAAGTGCATTAACACGAAGGGCAATATGCCTATTTCCAATGCCTTTAACCCAGTAGGAGAGGTCAACAGTAAATGTTATCAAGTGCATGAAAAAAAATTAACAATGGCGTGGCAGGGTTATTAATAATGCCTTTGTAGACTTTTTCTGCTTTAGGTTTATTTAAATTACTACTTCCAGATATTCTGAACGTTATTTTATGGTCGGTTATAATGTTGATGTTATACTGTGTATAGTTTTTAATTACTCCCTATTTATCATATCTTTCTATTGATATGTTCATCACTTTTCGGGTAGTGATAGTAAGTGGGTTTAAGAAATGTTACTGCACAGCTATTGTAAATAATGGTGGTTTCTAGAACTAAAATCCGAGAATTGGTGAATTATTAGAGCTGGCTACAATACATGCGGTTTAATAGTTTTTCGAGGCATGACAGATGTCATTATACAGGTATTCAGATTGTGGCTGCGACCTTAATTATGGTTTACTTTCCACTTTCCCCATTATGGGATCCTCATTGCAGGATGTTTAACAACTGTTAATTTGCTGTAGTTACCGTATTATCGATCATAACTTGGTAGCATGGCATTGATAAAATTAATCTGTCGGAGCTTAGGAATTTTAATTTCTATTACTTGTGTGCACAGTCTTTCCATAGCATGTAGAAAAGGTTGATGGCTTTATTAGGCATGGTTGATAGGGGTCGAGTCCATTTAAGGTGTGAAATGGCCTCTCTGGTGGTGGTTTAGGAGTTAGGTGGAAGTTGCAGGCAAGTTAAGGTGGACTCATTTTAACTAATAGAGGATGTAAAACCTCATGGTGGTGAACAGGCTCGGCTTCGGTGGCCAGCCTCAAGGACGTTGTAATGGTAACGTCAATCAGGGGTGGGCACAGTGGATAAGCACAGGAGTGAGGATAATAGGGTCATTGGTGCCCTGAAAGTTTACTGGCTCTGCTTGAATGGCAAGCCGGTGCGTGCCGCCCCTTTATGGCTGTCTGTCCTGGTTCTGTGCATGAGAACAATGGGGACAGTTCATTGGCCCGGCTGGGAACATAGCCTCAGTGACCTGCGGTAGCCTGAGTGGTGTCACTGCTAGTCACTGAGGCTGAGCAGCAGCTCATTCTCCAGTGGTTTTCAGTCTGGACAGTTGCATCTTGGCACTGTCAAGGTAGAAATTTAATAATCCCAGACATGGATTACGGTGTGGGACAGAACATCAGACAGGTGAGGGATATGGTTGTTTTTTATTTTTGTTTTTTTTACAGGAGACGATGGCTTTAATGGAATGGGTGTTAGGTGAGTATAACTGTGTTTGTTATTTTTAAATAAAAAAGGATAAGTGTGTTTTTTATTTAAAATAAAGGACTTTATTCTGGCTTTGTGTTTATTTACAATATAACTAGAGGATTTGGATTGGAGAGGCATTTTATGGATGCCTCTCCATTACCATGCTGTGGGATTAATGTCACCGGACAATACAAAATTGGCATCAACAATACAAATATGAAACCCACTTCCCACTGCCACAGGGCAAGTGAGTAGAGCTGGGAAAAGCCTCAGAATTGGAGCATCTAATAGATGTGCATTTTCTGGGGTGGATGCGGTTTGCTATTTTTAGGTTTGGTAGGGGGCAATATCCTAGTCCCCTTACCATCCTGAGAATACCAACCGCCCAGCTGTCTGCTTTAGCTTGGCTGGTTGAGGAACCCCCCCACTCCATTTTTAAGATTATTTATTAAAATATTAAAGAAAATAGCATGGAGACCCCTGTGTTTTTGATAACCAGTTTTACTAAAGCTGAAAGCTGAGGATTGCAGCCTGCAGCTGTCAGTTTTGCCTGGCTGGTTGCCAAAAATACAGGAGAACCCATGCCATTGTTATTTATTTATTTATTGTAGGCTCCAGTTGTCACCTGCCCTCGCTGTTATTAGCAGCAGCAGGTATAGGGTGATGGGAGTAGTAGTCCCATCATCAGATGCCTGTGATTGGAGGTAAACTTTTTACCTCTTGTCACACTATCATCTGGCAGGGTGGGAACCGCAGCTCTCTGACTGTCCCTAGCGATCTTAGCGCCAATCAAAGGCAGTGTTTGCCGCGCTGTCATGCACATGACAACATGACAAACATTTGGTGTTCAGGCCCCCCATTCAAATAAATGGTGTCTGGGTTCGGGTAGTTTTCTGGTACCCGAACCAAAGTTTTTTTTAATTGTTTAGCCAAACCCGACAGACCTGAACATCCAGGGGTTTGCCCATAAATATTTATAATAAATATGGACATAAATATTCATGCTTTTAATGACAAAAAAACATTGGTGGTTAAGTGATTGGTATTTCTCCTTTTGCATTGCTGTTTCTGTCACATAGCCAAGATGCACATTTGGAGAAGAGGAAACTGTTCCTCTCTTGTGAGGAGTGGTCTCACAGTGCCCTTGTCCACCCTCTGCATCAAAAATGGTGCTATAAAGGATGAGCTATCTCATTGCACCACGAGAAGAGGATACCGTGTATCAGTGAGAACTTTAGGAAATGTTATTGTATTCAGTAGCGTAGCTGCCAGGGTAAAGAGGGTGCGGTCGCCCCAGGCCCCGTGCTGAGGGGCCCAATCAGTGCTGCTATTCTCTTATTCAGTGAATCCTCTGGTGGGCCCTGCTGCAAGAGAGGGAGGACTCCTCCCCTCCTACCCTAGCACAGCTATGCACCGCTCTGATAATTCAAATCCATAGCAGCATAAACTTTCCTTTACCTGCTGTGATGTGTCTGAGTCAGACTGACAGGTGTACCATAACACAGCAAGGGAAGAAGGGAGTGTGCTACTTTGAATGTGGATTAGCAGAGCAGTGCATAGCTAATTAGTCCTGCAGAAGTGTCAATCTGACAAGTTTCAAGTACCCCTCCCCCACCCAGGATAATGAGATCTTGTGGGGTGGGGTTGGGGAGAGGTAACCACAGCTGCCTGCCCCTTACTCCTCTTTCTCACATCAGAGTAGGAGTTTCATGAGGCTGTGCTGCCATTGGTGCTGCGTCATTACCCAGGGTGCAGCAGTTGACCGCACCTCCTTCCCCTTCTGCTGCTAAAATTATTAAGAAAACTCCTTTGAGTGGAAGCAGTTTACTTTTTTAAATATTATTTTATGTGCATTTGATATGTGTAATACAATAGTAGTAGAGGGAGACTAGGCTAGATATTGTATGCTATATGTGGGGGAAGGGGACATGGGTATATACGTACTGTGTGCTACATGTGGGGGAGGGAGACTTAGCTATATATGCTATATGTGGGAAGGTGGACTTTTCTATATACTGCATGCTACATGAGGGGGAGGGGGACTTGGCTCTCTATGCTATATGTTGGGAGGGGGACTTGACTGTATATACTATGTATGGGGAATGGGCACTTGGCTATATATGGTAAGTGTGGGGCAGTTGTATCCTCAATAAATTGATTTTATGGAAGCAGCTTTATTGTAAATACTAGCTGAAGAGAACGGCGCTGCCCAGGCATAGTAACTAACTACGGTTACGGTTAGTTAGTGTGCAAAGCTGGGTGTATAGCCCCGCCCACTCTGCATAACCACATTCACTATTATATCCCACATCATCCCGTCAGCCAGAGCTACCGGACTACTACCCCTAATATCCCATACGTCCCGTCAGCCAGAGCCACCGGACTACTAATATCTCACATCATCCCATCAGCCATAGCCACCGGACTACTACCCCTAATATCCCACATAGTCCCGTCAGCCAGAGCCACCGGACAACTACCCCTAATATCCCACATCATCCCATCACAGCCGCTGGACTACTACCCCTAATATCCCACATCATCCCGTCAGCCAGAGCCACCGGACTACTACCCCTAATATCCCACATTGTTATATATATAAAGCTGAGTGTAGTCACTATAATATCCCACATCATCCCGTCAGCCAGAGCCACTGGGTTGCTACCCCTAATATCCCACATCATCCCACCAGCCAGAGCCACCGGACTACTATCCCTAATATTCCACATCATCCCACAGGGCCGCCATCAGGGCATAACTGCCCTGACTAGCCTATGGGGCCCAGGCAGCAGAGGGGGCCCGCTTTGAGCCCCATCTATTCTGCTGATCAGGCCCCAGAAGCAGGATTCTCCGGTGCAGTAACTGAAGGCAATAGTTAAAGCCACCAGCCAATCAGAGGCTGGCAGTGACGTCAGCGTGCAAGTTGCCGGCGTATGCCCTGGGCAGAACAAAGACACGGGCAGAATGGAGAAACGGGCCAGATTGGAGACATGGGGGCAGAATGGAGACACAAGGCAGAATGAAGACAAGGGGGCAGAATGGGGACACTGGGGCAGAATGGAAGCAAGGGGGCAGAATGGAGACACGGGGCAGAATGGAGACAAAGGGCAGAATGGAGACACGGGGCAGGATTAGAGACAAGGGGCAGAATGGAGACACGGGGCAGGATTGGAGACAAGGGGGCAGAATGGAGACAAGGGGGCAGAATGGAGACATGGATGCAGAATGGAGACAAGGGGGCAGAATGGAAACATGGGGGCAGAATGGAGACAAGGGGGCAGAATGGAGACACGGGTAGAATGGAGATAAGGGGGCAGAATGGGAGACATGGGGGCAGAATGGGAGACATGGAGGCAGAATAGAGACAAGGGGCAGAATGGAGACACGGGGCAGAATGGAGACATGGGGAAGAATGGAGACAAGGGTCAGAATGGAGACAAGGGGGCAGAATGGAGACAGGGGGCAGAATGGAGATGGGGCAGGATGGAGACATGGTGCAGGATGGAGACAGATGGGGCAGCAATATGGGGCAGGATGGAGACAGATGATGCAGGATCATGGGGCAGGATGGAGACAGATGGGGCAGGATCATGGGGCAGGATGGAGACAGATGGGGCAGGATCATGGAGCAGATGGGTCAGGATCATGGGGCAGATGGGGCAGAATCATTGGGCAGATGGGGCAGGATCATGGGGCAGATGGGGCAGGATAGGGAGATCATATGGGGCAAGATGGGTCCTCACATGGGGGCAGGTGTTATGAACGGGTCACCGAAGAGGATGGCAGGAACAGGTTAAGCCACCAGGAAATCAGAGAGGTTGGCAACTCAGCAGATTGCAGACCCCTGATCCTAACAACACAACTAGCAGTAGCCGTGGAGCTTTTCTACGATGCCCTAGATGCCTCGGCTCAGCCAGAGAACTAACTAAGCCTAAAGCCAGAAAGGTGAAATCTAAACTGCCCCGGAGCAGATCCCCAAAGGAATAGACAGCCCAAAAACATATATTGTCGATGAGACAAGATGAGACACAAACATAAGCAGAAAATAGACTAGGCAAATGATGGGGCCCAAGCTGTCTAGATAGGACACGCAAAAACCCTAAAAAATCCAAAACATCTGATATACAAAAAACCTGAGGCCACACGACCTCACCCTCACTAGATCAGCACTCTGGTGTGAACTGGAAGCAAAGCAAAAGATACTAATATAACAGGGGACTGAACAAACTGACACAAGCTGTAACATATGGAGCGGGGCCAAGCACTGCCCCCAGCAGGAAGCATGGTGAATCCTCACAACAAAGCAGCAAGCAAAAATAAGGTACAACCAGATTAGATGCAAAGGATTAGCAAAAGAATCACTTAACTGAACCATGCAGATCAGGCAGGAGACAGAAGAACTCAAAATGCACAAGGAGGAAATCACCAGCATCCACTAAGGTAAACCTGCTCACTTATATGCTCCCTGCCAGTAATCCCAGATTCTCAATCATCGTCGTCAGGTGGCAAACTTCCACCCAACTGGCCAGCTCCACTACTCCCAGTAACCACCAGAGGTAGCTCCGGTTCAAAAGTCCGAGCAAGGGAATTCACAACAGGCAGGCTAGGAGAACATATGGCTGGAGCCAGGAATGAGACACACGGGGGCCAGGATGGGGGATGATATTTCCATAGGGGCTAATTAAGGGATATTATTACTGCAGTGATGTATTTATTTTATTTTTTGATGATACTGTTTTAAATGTTGGGGCGGTCCTGTTACTGTGCAGAGCAACACTGTCACCTGTTTTTCTTCATCTGGTGTAGTTTAGAATTTGGGAAAAAAATAATTAATGTGTTCTGCAAGCGGTGCTCTAGATAACTGTGCTATTTCCTGCAGAGACGAGCCCTGGCTGGAAGAAGTGACAGCGGTCTGTGCTGGATGAAGATTAAAAGCGAAGATGAGGGACTTCACCTAGAGACATCACTGGTGTGTCAGTGTGTTACCTGTACACTGACACTATACACTGTATACTATTTACAGCGGTACAATGTCCCAGTGATCACTGTATTACCTTTACATTAAACACTATATACAGAGCTCCTGTGTATAATGTCACCGTGATCATTGTATTACCTGTACACAGACACTGCATAGTAAGTACAAATCTCCTGTGTATAATGACACTTATGGTGACATTAGTATTTTTTTTTATTACTAATCAGTATTGTAGTATTCAGTCAATATATGGTAGTAATATGTTGTCCGGCCATGGTGTGGTGGTATTTGTTCCTTGTACAGTATGTTCTATTATTTGGTCACTATGTGGTGGTAATATGTGATCTGGTCATGATATGGTGGTATTTGTTCCTTGTATGAGGTATTATTGGTCATCATATGGTGGTAATATGTGGTCTGGACATTGTGTGGTGGTATTTGTTCCTTGTATGTGGTATTATTCAGTCACTTTGGTGGTAATTGTGGTCTGGTCATGGTGTGGTGGTACTTGTTCCTTGTATGTGGTATTATAGGTCATCATAAGGAGGTAATATGTAGTCGGGACATGTGGCAGTATTTGTTCCTCATATGTGGTATTATTGGTCACTATGTGGTGGTAGTATGGTGTCTGGTCATGGTGTGGTGGTACTTGTCCCCTGTATGTGATATTGGTCATAAAAATTGAGAAATAAATAAAAATGTACCTAAATTGTATTGCATATTTTAAAAAATGTTTAATAGGTTAGAGTAGAGAAGGGCCCAGCCAAAAGAGTCTACCTTGTCATGGTGGCAGCTAAAAATTCTTTTGACTGTGGACAGTTCGAGCCTGGGTGAAGTCTCAAGGGGGCCCCGAAAATTTTGCCAGTATGGGGCCCCGAAATTCCTAGTGGCAGCCCTGTTATCCCATCAAAGCCAGTAAAAGTAGAATAGTGAAATTGCACAGAAACATGGTTCACTAAAATCCCAGGTCAACTTGTAATTTGTCTGGCTGTGTTGCTCATGGATGTAAAGCATCTGTATGCAGTATAATATCATATTTAATGGGTTGTTTTGGGAAAAGCATTACGTGTTCTATGGGTATATTCAGGTGAATTTTGGGGAAAGTAGCACTTTAAAAAATCTCACAGCATCAGAGCACAGTAACACATCAATAATGCATAAAAGTGTCTGTGAGAAAATATTAAATCCACATGACATTTAATATGTGCACTTTCCTACATTCATGTGTGTCACTTAATGATACCACACGGGAGGGGGATTCATTTCTGTCATGTACTCACTGCTCCTTTCTGGGGGACAGACGATGGCTGGAGCTTATGTTCCTGGGGATGCTAGATTTCTCCCGCCATGTCAGTGTCTGCTGAGGTGTTATCAAGTGGGAAAACTTGCGCATAGCAACCAATCACCGCTCAGCTACTTTTAACCAGCTCTGGTGAAATGAGAGATGCTTAGTGATTGGTTGCAAGGAAAACTGTTGGTCATAGCAACCAATCACTGCTTAGATTCTTTTTAACAGTTCTGGTGAAATGAAAGATGCTTCGTGATTGGTTGGTGCTACAGACACACACACACATTGATTTTTATATATAGAGTAAATATATACAGTTGTGCTCAAAAGTTTACATAGCCAGGCAGAACTTTTGCTTTCTTGACCCTTTATCAGAGATTATGAATGATTACACCAAAACTATTTCACCACTCATGGTTAGTGGTTCTGTGAAGCCATTTATTGTCAAACTACTGTGCTTTCTCTTTTTAAATAATAACTAGCTGAAGAGCCCGGCGCTGCCCGGGCATAGTAACTAACTACGGTTAGTTATAACAAATTATAATGATTATATTTATATATAAAGCAGAGTGTAAAGCCCCACCCACTCCGCATAGCTACATTCACTATAATATCCCACATCATCCTGTCAGCCAGAGCCACCAGACTACTACCCCTAATATCCCACATCATCCCGTCAGCCAGGGCCACCGGACTACTACCCCTAATATCCCACATCGTCCCATCAGCCAGAGCCACCGGACTACCGGACGACCTGTTGTGAGTTCATTCTCTGGTTCACCAGTTGTGAGTTCTCCTTCCGGACTCCCTCTGGTGGTAACAGGAGGTAGTGAGGCTGATTTGATCGGTGAAGATCTGCCACCTGAGAATGAGGATGACGATTGGACCTCAGGAATCTCAGATTGGATTTAAGACAGCCGACGCCCTATTCAGTTGCTGGTGATTCCTTCTGGCTTGTCAGCTCTTGGTTTTCAGCTCTGTTCCAGTCATCTAAAGCTAAGTTTTTCTGCTAATGTTCACACTTGATTTTGTTGGTCTATTCAGTTTTTGTGTGGTCAGCCAGCCCCGGCTGGGGGCTGTGCTGAATTTCCACTCTTATTTTGCCAAGTTGCTTTTTTGTCCCTTACTAGTTTGGCCTCTTTTTGCTCTGTCGCAGAATATTTCAGAGTGCTGATATAGTGGGAGAAGTCTAGTGACTTCAGGGTTAATTTTGCTATCAGAAGTGTTGGACATTATTTTTGTAGGGTTTTTTGCAGGTTGCAGACAGTGTCTTTCCCTTTCCTTTCCTTTCTAGTTAGTTTGGGCCCCATCGTTTGCTCAGCCTATTTTCCTGCCTGTGTTTGTGCTTTCATCTTGTTTCACCGTCAATACATGTGTGGGGGCTGTCTTTCCTTTGGGGTCTGCTCTGGGGCAGTTAGTTTTCCCCTTTTCTTGCTTTAGGCTTATACGGCCGTGCCGAGGCGTCTAGGATCATTGTAGGTACGCTGCACGGCTGCTGCTAGTTGTGCGGCAGGATCAGGGATCTGCAATCTGCATAGATGCCAACCTTTCTGGTTTTCTGTGACTTAGCTTGTTTTGCTTTTTTCTCCTCGGTGACCCATTCATAACAACTACCCCTAATATCCCACATCATCCCATCAGAGCCACCGGACTACTACCCCTAATATCCCACATCATTCCATTAGCCAGAGCTACCGGACTACTACCCCTAATATCCCACATCGTCCCATCAGCCAGAGCCACCGGACTACTACCTCTAATATCCCTCATCATCCTGTCAAAGTCACTGTACTACTACCCCTAATAACCCGCATCATCCCGTCAGCCAGGGCCACCAGAAAACTGCCACTACTATCCCACATCATCCTGTCACAGATGCCGGACTACTCCCCCTAATATCCCACATCATCCCGTCAGCCAGAGCCACCGAACTACTACAACTAATATCCCACATCATCCCATCAGCCATTCTGGGGTCAGAACCAGAGCGCTAAGTGGATTTGTCCTGACTTCCATAAAAATGATCCCTTTAATAGAAGCCTGGGGTGAAAATCAGAGCGCTGAGGGATTTACCCTAACTTCCATACCGGAGATCCCTTTAAGAGTGGCCTGGGGTCAGTACCAAAGCGCAGAGTGAATTTGCCCTCACTTCCTTACCGGAGATCCCTTTAAGAGAGACTGGGATCAGAACCAGAGCACTGAGTGGATTTGCCGTGACTTGCAAACCAATGATCCCTTTAATAGAACCCAGTGGTCAGAATCAGAGCGTTGAGGGATTTGGCCTAACTTCCATACAGGAGATCCCTTTAAGCGAGCCTGGGGTCAGAACCAAAGCATTGGATGGATTTGCCCTAACTTCCATACTGGAGATCCCTTTAAGAAAGGCCTGGGGTCATTACCAAAGCGCAGAGTGGATTTGCTCTAATTTCCATACCAATGATCCCTTTAAGAGACCCTGGGGTCAGAACTCCAGAGCTGAGTGGAACGGTTCTAATTTCCATACCAGGGATCCCTTTAAGAGAGGCCCGGGGTCAAAACCAAAGCCCTGGATGGATTTGCTCTGACTTCCATACCAATGATCCCTTTAAGAGGGATGATGTGCCTACGGGATGGAGGATGTGTGATAGGGATATGGGCAGGGAGAGGGGGATTCATTTCTGTCATGTGCTCTCTGCTCCTTTCAGGGGGGCAGACAATGGCTGGGAGCTTATGTTCCCAGGGATGCTAGATTTCTCCCACCATGTCAGTGTCTGCTGAGGTGTTGTAAAGTGGGAGAACTTGCTCATAGCAACCAATCACAGCTCAGCTACTTTTAACCAGCTCTGGTAAAATGAAAGAAGCTTCGTGATTTGTTGGTGATATACACACACATACGTACATAGATTCACTTTTATATATATAGAGATGACAACCCAAAACATCCAAATGACTCTGATCAAAATTTTACATACCCCATTTCTTAATTCTGTGTATTGCTCCCTCTACCATCAGGTAGTTGTGGATGAGGTTCTTTATTTTCTCAGATGATAAAGCTGTCCACTCTCCTTGGCAAAAGGCTCCAGATCCTGTAAATTCCTGGGCTGTCTAGCATGAACTGCGCGCTTGAGATCTCCCCAGAGTGGCTCAATGATATTGAGGTCAGGAGACTGAGATGGTCACTCCAGAACCTTCACTTTGTTCTGCTGTAGCCAAAGACAGGTCGATTTGGCCTTGTGTTTTGAATCGTCATGTTGGAACTGTTAGGCGTCGGATTCCTGGCACTGCACAGCGGGAATCCAGAGCCAGACATCCTGCGGTCTCCCATTCTCCTCCGACCGCTCGGACTCCTGCTCAGCAATCTAGGCGAACCAGGCATTCCCCGCAGACTCGTTCTGTGAGCCTGGATGTTGCTGCCACCTCTGGTGCAGCAATGATAACGCAACCTGCTTTGCAGGGAACTGCTCTAGAGGCTAAGTCCTCGCGCCGTGCGACTGGGCATGCCCGCAACTTGTCCTCTCAGTGGAGAGCAGGGGTCACATGTGAAGGTCCTATGTCGGATCTGATTGGTCCTTCCTATAGTACTGGTAGGTCCCGGAAGTGCATGGCTATAAAAAGCCTGCATGGCGGCTCGGCCATGCGCTAGTGTAGCATATTATGCTGTGTGTGTATGGTGATGGATGCATGGACTGGTGTCTGACTTATTATGAAACCCCTTCCCTCGGATATTACGAATGGTGACAGTATGTTGGGTTAGTCAGCTCCAGATTGTGGCAGGCTACACGCCACTGAGCCTTCCTCACCTACACTAGCGTCCGTCGGTGCCTGGCTCCTCCGGCATCGTCGCTTAGCGGCTTCAGTTACGGCCGCGCTGCAGTAGTAGCAGCTTTTGGTGTTCGCGGCTGCGACGCCACACGCCGGCTGACCTGTGCAGCTAACAGGTTCAGCCTTTACGTCTAGTTCATACTTTGGCGTCTCTGTGACTAAACAGAGTCCGCTCTCAGGCTCTCGGGTGACGTTAACCCGAGCGCTGTATCGCACTTCTAGCGTATCTGCCATTGTCCAGCAGCGGTCTTGTCATCTACCGCACGGTGGACCCCGGGCGGCGAACGCGCCTTCCATTATTTATATCTGGTGCGTTCCGCCGACCCTAACATTACACTAGCGCCAGGGTCTGGCTGGCAATGGCAGACGTGCAGCAGCTGCAGCGCTACATTCGGCAGCTGGAGAGCAGGTTGGCGGCTATTGAGAGCACCAACTCAGCTGCGAATGCTGCGCTAGCTGCTGCTCAGACAGTCGCTGAGGCTGTCTCACGTGCGCCCACACTTTTGCCCCTGCCGACAATGTCTCGCCTCCCGCTCCCCGATAAGTTTTCGGGTGATAGTGCCTCCTGTAGGGGATTCGTTAGTCAGTGCTCCATCCAGCTGGAGTTGCTGGCTGCACGGTTCCCTACGGAGCGGGCTAAGGTGGGATTTATTGTCTCTCTGTTGTCTGGCCGGGCATTACAGTGGGCCACGCCATTGTGGGAACGTGGTGATCCCGTGGTACAGGGGGCTGCTCAGTTCCTCGTGGCTCTGAAGCAAGTCTTCTTGGGACCACGGGTCACCCACGATACGGCTCTCCAACTGTTATCTTTAACACAAGGGTCACTTTCGGTTAGCCATCATGCTGTCCAGTTTCGGACACTGGCTTCCGAGTTAGAGTGGCCGGACAAAGTGTTGGTCCCGGTGTTTTGGAGAGGCCTGGCTGAGCACGTAAAAGATGCTCTAGCTACTAGGGAGATTCCCACCAGTTTGGAGGAGTTGATCGCCGTTTCCACCCGCATTGATCTCCGCTACACGGAGCGCGGGTTGGAACGAGCGCAATCCAAACGTAGGGTTAATTTGGCTCCCACCTTTACTGAGCCGCTGAAATTTCCCGCACAGGAGCACCTCTCCTCTGAGCCTATGGAGGTGTCTCGCACCGGCACTAAGTTGCGTCCGATGCGAACCTCTGTGCGCTGTTATCAGTGCCGACAGTTGGGCCACTCGGCTGGCACATGCCCTCAGCGGCCGAAAAGACGACCACGTTCAGTGGCCGTAGGTGGTGGTCAATCCAAGGTGGGACCCTTTTCACCCAAACCGGTGTTCCAGGGTACATTAGATAGTGGGTCCTCCTCCTGGGAGGCAGAGGTCACCCTGGATTCCGGGGCCGAGGGGAACTTTATGTCCTCGACTTTTGCCCAGAGACACGCTATCCCTCTGGTGATACTCCCCCAACCTCTGACCATCAGGGTGGTAAATGGGGCACCGTTACCATCTCAGGTGACCCATCAGACAGCCCCACTCGGACTCTCTATTTCACCCTCACATCGGGAGACTCTGTCCCTGCTAGTTATGCCCAATGGCATCGATCAGGTGCTCCTCGGAGTTCCCTGGCTTCGTTGCCACTCCCCGCATATTGACTGGGCTTCAGGGAGGATACTGGGCTGGGGCAAGGACTGTGAGGGAAGGTGCCTGAGGGGCAGCGTTCAGGTGGCTTCCACAGAAGTGCCTGCGGATCTCTCCTCGCTCCCCAAACCCTACCACCATTACGCGGACGTCTTCTCTAAGAAGTCTGCGGAGACGCTCCCACCGCACCGTTCCTATGATTGCCCGATTGATCTCCTGCCAGGCACAGAGCCTCCCCGAGGCTGTGTTTACCCTTTATCACTCCCTGAGACGGAGGCTATGTCCCAGTATATCCGGGAGAACCTGGCTAGGGGTTTCATCAGAAAATCGGTGTCACCGGCTGGTGCCGGATTCTTCTTCGTACAGAAGAAGAACGGAGAGCTACGCCCCTGCATCGACTACCGAGGTCTCAATGCTATCACGGTTAAAAACAAATACCCCCTACCGTTGATCTCGGAGTTATTTGACAGGTTGCGGGGGCCCGGATCTTTACTAAACTAGATCTGCGGGGTGCATACAACCTGATCCGCATTCGCGAAGGAGACGAATGGAAGACAGCTTTTAATACCAGGGATGGCCATTACGAATACCTGGTTATGCCCTTTGGCCTTTGTAATGCCCCAGCTGTCTTCCAAGATTTTGTCAACGACGTCTTCCGCGACATGCTCTCTACCTCGGTGGTGGTCTATCTGGATGACATACTCATCTTTTCGCCAGATTTGACCACCCACCGGAGAGACGTCTGCAGGGTCTTTGACCGTCTGCGGGCGAACTCGTTATTTGCCAAGCTGGAGAAGTGCCAGTTTGAGCAGGAGTCCTTGCCGTTCCTGGGCTATATCATCTCGGCCCAGGGGCTGGCCATGGATCCGGCCAAACTACAAGCGGTAATGGACTGGCAGGAACCCCATTCCCTCAAAGCGGTGCAGCGCTTTTTGGGGTTCGTGAATTACTACCGCCAGTTCATACCACACTTTTCCACACTGGTGGCTCCTTTGGTTGCTCTCACCAAGAAAGGAGCTAACCCCAATGCTTGGTCAGAACATGTCTCCAAGGCCTTCTCGGCTATAAAATCACATTTTGCTGGCGCTCCCATATTACATCGTCCCGATGTGGATAAGCCGTTTATCCTTGAGGTAGACGCTTCTTCCGTCGGTGCAGGAGCAGTCCTTTATCAAAAGGATGCTCAAGGTCGGAAGCACCCCTGCTTCTTCTATTCCAAGACCTTCTCACCGGCGGAGAAAAATTACTCCATCGGCGACAGGGAGCTGCTAGCCATGAAGTTGGCTTTTTCTGAATGGAGACATCTCCTGGAGGGAGCCCGGTTTCCCTTTCTGGTATATACGGACCATAAAAACCTGGTCTATCTACAGACGGCCCAACGCCTGAATTCCCGTCAGGCCAGGTGGTCGCTCTTCTTCTCACGATTCCGCTTCACCCTCCACTACCTCTCTGGAGAGAAGAACGTCCGTGCGGATGCTCTCTCACGTTCAGTGGTCTCAGCGGAGGAGGGAGAAGCTGAGCCTCGGTTAATTCTCCCGCCGGAGAGTTTTGCGACCGTGGCTCCAGTTGCGCTCGAGTCGGTACCACCGGGCAAGACCTTGGTGCCTCCTCAGCTACGGCCGGAGGTCCTCGCCTGGGCACATGCCTCCAGAGTGGGTGGCCATTTTGGTAAAAAACAGACCGCCGAACTCCTGGCAAGGTCATATTGGTGGCCACATATGGCTCGAGATGTCAAGGAGTACGTGCAGGCATGTGTTTCGTGTGCTCGGAACAGACCCTCTAGACAGAGGCCGGCGGGGCTGTTGTTTCCCCTGCCAGTGGCGGATAGACCATGGGAGATGGTTGGCATGGACTTCATAGTTGGCCTGCCCAAGTCTGGTGGCAGTACGGTCATCTGGGTGGTCACCGACCATTTTTCCAAAATGGTGCATCTGGTGCCACTCGCACGCCTGCCTTCCGCTCGAGGTCTGGCCACCTTGTTCATTAAACACGTATTCCGTCTACATGGCATGCCGGACAAAATCGTGAGTGACCGTGGTCCCCAGTTTGCGTCTCGGTTTTGGAGGGAGCTCTGCAGTTTACTCAGCATCGAGCTAAATCTATCCTCCGCTTACCATCCCGAGACGAATGGCTTGGTCGAGAGAGCCAATCAGACCTTGGTCACCTATTTACGACATTTTGTCTCTGCCAGGCAGGATGACTGGGCATCCTTGCTACCTTGGGCAGAATTTGCCCTAAACAATGCGGTGGCTGATTCCACTGGTCAGACGCCCTTTCTCCTAAACTATGGCCAACATCCACGTGTCCCTGTCCCGATGCCAGTGTCCTCCACTGACTCCAGGGTGGCAGACTGGGCAGTGGAGGCCTGGGACATTTGGGATCGCACTCAGGATGCTATCCGGGCATCTAAAGAAAGGATGAGGGCGTCCGCCGACATGCATCGGCGGCCTGCGCCAAGCTTCTCCCCTGGCGACATGGTATGGCTCTCCACCCGAAACATTAAACTGCGGGTTGAGTCTCCCAAGTTCGCACCGCGATACATTGGACCATTCAAGGTCCTCGAGCGACTTAGCTCGGTGGTCTACCGCCTGGCTCTACCTCCACATTTGGCCATTTCGGACGTGTTCCATGTGTCCCTCCTCAAACCAGTTCACATGGTCCGGTTTTCTGAGTCATCTGCCGGGTCATCAGACTTATCGTCTGATGAGTTTGAGGTTAACGCCATCGTGGGGCGCAGGTTTGTCCGTGGCAAAAAATTTTATTTGGTGGACTGGAAGGGTCATGGGCCCGAGGCTCGGACCTGGGAGCCGGTGGAAAATATTCACGCACCGCTCCTGATCGCGGCCTTTGAGCGCAGTGAGGCTCAGAGAGGGGGGGGCCCTAGGAGGGGGGGTAATGTTAGGCGTCGGATTCCTGGCACTGCACAGCGGGAATCCAGAGCCAGACATCCTGCGGTCTCCCATTCTCCTCCGACCGCTCGGACTCCTGCTCAGCAATCTAGGCGAACCAGGCATTCCCCGCAGACTCGTTCTGTGAGCCTGGATGTTGCTGCCACCTCTGGTGCAGCAATGATAACGCAACCTGCTTTGCAGGGAACTGCTCTAGAGGCTAAGTCCTCGCGCCGTGCGACTGGGCATGCCCGCAACTTGTCCTCTCAGTGGAGAGCAGGGGTCACATGTGAAGGTCCTATGTCGGATCTGATTGGTCCTTCCTATAGTACTGGTAGGTCCCGGAAGCGCATGGCTATAAAAAGCCTGCATGGCGGCTCGGCCATGCGCTAGTGTAGCATATTATGCTGTGTGTGTATGGTGATGGATGCATGGACTGGTGTCTGACTTATTATGAAACCCCTTCCCTCGGATATTACGAATGGTGACAGTATGTTGGGTTAGTCAGCTCCAGATTGTGGCAGGCTACACGCCACTGAGCCTTCCTCACCTACACTAGCGTCCGTCGGTGCCCGGCTCCTCCGGCATCGTCGCTTAGCGGCTTCAGTTACGGCCGCGCTGCAGTAGTAGCAGCTTTTGGTGTTCGCGGCTGCGACGCCACACGCCGGCTGACCTGTGCAGCTAACAGGTTCAGCCTTTACGTCTAGTTCATACTTTGGCGTCTCTGTGACTAAACAGAGTCCGCTCTCAGGCTCTCGGGTGACGTTAACCCGAGCGCTGTATCGCACTTCTAGCGTATCTGCCATTGTCCAGCAGCGGTCTTGTCATCTACCGCACGGTGGACCCCGGGCGGCGAACGCGCCTTCCATTATTTATATCTGGTGCGTTCCGCCGACCCTAACAGGAACATTCAAGTACATCCCATGCGCAGCTTCCAGGCTGATGATTGCAAATTTCCTCCAGTATTTGCTGATAACATGTTACATTCATCTTTCCTTCAACCTTGACCAAATTTACTGTGCCTTTGTAGCTCACACATCCCCAAAACATCAGCGATCCACCTCCATGCTTTACGGTACAAATGGTGCTCCTTTCATCATAGGACTTGTTGACCTCTCTCCAAATGTAATGGTTATGGTTGTGGCCAAAAAGTTCAGTTTTGGTCTCATCACTCCAAATTACCTTGTTCTAGAAGTTTTGAGTAGAGTTGAGCGAAACGGGTCTGTCAAATTCAAAAGTCGCCAACTTTAGCTAAAGTCGGGTTTCGCCGATCGAAACCCGACAATAGCGTGAGGTCGGCCATGAGGTCGCCGATCCGCGCGCCAAAGTCACGTTTCAAATAATGCTTCCAGTGCCTTTTCTCAGCCAATGATGGAGGACGCACACTGTGGGCAACGCGATGACATGGGCAGTGGCCACCACCATCTTAGACAAGGGCATTGAAGTGATTGGCTGGCTTTGTGTGGCGTCACAGTGGCTATAGAAGGCCGTGACAGCCGACCGCCATCTTACTTCTGCCGATCTTAGAATAGGGAGAGGTGCTGCTGCTGATTCTGAATAGGGAGAGCATTAGGCAGGGAAGAAGAAAAAAAAATAACTTCTGCTGGTAGCGCTTTTCACTGTATAGTTAGTGTGCAGTGAAAGGGGAGGATTTTTGTTGTGTGCAGCAGCGCTGGTGGTGATTAGGCTGCCTTTTAAGGCTACGTAATAGCTGCATTGCTGTGTGCACACTGCTGTTCAAACTGCTTTTTTCAAAGCACTCCAACTTTTATTATTTTGTTTTGGTCAGTTACTGAGCGTTCATTTTTTCACACACCGTATAGCGGTGTACGCTCCTCACACACTACCGTGCACCGGCTGGTATCATGGACAAATACAAGCTATCTGTGTGTGACTCTGGAAAAACAAGCCGAGGAGATTTTCCATTTTTCCAGACCTACACCATATAGAGCTGTCCGCTTTTCAAAAAGTTTCGTATATCTGCTGTTTGGTCACGGTCAAAACTATACAGAGACAGTGTGTGTCACTCCGTATAAAAATAGACGGAGATTTAACATTTTCCATACAGACACCGTATAGCGGTGTACGCTCCTCACACACTACCATGTACCGGCTGGTATCACGGACAAATACAAGCTATCTGTGTGTGACTCTGGAAAAACAAACCGAGGAGATTTTTCATTTTTCCAGACCTACACCGTATAGAGCTCTCCGCTTTTCAAACAGTTTCATATATCTGCTGTTTGATTATGGTCAAAACTATACAGAGACAGCATTTGTCACTCCGTATAAAAATAGACGGAGATTTACAATTTTCCATACAGACACCATATAGAGCTGTCCGATTCTCAAACAGTATTGTATATCTGCTGTTCGCATTATGGTCACATCTATGCAGAGTCAGCGTGTGTGTGACACTCCGTAAACACATATACGGACATTTCCATTTCTCCATACACCGTATTGAGCTGTCTGATTCTCAAACAGTATTGTATATCTGCTGTTCGCATTACAGTCACATCTATACAGAGTTAGCGTGTGTGTTACACTCCGTAAATACATATACGGAGATTGTTAGTTACACAAAAAATGTATACAGCTGTACACTTCTGTTACAGTACTGTATATCTGCTTGTTGGATTACGGTCAAATACTTACTGGGAGAGCGTCTGTGACTAACAAAATATATATGTAGATTTAATTTTTTTAATACACCTTACACAGCTGGACGCTCCTCATACAGTACCATCTCTCTGCTGGTATTTTTGGTACATTTTCCCAAACAAGAGGAAGTATGGTGGAAGAGGCTGCGGACGTGGGCAGGGGGGCGCGGCTGGTACTGATGTTGGTTGTGCATCGGCTGGTTCTGGCAAAAACACAATAGCAGCTAAGGCAGGAGGTGTTGAGCCTGCGTCATCGTCTGGCCCAAGAAGGCCTGTAAGGTTCCCTTTTCTTGGAGTAGGAAAATCGCTTTTAAAGCCGGAGCATCAGGAACAGGTTTTGGCGTACATTGCCGAAACAGCCACCAGCTCTATTGCCTCCTCTTCTGAATGTTCGATACCTGCAAGCACGGAGTCGTCAGTGCAGGGTTCTGGTCAGGAAAAACACCTTTCCTTGTGTCCTTCACCCCAACGAAAAGTTAAGGATGCGGCAGCCCACACTTCAGATTACTCTATGGAGCTCTATTCACATACCATGCCTGGGCTATCCAGTCAAATCCTGAATTCCCCAGTCCAAGATGAATCTGACATGGAGTGCACTGATGCACAGCCACTGCTAGATGATTCTGCTGGTACATTGACCCAGAGCACTACATTGCCCTGGCAGTCTACTGAGCCAGAATCTGACCCTGATGAAACTCAGGTGCCCCTTTCCGCATACTATACCACCTTACACGGTGACACAGAGGAAGGTAAAGAGGAAGGTGCAGATGACTTTGAAGAGGAGGTGAAGGATTACCCAGTTCTTGACCCGGATTGGCATCCATTGGGGGAGGAGGGTGGTGCTGGCAATAGTTCAGATAAGGAGAAGGATCCGCAGCAGGCATTGATATCGCAGCAGCGGTTATCTGGCAGGCTCGTAGCTGTCCAAAAACATGGACCAAAAACTAAAAGAGTTGCAGGACAGCTTGTCCAGACGGTCATCTTAGCACAGCGTGCAAGGCCAGAAAATGTATACCATAGTAGGAAGAGTGCAGTGTGGCACTTCATTGTCCACAATCCTACTGCTGAGGCAAAGGTTACCTGTAAGAAGTGCGGAAGGACCTTTAGCCGAGGTAAACAACTCAGAAATTTGAATACCAGTTGCATGCTTAGACATTTAATCAACATGCACTTGCAAGCGTGGACGGACTACAAAACCTCAGGTAGCACATGTGCACCTGCTCTGACTGAAGGTAGCCAGCAACACTCCATCGCTTCCCCCCACTGTAAGACCACCGGCACCGTTAAGCACACCACCAGCACTAAATGTTGAGGTGTCGTCGCAAGGCCAAAGCACTCAGGGAATCACAATGGTTTTGCAACACAACACTGAATCTAGGCCATCACCACCAATACCATCACCAACCCCCTATCACTCCGTCCGGTCCTCCTCTACTTCCCCCATATGCAGCTCTCCAGTGCAGCTCACCCTACCAGACTCTCTGAGTAGGACAAGAAAGTACTCATCCTCTCATCCGCGTACATTGTGTTTGAATGCCTACATTGCCAAACTAATCTCATTAGAGATGATGCCCTACCATTTGGTTGATAGCAAAGCTTTCCACGAGCTCATGGCCTACGCAGTCCCATGCTATAACCTACCCAGTCGGCACTTCTTTTCTCGAAAAGCCATCCCAGCCCTCCACCTGCATGTGAAAGACCGCATTGTCCTTGCACTCAAGCAATCAGTGAGTGGAAAAGTGCACCTCACAACAGATGCATGGTCCATTAGGCATGGCCAGGGCCATTACGTGTCCATCATTGCACACTGGGTTAATGTGGTGGATGCAGGCTCCACAGGGGACAGCGACGGTGGAACAGTGCTGCCTAGCCCACTGTAATAATTATAGGGGATAACTCAGGAGACTCTGTGCATGGAACAAGATGACTACAGGACACAGCCTTATAAGTGGTAAAGTCTATATTAACACACAGTGATACAACAGATGCAGAAAGAATCTCAAGTCCACAACACTTGGAGTAAATCTAAGAAGCAGCTTAGCAGTCTATAGGAACTTCAGAGGAAAATTCAATCAAGCAAAAAGTCTATGAAGCACAGTTATTCTTGAGGATACTTGGCATGAATAAATCCTTGTCTTAGTCCAGACACAGATAGGTAAGCTTAAAAGGCAGTTCAAATCTTATCTTAGCTTGACCAGGGAGGCCTGGAAAATAGTCTCAGGCTCTTGCAGAGCAGGAACAGCTTACATGTCCAGCTAATGCAGATGGAAGTGAAACACGAGCAGCAGAGGAAGAAGAGTTCTGGAAACTGGAGTATGCAGCAGGAACTCAGAGCAGAGTAGCAGGATGACCACACAGGTTCACAGGAGACGGTATATTGCCAGGGAATAATCAGAGGTCAGGAGCTGGATGCAAGGCAGATTACTCAAGCACAGACTGAAGGCTGGGGTGGAGTTTTATAGCAGGAGGACACAATGCACATGAGACCAAGGACACCATCTTGGAAAAGGGCAGTAATGCAAAAAGGTAAAAATGTTCAGAGTCCTGACACCCACGGTATAGGAAACAGTTCGCTGTAGGCTTTTGACCCTCCTCTTCCTCCTCCATAAGCAAAAGATCTTCCACATAGCGCAGTCGCACGAGCACTCAATCCACAGCTGGCAGTGTTGCACACGAGGTGTCCCACTATCGAACAGCTAGTGGTAAGCGTCAGCAGGCTGTGTTAAAGATGATCTCTTTGGGCGACAACAGACACACCGCGGAGGTACTGGCCGACTACTTGCAGCGACAAACTGAGTCATGGCTAGGCAGTCTACATCTTGAGGCAGGCAAGGTAGTCAGTGATAACGGCCGTAATTTTGTGGCAGCCATAGCCCTTTCAAAACTCAGACACATACCTTGCCTGGCTCACACTTTGAACCTGGTGGTGCAGTGCTTCCTTAATAATTATCTGGAGTTAACATCCCTTCTCCATAAGGTGCGAAGACTGTGCTCACACATCCGTCGCTCGTCCGTACACTCCAGTCGTATG
The DNA here is from genome assembly GCF_039654945.1 of Dendrobates tinctorius. NCBI lineage: Eukaryota > Metazoa > Chordata > Amphibia > Anura > Dendrobatidae > Dendrobates > Dendrobates tinctorius. The sequence goes on from NW_027361913.1 coordinate 2,830,951, forward strand.
CAGAAGCTGCAGCGATTGCTCCATCTCCCCAAGCACCGACTAATCATAGACATTGCAACAAGGTGGAACTCCACCCTGCACATGGTTGAGAGGCCATGCGAATAGAGGCAGGCTGTAATGCATTTGTTGGAGGATATACGGGCAGGCAGTTTGAGGGAAGACATGGAATTTTCGGGTGTGCAGTGGTCAAAGCTGAAAGACCTCTGTAAAGTCCTTCAGTGTTTTGAGGAATGCACATGGCTGGTAATCGCAGATGACGCCATCATAAGCATGAGCATCCCACTTATGCGTCTGTTCATGCAAAGCTTGATGCACATTAAGGATCTGGCGCTTGCAGTGGAGGAGGAACAGGAGGAGGAGGAGGCATCAGTGCACGCCATGTCAGATTCATCTTGGCCTGGGTAATTCACCATTTCACTTGATAACCCAGGCATGGTATGTGAAAACAGCTCCATGGAGTAATCAGTTGTATGGCCTGCGTCATGCTTCAATCTTGGTTGGGGTGAAGGACACAAGGAAAGATGTGGTTCATGAACATGAGCCTCCAATGACGACTCAGTGCTTTTATTTTTTACAACTTCAGAAGAGGAGGCGATAGAGCTGGAGGATGAGTCAGCAATGTAAGCCAAAATTTTTTCCTGAAGCTCTGGCTTTAAAAGCGGTTTGCCAACTCCTAGAAAACTAAGCCTTCGAGGCCTTGTGTAGCGAGACGATGACGCAGGCTCAACACCTCCTGCATTTGGTCCTATTTTGCTTTTGCCACTACCATCAGATCCACCACCAACACCATCATTACCAGCTGGCAACCCCCGCCCAATTCCACGGCCTCTTCCACCAGCCTTCCTCATTTTTGGTAAAAATGTACACAAAATCCCACATACTATATAGTAATGTAAAACAAGGTACAAGGTGTATATAGGACAGGGGAGATGTAGAATTTCTGAACACACTCGTGGACACTGTTGGATTGTGTGAGGTCCAGTGAATATCACACCGCTATGTCACAAGTTCAATGTCGCTGGTGTGAAAAATGTCACTATAGTACAGGGGAGATGTAGAATTTCTGAACACACTTGTGGACACTGTTGGATTGTGTGAGGCCCAGTGAATATCACACCGCTATGTCACAGGCTCTATGTCGCAGGTGTGCAAAATGTCACTATAGGACAGGGGAGTTGTAGAATTTCTGAACACACTTGTGTACACTGTTGGATTGTGTGAGGCCCAGTGAATATCACACCGCTATGTCACAGGCTCAATGTCGCAGGTGTGAAAAATGTCACTATAGGACTAGGGAGATGCAGAATTTCTGAACACACTTGTGGACGCTGTTGGATTGTGTGAGGCCCAGTGAATATCACACCGCTATGTCACAGGCTCAATGTCGCAGGTGTGAAAAATGTCACTATAGGACAGGGAAGATGTAGAATTTCTGAACACACTTGTGGACACTGTTGGATTGTGTGAGGCCCAGTGAATATCACACCGCTATGTCACAGGCTCAATGTCGCAGGTGCGAAAAATGTCACTATAGGACTGGGGAGATGTAGAATTTCTGAACACACTTGTGGACACTGTTGGATTGTGTGAGGCCCAGTGAATATCACACCGCTATGTCACAGGCTCAATGTCGCAGGTGTGAAAAATGTCACTATAGGACTGGGGAGATGTAGAATTTCTGAACACACTTGTGGACACTGTTGGATTGTGTGAGGCCCAGTGAATATCACACCGCTATGTCACAGGCTCAATGTCGCAGGTGTGAAAAATGTCACTATAGGACAGGGGAGATGTAGAATTTCTGAACACACTTGTGGACACTGTTGGATTGTGTGAGGCCCAGTGAATATCGCACCGCTATGTCACAGGCTCAATGTCGCAGGTGTGAAAAATGTCACTATAGGACTGGGGAGATGTAGAATTTCTGAACACACTTGTGGACACTGTTGGATTGTGTGAGGCCCAGTGAATATCACACCGCTATGTCACATTCTCAATGTTGCAGGTGTGAAAAATGTCACTATAGGACAGGGGAGATGTAAAATTTCTGAACACACTTGTGGACACTGTTGGACTGTGTGAGGCCCAGTGAATATCACACCGCTATGTCACAGGCTCAATGTTGCAGGTGCGAAAAATGTCACTACAGGACAGGGGAGATGTAGAATTTCTGAACACACTTGTGGACACTGTTGGATTGTGTGAGGCCCAGTGAATATCACACCGCTATGTCACAGGCAGAAATTGGCTAGTGTATGACAAACTACAAGGTGTATATAGAATTGGGCAGAATAGGAATCTCCCTAGAGTGTAGGTCTGTAAGAACGGAACATGTCCTCGACTTATTCTTACAGAGTCACACACAGATAGCTTCATGTGGCCGTGATAACAGCTGTTACACGGTACTGAGAGAGGAGCGTGCACGTACACCGCTGTCCGGTGTCCGTAAAATTGTCAAGCTCCGTGTTTTTTAAGTATACAGACTGACACACGCTGTCTCTCTATAGTTTTGAATGTGATCAAACAGCAAATATACCTAACTGTTTGAAAAACAGACAAATCTAGAAGGTGGAGGTCTGTAAGAACGGAACATGTCCTCGACTTATTCTTACAGAGTCACACACAGATAGCTTCACTGTGGCCATGATAACAGCCGTTACACGGTACTGTGTGAGGAGTGTGCACCGCTGTATGGTGTGAAAAAATGCACGCTCAGTACCTCACCAGGACAAGAAAAAAAAAATTGGATTGCTTTTAAAAAAGCAGTTTGCAGAGCAGTAGGAAAACAGCAATGCAGCTATCAGGAAGCCTTATAAGGCAGCCTAACAACCAACACAGCTGATCCAGCAAAATATAGCCTCCACTTGCACTGCACACACAGTGACTGGTGTGTTGTACAGGCAAAATCGCTAGCAGCAGAAGCAGATTTTGGTGTCTTCTTCCCTGCCTAACGTTCTCCCTACAGAATCATCAGCAGCAGCAGCTCTCCCTATTCTGAGATCAGCATGAGTAACATGGCGGTCGGCGTGCACGCCCTTTTATACCCCCTGTGACGCCCCCCAAAACAAGCCAATCACTTGCATGCCATTCTCAAAGATGGTGGTGACCCCTGCCTATGTCATCACGTTGCCCACAGTGTCCGTGGATCCTGATTGGTTGAAAAGGGGCGGAAAGCAAACTTTTGAAACACGACTTTGGCGCTAAAGTCGCCGAGCTCGTGGCCGACCTCACCCTAGGGTCGGGTTTCGTTTCATGAAACCCGACTTTACCAAAAGTCGGCGACTTTTGAAATTTTTCGACCCGTTTCGCTCAACTCTAGTGGGGCCTGTGGAATAAATTTCTCCTGAGGGCCCTACGCACTCCAGTCCGACCATGGATGGAAATGTGAGAAGTCAGAGGTGTCTTTGTTGTAATCTGTGTAGACGAGTCGCAGCTGGAAGAAATCTCCATGTTGGTCTGGGCAAGATGGAAGAGAAGGGAAAAGTGAGAGACTCCATCAGAAAGAATATTAGCTGTAAGTCAACATCTATACTGTAACTGTAGTGTAATCACTTCTATGTACTGCAGCACTGATATCTATCACTATATGTCACCATATGGCCGTAATGCCAGTGTGCCACCATAGTTGTAATCAGCGTTACTGGTTAGGGACCCACTCAGATGTTTCAACCGACCCCAAGCTGACCCCCGAGCTATGCCTCTGATTGCATTTGACAACTCTTTTTTTATTTTAGGATCTTAAACCACTGACCTACAATTATTATTGTGGGTATAACCATTTAACAATCATTTAATGCATTTAGAAAGTTGATTAGGTCATTGGGTTGTCTAAACAGGTCAAGAGACGACCATTGATCAGCTTGCATGTAACTGAATAGTGGTCGTTAAAAGCACCACTCCAGTATTTTTTTGTTTACTGCACTAATGGAGTGGTGCTTTAAATGTAATTCCCCTGCTCCCTGCCTCATACCCACCCACCAGAGCAGCGCCCAAAAAACTGTTGGGTGAGTATATGACCAGGGTCAGAGGACTTACATTTAAAGCGCCACACCAGCATTGAAAAAAAGCTGGAGTGGTGCTTTAATGGCCTGTATCGGCCTATGTGAAAAAGGCATTAGAACCATTTCCGGTTAAACAGTAAAAATGCTCAAATGGCAGATTTCAGGGACACATTATTATAGGACAGTAAATTTTATGTTTTAACACCAGAGGAAATTGAGCTATGATCCATATAAAATTGTATTGGTGGCCCTTTAGATGTCAGCCATCTTTCTCAGAAATAAAACAAAGAATAATCCATGTTCTGAGTGTAACAATACATGGTAAATTGGAACTATAAGAGTAATTGGCATCTTATTCCCCCCCCCCCATAAATGAATAGTACATGTGAAAATAAGACATTTTGTAATATATCTTAACACAAAACCTGCTTCTTTCTCCTCCTGAAATGAACTTTTTTTGTTCTCAATATGCGTATTTTGGTAAAATCTATGTTCAGTATATGCAGATTTCTCACATTACTGTGAAAGGAGATGACAGTTCATGCTAAAAGTTCTATGGGGCAGGGAGGAGAGTGAGGAGCTCGAGAAACATGGAAATTCTCCTGAAACCACAGTCACACTTTCAACTAGGAAATACCTTTTCTTTTCATGCTACTTTAAAGCCTTAAAGAGATTGGTTACTTTACTTTAAAAGATGTGTTAAAGGGAATCTGTCACCTCATTTTCGGCCTATAAACTGCGGCCACCGCCATCAGGGGTTTATCTACTGCATTCTGTAATGCTGTAGATAAGCCCCCGATGTAACCTGAAAGATAAGAAAAATGAGTTATACTCACCGGGGGGCGTGGTCCGGTGCGGTGGTGTTGCGGTCCGGTCTGACGCCTCCCATCTTCTAGAGATGACGTCCTCCTTCTTACTTCTGAGTATAATATAACTTATTTTTCTTATCTTTCAGGTTACATCGGGGGCTTATCTAAAGCATTACAGAATGCTGTAGATAAGCCCCTGATAGCGGTGGGCGCAGCTTATAGGCCAAAAATGAGGTGACAGATTCCCTTTAAGGACTTGATTTTGTGTACATTTACTGTCATGTAGGTATGACTGTTTTTTTCTCCTGTACTTGTTAGTACAACTTTCCTCACAGACTTCACAGCCCCTTTCTCCATAAAATGACTGCTGGTGGAGGAGCATTTGACGAGACCTGTCCATCATCCTCGTCCAATAGAAAAGCAGCTTGCTCATGTGAAGTCTTTTTCAATTGGATGAGTTTGATGGACTCATGTGGCCACATGCTTCTCCACCTACAGCCATTTTATGGACTTGAAATCTGTGCAGTCTGCACTAATAAGTATGACAAGAGGAGAACCTGTCATAGCTCTAAAGTATTAAACGTATGCAAAATCATGTCCCCAAGTATAGATAAATTGGGCCAACCCCTGTAATAACTAATATTCCTGCATGAGAGTAAGGGCACACAATATCTTTTAGAAGTGCGCAAAGCAATCGAGCTTTTAAGGAGGAAGATGCGTCAGGGTATACCAGCATGTTCGTTCCGGAATGTTGTTTTGGCATTGTTTGGACGTATATAACAACATTTTTGGTTGTTTTTTAACATGATATTGAATAAAGTTGTGAGTACTTTCCAAATGGAAGCCATCTGAAGAATGGTCATGTCACTTCATTTAACTACTCAGCGTCTTTGGAAACCTGAAATGGTTAAAAGAAGCTAAAAAAAAATAGACATATGCACAGCAAGACGGTTGCTGTGCATATGTTCATTTTTCTAAAAAATTATTTAGTACTTTTTCAGGGCTTGCAGAGCGCCTGAAAAAGATGTTGGATGCACAAACCCCTACAACCTCCATGTGTCGGTTTGAAATCAGAGGGAAAGGGAGGTAAAATTGGACCCTATGGTTTTCATGCTGTATTATGTATGGAAATCAGAGCGCAAAGTTGTACATGGGGTCTAAAAGTATTTCTAACCCAACTTTAAAAATACTATCTTAAAAAGTATATACTCTCTAAAGTAAATAAAAAATGGCTTGATTTGACGGAAATTTACAATATGACCAATAATTGTTCTTGCAACAAGTGACCAGACATTGTGCTCTATATATTGCTACAAATTCTAAACACCAGGAATTGAGATTAAAAGTGCATGCTTCTGTATGACAATGTATTATTTGGTTATTTTGACTAGGCTAATATTATCATGCTGAGGGCATGCTGGTATTTTGAGTTCCAAGCATAAGTTGGACATACCATTCAGTTTAAAGACTACTTACGCTTGAGTGTTCTTGAGCTTGTTTCCTTTGTTACTTTTGTAAGAAGGTCATTCATTAGTGTTGTATTCAGTAATTTTTAATATCTTAGCATTTAGGCAGATTGAGTTTTTTGAATAATTGTTGAAGTGCGTCTACTCAGGGCCAGTTTTAGACAAAGTGGTGCACTGGGCAAAAGTTAAAAGTGGGGACAATAACGCTAACATACAACACTATCACACACAAACATTTAGGCTGCATTTCCATGAGCTGAGTTTAAGCCATTAAATGAGCGTGATCAACAAAATTCATGTTAATGACTGATGAAAAATGATAGGCACAGAACTAGTGGATCAATCTGTCCTCATACAGTTTAGTTTTATCAGCAGCACATCCTCAGTTTATACCGAGGGAAGTGTTGCTGAGAATAATGATTTTTGTTCCGACATAAACAATCCATTCACACGATGAATGAGCGTCATTTTGCTTGTTCGTTGGGCGATTGCTGACATGTTTAGTTGTTTATCCTTCTGAACGCTCTGCGCTGCCGTTATTTATAAGCATGGATGCTATACAGTATATACATACACTGTATGTGACTAAGGCTAGCTTCACACTTGCGTTGTGTAGCGCTGTGGATGGCAGCCTACTTCCTTCTTTCTTCCTCTGTTAAGCCCCGCCCACTGCCGCACCTCTTCCTTCAGCTCGGCCTACGTCTGCATGCATCCTGCGTACCTATCTTTAACATTGGGTACGCAGGCCATGCAGATGTATGCTGACGCATCGTTTTGACGCGCCCGCCGACCACAACAAAATGCAACTTGTTGCATTCTACACAGCGTCAAAACGACACATGTGGATGCATCAGCATACATCCGCATGGCCTGCGTACCCAATGTTAAAGATAGGATACGCAGGATGCATGCAGACATAGGCAGAGCTGAAGGAAGAGGTGTGGGCTTAACGGAGGAAGAAAGAAGGAATTAGGCTGCCATCCGCAGCGCTACACAACGCAAGTGTGAAGCCAGCCTAAAACACTGTATGTAACACATACACACACACTGCATGTTACACACATATGTATATATACATAGCACAAACACATGTTTAAGCAGAGCACATTTACACATGTGTATACACAAAATATATACAGTATACACATTTATACACACAGCACATACATACACACACAGACATGCATATACCAAACACATACACATGTACGCACAGAACACATACATATATATGTATGCACAGATCACATACACACATATACAAAAAGGATATGCATACACATTAGAGATGAGAAAATACATTTGAATGGAATTGAAATCTACTTGAATTTCTCAAAAATTAGTATTTGGAAAAATGCAGATGTTTTTGTAATTTGCTCTTAAGCAGATTAAGCAAATTTCTTAAACCAGATTCAACAAAAGCCATAAATTAAACCATTAAAGGCCATCTAAATGTTAAAAAAGCAAAAAAAAATCCCATCCATATGCTCTACCTCAAATTTCTCAAGCCCCTCCGCGCCATATGTCACTTGTCCGGGCATCAGATTGTCAATGTTCGAGCTGAAATCCTAGGGCTCCCCATACAGGGCCTTCTGGGTTTGACTAGACAAGGGTTCTGCTCATGCTATTGCAAACAGAGCTGTGGAGTCGGAGTTATGGAGTCAGTGCCCATTTTGGTGGAGTCGGAGTCAGTATAAAATGGACCAACTCTCAGTAATCCTATGCAGTATGTGATGTAAATTTTTCCATGGGAATTTGGGAAAGTTATGAAGTGTCCTATAAATGTCTGATCTAATCCTGATCTAAGGGTCTCGGCTTTTAGTTGAGATGAATCTGCAATGCACTTTATGTACATGGTCAGAAGTGAGACAGAGCTATGGAGTTGGAGTCTGAGTCGGGGAGATGGAGTTGGAATTGAAGTCGGAAGTCAGGGAAATTGAGAAATTGAGTCAGAGGTATGGCTTACCAACTCCACAGCCCTGATTGTAAAGGTCACAATGCCATGATGTGAACGGTCACTGCATCATGACATCTCACTGTGCGCCTTGTGGGCGCATGCGCAGAACCCCATCAGCCTAGTCAAACACGGAAGTCTGGGCCTAAAATGAGTGGGGGCATTTTGAAGATGCGACGATAATCGGACGGATGACATTGAGAAGCAGATAACACAGAGAGGTGAAAAGTGAGCATAATAATTTTTTTTATGTTTTGCATATAATGTTTATCATACTTTGGCTTCACTGGTGGGTTTAGCATCCTTTTTTAAAACAAAACCACCTGAAGACTATGTCACTTCTGTTAACCACTTCATGGTTTCCAAACCCTCAAGCAGTCAAAAGAAGTATCAAAAGACTGAGCATGTGTACAGCAATGTCGTTTTTGCATTTTTGCTTTGCATTATGTTCATTTTATTGCCGCATTTTTGTGGCTCTTTTTTAGGCACATACCTCAAAGATTGAGCATTTCCCATAGTGGTTTCCACTAGAAAACTCAGTGGTGCTGATTCATTAAAGCTTTTACACTAGGAAACTGTCTAAAAAAGCTTAGAAAAGTCACAAAATATTTGTGCAACACAGTTTCACACAGTTTTTGCCCAGCTCTATGAAAATGGGCACAGTTGGGGACAAGGATTTGACTCCATAGCTCGTCTAATTCATGACAAGCTGTGGTGTTCCTTACACCACATTCTCTGACTGGAGTAGGATTATTGGTGAAGCACACACACACTCATACACACACACACACTCTCAGAAATGCCTGATTCATTAAGAGGGATGCAACTCTTAATGAAGCAAGAGTGTCTGACTCCATTATGCGTCCTCTTCAAGACTGATGTGAAAATCGCTGGTCTTGATGAATCACAGACTTTGTTTTTGAGCACCTCTAGAAAACTTTCTGTGCACAACCTTTAAGCTTTCTACTGTAATTCTTTAGCAGTCTCATTTTTCAGTGCATCTGGAACACCATTAATCTCAACTCATCTCTGTCATCTGTTATTGTGAATGTTCATAATATCATATTCTACTGAGAACAAGCATCCAATCTCAGGCTCTACCCACATGTACCATTTAGATGACATCTTGACCTTCGTAGATTCCTTTCTGCTCAATGAAATAGTCTTAGGAATGCCTTTGATATTTAGAATTCTGTCACATGTCAGTAATTCAGTTACAAATGCTTGTGAAATGTCCACTATTGAACACTAGTTTGGTTTCTATTCATAATCTTGTGCTGAATAATTTCTTCATATATCTTACTCTTTAAAATGGTTGTGCGATTAAAAAAAGATTCAGACGCCAAGGATAGATACAGTTATTCAACAGAAGGTATACTCGCTCACTCTTACCTTAATAGTCTCTGGTTAGACAGGAAGCGATGGTATTGATATCCCATTCTTCAGTCTTCTGATGGCTGGGGTCCATGATTGGCTGCCATGGCAGACGACTTAAATGGTGAGTCATCCAACACAAATCTAATGATGTCCAATTTCTGTTTTCTGAATTCAGTGGCCAATTATAGACCTCAGCAGGAAGATGATTTCTATATTGGCCTCCAGAACAATTTTTATTATTTTTTTCACCCCAAGAAATTTTTTTAGTCTATGCAGCTATATGAGTGCTTGTTTTTTGTGGAAGGTGTATTTAATTCATTGTTATTAGCAGTATTTTTGGGTACATGACATGTCATTTTTTTTTTCTACTGGTAAGTGCTATTAACGGAGTTACGAGATGTATAAACTTTTTGGTCATTGCTGTACTAATTTTGTGTTTCAGATTTCAGTTTTCAGCAGAATCATTTATTACTCTGTCATTGTGGGAAAATAAACTGTTTTACTTGAGATGCAGGGAAACCATATGTTGTCACTACAGAAATAAAAAATATTATTATTATTATTATTGTTATTATATGCTCACTTAGTGTTTGGGCTTGTGCTGGCTTCAGCCATGTTTTCAGAAGTAGTATAGTCACAGGCAGTTTTTCTTTCCAGTGATGTCATTACATTATGCTGTTTCTAATAGTAACTGTTTCTATTTTGGGGTTTATCATTCTGCATTTTGCTATTATCACTGTATCTGACATAGATTTGTTCAACTGTTTATAGATTGTTCTGTTTATAGATTATCAATTTTTTTTTATAGATTATTCTTCTGTAACATGGAGAAATGTTTTTTACATGTGACATTTATTTATTATGCATTTCTTATATAGCGCCATTAATTCCACAGCTCTTTACATACATTATCATCGCTATCCCCATTGGGTCTCACAATCTAGATTCCCTATCAGTATGTCTTTGGATTGTGGGAGGAAGCAGGAGTACCCAGAGGAAACCCATCCAAACACAGGGAGAACATTCAAACACATTGCAGATGTTGTCCTTGGTAGGATCTCATAGTGAAATAGTTCACATTGGTTTTTCTCCATTGTTCTGGAAAAAAGTGTGTTTTTTAAATAAGTTGCTGTTCACTGCAGCTTCTCCCCCAAATTTTTCTGGCAGTCAAAATTCTATCAGCAGTTACCCCTTTTTGGCTCAGGCCTGTGTCGAATTGTCTTTTGATGCTCTATATTATGTTTCGTTTAGATACTTATCAATATTGTGTCCTTTAAATTCACCTCCATTCAAAGGTCGACACTTGAAGGTTAACAATTGTTACTTGTCTTTGCTGCACAGTCTTTTAATTTATCCAAAATTCCACTATTGTTTTTCATTGCGTAAACTGATGATGTATCTACGCAAAACTGAAATTGCAACTCCAAGAAGGAAAAGTCTCAAAGTCTTAATGAAATTGCCTTTTGATGTCCTATATGTTGTTTCTTTTTGATATTCTTCAATTTGGTGTACTTAAAGTCAACTCTCTTCGAAGGTTGAATGGCTTGTGCTACTGACACTTGTTATTTGTCTTTTTTGCGTAGTTTTTGAATGTATCCAAAATGCTGCTCTTGTTTTTCATTATGTAAGTTGACAGTGTAGCTACACTTTTAACATTGAAATTGCAACTCCAAAAAGGAAAAGTCGTGGAATTCTGGAAATTATGGAATCGATAGACATGTTAATGATATACACAGACAAAAGGCAAATACAGTCAAAAGGTCAAACACCAAGTAAAAACAATTTTATTGGTATGTATAAAAATATGTATACACATATATACAGACAAACATGCATGGAAAAGGGCTGAAGGATGGAAAAAGGCTATATCAACCACATACAAAAGAGCCCAGGTAGGTGTGTCACAGGGGAGTAGCAATAAACAACAGGGTACTGTGAATACATCAATCACTCATAATGTTATGCCAACAGGTAATAAATACCGGGTACCCATGCAGGCAAATATGCCATATCAAGAACAGAATCACATGTTCATACAAGAGATGAATGCCACCAATATTAAGCAAAGTATAGAAATATACAGGTACCTTGTAGGCAAAAGGCAACCCTCCCGGACCAACCTACCAACCCCAACGCGCGTTTCGGCGTGCCTTCATCAGGGGAAATAATGTTGTTATGTGTTAATGTTGTAATGTGTTATTCCCCCTGATGCGCGTCGGGGCTCTGGTGCGTCTTCCTTGCACCTCTGCATGCGGCCCGAACATGTCACAAGGTAATGTCCAGATCATCACTGCTGTTCTATCTTACTTGTAAGCGGGTCAAGTATTGCATAGGTACTTATCTGTTTTGACCGCTTATGGATATACCTTATATTAATTATGGATTATTGCCACTGATTATTCATATGCAGCTTTGCTAGGGGACGTGTGTTTCTCTACACACTGCTTTTTTCATCATATGCAGTGTTTATTCATTTAGCTAGCATTTGCACTTATTTATCTCCTTGATACCTTGTCTATTTTTTGTATTTTTGCTATAGTAAAATTTATTGTTATTCTTATAATACCCCCTTTTTGTGGTTGTATTTCTTTTTTGATAATATATTGAATGGTATTATTACATTTTTACTGGGACCTTTTATTAGACGTTCCCAGTGCTTTCTGCTTTTGGTGAAAAAACCCCCCAGTACAGTATGATGGCCCCTACAGTTCCCCACACAGTATGATAGCCCACTGAGCCCACACAGAGAATGATGACACCCACACAATATGATTCCCTATAGCTCTATACAAATGAGTGTCATAAAAACTCCCAAACACACTAATCACCTTGCCCCCATTTTCCTGGTTTACTGCCCTCTCTTTGCTTTGCACACCAAGGCTCCATGGAAGTTGGGATCTAATGATGTCATCACACCTGCTGTGCTGAATGATGGAAGACAGAACCGACGGCTCCCTCCTCCAACATTATATTCACCAACATCTGCATTACCGGTGTAATCGGGATGGATGCATGGTCTGCAGGCCACTGCTCCCAGCCCATATGCTGTTCTGGTCCGCAAGCTGCATAGCAACTGCCTAAGGGCCAAATGTTGCTCGTGGGCCTTAGTTTACCCACATCTGTGCCATGTATAGAAATGCACGTACATACGTATCTTGGCTGCTTTCAATGAGGTTACTACTAATGGTTGCCTGAGGAATGTTCTGCTATTTTGAATACACTTGGGCATGCAAATCATCAAAATCTGCTCCTGGCAGCTCCTTTGTAATTGCCAATCAATTACATCCCAGATGTGCTTCATGGGAGATAAGTCCAAAATCACTGCAGAAATCCACATAGGCTGCAATCTACATTATGAAGAGCTGTTGCTATGTTGAAAAACAGCTCCGGGGACACTTTGGAGAAATTTGATTAATTCAATTCTTTTACTGGTATGGATAATTTCTATTTATTTTACAGAAGCACATGAGTATTTCTTGTTCAAAACCTTCTGTATTTTTGTCTCCTTCCTTCAGCAAAATAGATTGTTGTTTAGGTCAAATTCAGTGAAAAATGAAGCTCATGAGTCAATGCACCAAAATTTTTATGTCTGTAGATTTGTCACTTATCTGCACATGTAGCTTTGACCTTTTGTTTAGAACTTTTTGGAAATTGTTTTTATTGTTCTTAGATATTATATGCAGATATCAAATATGTATAGTTTATTTAAGTGGTGTAAAAAAAAATCATAAATTTGCAAAAACCAACAACTTTGTGTGTGTCGCTATTTTCCAAGACCAGTGACACTTCATATTCAGGATACAGTGCTATGTAATAGCTTATTTTTTTGCATCCTGAGCTGATGTTTTTACTGATACCATTTTGGGGTTGAAATAATCTTTTGATCTTTCTTTGCATTTTATTGCAATGTTGCGGCGGTCCAAAAAAATATTTCTGGTGTCTTGATTTTTTTTCTCGTTACTTTTCACAGAATAACAACAGATTCCAAAATATGTGTTTTTTTAATTGTTTTATTATTAATGGAGCAAAATGGGGTGATTTGAAATTTTCTGTTTTCATCAGTCCTTAAAACCATTCAAAAATTTGTCTTCAACCATTCTTGGCCAAGGCTTGACATTTCAACATATGTGTTGTAATGATTCCACCACTTATGTCCTAGGGATGCTGGGAATTACAGCTCTGCTGCCTATGGGATCGAGAGCTTGTTGAGCTGTCAGGATTGTAAGTGACAGCTCAACAGCCCAGTCCAAGGCAGATGTGTGATTATTGTGATTGACATTGTCCTATATGTCTGGGTCTGTGGGATCTCCTCTAAGTGTCATCTATTTTGGGTGACTACAGGACTATTTAGCAGTCTGACAATTGTCAGACCTTTGGCAATTGTAGCTTTGCTCAAGTGGTATGTGTGTTTGCTCTGTACTCTGAGTTGTATTCTAATGTCTGTGGCTGGCCTTGGATTTACCTTTTTGAACATCCATTTTACTTACCCCTTTATCTTGATCCGCTACCTTCTTGATACTCTGACCTCAGAACCTGACTACACTTTTGTTTTATCCCTATGTCTACTACCTTTTCTATTATGAGCCCTCTTTGTACTCATCTGGACCTCTTGACTATCCTGCCTCACGATAAGTTCATGAGTAGTGACTAGCGTCATAGTGAGTAGTGAATAACATCACATGTGGCTTACTCAGTGGCAGATGGCTGAAATCAGTCTTTCTTACCTTGGACAGTTCTTCCAGTTTTCAGAATCACCAGATTTGAGACCTCTTGCAAAATGAGGTTGTTTCATCAAAGCTTAACAGAAAAGTGGCGTAACAGCTTTTAAAAAGTTGTATAAAATTTGCGGAATAGGGAATTGGACACAATATTGGTGTTTTTTGACTTTTTCGTGCCAGTTTTAATCAGATCCACCAAAATGGGAAGAGCTGGGGATGATCCAGGATGGAATGGAACTTGGATATGCCACCCCTCAAATTCATCAAATGTGCCAGCGTTTTGTTAATCTGTAATATGGAGGCACGAGCCACTTAGAAGAGACACAATATTTATTAAGTGGCATGTGCCTCTTAATGAATTTAGTCTCCTTCTACTCTAGCAAGACTGGCATAGACTAAAGCCCCCATCACACACAGCGATCTAGCTAGCGAGATGGCTACTGAGTCACAAGTTTTGTGACGCAACAGCGATCTCACCAGCGAGATCACTGTGTGTGACACTTACCAGCGACCAGCCCCCCTGCCGGGTATCGCTGATCATCCTGGAATGGCCAGTACATTTTTGACAGCTCACCGGCGATCATGTAGTGACACACCAGCGATCCTGACAAGTTCATATCGTTGTCGGGATCGCTGGTGAGTCGCTATGTGTGACAGGGCCCTAAGTGTGTGCTACGCCAAACTTGATGAATCATTCCTTATGACTTCTCATGGGATTTCATAGAATCATAGAATCATAGAATCATAGAATCGTAGAGTTGGAAGGGACCTCCTGGGCCATCTGGTCCAACCCCCTGCTCAAAGCAGGATTCGCTAAATCATCCCAGTCAGATGTCTGTCCAGCCTCTGTTTGAAGACTTCCATTGAAGGAGAACTCACCACTTCTCGTGGCAGCCTGTTCCACTCATTGATCACTCTAACTGTCAAAAAGTTTTTTCTAATATCTAATCTGTGTCTCCTCCCATTCAGTTTCATCCCATTGCTTCTAGTCTTTCCTTGTGCAAATGAGAATAAAGTTGATCCTTCTACAATGTGACAGCCCTTTAGATATATGTAGACAGCAATTAAGTCTCCTCTCAGTCTTCTCTTTTGCAAACTAAACATTCCCAAATCCTGCAACCTTTCCTCATAAGACAGGGTTTGCAGACCGGTCACCATTCTGGTCGCTCTTTTCTGAACTTGCTCCAGTTTGTTGATGTCTTTTTTAAAATGTGGTGCCCAAAACTGGACACAATATTCCAGATGAGGTCTGACCAAAGAGGAGTAGAGGGAAATAATGACTTCACGTGATCTAGACTGTATGCTTCTGTTAATACATCCTAGAACTGCATTTGCCTTTTTTGCTGCTGCATCACACTGTTGACTCATATTCAGTCTGTGATCTATTAGTATACCCAAGTCTTTTTCACATGTGCTGTCACTTAGCCCTATTCCTCCCATTCTATATATGCTTTTTTCATTTTTATTGCCCAGATGTAGTACTTTGCATTTCTCCCTGTTAAAAACCATTCTGTTAGTTACTGCCCACTTCTCCAGTTTATTTAAATCTTTTTGAATCCTCTCTCTCTCTTCTCTAGTATTAGCTATCCCTCCTAGCTTTGTGTCATCAGCAAATTTAATCAGTTTACCCTCAATTCCTTCATCTAAATCGTTGATAAAGATGTTGAACAATACAGGGCCCAGGACAGAGCCCTGTGGTACTCCACTTGAGACATTCTTCCAACTGGATGTGCAGCCATTTACGACCACTCTTTGGGTCCGATCACTAAGCCAGCTATGAATCCACCTAACAGTTGCCTTGTCCATTCCATACTTAGTCATTTTTTCAATAAGGATTGTATGAGAGACTTTGTCAAATGCTTTGCTGAAGTCAAGATATACTATATCTACAGCATTTCCTTGATCCACCCAATCAGTGATACCGTCATAGAAGGAAATTAAGTTAGTCTGACATGACCTATTAGTTACAAACCCATGCTGACTCTGTTTGATCACTTCATTCTTATCCAGGTATTGACTTACATGTTGTTTAATAATTTGTTCAAAGATCTTTCCTGGTATAGAAGTCAGACTCACCGGCCTATAGTTGCCTGGGTCCACCTTCTTCCCCTTTTTGAAGATAGGAACAACATTTGCTCTTCTCCAGTCTTCTGGCACTTCTCCTGTTCTCCAAGAATTTTCAAAGATTATGGAGAGTGGTTCAGAAATTTCTTCTGCTATCTCCTTCAGTACTCTGGGGTGTAATTCATCTGGACCTGGAGACTTGAATTCATTTAGGTTAGCTAAGTGTTTCCTCACTATCTTTCTGTTTATAGATATCCTGGATTCTTCTATTCCCTTAATAGGACAGTGAATAACAGTTGGTGTTACATTTCCTTTCTGAGAGAAAACAGATGCAAAATAGGAATTTAAAAGTTCAGCCTTCTCAACATCCTGTCTTACCATTTCATTATTTTCATCCTGTAAAAATCCTATAGCATCTTTGACTTTTCTTTTACTTTTGACATATCCCCAAAATCCTTTATTATTGCTTTTGACATCTCTTGCAAGCCTCAATTCATTTTCAGCTTTAGCTAATCTGATTTGTGCCCTGCAGATTCTGCAGACAGCATTATATTCTTCTTTAGATATGCCTCCCTCTTTCCATTTTATAAACATTTTTTTCTTCCTTTTTAGCATGTGCTTAAGTTCTGTGTTCACCCATCCTGGTTTCCTTAAATGCTTCCTGTTCTTCCCTCTTTTCGGAATTGTTAACAACTGTGCTTTGAGAATTTCATTTTTCAAGATTTCCCATCCTTCCTGGACATTTTTGTCTTTAAGGATATCCAGCCATTGGATCCCTCCAATTATCTTTCTGAATCCCTTAAAATCTGCCTTTCTGAAATCTAACCTTGACGTCTGAGTCTTCACAGGTCTTCCGCCTCTAGTTATCCAAAATTCTAAAATAGCATGGTCGCTACCTCCTAGGGTTCCAGCCACTTTTACCTCCTCAACCATTTCCTCCCTGTTTATAAGGATTAGATCCAAGGTAGCAGTTCCCCTTGTTTTCTCCCCTACCTTTTGGAAGATAAAGTTGTCAGCAAGAGAGGATAAGAATTTCCTTGACCTGTTAGTTTTGCCTGAGAGAGATTCCCAACAAATGTCTGGATAGTTGAAATCTCCCATGACAACTATGTCATATTTTTTGGAGAACTTGGCCATTTGATGCATAAAGAGTTCATCCATATCTTCAGCTTGCACAGGCGGCCTGTAGTAAATGCCTACAATGGTGTCCTTTCCATTGTTCTGTCCTTGTATTCTTACCCAAACAGTTTCCACAGAACTCCCAGTCTCTGAAGCTTCAATCTCTGTGCAGATATACGCGTTTCTAACATACAATGCAACACCTCCTCCTCGTTTATCAAGTCTGTTTCTTGCAAATAAGTTGTATCCTTCTAGTCTTGTATTCCAATCATGTGTATTGTCCCACCAAGTTTCAGTGATTCCAATGACATCATATTTCTTTTCCTGTGTTAGTAGTTCCAATTCTCCTTGTTTGTTGCCCATGCTTTGTGCATTAGTATAGAAACATTTTAGTTTGTGATTGGTTTCTCTTTCTCCAATATTTTTATTAATTAGATTCTTTCGTCTTTGTTCTTCCTTTCCACTTCTATTAGCAGAGTTCTCAATAGCATTTGTCAGGTGTATGGCTTTTTCTGGTCTTTTGCTTCCCTTCCCATGTTGTTCTAGTTTAAAGCTCTCCTTACAAATGTAGCAAGGCGACTTCCAAATACATGCTTTCCAGTCTTCGTAAGGTGCACCCCATCTCTAGCAAGTAGTCCATCGTATAAGTAGTTCACTCCGTGATCCAGAAATCCAAATCGTTGCTGACGGCACCATCGACGTAGCCAGTTGTTCACCTGCAGAATCTTATTCCACCTCCTTGTTCCATGGCCATCCACTGGGAGGATGGAAGAGAAGACCACCTGCGCTCCCAGTTCTTTCACTTTCTTGCCTAAGTCTTCAAAGTCTCTGCAGATGGTTTCCAGGTCGTTTCTTGCGGTGTCATTTGTCCCCACATGTAGTAGCAGGAATGGGTAGTCATCTGTAGGTCTGAAGAGTCCTGATATCCTGTCAGACACATCTTTAATTTTTGCACCTGGAAGACAGCACATTTCTCTTGAAGTTATATCCGGTCTGCAGATAGCGGCCTCTGTTCCTCTCAACAGGGAATCCCCCATGACCACCACTCTCCGTTTCTTCTTCACAACATTTTTCTTTCTCCATCCAGGAGGACTCTGAAGGCGTACAAGGTTGCTGTTTGTTGGCAAAGTCTTATCCTGATGTATTTCTTCATCATTTTCCTGCGTGAGAGCCTGGTACTGGTTTCTGAGCAGTATGGGTGCTGACTGCCTCCTGATCCTCCTGCTTCTCTGGGTCACATGTCTCCATTCCTCTGTTTCTTCAGGTGCACTTCGAATTTCTTCTCTTTCTGTAACATGAAGAGATAATTCTGCTCTGTCCAAGAACTCTTCACCTTCCTTAATGATCTTCAACGTAGCCAACCTCTCTTCGAGATTTTGCAACTTTTCCTCCAACAGGGACACAAGCTTGCATTTGTGGCATGTGAAATTTGGCTTTTCCACTGGTAAGTCTGTGAACATGTAGCAAGAAATGCAGCTCACCAAATGGCTCCTGGCCTCTTCCATCTTGAGATTTCTTAAAAACGATGAAAGATAGGCGCGCGGTTTTTCCGATTTCCTCTTTTCAGCTGCAACGGCCAAAACCCAGTGATCGTAGAGCTCGCGGAGACTCTTCACTTATCCCAGAAGGCACTGGGAATATGCAAATGATCTCCTCAAGACTCTTCCCCTGGTTTTTGGAGCCAAGCATCAGAAAATGGAGCTTCAATTACTATCTAAACCTTCTCTCTTCATTTAGATATAGTAAAATAATTGTGTAGTGTTATAAAAAAAATCTACTTTGTCACACCTTTCCACAGTTTGTAAGTTGTTTTGCATCTCAATCCAAATTACTTCAGCTGACCTGCATTATCATGCCCTATTATCAAGAGAAGTGTTGAACTGTTTCTGTATAAATGCAGCTGTTTATTTAATCCCGGAAAACATCTTTTGAAGTGTTATAATTAGCGGTTGCTAAAAACTGGAGAATCATTTTAATGTGAATTGTGACAGCATTTGTCACCATTTTTTATTGCATTTTTCAAATAGGATTAGAACTTTAGATGAAAACTGACCATGTGTACAAATATTTACCCTGTCTCAATGCTTAGCATTTGTGACGTAAGGTCTATTTGTCTGTCTGGTATCCTGAGTCAGATTAATTGTCAAACGATCAATAAAAAGCTCACTATTTCCTAATACTACAATGTTGGTGAACAAATGAGAAACTGGGTCTGAGCAGAAAAAGTAAATTAATGTGCATGCAAAATGTAATTGCATATGAACACATGACCTTTACACAGAGAAAACCAAAAGCAAAACACAAAACAAATATCCTGGAATAAAAAAGTAAAAAAATTATATTGCAAAAATTGCATGAAGGTAGTAATAATAGTAATAATAAGGGTATTTAGTTAACATAATTTTGATCAAAATAATGTAGAAGCCATCCCGCCACGTCACGGCAACCCTTGTGGGACAGTCCTAACTCTTGTATTTAAAACCTTGTATTTAAAACAGACTGTCCCACAAGGGTTGCCGTGACGTGGCGGGATGGCTTCTACATTATTTTGATCAAAATTATGTTAACTAAATACCCTTATTATTACTATTATTACTACCTTCATGCAATTTTTGCAATATAATTTTTTTACTTTTTTATTCCAGGATATTTGTTTTGTGTTTTGCTTTTGGTTTTCTCTGTGTAAAGGTCATATGTTCATATGCAATTACATTTTGCATGCACATTAATTTACTTTTTCTGCTCAGACCCAGTTTCTCATTTGTTTCATTGTGCATTCTGTGCATATAAGGGTGTGACCGCCCTGTTTCTGAGTTGGAAAATCCATCCTGTCTGGCCTATACTATTACTGGTGGTTCAGTCCCTCTGCCCTCGTTCACATTTACGTCACTTGACAAGTGGAAAGGTTTTAAATACAAGAGTTAGGACTGTCCCACAAGGGTTGCCGTGACGTGGCGGGATGGCTTCTACATTATTTTGATCAAAATTATGTTAACTAAATACCCTTATTATTACTATTATTACTACCTTCATGCAATTTTTGCAATATAATTTTTTTACTTTTTTATTCCAGGATATTTGTTTTGTGTTTTGCTTTTGGTTTTTTCAATGTTGGTGAACAAGTAAAAATCTGAAGTATAAGGATAATCCAGCTCTTTTTCTGATAAAAAAATATGCAAAATATGCAAAAGCTTTATTCCAAATCAGATAAAATGTAAAAATGCCTGAATGATTACTTTCATTTCTAGAGAATCTGTTTGTTGCAGCAGTTTGATAGGACTTATCCTACGTTCCCTTCAGGGTTAAGCCAAAAATATGTATAATGATGAAAGTCACATATTAATGTATGTCCCATAAATAACACAACAAAGGTGATATCATGTGATTTGTCATAACGTGGAAGTATTAGCCAATAATAGAGACATTTTATAGCATAATCTAAGTTTGGGCTCAGAGCCAGGCTGTGGCAGCCGTTCAATTAACTCAATCCCTCGCATAACACATGGTTATATCTCAGTACCTAATAATTGTATACTTGGCAGTGAGGTTGTTTGCATGTCACGACCGTAAGGTCACGGTGAGCTCCGGTGACCCACCTACAATCTGGACAATCATAACTTAGCTCTTCAATCCACGCAGCACATCAGCAGATCATCTTCAGGGCTGCCAACTGTCCAAAAATTCCTGGATAATCTGTAAAAATAACACTTTTTCCCCAGTTTAAAAAAATATTTCTCGCGTCTGTGAATTTTTTTGAAGTTTCAGAAACTTGCAAAAATTTGTATGATTGCAATTATCATGATTTTACAGTTTTTCTGTCTTTACATCAGAATTATGGGCTATAAACATATATCATTAAAATATTAAGGCTTTTTTTTATAGTTTTCCAATATAAAAAAGAAATGTTGGCTATCTGTGATTTTTTATAAGCTGTCCTGAAAAAAAAGACTTATTTGTTTTTATGTCTGATTTCTAAAGAAAGGTTTTGGACAAAAGAGAGATAAATTTGACCTCTCACTTGAACTGTAACTATCAGAACTACTAAGTTGGCAGACAGGAGCTATGGACGCAGCAACTTCAGGTCCATTTTTGTTCAGAGATACATAAGATACAGTTTCTGAGGAATAAGAATAACGAAAGGAGCATTGGAGCAGCCCATGGTTACTATTATTGTTTTGTGACCTCACAAACTAATCTGCATTATACTTGCATAAAACCCCATTCTACTGGTTGTCTTTATTACCAATTTCCTACCACCTCCATAGGTGTACAGTACAAGCATGGCAGAGTTCTTCAGTAGGACTTCTGGTCACCATGACAATTCTATCTGCACTTTTTATTTATCCTATTTATTATACTCCTTTGTATGGCTCTGTCGGCACAATCTAAATACCCTGGGTCATATTCATCAGAGCCTTTACACCAGAATTTTTTTGTAAAAGCTTTGAAAGTTGCAAAATTTAGGCACAACTCAGAGTTGTGACAGCATTTTGTCATTTTCATGCTAGTTTCTCCCAGTTCTGCCAAAATGGGTGGCATTGGGGTGGGCCAGCGGCACAGTAGAGGCAGGGCTTTCCAGCTCATTTAATTCATCATGAGATGTTGCATTCCCTATGCCAGAAAACTCACTTTACTGGAGTCTCATCAGACTCTCCATATTCATGAATATGAAGAGGCATGCAATGCACCTCTCAATCAGGAGTGTCTGATTCCAACATCCCCCTTATCTTTGGATTGTGAGAAGAGCCAAGAATTCCTAGAGGAACTATCACAGTGAGAACATACAAACTCTTTGTAGATGTTGCTCTTGGTGCAATTTGAAGCCAGGACCCCAGTGCTCCAAAATCAACAAAGCTAACCACTGAGCTACCATGTTGCAGGGTTGAAAAGGGGTGTTGTCTATATATCACAGCCCGGGAAGGTCACGCAGAACCACCGGCTGTGATCTTTGAGTCGGACAGCACTCTACTGCCCCCTATCGTTGGGACAATTACATGATTGGACAATGATTAATGGAGGGCGCCGTAAGCTGTTTCAACTTATAGGTTCAGTATCGGGAAACTAACCATGAGCATTCGGTATAGACACCTCCCATTCCAACTCATGGAATACACATATATACCCCTATCCAATCACTGCAAAATCCATCTTAACCACAGATATTTTTACAGGCTGACTGAAGACCTGGTTTTTGCTATTCTATGGCTTCAAGGCACAGTTTACAGAACAAAAGGAGCAGAACGATTGCATTTTATATTTAAGCCAAACGAAAGGCAGTGTTTATGAAAAAAATTTCAAAAGATTTTACAAATCAAAACAATACAGCATATACAATTGTATAAAATATAAAGGGTTTAACAAAAGACTTACTATACCGATCACAGAGATGATTCAACTAGCGGATGGAAACAATCTGATTGAAAACATCTGGCTTTCTGGTTACATTTATCTTCCTCAGCATTGAACACAGATCAAAATCATTTTCCATGAAGCAAATATTCATTGGGGATAACTGTACAGATAAAAGCAGAAAAAAATAAACAATTGAAGCTAGTAAGGAAAACACCAAACTATGCTCTTGTGTTAAACTAT
Source organism: Dendrobates tinctorius (assembly GCF_039654945.1). Lineage (NCBI taxonomy): Eukaryota > Metazoa > Chordata > Amphibia > Anura > Dendrobatidae > Dendrobates > Dendrobates tinctorius. Next base: position 2,854,051 of record NW_027361913.1, read on the forward strand.
GAAATTGCTTTTAGCTATGGACTTAGGCTGGTTTCACACTAGCGTTCAGCAGAGCTATGGAGGGCTGCGTAGTTCCTCCGTGAAGCTCCGCCCACTGCTGCACCTCCTCCGTGAAGCTCGGCCTACGTCTGCATGCGGCCTGCGTACCTATCTTTAACATTGGGTACACAGGCCATGCGGATGTAGGCGGATGCATCCACATGAGTCGTTTTGATGCTGCGACGACCTGCATCGAACGCAACATGTTGCATTTTGTTGCGGTCACTGCAGCATCAAAATAACGCATGCGGATGCATCCGCATACATCTGCATGGCCTGCATACCCAATGTTAAAGATAGGCACGCAGGCCACATGCAGACGTATGTGGAGATGAACGAAGGAGGTGCAGCAGTGGATGGAGCTTCACGGAAGAATTACGCAGCCCTCTGCAGCTCTGTCGAACGCTAGTGTGAAACCAGCCTTATCGCAGCCTCGGATTTAACAGCCCTCTCTCTGCTCAGCAGCCCTTGCTTAGAGAGTCTGGAACTTGTAGTCCACTCAGCAGCACAGCACAGGTGGCCCTGCTGGAAAGCTCTGGAACAGACACTGTTTTTGGGGGAACTTTTGTTGGCATCATACTTTACTATCTGTATTTGTTCTGCCCATCTGAATAGAGGGCAATATGGTTTGCATTTATGTGCTGGTTTGTAGTGGTATAGCACCATCTAATGGTGGCTGAATTTATAACCTGTGTCTTTAGCGGCAAATAGAGTGTTGCATTGTGGGATTAAAGCAAGGTATGTGGGAAGAAGAAGCTCAATTTTCTTCTGTGTACTTCCTGGGACACACGCGTTTATTTGCCCTCCTGTAACTGCTCCAACTTGAGTTGCTATCCTGGTAAAGCGTATCTGGTAAGATTAATATCTCTGTTCTTGCAATACAGTATTGTACAGAAATGTGATTAACTGTATAACAGCCAGTACAAGGGAGGTGTGATTATTAGAGATCGTGTATTTCCATATTCAAGTTTGCATCACACTATACTTTCCTGTTAATTGTAGAGTGTCAGCTGTGTGATCATTTGCCCAATACTTACTTATGTTTGTATTCTTATAATTTTACCGCGTGTTCTATACCTGTTGACCAATAAACAAGTTAGACGACAGAGAAAGGTCTGCTTATTTGAAAGATAGAATTATTTATGCAGTAAGACTGCATACTGTATCAACGTGTATGAAGAAAAAACAGTATTATTCAAGGTTTTCTATCCTTTGCTATTAAGTATTTAAATTAGGCCTTTCAGCCATATGCTTTCTACTGCTCTTACATAACATATTATATTTTTTCAATATTTTATTCTAAGATCTATTAATTAAAATGTACTTTGTTCGAGAGACAAACCCATTAAGTTTGTTTCAAATTAAAAAGTTCATGGTTATATTTGATGATTAAGAAAAACCTAGTAGACATGCTTTTAATAAATATCAAGTTTGGCCCACGACTTTGTCCAAGCTTTTAATTTTGGGCCTCAGTGTATTTGGGTTTGATATCCTTGGTTTACACTCTGTATGTCCAAAAACCTGGACATACAGTACAGACCAAAAGTTTGGACACACCTTCTAATTCAAAGAGTTTTCTTTATTTTCATGACTATGAAAATTGTAGATTCATTCTGAAGGCATCAAAACTATGAATTAACACATGTGGAATTATATAATTAACAAAAAAGTGTGAAACAACTGAAAATATGTCTTATATTCTAGGTTCTTCAAAGTAGCCACCTTTGGACCTTTGCACTCTCTTGGCATTCTCTTGATGAGCTTCAAGAGGTAGTCACCGAAAATGGTCTTCCAACAGTCTTGAAGGAGTTCTGTTATGAAAGAGTCACCGTAGGAGGCAAAAGCAGAAATACAAGCTAAGTCCAGAAAACCAGAGAAGTTGGCAACTATCAGATTGCAGACCCCTGAACCTATCAACAACAACTAGCAGTAGCCGTGGGGGGTTCCTACGATGCCCTAGACCCTTCGATCACAGCCGGAGAAATACATAGGCCTAAAGAAAGAAAGGGGAAATCTAAACTGCCCCAGAGCAGACCCCAAAGCAATAGGCAGCCCCCAACATATAATGATGGTGAAGCAAGATGAAAATACTAACACAGACAGAAAGATAGACTGAGCAAAGACGGGGCCCCAAAACTACCTAGATAGGAAAGGACAGGAAGGCTGCTGTCTGCAATCTGCCAAAACCCTATCAAAGACATAAGCCAACCAGCTGATATGAAAAAGGCCCTGAAGCAGCTAGGCTTCAACAACTGAATCAGCACTCAGGTATTTTCAGAAGACAGAGCTAAATGAATTCAGCACACCCCAGCAGGGAATGGCAGAAATCCAGAAAAACAAAGCAAAAACAAAGTCAAAGCACAAAAGCAAAAGGCCGAGCAGCAAACTTAGCTTTGGAGGAGCAGGAATTCAGACTGGTCTCCAAGGATCCCACAGAGAAATCACCCGCAGGCAGAAGGGCGTCGGCAGCATTATATCCAGTCCATAACTCCACTCAGCCAGTCACAATCATCAGCCTCAGGTGTTTGACAATCAGGCTCACTACCTTTCTTTACCAGAAGAGGGAGTTCCTCGGGCCTCAGTAATGAAGGGGAAAATGAACTCACAACAGTACCTCCCCCTTGAGGAGGGGTCACCGAACCCTCAACTATGCCACCAGGGCGATCAGGGTGAGCCCGATGAAAGGCACGCACCAATCGTTTGGCATGAATATCAGAGGCGGAGACCCAGGAATTATCCTCCTGACCATAACCCTTCCACTTAACCAAATACTGGAGTCTCCGTCTAGCCAGACGGGAATCCAGTACTTTCTCTACCTCATACTCCATGTTAACTTCAACCAATACAGGGTCTGGAGGTGCCACCCCCGGAACAACAGGTTCAACAAACCTCTTCAACAAAGATTTATGGAACACATTATGGATTTTAAATGTGACAGTAAGAGCCAAACAAAAAGAGACCGGATTAATAATCTCCACAATCTTGTAAGGTCCAATAAATCTAGGCTTAAACTTAGGAGAAGCCACCTTCATAGCAATATTTTTTGATGACAACCACACCATATCACCAACCTTAAACTGGGGATCAATGGTCCTATGTCGGTTGGAAAACCGCTGGGCCTTCTCCTGGGAGAGAGATAACTTATCCACCACTTGGTCCCAGATCTGGTGCATTCTCTCCACCACAGTGTCAACACCTGGGCAGGCAGAGGGCTCCACCTGCCCTGAAGAAAATCGAGGATGAAACCCAAAGTTACAAAAAAAAGGTGACATCAAAGTGGCAGAACTAGCTTTATTATTCAAAGCAAATTCGGCCAAGGGCAAAAATGAAACAAAATCATCCTGATCAGCAGAAATAAAACATCTCAAATATGACTCCAAGGTCTGGTTTGTTCTCTCTGTCTGCCCATTGGTCTGAGGGTGAAAAGCAGAGGAGAAGGACAACTGAATTCCCAGCCTGGAACAGAAAGTTCTCCAAAATCTACACACAAACTGCACTCCTCTGTCAGATACAATGTTCTCAGGAATCCCGTGCAAACGAACCACCTGTTGTAAAAACAGGGGCACCAACTCAGAGGAAGACGGCAACTTAGGGAGTGGTACAAGATGAACCATCTTGGAGAACCTATCACAAATCACCCAAATAACAGTCATCCTCTGAGAGACAGGCATATCAGAGATGAAATCCATTGAAATATGGGTCCATGGCCTCTTGGGGACAGGCAAAGGCATCAACAACGCACTAGAGCGAGAACACGATTTAGACCGGGAGCACGTCCCACAGGACTGCACAAAATTCCTGACATCACGAGACAAGGAGGGCCACCAAAAAAAACGACTCACCAGATCTCTAGTACCAAAAATACCTGGATGACCAGCCAAAGCAGAGCAATGAACTTCAGACATCACTCTCTTCTTCCACTGGTCAAAAACATACAACTTTCCACTGGGACAACGCTCAGGTTTGTCCTCCTGGAACTCTTCCAGAGCACGTCTCAAATCGGGCGAGATGGCAGAAAGAACTACCCCTTCGCCTAAGATGGTACCAGGCTTGGTCACCACAGGAGAATCAGCAAGGAAGCTCCTAGAGAGGGCATCTGCCTTGACATTCTTTGTTCCAGGAAGAAAAGAAACCACAAAATCAAAACGTGTAAAAAACAAGGCCCACCTAGCCTGTCTAGGGTTCAAGCGCTTAGCCGACTCTAGGTAAATCAAATTCTTGTGGTCAGTGAGGACCACGACTTGATGCTTAGCTCCCTCCAACCAATGTCTCCACTCCTCAAATGCCCATTTCATGGCCAACAGTTCCCTATTCCCCACATCATAGTTACGTTCAGATGGGGAGAACTTTTGGGAAAAGAAAGCACAGGGATTCATTTTAGATGTTACAGGATCCTTTTGGGACAAAACAGCTCCTGCACCAATCTCAGAAGCATCCACCTCTACCTGGAATGGAAGTGAGACATCAGGTTGCCGCAAAACCGGGGCGGAGGTGAATCTTCGCTTCAACTCCTGAAAGGAAGAAACAGCCTCCGGAGACCAATTTAACACATCAGCACCCTTTTTAGTCAAATCAGTCAATGGCTTGGCAATACTAGAAAATTTTGCTATATATTTCCGATAAAAATTAGCAAAACCCAAAAACTTCTGGAGGGCCTTCAAAGAAGTGAGCTGAACCCAATCGTGAATGGCCTGTACCTTGGCCGGGTCCATTTCAATAGTTGACGGGGACAAAATAAATCCCAAAAAAGAAATCCTCTGTACTCCAAAAAGGCATTTAGATCCCTTGACATACAGTGAATTCTCCCTCAAGATCCGGAACACAGTCCGAATATGTTCCACATGAGAATCCCAATCCTTGGAGAAGATCAAAATATCATCCAGATAGATAATCAAAAATTTATCGACAAAATCTCAGAAAATATCGTTCATGAAGCACTGGAAGACAGAAGGGGCATTAGTGAGCCCAAAAGGCATCACCAGGTACTCAAAATGTCCCTCCGGAGTATTAAACGCCATCTTCCATTCATCCCCATGCTTAATGCGAATAAGATTATACGCCCCCCTGAGGTCAAGCTTGGTAAACCAGCAAGCACCTTTAACTCTGGAGAATAGATCAGAAATCAGGGGTAACGGATACTGATATTTAACAGTAATTTTGTTGAGGGCACGATAATCAATGCAAGGTCTTAATGATCCATCCTTTTTGGCTATAAAAAAAAAACCGGCACCCAAGGGTGACGAGGATGGTCTAATATGACCCTTCTCCAACGCCTCCTTAATATAGGATCGCATAACCTCGTGCTCGGGTACAGATAAATTGAAGAGCCGACCCTTGGGAAATTTACACCCCGGGCTCAGTTCAATTGCACAGTCATAACTCCTATGAGGAGGCAGAGACGCAGACTCATTCTCACTAAATACATCATAAAAGTCCGCCAAATAATCAGGAACATCATGCGACTGAGGAGAGGTGGAAAACACCGGAGCCTCACTAAAGGCACACCGACAACCCCAACTCACCACAGACACAAATTTCCAATCCAAAACTGGATTATGAATCTGTAACCAGGGAAACCCAAGAACAACAGTATCATGCAGATTATGCAACACCAGAAATCTGCAATTTTCTTGATGGTCTGGGGCGACCCGCATTACCACCTGGGTCCAAAACTGGGGTTTATTTTTAGCCAAAGGAGTAGCATCAATTCCCCTCAAAGGGATAGGCGTCTGCAGAGGTGTCATCGGAAATCCACAACGTTTAGCAAAATCCAAGTCCATTAGGTTTAGGGCTGCTCCCGAATCCACAAACGCCTTGGCGGAAAATGTGGACAGGGAGCAGATCAGAGTAATAGCCAGAAGAAACTTAGGTTGAACACCCCCAACAGAAAACGTGTGTGCAAAGCGTTTCTCTCGTTTGGGACAGACAGAAATAATATGCGAGGCATCTCCACAGTAAAAACACAACTTATTACACCTTCTGAACTCCTGACGCTGCTCTCTGGAAAAAACTCTATCACATTACATAGGTTCAGACATTTGTTCAACAGGTGGCAACACCTCTCGTGCAGCTTTGCGTTCGCGCAAACGCCAATCAACCTGAATGGCTAATGACATAGAATCGTCAAGACCATAGGGAACAGGAAATCCCACCATAGTATCTTTTACGGCTTCTGACAACCCCTTCCGAAAGAGAGCAGCCAAGGCATTATCATTCCAGGTAGTAAGTACTGCCCACTTTCGGAATTTTTGACAGTACAATTCTGCAGAATCACGACCCTGGCTCAATGCCAGCAGGGTCTTTTCAGCCTGATCAATGGCATTAGGTTCGTCATACAACAACCCCAAAGCTTGAAAGAATGCGTTCACATTAGTCAGAATAGGATCATCTGGTTTCAAAGAAAACGCCCAATCCTGGGGATCGCCACGCAGCAAAGAGATGACAATTTTAACCTGCTGCGCGGAGCTCCCTGACGAGTTAGGCTTCAAGGCAAAAAATAATTTACAATTATTTTTGAAATTCAAAAATTTAGACCGATCCCCAAAAAATACATCAGGTGTAGGAATCTTTGGTTCAGCAGCATGTGAATGAGCAAGGTAGGCGGAAATTCCCCGCACTTCCGCAGCGAGCTGCTCCACACGATCAGACAATTGCTTTATCTCCATTGAGAGAAAAAAAAAATTCCCCCTACGGCCTCAGAGATATAGAGGAAAAAATATACACTTTTTTTTTTTTTTTTACAATTCTTTCCTGCTATTGAGTACCCTAGAATCTGCGGTACGGCGGGTGATTCTGTTATGAAAGAGTCACCGTAGGAGGCAAAAGCAGAAATACAAGCTAAGTCCAGAAAACCAGAGAAGTTGGCAACTATCAGATTGCAGACCCCTGAACCTATCAACAACAACTAGCAGTAGCCGTGGGGGGTTCCTACGATGCCCTAGACCCCTCGAACACAGCCGGAGAAATACATAGGCCTAAAGAAAGAAAGGGGAAATCTAAACTGCCCCAGAGCAGGCCCCAAAGCAATAGGCAGCCCCCAACATATAATGATGGTGAAGCAAGATGAAAATACTAACACAGGCAGAAAGATAGACTGAGCAAAGACGGGGCCCCAAAACTACCTAGATAGGAAAGGACAGGAAGGCTGCTGTCTGCAATCTGCCAAAACCCTATCAAAGACATAAGCCAACCAGCTGATATGAAAAAGGCCCTGAAGCAGCTAGGCTTCAACAACTGAATCAGCACTCAGGTATTTTCAGAAGACAGAGCTAAATGAATTCAGCACACCCCAGCAGGGAATGGCAGAAATCCAGAAAAACAAAGCAAAAACAAAGTCAAAGCACAAAAGCAAAAGGCCGAGCAGCAAACTTAGCTTTGGAGGAGCAGGAATTCAGACTGGTCTCCAAGGATCCCACAGAGAAATCACCCGCAGGGCAGAAGGGCGTCGGCAGCATTATATCCAGTCCATAACTCCACTCAGCCAGTCACAATCATCAGCCTCAGGTGTTTGACAATCAGGCTCACTACCTTTCTTTACCAGAAGAAGGAGTTCCTCGGGCCTCAGTAATGAAGGGGAAAATGAACTCACAACAGAGTTCCCAGATATGCTTAGCACTTGTTGGCCCTTTTGCCTTCACTCTGCGGTCCAGCTCACCCCAAACCATCTCGATTGGGTTCAGGTTTGGTGATTGTGGAGGTCAGGTCATCTGGCGTAGCACCCCATCACTCTCCTTCTTGGTCAAATAGCCCTTACACAGCCTGGAGGTGTGTTTGGGGTCATTGTCCTGTTGAAAAATAAATGATGGTCCAACTAAACGCAAACCGGATGGAACAGCATGCCGCTGCAAGATGCTCTGGTAGCCATGCTGGTTCAGTATGCCTTCAATTTTGAATAAATCCCAAACAGTGTCACCAGCAAAGCACCCCCACACCATCACACCTCCTCCTCCATGCTTCTCGGTGGGAACCAGGCATGTAAAGTCCATCCGTTCACCTTTTCTGCATCGCACAAAGACACGGTGGTTGGAACCAAAGATCTCAAATTTGGACTCATCAGACCAAAGCACAGATTTCCATTGGTCTAATGTCCATTCCCTGTGTTCTTTAGCCCAAACAAGTCTCTTCTGCTTGTTGCCTGTCCTTAGCAGTGGTTTCCTAGCAACTATTTTACTATGAAGGCCTGCTGCACAAAGTCTCCTCTTAACAGTTGTTGTAGAGATGTGTCTGCTGCTAGAACTCTGTGTGGCATTGACCTGGTCTCTAATCTATACTGCTGTTACCTGCGATTTCTGAGGCTGGTGACTCGGATGAATTTATCCTCCGCAGCAGAGGTGACTCGGTCTTCCTTTCCTGGGGCGGTCCTCATGTGAGCCAGTTTCTTTGTAGCACTTGATGGTTTTTGCCACTGCACTTGGGGACACTTTCAAAGTTATCACAATTTTTCAGACTAACTGACTTTCATTTCTTAAAGTAATGATGGCCACTCGTTTTTCTTTACTTCGCTGCTTTTTTCTTGCCATAATACAAATTCTAACAGTCTATTCAGTAGGACTATCAGCTGTGTATCCACCAGACTTCTGCACAACACAACTGATGGTCCCAACCCCATTTATAAGGCAAGAAATCCCACTTATTAAACCTGACAGGGCACACCTGGGAAGTGAAAACTATTTCCGGTGACTACCTCTTGAAGCTCATCAAGAGAATGCCAAGAGAGTGCAAAGCAGTAATCAAAGCAAAAGGTGGCTACTTTGAAGAACCTAGAATATAAGACATATTTTCAGTTGTTTCACACTTCTTTGTTAATTATTCAATTCCACATGTGTTAATTCATAGTTTTGATGCCTTCAAAGTGAATCTACAATTTTCATTTTCATGAAAATAAAGAAAACTCTTTGAATGAGAATGTGTGTCCAAACTTTTGGTCTGTACTGTATATTGCATGTTTTTGACAGTTATGAAATTGTCTAAAAAAAGGGCCAAACTTTTTCAAAATCATTTTTGGTACAGCATATTTGTATAAATGCATTCCAGCTATGAGGTGGTGCAATAAGTGAAATATGTTTAACAGGTGTGTAAAAGGGTTAAAAATGAGTTCTTCACCCTCTTACAAAAATGAAGTATTACATTTAGGCTGGATTTTCCATTGCTTTCAGACCAAACATTATGGTAAGAACTTTCGTCTAAGGCTGCTTTTACACTTACCGTGTTTTTGCGGGCCAATTTTGCAGCCCCAATAGATTTCTATGGGGCCGCAAAATCGGCCAGCAAAAATTCCATGATGCGCCATGGGCCGTACAGCCATGAGGGCCGTTTTTGCAGCCGTGATAAAAGATCGAGCTTGCTCGATATTATATATGGTGTACGGACATGGCCCCCATTGTAACCATGACTTCCGGTTTTGCGGAACGCCGTTTTATTCCCAATACTATTTCCATAGTATTGGAAAAAAAAATGGTGATCTGCAAACTTTTTTGCAGTGCAGCAGACCACAAAAAATGTGGTGATACGGCCTGCAAAAACGGACTGCAAAATTTGCGGTAAGTGTAAACGTAGCCTAAAGCCCTGAAAAAGGAGATTTGAACGGACCTCCCGACAGGTCCATTGTCTGACAATTACAGTTGACTAAACCCTTTTGCTCATCTCACGAAGGTGAGCACTGCCAAAATGGAATCCAAAGTACAGAGAAGACTGTTAACTTGGCCTACTACCTAACTGTGAAAAAACAAAATTGATGTGCATAGAAAAATACTCTGTTCACCCCCTTTTGCTCCATGAAAACAATAAAAAGAGAATACACATATTTGCTGAGTTCATAAAACTTTGAACTATCCAAATATAAAGTAAATTGATCCATTCGGGAAACAGCATAATTAGAAAATAAATCAAAACACCAAAATTCTGATTTTTTTGGTCAATGGAACATTGCAGTAAAATTCAATAAGAGGCTACCAACACATTGTAACTTCTCCAAAATGGTATCTGTTATGAATGATTCACCGAGGAGGAAAAAACAAAAACAAGCTAAGCCACAGAAAACCAGAGAGGTTGGTAACTAAGCGGATTGCAGACCCCTGATCCTATCCACACAACTAGCAGTAGCCGTGGAGCATACCTACGATGATCCTAGATGCCTCGTCACAGCCGGAGAACTAAATAAGCCTAAAGCAAGAAAAGGGGAAATTTAAACTGCCCCAGAGCAGACCCCAAAGCAATAGACAGCCCCCAAACATGTATTGTCGGTGAGACAAGATGAAAACACAAACACAGATAGAAAAATAGGCTGAGCAAATGATGGGGCCCACACTAACTAGAAAGGACAGGAAAGGAAAGATGCTGTCGGCAATCACGCACAAAACCCTGCCAAAAAATGTCCAACATTTTCTGATAACTAAAACCCTGAAGTCGCTAGACTTCAATTCCCTATATCAGCCCTCTGGTATATTCTGAAGACAGAGCTAAAAGAGACCAATCTGATCAGGGACAAAAAGCAAACTGGCATAAACAGAGACATAAGAATGGAAATTCAGCACAGCCCCAGCAGGGGCTGGCTGACCACAAAAACTGAGTAAACCAGACCAAATCTCATGTGAAAAAACAGCAGAGCACACTTAGCTTGAGAAGGCAGGAACAGAACTGGAAACCAGAGCCTCAGGGCAGGAAAAAATCACCAGCACAAATTAGGGAGTCGACTGACTTAAATTCAGTCAGAGACTCCTGATGTCCACTCACAGTCCTCCTTCTCAGGTGGCAGGTCTCTGCCATTTAGATCATCTTCATTACCTACTGTCACCACTAGAGGGAGCCCGGGTGGAGAACTCACGACTCCTCTGTCAACACAGCCAGCTCCACCACCCTCACCAGAAGCCAGAGGTAAAACAGAAAATGAGTTCACCACAGGTATCAATGAAAAACACAATCTTAGGGCGCAAATAATACTCCTCACAAAGCCCCATATCCTGAAAAATGAAAACGCTATGGATCTTGGAAAAGACGACAAAAGCAAATAATTTTTTTTACAACCTTTCAATTTTTTCCCATTTTTTTCACCACTTAAATTAAGAAAAAACTATACTTGTTTGGTATCTGTGTAATCGGACTGACCAGGAGAATCATAATGCAAGGTCAATTTTACGGTATAAGAAACGGTAAAGAAAAAAATGCAAAAAACAATTGTGGAATTGCATTTTTTTTTTGGTATTTCAATACACTTGGAATTTTTTTCCTGTTTTCCAGTACAATATGTAGTAAAATTGTTGGCAGCAGATTACTCATGATACTCTCCAAGCATGTGACTACAGAACTTCTTTATTCAGGAACATACAGGAACAATATATGATAAGCTTGATAGATCAGGAATAAATCACTTGTGTGTCTCTATCTGTGCAGCATCTACAGCAGGCTGCTTCTCTCATGCACAGACACAGGTAAAACAGGAAATACAGTCACATGCTCTCCCTGTGTGAGCCTCTGGGAGATTTTTCTTTTCTAACTTTATAAATAGCATGCAAATCTGGCAATTAAACACTCAGACAGGAATGGAGTTGTTACACCAAACATATTCCAACAAAAATCAATGATGAAATTCAAAAGTACAACTTGTCAGGCAAAAATCAAGCCCACATATGACTATGTTGATGGAAAAATAAAAAGGTTATGGCTCTTGGAAGGAGAGAAAAAAACAAAAAAAATGGAAAATCTCTATGTCTTGAAGGGGTTAAGGTATTTATTTATATTAAAATCATGGATTTATAAATGGGCATAATATGTTTTATTGTTAAATGATTTTAATCATGGTCCTATTGCCATATCATGTCTGCTTCTAGTATTAACTTTTTGCTTTGTGCATTCAGTGCCTAATTGGTGTGGTCTATACTTTGAGTGATGGCATTACGCCAAAATGGGACTCACCATTTGTCACACTGCCTTTTTGAAGGGTTTTATAGGGTATATTTAATATTTTTCTTTAGTAGTTGCATATTTTTTTAATCAATAAAATGTATATATTTGCATATGTTTACTGGCAAGTATTTTCTTTCTGGTTAAGGAGTAATTTATAGGTATTTCTTTTACTGTCCTTGCATGACACTTCTGTGTACTGAGTAAACATGACTGGAGAAATGCGGAAAGCTTGATAGCCTGTTTAGATGGCAATGGAAGATAATTTAAGAAAACAAGTAAATAAACTGTAGCAAGGAAATAAGCCTTTATTAGGATTTAAGTTTGCATAGGTCAAGCACAATTATAGCATAAGAATGATGATGTACTTCCTTCCCTATATTAAGAAAGGAGAGCTTCATTGGTTAACAGAAGCAGGAATACATCACGTGCGCACATGAATGGTAGGTACATGTATGTAATTAATGCTTAGATTGAAAAATCAAACAGACAGTTTTTTAAAGAGTGTAAATTAAAAATATCCTTTTGCTTTGTCTACAGCTCCAAAGAGATTTACGTATCTCTACAATTATAGGCAAACAAACAAAGAAATAAGTGGAGATCCATGTGGGAGGTGGAATGTAGAAATAAAAGGACTGCTGGACCAAATTAAACAGGCCTTACTTGCAATTTTTAACCATTGGGGCCTCATATGTCTGCATAAAACCTGTATTCCCATAGCAATTGATTTTTTGAATAGAGACTGTTAAAAAAAAGTTAGTCTTTTTAAGCATATTGGCTAAACAAAAAATTGATATAAAAGTGTCCAAATTTTGTAAACACTACCCATGTCAATACTTTTGGCTGCAGTCCGTCTACTTGATGTTGATACAGTTGGATTCTGTGGTGAAGCATGGAGGTCTCCTTCCTGTAGACCTATGACCTACGAGATGTCAGCATCCCATGCAGGTAGCCCGGTAATGATAATGCATTATGCTGTCTGTGTCAGACTCCTCTGTGTTCAGGGAAGAAGATAAGAAGACTCAGTCGCTTGGATTAGGTGATTATCACTTTTTTTTGATGTGTTAGGGATTGATGGCATTATTACTTTTGGTGGCTTTGGTGGCAGCAGTTCGGCGTTATGAAAATAGAAATATTAATAGTTTATTTTTATCAATTAGCAAAATGCAAAGTGAAATAACAAAAGAGAAATCTAAATCAAATCAAGATTTGGTGTGACCCACCCTTTGCCTTGAAAACGGCATAAATTCTTGCAGGTACAGCATACTTGTATGCAATTTTTGAAGGAACTCAGCAGTAATGTTCCAAACATCTTAGAGAACTAACCAGAAATCTTCTGTGGACGTAGGCTTACACAATTCCTATCTTATGATTGCAGACTGACTGGATGATGTTGTGATCAGGGCTTTGTGGAGGCCATATCATCACTTCCATTAGTCCTTGTTTTTGTCAGGAAAATAGTTCTTAATGACAATGACTATATGTTTTGGGTCATTGTTCTGCTGCAAAATAAATTTGGAGCCAACATTGGAATCACTGAAACTTGGTGGGATGATACACATGATTGGAATACTAGGCTAGAAGGATACAACTTATTTGCAAGAAACAGACTTCATTAACGAGGAGGAGGTGTCGCATTATATGTTAGAAACGCGTATATCTGCACAGAGATTGAAGCTTCAAAGGCCGGGAGTTCTGTGGAAACTGTTTGGGTAAGAATACAAGGACAGAACAATGGAAAGGACACCATTGTAGGCATTTACTACAGGCCGCCTGTGCAAGCTGAAGATAGGGATGAACTCTTTATGCATCAAATGGTCAAGTTCTCCAAAAAATATGACATAGTTGTCATGGGAGATTTCAACAATCTAGACATTTGTTGGGAATCTCTCTCAGGCAAAACTAACAGGTCAAGGAAATTCTTATATTCTCTTGCTGACAACTTTATCTTCCAAAAGGTAGGGGAGAAAACAAGGGGAACTGCTACCTTGGATCTAATCCTTATAAACAGGGAGGAAATGGTTGAGGAGGTAAAAGTGTCTGGGACCCTAGGAGGTAGCGACCATGCTATTTTAGAATTTTGGATAACTAGAGGAGGAAGACCTGTGAAGACTCAGACGTCAAGGTTAGATTTCAGAAAGGCAGATTATAAGGGATTCAGAAAGAGAATTGATTGGAGCGATCCAATGGCTGGATATCCTTAAAGACAAAAATGTCCAGGAAGGATGGGAAATCTTGAAAAATGTAATTCTCAAAGCACAAATGTTAACAATTCCGAAAAGAGGGAAGAATAGGAAGCATTTAAGGAAACCTGGATGGATGAACACAGAACTTAAGCACATGCTAAAAAGGAAGAAAAAAATGTTTATAAAATGGAAAGAGGGAGGCATATCTAAAGAAGAATATAATGCTGTCTGCAGAACCTGCAGGGCACAAATCAAATTATCTAAAGCTGACAATGAATTGAGGCTTGCAAGAGATGTCAAAAGCAATAATAAAGGATTTTGGGGGTATGTCAAAAGTAAAAGAAAAGTCAAAGATGCTATAGGATTTTTACAGGATGAAAATGATGAAATGGTAAGACAGGATGTTGAGAAGGCCGAACTTTTAAATTCCTATTTTGCATCTCTTTTCTCTCAGAAAGGAAATGTAACATCAACTGTTCTTCACTGTCCTATTAAGGGAATAGAAGAATCCAGGATATCTATAAACAGAAAGATAGTGAGGAAACACTTAGCTAACCTAAATGAATTCAAGTCTCCAGGTCCAGATGAATTACAACCCAGAGTACTGAAGGAGATAGCAGAAGAAATTTTTGAACCCCTCTCCATAATCTTTGAAAATTCTTGGAGAACAGGAGAAGTCCCAGAAGACTGGAGAAGAGCAAATGTTGTTCCTATCTTCAAAAAGGGGAAGAAGGTGGACCCAGGCAACTATAGGCCGGTGAGTCTGACTTCTATACCAGGAAAGATCTTTGAACAAATTATTAAACAACATGTATGTCAGTACCTGGATAAGAATGAAATGATTAAACAGAGTCAGCATGGGTTTGTAACTAATAAGTCATGTCAGACTAACTTAATTTCCTTCTATGACTGAATCACTGATTGGGTGGATCAAGGAAATGCTGTAGATATAGTATATCTTGACTTCAGCAAAGCATTTGACAAAGTATCTCATACAATCCTTATTGAAAAAATGACTAGGTATGGAATGGACAAGGCAACTGTTAGGTGGATTCATAACTGGCTTAGTGATCGGACCCAAAGAGTGGTCGTAAATGGCTGTACATCCAGTTGGAAGAATGTCTCAAGTGGGGTACCACAGGGCTCTGTCCTGAGCCCTGTATTGTTGAACATCTTTATCAATGATTTAGATGAAAGAATTGAGGGTAAACTGATTAAATTTGCTGATGACACAAAGCTAGGAGGGATAGCTAATACTAGAGGAGAGAGAGAGAGGATTCAAAAAGATATAAATAAACTGGAGAAGTGGACAGCAACTAACAGAATGGTTTTTAACAGGGAAAAATGCAAAGTACTACATTTGGGCATTAAAAATGAAAAAAGCATATACAGAATGGGAGGAATAGGGCTAAGCAACAGCACATGTGAAAAAGACTTGGGTATACTAATAGATCACAGACTGAATATGAGTCAACAGTGTGATGCAGCAGCAAAAAAGGCAAATGAAATTCTAGGATGTATTAACAGAAGCATACAGTCTAGATCACGTGAAGTCATTATTTCCCTCTACTCCTCTCTGGTCAGACCTCATCTGGAATATTGTGTCCAGTTTTGGGCACCACATTTTAAAAAAGACATCAACAAACTGGAGCAAGTTCAGAAAAGAGCAACCAGAATGGTGACCGGTCTGCAAACCCTGTCTTATGAGGAAAGGTTGCAGGATTTGGGAATGTTTAGTTTGCAAAAGAGAAGACTGAGAGGAGACTTAATAGCTGTCTACAAATATCTCAAGGGCTGTCACATTGTAGAAGGATCAACTTTATTCTCATTTGCGCAAGGAAAGACTAGAAGCAATGGGATGAAACTGAATGGGAGGAGACAGATTAGATATTAGAAAAAACTTTTTGACAGTTAGAGTGATCAATGAGTGGAACAGGCTGCCACGAGAAGTGGTGAGTTCTCCTTCAATGGAATTCTTCAAACAGAGGCTGGACAGACATCTGACTGGGATGATTTAGCGAATCCTGCTTTGAGCAGGGGGTTGGACCAGATGGCCCAGGAGGTCCCTTCCAACTCTACGATTCTATGATGCTATGATTCTATCTGATGGTATTCCCTGTGCATACAGCAAGAGTACACTAATGCAGTGTGAATATATCCCTAAAGTCCATAGAAGCTTCATTAGATGTCTATGAGGGAAAGGTAAACTGAGAATTTGTTGGTTTTTTTTAGGGAGGATGAGAGGCTTACAGTGCCTTGCGAAAGTATTCTGCCCCCTGTAACTTTTCAAGCTTTTCCCACATATCATGCTTCAAACATAAAGATATCAAATGTAAATTTTTGGTGAAGAATCAACAACAAGTGGGACACAATTGTGAAGTAGAACAAAATTTATTGGTTAGTTTACATTTTTGTGGAAATTCAAAAACTGAAAAGTGGGGCATGCAATATTATTTGGCCCCTTTAACTTAATACTTTGTTGCACAACCTTTTGCTGCGATTACAGCTGCAAGTAGCTTGGGGTATGTCTCTATCAGTTTTGTACATCGAGAGACTGAAATTCTTGCCCATTCTACCTTGGCAAACAGCTCAAGCTCAGTGAGGTTTGATGGAGATCGTTTGTGAACAGCAGTTTTTAGCTCTTTTTACAGATTCTCGATTGGATTCAGGTCTGGACTTTGACTGGCCATTCTAACACCTGGATACATTTATTTATGAACCATTCCATTGTAGATTTTGCTTTATGTTTGGGTTCATTGTCTTGTTGGAAGACAAATCTCCGTCCCAGTCTTGGGTCTTTTGCAGACTCCATCAGGTTTTCTTCAAGAATGGTCCTGTATTTGGCTCATCCATCTTCCCATCAATTTTAACCATCTTCCCTGTCCCTGCTAAAGAAAAGCAGGCCCAAACCATGATGCTGCCATCACCATGTTTGACATTGGGGATGGTATGTTCAGGGTGATGAGCTGTGTTGCCTTTACGCCAAACATATAGTTTGGCATTGCTGCCAAAAAGTTCAATGTTGGTTTCCTCTGACTAGAGCACCTTCTTCCACATGTTTGGTGTGTCTCCCAGGTAGCTTGTTGCAACCTTTAAAGGACACTTTTTATGGATATCTTTGAGAAATGGCTTTCTTCTTGCCACTCTTCCATAAAGGCCAGATTTGTGCAGTGTACGACTGATTGTTGTCCTATGGACAGACTGTCCCACCTCAGCTGTAGATCTCTGCAGTTCATCCAGAGTGATCATGGGCCTCTTGGCTGCATCTCTGATCAGTCTTCTCCTTGTTTGATATGAAAGTTTAGAGAGACGGTCGAGTCTTGATAGATTTGCAGTGGTATGATACTCCTTCCATTTCAATATGATCGTTTGCACAGTGCTCCTTGGGATATGTAAAGTTTTGGAAATCATTTTGTATCCAAATCCGGCTTTAAACTTCTCCATAACAGTATCACAGATCTGCCTATTGTGTTCCTTGGTCTTCATGCTGCTCTTTGTGCTTCAAACAGAACCCTGAGACTATCACAGAGCAGGTGTATTTATACAGAGACTTGATTACACACAGGTGGATTACATTTATCATCATTAGTCATTTAGGACAACATTGGATCATTCAGAGATCCACAATGAACTTCTGGAGCGAGTTTGCTGCACTGAAAGTAAAGGGGCCGAATAATACTGCACGCCCCACTTTTCAGTTTTTGAATTTCCAACAAATTTTTAAATAACTAATAAATTTCGTTCAACTTCACAATTGTGTCCCACTTGTTAATTCTTCACCAAAAATTTTCATTTGGTATCTTTATGTTTGAAGCATGATATGTGGGAAAAGGTTGAAAAGTTCCAGGGGGCCGAATACTTTCGCAAGGCACTGTATGTTAAATAAAACAGTGTGCTAGGGAATTGTTGCAGATTTCTAACCCATTATTAATTTGCTGGGATACCCATACAACATACCCAGCAGAGTATATCCTACCACTCATTTGAAAAGCTGGAAAAGATTGCAAAACACACTACTGCACATAAAGGGTATGCAACGTATGTCCTTCCTCACATTATTGAAAGATACATCAATTATATGGTAAAAAGTAGAATTCAGAATACATAATGTTTGCTTTCCATCTAGTAATTTGGAGCTGCAGTAATGAAAGCAATGCAATGTTACCTAATGTATTTTGTAGACATTTTATGAGTTCAAGGTCAAGACCATTTTTTACAAGGTACCGAATACAGACGTTTTATTGGTGTTAATGAGGTTATAAAGAAAATGTCTGGTAATAATCAGAGAGCAGATCAGACACAGGCAATTAAAAGATATACAGAATAAGGCAGTAATGTAAAGAAGATGCTGAAATACAAGATTGGAAAAAAAAATCTTTTAAAATCAGAGGTAGAGACAGGTGAATCATTGCAATTCAAATTCACCAGCTACCCAGTAAATATGAATAAATTCATGTCAATCTCAGTGCTAGAAAGCTTTTCATTGCTTGAAAAATACATGTGGGGGAGAGGAGAGAGGGAGAAAGAGAGCTCAGCTGACCACAAAAACTTACACTCCATAGGAGCCAGAGAGGGAGAACACTGCTGAGCATAAGAGCTTAAACTCTAAAGGAAAGAGAGAAACCCGCTTACCATAAGAGACTATATACTATTGGAGAGAAAGAGAACCCTATCGACCATAAGAACTTACCCTCTACAGAAGAGTAACTTACATGCCTCCTCAGTGCCCATCTACTCCCCATGTCAGGCCGTTCCACTATTCTGATTCTTGCAGCACTGCTTCATCTGCATATGGCATTCATTTAGCCTTAGGGGGGGACATGGCTGGTCTTTGCAGGAATTTAATGCTGCTGGGTCCTGCAGAGATTAGGTTCCCCACCCTATTTCGTGCTAACAAGGACTTTTTTAGGTAGCTCCGTCTACCATTCCCTTCCCAAATGTCGGTTCCTGCTTTGGTAGCTATCGTGTATGCATTCTTCGGTATTCCGATTCCCCTTAACAACCTGGCCTGTTTACCCATCCTGCCTGATCTCTCTGCTCTTGACCTCAGCAATGTCCACTGATCCTGTACTGCCTGCTCTGACCTCGGACCGTCTGCCTTTGTCTCACACCTCTTTACCATGTACCCGTACCTCTGACTTTACGGTCAGCTGCTGCAGACCAGGGGACTGTCTTGGAGCAGTATTTGGTGACTACCAACTGAAATCCTTTCCTCACTATCAGAGGCTTTATTGAATATTCGATAGTCACTTATCTACGCCCCTCCAAGGTAAGCCTCGCCCATGGTGCAGTGGGTACACACCCACCACCGGTACAGAGATAGAGAACCCTACTGATCATAAGAGCTTTCACACTACAAATGATAGGACCCTGTTGATCATTTACGCTTACACACTGCAGAAGAGCTAAAAAGAGAAACTGAGAGGACCCCGCTGACACTCTACAGGAGAGAGAGGTTTCAGGTTGAGGTGATCTTCCAGCGCTACCCATGAAGGTCCAGTCCAGACCCAGAAAAGTAGGGTTTAAAAACTTTATTTGCTATGTATGTTGGAGCAGTTCCTGCTCCTTCTTCAGGCAAACATATAGTATGTGTGATTGTTACAACCATTATATACAATGAAGTGATTATTGGCTAACAAATCAAATGCTAGACACAACAGGTGATAATCCAATTATGCAAATGGACTTGTCTCCATTCTTGGTCATCAGCAAATACCTTACACCATATAAACATTACTAAACCACAGACAAGGTAAACAAGTTTCAAAAATTTGTATGCAAGAACCACTAAAATGTCAAAGAAAGAAAATATATACACACATCATAAAAAAATAAAATTATATATATATATATATATATATATATATATATATATATATATATATATATATATAGTAAGACAGCGCTTACTTAGTGTATTGGGGGACAATTGCTTGGCAGCAGGATAAACGTAGACAGGCACGGTTTTGCACATAAACAGTCTATTTTGGTTTATTCAAGCCTCATAAACCGCTGTGGTCCATGTTACACTTCACAGGCTTACCACATAGTCCATAAAACTTCTTAGCACCTGAATTTAATATGCAGTCTCTAAACACGCCAGACTACTTTGCCCAGTTACCTTGAGAGACCGCACGCCGAACAGTTCACTAACTGACCTTTGTGAGAGCACCCAGTTCCCCCATACTCTGGGTTACCTTCCAGGAGCTCCTCCACATGCTGACTCCTCGTCAGTCACAGGTCCCCGAGCAAGCTGCCTGACTGGGATTACCATCCCGGACAGTGCCTTGCTCACCAGGCCACCCGACAGTCCAGATCCTCAGCAGATCGGTAGCTTCCTCAACGCAGTAACCGTCACATGCTCTGCAGCCCCATGGCCTCCCCCTGTGCTTCCAGTAATCCAGGTCCACATATACACAGGATCTTCCAACACAGAGACCTTCAGGACCTTACACACAGACCATTCAGGTTCATATACTCAGACCATGTGACCAGACCTCAGTCACACTATATACTGTAGCCACCCCCATAGGTGGGAGGCGCATGTGTGGTTAGTCATCCCTGCCCAGCTCTCTGACTAACCCTAGTAGCCCGCCTTTTATAAATAAGCAAAAACTCATGGAACTACAAGTCCCAGCATAACAATATTATTTCGGACTTACAGCGCAGAGGCCCTCTGTGACAAATACCGGCCATTTACAGTCCTGACGGACACTGTTTCACCATCAGCAGAGATATGCCTGCGACTGCTATGCCAGTCCTATGGCCTCAATATGCCTCAATGTGTATTCTGAGGAGCACATACAGTGCCCCCTAGTTGTAACAGGGGTCACTGCCTTACAATATATATATATATACATATATATATACATACATACAGGGTGAGCCATTTATATGGATACACCTAAATAAAATGGGAATGGTTGGTGATATCAATTTCCTGTTTGTGGCACATTAGTATGTGGGAGGGGGGAAACTTTTCAAGATGGGTGGTGACCATGGCGGCTATTTTGAAGTCGGCCATTTTGGATCCAACATTATTTTTTTCAATGGGAAGGGGGTCATGTGACACATCAAACTTATTGAGAATTTCGCAAGAAAAACAATGGTGTGCTCGGTTTAACATAACTTTATTCTTTCATGAGTTATTTACAAGTTTATCTTTGTTTACAGCCATTGACATGTCTCAGAGGTTAACACGTGAGGAGCCGATTGAAATTGTGTTGATGTCTGGTGAACGCAGTACCCGGGTAATTGCAGCAGATTTCAATGCAAGACACCCTACGCAAAAAAACTGTCACCATTCCCATTTTTCTATTGCATTGTTATACAAACAATTTTGCAGATATTTCTTTCTTGTTTT
Source organism: Dendrobates tinctorius (assembly GCF_039654945.1). Taxonomy (NCBI): domain Eukaryota; kingdom Metazoa; phylum Chordata; class Amphibia; order Anura; family Dendrobatidae; genus Dendrobates; species Dendrobates tinctorius. The sequence goes on from NW_027361913.1 coordinate 2,875,537, forward strand.
CTAAGATTTCTTTGCTTGCCCACTGGTTGACTCAGAGTAAAAAAACTCAGGCTCTTTATCAGAGGTAAAATGTATTTTATGTCACTTTCAAGCATTCATTACATGACGACAATGTCAAATGTCACGTACGTCTGTTTTTTTTTTATGTGTAGTCATTGCAGCAGGTCTGGTAACTCAGTACACCTCACATTGTTATCCTTTTTCACAATACATTTGGTGGATCTGCTCCGCCATACTTCTCTTTAAATTATAAGCAGAATTGGATATTGACACAAGAAAGTGGATCAACATTCTTTTTCTTTATTGTGTTAAAATTTGATTTTTCTTTCTATTTATAGAAAAGCACAGGGCCATGAAATACTTACGACTGCCCTGAAAAATATTTTTTCTGCATTTTAATGGCTAAGAAAACACAGATTGTTTACACTGCCTCAATATACTGTTGAGGGGGTAGTTCAGGTTTGAGAGCAAAGTCTGTCACATAGAGTGACTGAACTTTGCACGCTGTTATGATTCTCCTGTCATATGACCTCATGTTTGCAATTTGCATACATCTGGTCATGTGCCAAATGGACGTATTTGACTTTTCTCAATTTCTTTCTATTGAGAGAAGCTGGATGAGAGTAGTCTCAAGTTCAGCACGTACATTGCACATTTGGATTCGTGTTTGGATTCCCGAGCATTTTTCCTTAAAGCAAACCTGTCAGTAGGATTTTGCTAAGTAAACTACAGACATTGTCATGTTGCCTATGTTATACTGATTAAAATGATACCTGAGGTGAAGAAATGCGTCTTGTGGTTCTTGTGAAATCAGTAAAAAAAAAGTTGCCCTCTGTAGTGGTAAAGCGTGGTAATATGAAAAAATATGAAATATGAATAGCAACATACTAGGAAAAACTGAGACGCTTAGCACATAAATTGGCCAATTCATGCATGCCCAGCAGCCAACGACAAGGCAGTCTCAGATCTGCTAGGTTCTACATGTCTAGTGTGAATACCTCTCTAAAGGTAGTGTCACACTTAGCGATGCACCAGCGATCCCAACCAGCGATATGACGCGGTCAGGATCGCTGGTGCATCGCTAAGTGGTCGCTAGTGAGCTGCCACATAGGCAGATCTCACCAGTGACATAGCAGGGGTCGGGGGTCGCTACTTACCTGTCAGACGAGGCGATCCTGATGTCCTCCCGCCCGCGTCCGTGCGTCGCTTGTCGGCGCCACAGGAAGCCCAGCAGGAAGCTGGCAACGAGAAACGGTCCAGGACGTTCTTGCGTGATCAGCGATAACCAGCGGGGAGCCGGTCGGAGGTAAGTATCAGACATAGCGATATCGCTAGCAATATCGCTATAACGTCACAAAAACCAGTGACGTTATAGCGATATTGCTAGCGATATTGCTTAGTGTAAAAGGCCCTTAAGACTGAAGTCTGAATTTCTTGGTAGATGTGAATACCTCTCTTCAAAGCCTGAATTTTATGTCTAGGTAGGACCCTGTTGGAATTAAAAGCCTCCACATGCTGGAGGGCGGAGTGCACGGTCAGAGAGCTAATATACAAATGACAAAAGACTGACTATCACTTCCAAACTAATGTGAACAGGTGCATATTAGGAGAAGCCTTCTCTCGCCATATACAATAAACAAAAAAAAGTTGCACTCTGTAGTGCTAAAGTATGTCAGTATTAATTATATGAAATATGAATAGTATCCAGAAGCAGTATTGCTGCTATAGCAGTCTTTTGTCATTTGGCACTCTGGCCTCCAGCATGTTGTGGATTTTAATTGCAACAGGGTCCTAGAGCTTGGTGCTCTTAGGCTTCCAAGCATCTCCCTTTTTCCTCCAAACGTAACAATGGTCATTATGCCCTAAAAGTTCCATTTTAGTTTCATTAGACCACAGGATATGAGTCTAAAAATTAAGGTCTTTGCTCCTGTGTGCATTTGCAAACATTAATCTTGCCTTTTTATGTTTCTTTTGGAGTAATGGCTTCTTCCATGCTGAGTGGCCTTTCAGCCCATGTTGATATAGTACTCGTTTCACTGTGGCTATTGACACAACCTTACCAGCTTCCGCCATCATCTTCAGAAGATATTTTGCTTTTGTCCTTGGGTTGATATGCACATGTTGGACCAAAGCATGTTCATCTCTGGGACACAGAACCCATCTCCTTCTTGAGCAGTATGATGGCTGGACATTCCCATCTTGTTTGCACTTGCGTATAATTGTTTGTACAAATGAATGAGGCACCTTCAGGTATCTTGAGATTGTACCCAAGGATAAGCCAGACTTGTGCAAGTAGACAATTCTCTTCCTGATATCTTGGCTGATTTCTTCAGACTTTCCCATGATGTTACACAAAGAAGCAGCGTGTTTCAGGTGTGCATTAAAATATATCCACAGGTGTGTCTCTAATTACCTCAAATGTTGCCAAAAAAACATATCGGAAGCTTCCAAACACATGACATCATCATATGGGCAGTCCAGAATTGTTTAAAAGCATAGTAATCTTAGTGTATGTAAACTTTTGACTTTGCAGTAAGTAATAAAAGTGCCTAAAACATTTTCTCTCTTTCTCTCTCATTATTCTGGTATTTGGCAAATATTAAAAATTATGGTAATCCTATTTGACCTAAAACGGGAAAGATTTATTCTGATTTCATGTCAGATATTGAGAAAAACATGAATATGTGTCTTTTTAGAAAGTGTATGTAAACTTCTGGTTTCAACTGTAGATAGGATCCTATGTGAAATTCACTTTCTTGCATCTAAATTGTTTGTGCTAATAGTGTGGGCCAGAGACCAGGCCACATTTTAGAATCTAAATTCCTTGTGCAAATAGTGTGGGTCAGACACCATGTCACAATTCATAATCTAAATCCTTTCTGTTAATAGTGTGTGCCATACACCAGACCACATTTCAAAATCTAGATTGTTTGTGCTAATAGTGTGGGCCAGACACCAGGCCACCTTTCAGAATCTGAATCCTTTCTGCTAATAGTATGGGCTATACCCCAGGCCACATTTCAGAACCTAAATCGTTTGTTCGAAAAATGTGGTCCAGCCAGGAGTCCACATTTCAGAATCTAAATGCTTGATGCTAATATTGTGGGCCATACACCAGGCCACATTTCAGAATCTAAATGGTTTGTACTAATAGTGTGGGCCAGACACTAGGCCACATTTCAGAATCTAAATCCTTTCTGCTAATAATGTGATCATACACCAGGCCACATTTCAGAATCTGAATACTTTCTGCTAATAGTATGGGCTATACCTCAGGCCACATTTCAAAATCTAAATCGATTGTTCGAATAATGTGGTCCAGCCAGGAGTCCACATTTCAGAATCTTAATTCTTGCTACTAATACTGTGGGTTTTAGAAAACAGTGAAAAACACTAGTAAGGTAAAAAACTTCACTTATATATAACAAGGATCCTTACAACACTTATTTGATATACACTGTGTTCCAAATTATTATGCAAAAAGAGTTTAGGAGTGATAAGGTTAGAATTTTTTTGTTTGTCATTTAAACTCATTGATGGTGATGTGTGTCAGGGCTCTTTATATCACTGAATGCAATTGCAGATACCTGTGCAAATTAGTTTGGCAGGTGTGTCCAAATAAAGGCAAGACTACTTAAGAAGGCTGTTCCACATTATTAAGCAGCCTACATTTTTTGCAAAAATGGGAAAGAAAAAGGATGTGTCGGCTGCTGAGAAGCAACAAATTGTGGAGTATTTAGGTCAAGGCATGACTACAATCAACATTGCCAAGACACTTCATCGTGATCATCACACAATCAAGAAGTATGTAGCTGATTCCCAGCACACACGTGTGCGTGCTGATAAGGAAAAATTGAGGACTCTTTCCAACAGGCAATTGCATCAGGTTAAAAGAGCAGCTGCAAAAATGCCTTGTCATAGCAGCAGACAAGTTTTTGAAGCTGCTGGTGCCTCCAACGTCCCCCGAACAACAAGATGTAGGGTTCTTCAGAGGTTTGCAGCTGTGCGTAAGCCATCCTGTTGACCACCTCTATCCACTGCACACAAGCAGAAACGGCTCCCGTGGGCCAAACGATACATGAAGACTGACTTCCAAACTGTTTTGTTCACCGATGAGTGCCGTGCAACGCTCGATGGTCCAGATGGATGGCGTGGAGGATGGCTGGTTGATGGACACCCCATGAAAACACGGCTAAGGCGCCAACAAGGAGGAGGTGGAGTTATGTTTTGGGCTGGAATCATGGGGAGAGAGATTGTCGGCCCCTTTAGGATCCCTGAAGGGGTAAAGATGAACTCCATAATCTATGTGGAGTTTCTAAAACAGCACTTCCTGCCATGGTTCAAGAGGAAGAACCGTGCTTTCCACAGCAAGATCATTTTCATGCATGATAATGCACCGTCTCATGCTGCAAATAACACATCTGCATTTCTGGCTGCTATGGAGGACAAGCTTATGGTGTGGCCACCATCTTCCCCTGACCTCAACCCCATTGAGAACCTCTGGAGCATCATCAAAAGGAGTGTCAATGATGGCGGGAGGCAGTTCACATCTAAGCAACAGCTCTGGGAGGGTATTCTGTCCACATGCAAAACAATTGAAGCACAAACCATCCAAAAACTGACAAATTCAATGGACGAGAGAGTTCAGAAGCTTCTTTCGAACAAGGGGTCCTATGTGCAAATGTAACTTCACTGAGAATAAAGTTTTGACTTGAAAACTGTTTGATTTCATTTTGTAATAAGCTGATAATGCTTATAATTTCACAATTGACCATTTTTTTGTTCAAAATAAAAATAAAAAGGTTGAAAACTCTGCTGTGCATAATAATTTAGAACATGCATTTTGAGTGTTTCTTATTTTTAAAAAATATACTGTTTTCATAGGCAGTTTGTTCAAAAACATTGCAATTATACTAGAATATTAGAAGACTGGAAAATAACAATGACTGCAATTCATATAGGCAATTTAGAGAAAATATGAGGAAATATTATTTGCATAATAATTTGGAACACAGTGTAGATGTAAAAAACCAACCTTTAATAAAGTCTAAATATAAGACAATACAACCACACACTAATAAACAAACAACCGTGTCACCTACTACACCCTACAATGGGGACCTGATATCACAAACTGTCTAACAATGGAGGTTGGCACCCTAAACATTATCGAGATTGGCGCATATCCAATAGGAGCATTACATGGACGTCATATTCATTAACCCTTATAGACACATTTATCCACCCTGATAAGGAGCTGCACACAAAGGCGAACCACGTCAAAAGATATTGCATATACCACCAATACCACATATAACGTTACATTCTAGATATTGATGTGTGCACCAATAAGGCTCCTGTCCTTATAAAGTTAAAAAGGGGGAGAAAAAGGGAAAGGGGTGGTTAAGACATTATTAATATTAAAGGCATAAATTGATACCAAATGATCTTATCTTGTCTTGTCTATTTTGCACGATTTTTGCACTTTTTTATTGTTGCCTACCAAACTACCTTATGGCAACCCCTATACACTATATAGTGACTATATGTGGCACTTATTCAGGGTTATCTATGAGGCTTAGGCTACAGCCGTCATGGAACAGGGGCGCCAATCTCGATAATGTTTAGGGTGCCAACCTCCGTTGTTAGGCAGTTTGTGATATCAGGTCCCCATTGTAGGGTGTAGTAGGTGACACGGTTGTTTGTTTATTAGTGTGTGGTTGTGTTGTCTTATATTTAGACTTTATTAAAGGTTGTTTTTTGACATCTATATCAAATAAGTGTTGTAAGGATCCTTGTCATATACTACTAATACTGTGGGCCATACACCAGGTCACATTTCATAATCTAAATGGTTTGTGCTAATAGTGTGGGCCAGACACCAGGCCACATTTTAATAACTAAATCATTTATACTAATAGTGTGGGCCAGAGATCAGGTCACATTTCAGAATCTAAATCCTTTCTACTAATAATGGTGGCTATACACAAGGCCACAATTCAGAATCTAAATTGTTTGTGCTAACAGTGTGGGCTAGACATGAGGCCACATTTCTGAATCTAAATCCTTTTTGCTAATAGTGTGGTTCAGACACCGAACCACATTTCTGAATTTAAATCTTTTCTGCTAATAGTGTGGTCTAGATACCAGTGCACATTTCTGAATTTGAATCCTTTCTGCTAATAGTGTGGTCCAGACACACTATGTCAGCAAATAAATACTGATTATTAATTTAGTGACATGTGACTGACAGTTCTGGGCCTAGGGTTGTAACACAGCTGGTTAAAATAGGGGAAAGGTACATCTAACATGAGTGGGAAAAAGCAAGATCATGGTGGAAGGGGGAATAGGCTTGGTGTTCAAGGTGTATGTGGGATAGGTGGTAATGTTAGTGAATGCTCTACTGAACAAACACCATCCCACCTTATTCAAAGACAACTGACAACATCTGCTGGACTGGCTACTCGACTCCTTTTTTTTGGCAGCCACACAGTGATACACCTTGAATATGAGAGACAGAAAGAGGATGTGCTCCAGTGAATGGCTAGTGCTGCATCAAGTGTCCTCTCCTCATGTCCCTCCATCTTAATATCACAGAGTACAATCCTCAGTAGAGTTGAGCGAAACGGGTCGGTCAAATTCATAAGTCGCCGACTTTCGCTAAAGTTGGGTTTCATGAAACGAAACCCGACCATAGCGTGAGGTCGGCCATGAGGTCGGCGACCAGAGCGCCAAAGTCGCGTTTCAAATGATGCTTCCAGTGCTCTTTTTCAGCCAATGATGGAGGACGCACACTTTGGGCAACGCGATGACATGGGCAGCGGTCACCACCATCTTTGAGAATGGCTTGCAAGTGATTGGCTTGCTTTGTGTGGCGTCACGGGGGCTATAAAAGGGTGTGCACGCCGACTGCCATCTTACTTCTGCCGATCTTAGCATAGGGAGAGGTTACTGCTGCTGATTCTGAATAAGGGATAGCGTTACGCAGGGAAGAAGAAAAAAAAACTGTTAGCGATTTTCACTGTACAACACGACAGTTTGTGTGCAGTGACAGGGGAGGACATATTTTTGTGCATCAGCTCTGTTGGTTATTAGGCTGCCTTATAAGGCTCCATGATAGCTGCATTGCTGTTTGCACACTGCTGTGCAAACTGCTTTTTTTAAAAGCAAAAATACCTTTCTTCCTCTTTTCTGCACAGTTACCAAGCGTTCATTTTTCCACAATTTTGTGTACTGCAGTCCTGTTTATTAGGCTGCCTGCTGCCATACTTGGACTGAGAGCATCATAGTCAGCCTCCCAAAATCTCTAGGGAGATTCAAATTCTCCCCAATACTATATACACCTTGTACCTTGTCATACACCAGCCAATTTCAGCCTGTTAAATTGAGGTGTAATCTATAGTGGGCCTGAGATAATAGTTCACCCTCCTAAAATCTCTAGGGAGATTCAAATTCTCCCCAATACTATATACACATTGTACCTTGTCATACGCCAGCCTATTTCAGCCTGTTAAATTGAGGTGTAATCTAAAGTGGGCCTGAGATAATAGTTCAGCCTCCTAAAATCTCTAGGGAGATTCAAATTCTCCCCAATACTATATACACCTTGTACCTTCTCATACACCAGCCTATTTCAGCCTGTTAAATTGAGGTGTAATCTATAGTGGGCCTGAGATAATTGTTCAGCTTCCTAAAGTCTCTAGGGAGATTCAAATTCTCCCCAATACTATATACACCTTGTACCTTGTCATACGCCAGCCAATTTCAGCCTGTTACATTGAGGTGTAATCTATAGTGGGCCTGAGATAATAGTTCAGCTTCCTAAAATCTCTAGGGAGATTCAAATTCTCCCCAATACTATATACACCTTGTACCTTGTCATACACCAGCCAATTTCAGCCTGTTAAATTGAGGTGTAATCTATAGTGGGCCTGAGATAATTGTTCAGCTTCCTAAAATCTCTAGGGAGATTCAAATTCTCCCCAATACTATATACACCTTGTACCTTGTCATACACCATTCAATTTCAGCCTGTTACATTGAGGTCTAATCTATAGTGGGCCTGAGATAATTGTTCAGCTTCCTAAAATCTCTAGGGAGATTCAAATTCTCCCCAATACTATATACACCTTGTACCTTGTCATACACCATTCAATTTCAGCCTGTTACATTGAGGTCTAATCTATAGTGGGCCTGAGATAATAGTTCAGCTTCCTAAAATCTCTAGGGAGATTCAAATTCTCCCCAATACTATATACACCTTGTACCTTGTCATACACCAGCCAATTTCAGCCTGTTAAATTGAGGTGTAATCTATAGTGGGCCTGAGATAATTGTTCAGCCTCCTAAAATCTCTAGGGAGATTCAAATTCTCCCCAATACTATACACACCTTGTACCTTGTTTTACAGTACCATATAGCTGGTGGTATTTTGGGTATGGTGGAAGAGGCTGTGGAAGTGGGCGGGGGTTACCAGCTGGTACTGATGGTGGTGGTGGTGGTGCATCTGCTGGTAGTGGCAAGAGCACAATAGCACCTAAGGCAGGAGGTGTTGAGCCTGCATCATCGTCTGGCTCCACAAGGCCTCGAAGGCTCCCTTTTCTAGGAGTAGGTAAACCTCTTTTAAAGCCGGAGCTTCAGGAACAAGATTTGGCTTACATTGCTGACACAGCCTCCAGCTCTATCGCCTCCTCTTCTGAAGTTTCAAAAAATAAAAGCACTGAGTCGTGAATTCTCCAGTCCAAGATGAATCTGACATGGAGTGCACTGATACACAGCCACTGCTAGATTTTTCTGCTGGTACATTCACTCAGAGCACTACATTATCCATGCAGTGTCCTGAGCCAGAATCTGACCCTGATGAAACTCAGTTGCCCCTTCTCGCATACTATAGCACCTTACACGGTGACACAGAGGAAGGTGCGCATGAAATTGCAGAGGAGGTGATGGATGACCCAGTTGTTTACCCAGATTGGCATCCATTGGGGGAAGAGGGTGCCGCTGCCAATAGCTCAGAAGAGGAGGAGAAGGATCCGCAGCAGGCATCGACATCGCAACAGCTGTTATCTGGCAGGCCCGTAGCAGTCCAAAAACGGGTTACAAAAACCAAAAGAGTTGCAGGACAGCTTGGCCAGACGGTCAAATTAGCACAGCGTGCAAGGCCTCAAAATGTCTTCCATAGTAGGAAGATTGCAGTGTGGCACTTTTTTGAACAAAATCCTAATGATCAGGCAAAGGTTATCTGTAAGAAGTGTGCAAAGACCTTTAGCCGAGGGAAAAATCTGAGAAATTTGAATACCAGTTGCATGCTTAGACATTTAACCACCATGCACTTGCAAGCATGGACGGACTACCAAACCTCACGTACCACATATGCACCTGCTCCGAATGAAGGTAGTCAGCAACGCTACATCGCTTCCCCCATTGTAAGCCCACTGGTTAGCAAACCACCAGCAGCAAATGTTGAGGTGTCGTCGCAAGGCCAAAGCAGTAAGGGAATCACAATGTTATTGCTATGAAAGACTGAATCTAGGCCATCAGCAAGACCTCTAACACCATCACCATCACCAACCCTCTCTCAGTCCGCCATGTGCACCGCTAGTTCCACCATATGCAGCTCTCAAGTCCAGCTCACCCTACCAGAGACTCTGAGTAGGACAAGAAAGTACTCAGTCTCTCATCCGCGTACACTGTGTTTGAACGCCCACATTGCCAAACTAATCTCGTTTGAGATGATGCCCTTTCGGTTGGTGGAAAGCACAGCTTTCCGCGAACTCATGGCCTATGCAGTACCATGCTATGACCTACCCAGTCGCCACTTCTTCTCTCGCAAAGCCATCCCAGCCCTCCACCATCATGTGAAAGACCGCATTGTCCATGCACTCAAGCAATCAGTGAGTGGAAAGGTGCACCTCACAACAGATGCATGGCCCAGTAGGCACGGCCAGGGTCGTTATGTGTCCATCACTGTGCACTGGGTTAATGTGGTGGATGTAGGGTTCACAGGGGACAGCGGCGGTGGGACAGTGCTGCCTAGCCCACGGTATAGGAAACAGTTGGCTGTAGGCATTCAACCCTCCTCCTCCAGAAGCGAAAGCTCGTCCACAGAGCGCAGTCGCACGAGCACTCCATCCGCAGCTGACAGTGTTGCACACGAGGTGTCCCACTGTCGAACAGCTAGTGGTAAGCGTCAGCAGGCTGTGTTGAAGATGATGTGTTTGGGCGACAACAGACACACCGTGGAGGTACTGGCCGACTACTTGCACCGACAAACTGAGTCATAGCTGGGCAGTCTACATCTTGAGGCAGGCAAGGTAGTTAGTGATAACGGCCGGAATTTTGTGGAAGCCATAGCCCTATCAAAACTCAGACACATACCTTGCCTGGCTCACACCTTGATCCTGGTGGTGCAGGGCTTCCTCAATAATTATCCAGAGTTAACAGCCCTGCTCCACAAGGTGCGAAGACTGTGCTCGAACATCTGCCGGTCACCCGTACACTCCAGTCGTATGCAGAAGCTGCAGCGATTGCTCCACCTTCCCAAGCACCACCTAAATATCGATGTTGCAACAAGGTGGAACTCCACCCTGCACATGATTGAGAGGCTGTGGAAACAGAGGCAGGCTGTAATGCATTTGTGGGAGGATACACAGACAGGCAGTTTGAGGGCAGACATGGAGTTGTCGGGTGTGCAGTGGTCGAAGCTGAAAGACCTCTGTAAAGTCCTTCAGTGTTTTGAGGAATGCCCACGGCTGGTAAGCACAGACGACGCCATCATAAGCATGAGCATCCCACTTATGTGTCTGCTCATTCAAACTTTGATGCACATTAAGGAGAAGGCATCTGCAGCAGAGGAGGAAGAGGAAGAGGAGGAGGGAAGGCTTGATGACAGTTAGCCATTGTCTGCTCAGGGAACTCTCCTGGTCGAGGTGGAGGAAGAAGAGGAAGAGGAGGAGGATGATGGGGATGATTATTTAGGGGAGGAGGATGCTTCTCAGGGGGCAAGAGAAAATGTTGGTGTGGCAAAGTCAGGTACAGGGTTTGTGCGTGACTGGAGGGATGTGGATTTGCCAGAAAGTGCTCCTCCACCCAGCACTCGCAGTGCATCATTGACACCTGGAACATTGGCCCACATGTGTGATTATGCCTTGCAGATCCTAAAAAGGGACCCCCGCATTGCTAAAATGATGAACGATGACGACTACTGGTTGGCCAGCATCCTGGATCCACGCTATAAAGGTAAATTCCAAAACATCATGCCACAGGAGAACCTACAGCTAATATTGGTTAACAAACAAACATCTCTGGTAAACCATTTGTTTGAGGCATTCCCAGCACACAGCAGCAGTGATGGTTCTCCCATGAGCCGTAGGGGGCAGCATGGAAGAGGTGTCCGTGGTGCACACATCCAAAGTGGCGTTGGAGACGGGTTTCATGACCATGTTGTGGACTGATTTTTCAAGTACCGCTCACACGACTGGTAATACTGCATCGATTGAAAGTGACAGGAGACAGCAGTTGTCAACTATGGTTACAAACTACTTCTCCCATATCGATGTTCTCCCTCACAGGTCATTCCCCTTTGACTATTAGGCCTGTAAACTGGACACCTGGTCTGAATTGGCACAATATGCCTTACAGCAGCTCGCCTGCCCTGCTGCTAGTGTGCTATCCGAAAGAGTCTTCAGTGCTGCTGGATCAATCCTGACAGAAAAAAGGACCCGTCTGTCGACCCAAAATGTTGATGATCTAACCTTCATTAAAATGAACCATGCATGGGTTTCAAAGGATTTTGTCCCACCTTCCCCTGATGACACATAGGTTGCCAGAAAAATGTCTCGCTTTTGTCCTCCTCTTCCTCTGACTTCTCCAATTCCTCTATTTGCAGCTGCTGAATGTCCAACATAAACATATGCCATTTTTTCAACCTCCTTAACTGGGCTGCCTCCCCCCCAGGGCTGGGGTCATCACCTGGCGCACGCAATCGGACAGATGGGTGGGCCCACTCTTGGGCGACGGCATTGGCACAGGGTCCCTCATAGTACAATCAAGTGTCTCTGATGGTGGGGGTGTACATCCGCCATCAGACACACCGGCGTACTATGAGGGGCCCTGTGCCAGTACCACCGCCCATGAGTGGGCCCCGCCTGCTTGCTCAGGGCCCCAGCACTTGCAATACTTACCTCTCCCTGCTCCACTGCTGTGTAGTCTGGGCTGTTAAATCCTTTACTGGGACTGGCACTACAAATTTGGTGAACTGATAGATGATGGTTAAGATGTAGCTATGCCCTGCCCTGCTGGGCTCTATCTTCAGATGATCAATGGCTTCCATTTGTTATGGACATTGACTCACAATGAGATGCAGTGGTGGTTTATCATCTGCTTTCACAGTTTTCCTACTCATAGACGTGTGACTTTCCTGCCCACATTTTTAAATGTGTCCTCTCACGCCTATCCAATAGAATCGCCTACGGCCTGTGGCTTCTGTCTTTTGCACTCCAAAGTTACCTGACAGATCATGATAGGCAGTGAGAACCATGTCTACCTGTGATCACAATTTGATGGAGATGAGTAACGGTGATGGGATCCACGGTACTGCGATACAGCAACCCTTTCTTCACAAAGAACTGTTTTCGCTGTCTCCACAGACAAAGTAATTGAGGGTCAGCATCGCCTCTGAGAATTTTCCCTAGATATTTTCCCATGATTAGTAATTCCAAAATTTCTGCAATCACTCGACTTTACGTCTGTACTTTTATCCATCTCGGTTCCTCTCGCGGAGATTCTGGACTGTCTTACTGAGACTGAAATATATATGAAGATTTAAAAATACCCCAACAGTGTATACTGGTGTACGCTTCAAATACATTACCTTTTTTCTACTTTTTAGATTCTTGTCTAATCTATACTGAGGCTGTGAGCGTCTTTGTGTTACTCATGAAATGTATACGGAGATTTACAATTATCTTTTGACTGTATACAGCTGTACGCTTCTGATACAGTACCATATATCTGATGTTATTTTGGGTACATTTTCTCCAAAATTTGGAAGTATGGTGGAAGAGGCTGCGGACGTGGGCTGGGGGGGCCAGCTGGTACTGATGGTGGTGGTGCATCTGCTGGTAGTGGCAAAAGCACAATAGCAGCTAAGACAGGAGGTGTTGAGAATGCGTCATGGTCTGGCTCCGGAAGGCCTGGAAGGCTACCTTTTCTGGGAGTAGGTTAACCGCTTTTAAAGCCGGAGCTTCAGGAACTGGTTTTGGCTTACATTGCCGAAACAGACTCCAGCTAATATGCCCTCCTCTTCTGGAGTTTCAAAAAATGCAAGCACTGAGTCGTCAAGTGCTGGCTCCTGGTCAGGAAGAACCCCTTTCCTTATGTCCTTCACCTCCACAAAAAGTGAATGATGCAGCAGGCCACACTTCACATTAGTCCATGTAGCTCTTTCTCACATACCATGCCTGAGTTATCAAGTCAAATCGTGAATTCCCCAGTCTAAGATGAATCTGAAATGGAGTGTGGGTCGCCAGCCAGGGTAGTGGGGTTAATCAGTACCGGGCCGGTGTCTCAGAGGGATGTGTCACGGTGGTGGTGACCCGGTCCGTGGCCCTGGGCATCCATGCAAAGGGGTGCATAACTTTTATAGGTGAATGATACGTGATGCCACCTGTGGTTTCTGATCAGATTGACCAGCGCTGCAGTGTCGCTTCTCTGGGACAGATGTTGTGGTGCAGCTAAGATGTAGAAGCCCTGCACAGGTAAGGCCATAGTCGCAGGGCAGATGAAAGAGTTGGTAGATGGTGTGCAGTGCAGGATGTAGCAGAGCCGTGCACCAGGCGCAGGAGAAAGATGACAGACAAAGTCGTGCAGTTCCTTTACCTGTACTTGGTAAGTGCCGTCCAGGACCCAGAGTACAGATGGAGAAGGAGTTGGTCAGCCTGGAAGCAAATTAGGAATTCTCTCTATGCAGATAGGTAGTGTGGCCTCCGTTCTAGCGCTTATCTGAGGTACTAGCAGTACTGAGTTCACTGAAGTTCCCCCTGTTGACTCTCTTTTGGAACTTTCTCATATGGCAGGCAGCCGTAGCCTTTTCCTTCTGGCTCACACATGTTGCTGCTGGGGCCTCCGAGCCTTAGTTGGGAACAGAGCATTTACAGCTGCTACTTCCTCCAGTTTCTGGTGCAGGACCGTCAGTGTCCCTACAAACTCGGAGACCGGAATCCGGACCATGCGCTCCAGCTAGGAGTGAGCCTTAACTCTGCTCATCCTCCAGCTCCCCTTCTCACGTCCACACACTTCCCCTTCCCTTCACAGACTGCCCTAACCGAGAGCAGCTCCTCAGCAGTCAGGTTCAGAGCTCTCCCTGCTAGTCTGGAGTGGGAACTGTGTTGTGTGCTGTTTTAACTGCTAGAGAGATCCTTCATTGCTCCCAAGCATGACATCACACTCCCGAGGAGGAAGGTAATGCCACTGTGGCGACTGTACTCCTGGGGGCGCCACAAGTGCACTGATGCCCAGCCACTGCTAGATGATTCTGCTGGTACATTGACCCAGAGCACAACATTCCTCTCGCACTATACACAGCCAGAATCTGACCCTGATGAAACTCAGGTTCCCCTTCCCGCATACTATACCACCTTACACGGTGACAAAGAGGAAGGTGCAGATGAAAGTGCAGGTTCGGGGGGCATACTCATGGGTGACGGCACTGGCACAGGGCCCCTCATAGTACGCAAAAGTGTCTCTGCTGGTGGGAGGGGGAGGGCCCACCCGCCATCAGACAGACCGCCGTACTATGTGGGGCCCTGTGCCAGTGCCGTCGCCAATGAGTGGGCCCCCCCTGCTTGCTCAGGATCACAGCACTTGCAAAGTTGAAATACTTTCCTCTCCCTACTCCACCGCCGTGACGTCTTCCGCGTTTCCTGACAGTGACATTCTGGTCAGAGAGCGCGATGACATCTCGTCTGTACGCTCTCTGCCTAAACAGTCCAAGTGCAGAGAGATGGAAGATGGGGACGACGAGGAGTCCAGAGTACAGGGATTCCTTAGCGAGGAGACTTATTTAATTGTTTTAAAGGTTGGGAGCAATTTTTGGGAAGCATTATACTCTGGAGAATGATATATGGGGCCCACCATACACTGGAGCATTCCAAAGGTGGACATCAGACACTGGAGCAGCATTTACAGGGCCCATTATACACTGGAGCATTAGAAATGGGCCCCATTATATATGGAGCATTATTTGGGCCCATAAAACACTGGAGCATCATCCATGGGGCCCATCATATACTGGAGCATTGTAAATGGGGCAGATTATATATGGAGCATTATTTGGACCAATCGTACACTAGAGCATCATCCGCGAGGCCCATCATATGCTGGAGCTTTCCAAATGGGGGACATCAGTCACTGGAGCAGCATTTACAGGGCCCATTATACTCTGGAGCATTAGAAATGGGGTCCATTATATATGGAGCATTATTTGGGCCCATAAGACAGTGGAGCTTCATCCATGGGGACCATCATATACTGTAGCATTATGTGGAGCTCATCATATACTGTATGGAACATTATATGGGACCAATGATATAGGTATGGAGAAATATATGGGCCTCATTACTCTTGTATGGCGCACTATGCAGTGGCCATAATACTGTATGGAGTAATATACTGTCGTTTTTGGAGCTATTGGAGAATTTAAAATGAATATCAGTCATGTGATGTAAGAAGTGAAGTATTTTTCATTGTACTATACCTATATTTCTCTGCTGTATCAGAGGATCATGAATTGTGGCATGTGTCAAAGGAGCCAAGTGACACTCTTTGGCCCTGGGCCCATGAAAATCTGGAGCCAGCCCTACCCCCCCACAACTTTAGCCAAATAACCCCCAGTTTTCAATGCCTAACTATTATTATAAAGTAAATTAAGGTTGACAAGCTTAAGTAATAAGAATTTATGTTTTTGGCATTAAAATGGGCACTGTATGTGTGTTTCCTGTCCTCTACTCACTGCCGACTTTTCTTCCCCATTGACTTGCATTGGGTTTCGTGTTTCAGTTGGCCTTCGACTTTTCACGATAATCGGCCGATTGCGTTCGACCCGACTTTTGCGAAAGTCGGGTTTCATGAAACCCGACTCGACCCGAAAAAAGGCAGTCGCTCATCTCTAATCCTCAGATGTGGCACCCAAATTACCCTTGATTCCCCCACGTCATAATTCTCCAACTGCACAACTGACTGTGGGGAACCATAGATGGGTGAGTTTGTAGAGTTGGTCACATATTCTATTCCATGGACATCAGAGGTCTGCACCAGTGATTCACAGAATCAAGGAAAGGAATACATCTGCACCAATGCCCAAAATTTTTTCCAGTTGGATCTGGGGCTGGACAAAGTAGGGTCTGTGCAGAATCCAGACCTTGGTCACCAGATGTTAACCCCCACAAGGACTGTACTGTGCTGGCAGTGCTGGAAGAGGAGGAGGCTGACTCTCAGGGTGAGGAGTGGGAGAACAGAGAGAATGATGATGAGGTTGTAGTTTCCACTTGGTGTGGATCCAGAGGAACACAGCTTAGTTGCTCAGCAGAGCAGGTGGAGGAGGAAGACAAGGAGGTTAAGTTACAGCTTGTCGCACAGACATGGAGTGATGCAACCTCAACAAGCACTTCATCCTCAGCTACAACTCTTTTTGTAACTAGCCGTGGTCACGGGCTTGCGGTTCAAAGGGGCAGCAAGGGTTTGCAAAGTCTAGGCCTTTTTTGAGACCTCAAAGGATGACCTAAATCACGTTATCTGCCAAATTTTCAAAAACGACTCATAGTTACATATGGTTAGAAAGTTACATAGGTTGAAAATAGACCTAGGTCCATCAAGTTCAACCTTCCTCCATCAATTGAACATTTCGGTACTAATTTAACTATAACCCACAATGTTATTTATATCAAGGAAATCATCCAGCCCTTTTTCAAAAGCTGTTATAGTGTCTACCATTACTACCTCTTGTGGTAGGTCATTCCACAGTCTGACTGCTCTAACTGTAAAGAATCCTTTCCTATTTAGCTGCCAGAATCGTCTTTCTTCCACCCATAATAAGTGCCCCCTGGCCCTTAGCATGGTCTTTGGAAGGAATAAGTCATGTGCCAGACCTCTATACTGACCACACATGTATTTATACATGCAAATGAGATTTCCTCTGCGGCATCTTTTTTGTAAGATAAACAAGCCCAACTTTTCCAACCTTTCATCATATGAGAGGCCTTCCATTCCTTGTAATAATCTACAGTAGTTACCCGTCTTTGAATTGACCCTAACTAGTGATGAGTGAGTATACTCATTACTTGAGATTTCCCGAGCATGCTCGGGTGATCTCCGAGTGTCACCATGATCTCCGTAGCTGAATGATTTGCGGCTGCTAGCCAACCTGAATACACGTGGGGATGGCCTGTTTGTTAGGAAATCCCCACATGTATTCAGGCTGCCTAGCAGCTGCAAATCATGCTGCTGCGGCAACAGAAACTAGATCTCCGAGCACATCAAAATACTCGGAGATCACCTGAGCATGCTCGGGAAATCTCGAGTAACGAGTAGTGTTGAGCATTCCGATACCGCAAATATCGGGTATCGGCCGATATTCGCGGTATCGGAATTCCGATACTGAGTTCCAATATATCGAATACCGGAATTGGAAGTTCCCATAATGCTATGAGCCAGTTTGATTTGATTCAGCCAATGAGGAATCCTCAGAAGTGTGGGCACATCCTGTTAGGCATGTAGGCATGTTAACTAATGGCATGGCTGTGATTGGCTGCTGAAATGATGTCATGATGCACTATAAAAGCCGCTGCCATTTTGGGTTCACTCTGCTGTGAATTCAGTTAGGGACAGGCTGCTGTTCAAGACTCTGAGGGACAGTTAGAGATAGCGATTTGCTATATAATATTGTGCTTTACCCAGGCTACATTGTCAACCACTGGAGCTTTCTTTTGCCTTGCAGTGCTGTTCACAGCTGTCTGCAAGGTCTGTGTGAGTGCAGCTCACACTGTGTAGTGTGTCCTGCAGCCACCTCTGGTTGTAGGCCGCTCAGCGTGTGTCACTGCCTCATAGATATTTATTTTTGTTTTATTGCTGCTTATTTTTCATTAATTCTCCTATTAGTGTGCATCCATCCGTATCCATCTACATTGGTTGCAAACACTATATAGGAGTAGACAGCGGAGCCTTTCTGCAGCCTTTCAGTGCTAGTGCACAGTTCTCTGCACTGTTCACGGCTGTATGTGAGGTCTCTGTGTGTGAGTGCAGCTCACGCTGTAGTGTGTTCTGCAGCCACCTCTGGTTGTAGTCCGCTCAGCGTGCGTCACTGCCTCATACATTGTTCTTTTTTGCTGTAGTGCTGCTTATTTTTCCAGAATTTCTCCTATTAGTGTGCTTCCATCTGTATCCAGCTAGATTGGTTGCAAACACTATATAGGAGTAGATAGAGGAGTCTTTTTTCTGGCTGGTGCCCTGCAGCCCCAGCCAGATTAGTATTAGCCTATTTTTTGAGCCTCATCTATTGCATTGTAGGTTACCTTCCTGCATTGTAATAGCTCCAAAAAGTTTGTGATACTATCGCTTTCACATCTTTGGTCACATCCTTTTTGGTTTTTTTGAAAAAAAAACCACGTAAATAAAGTTCACCAAACACTCCACTTGACAGTTGTGTAGGCCACATTAGCTCATATTAAAGTGTAGTCCACACACTTTATAAAATTAGTGTTTCTTATACCTGTTAGCAGCTGTTCAGGAATAAGCACACTAAGCCCCCCCTTTGTACTTTTCTGCCTATCTTTATCAGTCTACCAAGATGAAGAAAGCATTGAGTAAGGCACATGGTCATGGGCGTGGAATTTCAGCAGGGAGAGGACGTGGGGATTCTGTGCCTGCTATGGGCACCAGTGACTCAGCATCCCCCAGTTTTACCAGGGAACAGTCGTTTATGCGCAGCTTTGTAGGACCTCACTGTACCCCACTGCTGTGGGATGAACAAATTGAAGCCGTTGTTGGATGGATGGCAGCTAACGCATCGACTTCAATTACTTCCACATCCTCTCAGGGCCAGAGCACTGAAGAGCAACCATCTGTCTCTTCACCACCTGCCAAATTGCCCAGGCAGTCAGAGAGCCCTGGACAGGAGCCATCTCTACTTCTGTTCTCTGAATCTCTAGGCTTGGAAACAGGGGGCCAGCCAAGCAGCATTCTAGAATGTGAAGAAGAGGGACTATGCAGTGATGCGCAACTGCTTTGTCCCTCTGAATCTGAAGAGGTGGGTGGGCCAGTGCCTTTGGTCAGCACACCTCAGTACGCATCAGATGATGAGACTCAGGTGCCACTTTCTGGTGCATACTGTGCTGGCGAGACTACCCAGGAGAAACAGGTGTTTGAAGAGGGGAGTGTAGATGATGAGGTCGTTGACCCATCATGGCGTGAGGAACAGGAAGGTGGTGGGAGCAGCTCTGAGGAAGAGATTCCCCGAACGGCCAAGACAGGAGGGAGAGGGAGGGGGCAGACTTGGTTGCCTGTAGCCTCCACTTCGGCACCCGTTAGGAGCATTCCTCTTCCAAAACCCAAAACGGGCGCTCCCAGGACTTGCAGTGCGTGGTCCTTTTTTGACACAGTTGCAGATGAGATTTGCTTTGTCAAATGCAAGTTGTGTAATCAAAAAGTCAAAAGAGGGAAAAGTGTCAGCAACCTCAATACCACAAATATGTGAAAACATGTGCGGGCCAAGCACGTGGTCGAGTTACAAAGACGCACAGAAGATGTAGGCCAACCTACAGCACCACCTACCACCTCTTCAGCTCATGTTGTAGCCTCTTCCTCCAGCTCACACACAGCTGGTTCGGCTTCCTCACAGGATGGCCATGGAAGAACCTCTGGCACTGTTGTCCAGAGACCCAGTGACATTCCACCCACAGCACCACGTTCCCTGTCATCCTCACACTCCCAGGCCACTCTACAGCCATCAGTAGCACAGGCATGGGAGAAAAGGCAGCCATACTCGGCAACCCATCCCCAAGCACAGGCTCTGAATGCTGGCATTGCAAAACTACTGGTCCTTGAAATGCTTTCATTCAGGCTGATGGAGACTGACACCTTCTGTAACTTCATGGCATTGGCAGTCCCACAATACACCGTGCCCAGCCGCTTTTATTTCAGCAAGCTAGCCGTCCCTGCCCTGCAAAAGCATGTGGAGGGAAAAATTAAACATGCGCTACTAAACGCTGTCAGTAGCAAGTTCCACCTGACCACCGATGGGTGGACCAGTAACCATGGACAGGGACGATACCTTTCCCTCACTGCCCATTGGGTCAATGTTGTGGATCTGGGTACAGATCTTGAGAGTGGCACTGTACATGTTCTGCCAACTCCAAGGATTGCAGGAATCCAGTCTGTACACATTGACTCCTCCGCATACTCCAGTTCCTCAGAATCAGCGCTGCAGGAGCCGTCACGGTCTACCTCCACATGGACCCGTGAACGCTTACCTGTTACGACCGATATAAGCACAGCCGTGGCCAGACGTCAACAGGCCTTACTGAAATTAATTTCTTTGGGGAATCGAAGCCACACAGCGCAGGCGCTCTGGAATGCCATCAAGCAGAATAGCGATGTGTGGTTTGTGCCAGCGAATCTCCAGCCAGGCTTGGTTGTGTGTGACAATGGCCGAAATCTGGTGGCAGCTCTGGGCCTAGGCAACCTCACATCCCATGTCTGGCAAATGTGCTCAACTTGGTCATGCAGAGATTTCTGAGGGACTATCCGGATCTTGATGCACTGCTGCACAATGTCCGCATAGAGTGCGCTCACTTGCGGAGTTCCAGCATGGCAAGATTGCGCATTGCAGCTCTGCAGCGCTGATTCCGCCTTCCGGAACATCGCATCATATGTGACCTACCCACCAGGTGGAATTCAACGTTACATATGTTGGAGCGGTTGTGTGAGCAGCAGGCAGCAGTAATGGAGTACCAGCTGCATCAGGCGCAAACAAGTCGCACTGCGCGCCGGTCACACTTCACCACCACTGAGTGGGCCTCTATGAAGGACATCTGCCATTTTTTGCATGCCTTCGATGATTCCACGTGGATGGTGAGTGCAGATGATGCACTAGTCAGCATGACTGTCCCCCTTATCTGCCTGCTTCAAAAAACACTGCAAGCACTAAGGGAGGAGGTTTTGGAAGAGATGGAGGATGAGGAGTCACAAATGCCATCTGCTTCTGGACAGTCTGCGCAAAGTGGTTCCTCACAAAGGCCTAGGCAGGGGACACATTGTGAGGAGGATGAGGAGGAGTCAATGGAGGAGGAAGACATCTCTCCAGAGGAGGGAGGTACACAATGCTCTAGTAGTCAGTATGTAGAGCGAGGGTGGGGTGATGCAGAGCAGGCAGAGATGACGCCTCAAGCAGGGGACAGCGTTTCTTGGCCAGTTGGGAGTCTGCAGCACATGGTTGATTTCATGCTGTAGTGCCTGAGAAACGACCTCTGCATCGCCCACATTCTCAACACGGCTGATTATTGGGTGTACACCCTCCTAGATCCTCGTTACCGGGACAACTTACAAAGCCTCATAACACCGTTGAACCGGGAGCGTAAAATGCGCGAGTACCAAGACACACTGGTGCATTCCATCATGTTCTCCATTCCACCTGAGAGCAGTGCTGCTAGTGCTTTACAAAGCAGCTCTGTGCGTCGAGGCAGTGGAGGAAGCTCTGCACAAAGATGGAGCAGAGGCAGCACCTCAGCACAAGGCAAGACCAGTATGGCCCAAATGTGGCAAAGTTTTGTGTGCCCGCCACAAATGTCTACACCATCACAGACGGCTCCAGTCAGCAGGAGGCAACGTTTCTGTCAGATGGTGACAGACTATATGTCTTGCCCTGTCAGTGTACTCTTCCCCCTTCAAGTTTTTGGGTTTCTAAGCTGGATACATGGCCAGAGCTTAGCCAGTATGCATTGGAGGTGCTGGCTTGCCCTCCTGCTAGTGTATTATCGGAACGCGTCTTTAGTGCCGCAGGTGGTGTACTAACAGACCGTCACACGTGACTATCCTCCAATAACGTTGACCGGCGTACTTTTCTGAAAATGAACAAGGCCTGGATCTCGCCGGAATTTGCCAGTCCTCTTCCAGAATAAATAATTGGTTGTCAACAGTATCCAGGTCTCCTGTTGTGTTCATGTTTCTACCACCTGAACTGTAATCCCTGGGCTCCAACACCGCCAGTTGTTGCTCAGAAGTGCCATCTGCACAGACAAAAACACTAGCTCCTGTGTTAGTGGGGTTCAGTAACGCCAGCTGCTCCCCTGCTGTGTGTCCGGCAATATCTCCTGCTCCCTCCACATTCAAACTACATCAGATTTTAAACTTGCTCCAAGTAGGCCTCAGCCTACTCCATGATTGATCCTGTGTTCCAACACCACCAGTTGTTGCTCGGAAGTGCAGTCTGCACAGGAAAAAACACTAGCTCCTGTGTTATTGGGGTTCAGTAACGCCAGCTACTCCCCTGCTGTGTTTCCAGCAATTTTGCCTGCTCTGTCCACATTCACACTACTCCAGATTTTAAACTTGCTCCAATTAGGCCTCTGGCTACACCATGATTGATCCTGGGCTCCAACACCGCCAGTTGTTGCTTGGAAGTGCCATCTGCACAGAAAAAACACTAGCTCCTGTGTTAGTGGGGTTCAGTAACGCCAGCTGCTCCCCTGCTGTGTGTCCGGCAATTTTGCCTGCTCTGTCCACATTCACACTACTCCAGATTTTAAACTTGCTCCAATTAGGCCTCTGGCTACACTCTGTTTCTACTGTAATCCCTGGGCTCCAACACCGCCAGTTGTTGCTCAGAAGTGCCGTCTGCACAGAGAAAAACACATGCTCCAGTGTTAGTGGGGTTCAGTAATGTCAGCTGATCCCCTGCTGTGTGTCCGGCAATTTCGCCTGCTCTGTCCACATTCACACTACTCCAGATTTTAAACTTGCTCCAATTAGGCCTCTGGATACACTCTGTTTCTACTGTAATCCCTGGGCTCCAACACCGCCAGTTGTTGCTCAGAAGTGCCATCTGCACAGGGAAAAACACATGCTCCAGTGTTAGTGGGGTTCAGTAATGTCAGCTGATCCCCTGCTGTGTGACCGGCAATTTCGCCTGCTCTGTCCACATTCACACTACTCAGATTTTAAACTTGCTCCAATTAGGCCTCTGGATGCACTCTGTTTCTACTGTAATCCATGGGCTACAACACCGCCAGTTGCTGCTCAGAAGTGTCTTTGGCACAGGTACTCCCTCCTGCCCAGCCTGGTTCCAGCACGCCAGCTGTTTCCGGGTAGTGTCAACGTCACTTTGCCACCAATAAGTTGTCCTGTCGTTTTGCGGTCGGGTTAGCCGACTCTATGGTGCCTACAGTTTAGTTGCTTCCTATGTGGCCTGTGGGATCTGGCAATAAAGGCTGTTTCCGTAGTGCCAATAGGACAAGCACCCCTTGTAGGACTGTGGGTTTCGGTAACTGTGGCCGGCTCGCGGTCTTGCAACTTTGTTTTTCATGGGTACCTTCTGCTACCCATCCGGGTTCCAGCACCGTCAGCTGGCTCTCGGCAGTGCCTTTGGCTTAGGTGCCTACTTCTCGGTATCCAAGTTCCAGCAACGTCTGCTGGTCCTTGGTAGTGCTTTCTGGCACAGGTACCTCCTGCTTAGTAACCGGGTTCTAGTACCATCAGCTGGTCCTCGGTAGTACCATTGGCTCTTGTTACTTCTGCTGCTCCTCCGGGTTCCAGCACCGTCAGCTGTTTCAGGGAAGTGTCAACGTCACTTTGGTACCTATACATTGTCCTGTCGTGTTGCGGTCAGGTTAGCCGACTCTATGGTGCCTGCAGTCTAGGTGCTTCCTATGTGGGCTGCGGGTTCTGGCAATAAAGGCTGGTTCTGTAGTGCCAATAGGACAAGCACCCCCTGTAGGACTGTGGGTTTCGGTAACTGCGGTCGGCTCGCGGCCTTGCAACTTTGTTTTTCATGGGTACCTTCTGCTACACATCCGGGTTCCAGCACCGTCAGCTGGTTCTCGGCAGTGCCTTTGGCTAAGGTGTCTCCTTCTCAGTATCCGAGTTCCAGCAACGTCTGCTGGTCCTTCGTAGTGATTTCTAGCACAGGTACCTCCTGCTTAGTCACCGGGTTCCAGTACTATCAGCTGGTCCTCGGTAGTGCCATTGGCTCTTGTTCCTTCTGCTACCCATCCGGGTTCCAGCACCGTCAGCTGGTCCTCAGTAGTTCCATTGCCTCTTGTTCCTTCTGCTGCCCCTCGGGTTCCAGCACCGTCAGCTGGTTCTCGGCAGTTCCTTGGCCTTCTTGTACCTTCTGCTTCATTTCCAAGTTCAAACTTTTTGAAATGGTTTTTGGTAATCACTCTGGATCTCCCTGACGACGACCCTGAAGACCACCCTGAAGAAGACCAAAAAGATGACCCTGAAGAAGATGACCAAGAGGACAAAGAACATGAAGACAACCACCAAGATACAGAACAACAAGACACAGAAGACCAAGAAGCAGAAGAACAAAAAGCAGAAGAACATTAAGCATAAGACTAAAAATCAGAGCAAAAGATATTATCTAAATTATAAGCAGAAGAAGACTAAGCAGTGTACGGGGGTGGATCGGTTCCTCCTCGTGGTGCCCCTGGAAAATGCCTGCTGCTGCAGGCCAAACTGAACGCGGACAAATCCTGTTGTAAATCTTTTGTGACAGGCAGAACGGCTGGTGTAATCTTCAAACTTTTATAGA
This sequence comes from Dendrobates tinctorius, assembly GCF_039654945.1. Classification (NCBI taxonomy): domain Eukaryota; kingdom Metazoa; phylum Chordata; class Amphibia; order Anura; family Dendrobatidae; genus Dendrobates; species Dendrobates tinctorius. The sequence goes on from NW_027361913.1 coordinate 2,900,339, forward strand.
TAACAACTACAGGAATGCCTATCACAAATAAGAATATGATGAAGAAGAATAGGAAGAAGATGAAGAAGTAGAATATGAAGAAGAATAATAGTTGAATAAGAAGAATATGAAGAATGTAAAAAAAAAGAATAATGGGAAGAAGGTGAAGAAGAAGAAGATGAATAAGGTGAAGAAGAAGTTGATGAAAAAGATGCTGCTGCTGCTGCTGAGGATCATGAAGGAGAAAGTGTGGGAGAAGTAAAAAAGAAGGTGAAGAGCATGGAAGTAGTGAAACATACATATCTGACAAAATATAAAAAAGGTTAACATAGTCAATATCTTTGTAACTCCGAACGTCTTAAAAAAAAATAATTATTTCCTGCTATTCCATTTGATTGGGCTAAACCTCTATGCCTTTAATGTCTCCTCCACCTCCCCCAATACATTCTACATTATTATTAGTTGTTTTTCTTCATGTAGAATTAACCTAAAAGGAAAGAAAGGGTTTATTTTAATTCCGATATTTCTGTCCTATTGACTTGCATTGGTTTCCAGTATCGGAATTGGCGATAGCCGATACTTTTTGGGTATCGGTCCAATCCAATCCGATCCGATATTTCACGATATCGGATGGTATCACTCAACACTAGTAACAAGTATACTCGCTCATCACTAATCTTAACTTCTGAATATCCTTTTTAAAATGTGGAACCCAAAACTGAATCCCATATACTAGATGTGGCCTCACAAGTGATTTATAAAGGGGTAATAATACATTGGGATCACAGGATTTTATTTCTATTTTTATTCATCCTAAAATCTTGTTTACTTTTGCAGCTGCTGCTTGACATTGAGTACTGCTGCTCAGCTTTTTTTAACCAGAATACCCAAGTCCTCCTGTTCTGTATTCCCGAGTACCCTCCCATTAATGTATGTGCAGCAATAAGATTACTCTGTCCTAGGTGCATTACTCTACATTTATCTATATAAAACCTAATTTGCCAAGTGTATGCCCATTCAGTCATCTTATTCAGATCATTTTGCAATATTGTAATGTCAAGGCCAGATTTTAATATCCTACATGGTTTGTTGTCATCAGCAAAGATCCCTGCAGTACCCCACTGCTGACTATATCCCATTTGGAGAACGCTCCATTTATGACAATTCTGTTTCTTGTCATTTAGCCAATTCCTTACCCATCTGCATATAGTTTCCCCAAGTACTTGCTTAGGGAACTTCAGTATAAAACTTTTATGTGGAACAGTATAAAATGCCTTTGCAAATTCCAGATAAATCACATCAGCCGCATTACCAAGATCCAGATTTGCATTTACATCCTCATAGAAACACAACATGTTGGTTAGACAAGACGTATCCATGCTGATTGTCAGTTATTATATTACTGTCTGCAACATACTGTATCTCTGCAGGTCTTCTCTTATAATGCCCTCAAGAATTTTGTACACTACTGATGTCAGACTTACCGGACGGTAGTTGCCTGGATCTACCTTCTTACCTTTCTTAAATATCGGTACCACATCAGCCATTCTCCAATCCTGTGGCACCACCTCTGTTACTAGAGAGTATAAGAATATGGGATACAGTGGTCTGTCAATTATTGCGCTCAATTCCTTCAGTATCCGTGCATGAATACCATCTCTGTCGGGAGACTTATAAATGTTTAAATTGCTCAGACGTATATGTACTTCTTTTTGTGTTAAACTAGTCATATCAGGTGGTGAACTTTGATTTCTTTACCTCAGTAGAAGCAAAAATTGCAATAATTTGACTACTGCATGCATGAACCAGCATATGCGCGATCAACATGCATTAATTTGGAAATTGCGGACTAGCTGGTCTTGCTAAAGACCAGCCTTCCCATCAACGGCATGTCCTGCTTCATCCTCCTCCATCACCTTCTCACACAGGTCACTGGACCCAGAACCTCCCTTTCTTTACTCCCTACGGTCGGGGTGAGTGAGAGCCAGTCAGCTGTTATGGAAGTGGAAAGTGGAAATGTCTGATGTTTCTGTTTCACTGAGCGCACGACATCTTTCGCAATCCTCAATAACATCTCCGCCTGCACCTCACTCACAGTCCATCAGTTTGTCATGTTCTTCCTACTTCACCCTCTCTCAGCACAGCAGCCAGTCCTTGGTCTCACAGTTGTGGTCACGTAAAAGAATGTTTCCTCCCACACAAGGCAAAGCTAAGAGCTTGAACTCCACCATCTCCAATCTGTTGGCCACGGAAATGCTGCTTTTCTGCCTGGTGGACACAGATGGTTTCTGAAAGCTAATAGCCATGGTAGTCACGCAGTAACAGTTGCCCAGTTGCCATTACTTCTCTAAGAAAGCTGTGCGTGCGCTACACAAGCATGTTGCCCACAACATCACCCATTACCTGAAAAAATCTATGTCCGCCAGGGTGCATTTCCCCACTGACACCTGGATGAGCAAACATGGACAGGAGCGTTACATCTTACTGACTGAGCACTGGATGACTCTGGTGGCTGTGGGGGAAGGCGGTCAATGGTCTGATCTAAAAGTCTTGGAATTGCCAAGGATTGTGGGACAAACCTCTGAATCTCACACTTCCTCCACTGCTTCTGGCTCCTCTAGCACCTCCACCTGCACCCTCAGTCTCTCCCTTAATGAGATACGTGTTCCCACAGTTCAGGGAGAATACCCTCCACCTAGGTACTGCGCAGTCAGGGTTCACCGCAATCAGGCATTTTTTAAATTAATATGCCTTGGAGATCGCAGTCACAGAGCTCAAGCTTAGTGGACAGCTATTCAGGCCGAGATTGAGCAATGGTTGTCTCCACAGAACCTGGAGCAAGGGAAGGCCATGTGCGATAGTGTTGTGAACCTGGTGGTGGTCCTACACCGGGGAAACTTCACACACGCGCCTTGCATGGCTCATGTCTTCAACCTGATGGTACAGCAATTTCTCTGCCACTATTCCAGCCTGGATACGCTGCTGCAGAAAGCATGGTCGCTAACTTCCACCATTCGCAGCCTGAATGTGATCAACTTGCATCGCTACAGAGGTCTTTCGGTCTACCAGTTAACCATTTGATATGCAATGTGCCGACATGGTCGAATTCTCCTCTGCACATGTTGCAGTGACTTTGGCAGCAGCAGCGAGCTTTGATGCAGTATGTCCTTTTGCATAGCCTGGGCCAGCGTAGTATAGAAGTGGTGCAAATCACGCTTGTGAATTGGGCAAAGATGAAGTATCTTTGCACCCTTCTGCACAGTTTTGAAATAGCTACTACGATGGTTAGCGCTAATGATGCCATCATCAGCATCACTATTCCGGTCATCTACGTGCTAAAGCACACTTTGAACAGTCTGTGGGAGGAGGTGGTGGTCCCTGAAGAAGAGGTGAAAGCAAAAGAGGATGTGGAAGGAATAACAATATCTCTAAGTTCCAGACTGTTATTGCACAGGCGAGTACCATGAGAGGGTGGAATGCAGTGATCAAGAGGGGCTCATGGTACCAGACAAACTGGTACTAAAGGTGCAGGAGCCGAGGAACAAATGGAGGAAGATGAGGAGGAATAGGTGATGGGCGTGCAACAATCAAGAGATGAAGATGATAATGATCCCCTTTCTGTTGTCCATAGTTGGCAGGAGGGGATGGAGGAAGCAAGCTTGCGGATAACGTCGCCACCAACACACCATGGATTTGCACCTCATAAAAGAGTCTGACACATCAGTGCCTTCTTGCTGTACTATCTGCAACATTATGCCTATATTCTTAGGGTTAGAAATGCTGCTGACTACTAGGTTGCCACTCTGTTAGATACATGGTTCAAGAGTAAATTTTGCCAGATGCTTTTCCCCCTGGAAAGGGACGTGCACATGCTGGAGTATCGAAACATGCTTGTACAGTGGTTTTCCCCAAGACAGAAGTAAGGCACACAGTGTGCATCGCAATTATGAACTTCCAACCCAGGAATGTCGTCAACAGGGCCGGTGTCAGCACCTGGCACACTCGGGCAAGTGCCGGGGCCCTGGCAAGATGAGGGGGCCCACTCACGCTGTCTGAGATACCTGCTGCCATGCTCACCATGCATCGACCCCATTCTCGCCCTCCCAGAGACCCACCGCAGCCAGCAATGAGTCATCACTGGGCTGTTGTCTTCTCTTCTGGCACAGGACCTGTGATGAGGTCACAAGAAGGGAGGAGTCAGGGGTCACATGATCAGAAGCCTCGGTGTCTGCAGGACTGTGCTGGTGGTCGACTGGTCGTCATGGTGCTGGATGAGGAAGTTTATTTGTGGGGTCAGGAGGGGTTTACAGGGGGAATGTAGCAGAGCTGTGTGTGTACAGAGCAGAGCTGTGTGTGTACGCAGCAGAGCCGTGTGTAAGAGGTGTACGTAGCGGAGCCGCACGTGTACGAGTTGTACCGGAGCGTAGCCGTGTGTATACGAGGTGTGTGGAGCCAGGCATCCAGATGTAGCAGAGCTGGAGTCAACGTGGGACACTCATTATTTAGGACTACGTTGGACAGGAAGTATTTGTGTTGGTTTATCGATTTTTTTTTCAAGAGATGGAGGACGTCGCATGGATTAGGTGTATAATAAAAAGGGAAACCTGTGTTGTGTTTAATTTCAATAAAATACTTTATTCTGGGTGTGTCTTTATTTAACATGTAACAACTATGGGATTCGTAATGGATAGGTGTCATATGGACGCCTCTCCTTTACTCAGCTGTGGGCTTGATGTCACCGGACAATACACAGGTGACTTCAACCCCACAAATAATACCCCACTTCCCACCACTACAGGGCAAGTGGGAAGAGCTGGGTAAAGTGCCACAATTGGTGCATCTTTGGATGTGCCAAATGTGGGGCTGCTGCAGGTTGTTATTTTTAGGTTGCTGATGGCCAAAATCCATGGACTTCGCCAGTCTGAGAAAACCAAGCCACAGCAGTCTGCTTTTTACTTGGCTGGTTAGCAAAAAAAGGTGGACCCCACGCTATTTTTTTCGAGGGGATCCCACTATTTTTGCTAACTATCCAAGGTAAGCAGACTGCTGCAGCCTGGTATTATTTGTGAAAAAAATGGAAATTTGGCAAAAATGTTGAAAATTTCGCAATTTTCCAACTTTGAATTTTTATGCCCTTAAATCACAGAGATACGGCACACAAAAAACTTGATAAGTAACAATTCCCACATGTTTACTTTACATCCGCACAATTTTGGAACCAAAATTTTTTTTTGTTAGGACGTTATAAGGGTTAAAAATTGACCAGCGATTTCTCATTTTTGCAACACCATTTTATTTTTACGGACCACATCACATTTGAAGCCACTTTGAGGGGTCTATATGATAGAAAATACCCAAAAGTGACACCATTCTAAAAACTGCACCCCTTAAGGTGCTAAAAGCCACATTCAAAAAGTTTGTTAACCCTTTAGGTACGTCACAGGAATTATTTGAATATTTAAAAAAAAATGAACATTTAACTTTTACACAAAACAATACTTCAGGTTCAATTTTTTTTATTTTACCAAGGGTAACAGGAGAAATTGGACTGCAAAATTTATTGTACGCTGATACCTGATATGTGGGGGGAACCACTGTTTCGGCGCAAGGCTGAGCTCAGAAGAGAAGGAGCGCCGTTTGACTTTTTCAATGCAAAATTGGCTGGAATTCTGATCGGACGCCATGTCACGTTTGGAGAGCCCCTGATCTACCTAAACAGTGGAAACCCCCACCCACAAGTGACCCCATTTTGAAAACTAGACCCCCCAAGGAACTTATCTAGATATGTGGTGAGAACTTTGAACCCACAAGGGCTTCACAGAAGTTTATAAAGTACAGCGAAACAATTAAAAAATCATACTTTTTCCACAAAAATGATCTTTTCTCCCTCAATTCTTACTTTTCCAAGGGTAACAGGACCCTAAAAGTTATTGTACAATTTGTCCTGAGTACGCTGATACCCCATATGTGGGGGTAGACCACTATTTGGGCGCATGGCAGAGCTCGGAAGGGAAGCAGCGCCATTTGACATTTTTGGCTGGAATTGAGATCGGACACCATGTCGCGTTTGGAGAGCCCCTGATGTACCAAAACAGTATAAACCCCCCACAAATTACACCATTTTGGAAACTAGACCCCCCAAGGAACTTATCTAGATGTGTGGTGAGCACTTTGACCCCTCCAGTGCTTCACAGAAGTTTATAACGCCCGGGCGTGAAAATAAAAAAAATCGTATTTTTTACACAAACATGATCTTTTACAGGCAGTGCAGCAGGGTTCCTCGTGCCTGCGCTTTGCAGTCACTGAGGAAGCCAGCTCCCTGCAGGCCCCCGAAGGTCCCCGTCACCATCTTGGATTCGGGGGCCTGCAGGGAAGGAGCCCCCCCCGCAGCAGCGCTGCACATTGCGCTGCCGTGGGGGGCTCAGGGAAGCACGGAGGGAGCCCCTCCCTGCCGATGCTTCCCTTTAACCCCCGGTACACCGCGATCGTATTTGATTGCGGTGTGCAAGGGGTTAACATTAGAGTTGAGCGACTTTGGTCGGATCGGGTTTCGTGAAACCCGAATGAAACAAAATAAGTTTCAGATGAAACTCGTCCGACTAGAGCAAAACAAAGTCGGAGTTTCGTCCGAAACCCGACCCCAATGCAAGTCAATGGGAAATAAAAGTCGGACGAAACTCCGACTTTTTTTGCTCTAGTCGGACGAGTTTCATCTGAAACTTATTTTGTTTCATTCGGGCTTCACGAAACCCGATCCGACCAAAGTCGCTCAACTCTAGTTAACATGTTGGGGGCGGTCCGTGACCACCCCTGACACATTGTGCCGGGTGTCAGCTGTGATAATCAGCTGACACCCAGCCTCGATCTGCGGCGCTCACCATGTGGGTGCCGCTGATCGCTATGACGTACTTTCCCGTCCTTGGGAATTAAGTCCCAGGGCACATGGACAGGATAGTACATCTCATGGCAGAAAGGGGTTAACAAATAAAAGGGGGACCCCACACCATTTTTTTTATTTAGTAAAAAAAAATGGAAAGGACATTACATATTACTGACCTCTCTCTGCTTCCAGGAACTTACTGTGTCATAGAATCATAGAATCGTAGAGTTGGAAGGGACCTCCTGGGCCATCTGGTCCAACCCCCTGCTCAAAGCAGGATTCGCTAAATCATCCCAGTCAGATGTCTGTCCAGCCTCTGTTTGAAGACTTCCATTGAAGGAGAACTCACCACTTCTCGTGGCAGCCTGTTCCACTCATCGATTACTCTAACTGTCAAAAAGTTTTTTCTAATATCTAATCTGTGTCTCCTCCCATTCAGTTTCATCCCATTGCTTCTAGTCTTTCCTTGTGCAAATGAGAATAAAGATTATCCTTCTACAATGTGACAGCCCTTGAGATATTTGTAGGCAGCTATTAAGTCTCCTCTCAGTCTTCTCCTTTGCAAGCTAAACATTCCCAAATCATGCAACCTTTCCTCATAAGACAGGGTTTGCAGACTGGTCACCATTCTGGTCGCTCTTTTCTGAACTTGCTCCAGTTTGTTGATGTCTTTTTTAAAATGTGATGCCCAAAACTGGACACAGTATTCCAGATGAGGTCTGACCAAAGAGGAGTAGAGGGCAATAATGACTTCACGTGATCTAGACTGTATGCTTCTGTTAATACATCCTAGAATTGCATTTGCCTTTTTTGCTGCTGCTGTATCACACTGTTGACTCATATTCAGTCTGTGATCTATTAGTATACCCAAGTCTTTTTTACATGTGCTGTTGCTTAGCCCTATTCCTCCCATTCTGTAAACGCTTTTTTAATTTTTATTGCCCAAATGAAGTACTTTGCATTTTTCCCTGTTAAAAACCATTCTGTTAGTTGCTGCCCACTGCTCCAGTTTATTTATATCTTTTTGAATCCTCTCTCTCTCTTCTCTAGTATTAGCTATCCCTCCTAACTTTGTGTCATCATCAAATTTAATCAGTTTACCCTCAATTCCTTCATCTAAATCGTTGATAAAGATGTTGAATAATACAGGGCCCAGGACAGAGCCCTGTGGTACCCCACTTGAGACATTCTTCCAACTGGATGTGCAGCCATTTACGACCACTCTTTGGGTCCGATCACTAAGCCAGTTATGAATCCACCTAACAGTTGCCTTGTCCATTCCATACCTAGTCATTTTTTCAATAAGGATTGTGTGAGATACTATGTCAAATGCTTTGCTGAAGTCAAGATATACTATATCTACAGCATTTCCCTGATCCACCCAATCAGTGATTCCATCATAGAAGGAAATTAAGTTAGTCTGACATGACTTATTAGTTACAAACCCATGCTGACTCTGTTTAATCACTTCATTCTTATCCAGATACTGACATACATGTTGTTTAATAATTTGTTCAAAGATCTTTACTAGTATAGAAGTCAGACTCACCGGCCTACAGTTGCCTGGGTCCACCTTCTTCCCCTTTTTGAAGATAGGAACAACATTTGCTCTTCTCCAGTCTTCGGGACTTCTCCTGTTCTCCAAGAATTTTCAAAGATTATGGAGAGGGGTTCAAAAATGTCTTCTGCTATCGCCTTCAGTACTCTGGGGTGTAATTCATCTGGACCTGGAGACTTGAATTCATTTTGGTTAGCTAAGTGTTTCCTCACTATCTTTCTGTTTATAGATATCCTGGATTCTTCTATTCCCTTAATAGGACAGTGAAGAGCAGTTGATGTTACATTTCCTTTCTGAGAGAAAACAGATGCAAAATAGGAATTTAAAAGTTCGGCCTTCTCAACATCCTGTCTTACCATTTCATCATTTTCATCCTGTAAAAATCCTATAGCATCTTTGACTTTTCTTTTACTTTTGACATATCTCCACAATCCTTTATTATTGCTTTTGACGTCTCTTGCAAGCCTCAATTCATTGTCAGCTTTAGATAATCTGATTTGTGCCCTGCAGGTTCTGCAGACAGCATTATATTCTTCTTTAGATATGCCTCCCTCTTTCCATTTTATAAACATTTCTTTCTTCTTTTTTAGCATGTGCTTAAGTTCTGTGTTCATCCATCCTGGTTTGCTTAAATGTTTCCTTTTCTTCCCTCTTTTCGGAATTGCTAACAATTGTGCTTTGAGAATTTCTTTTTTCAAGATTTCCTATCCTTCATGGACATTTTTGTCTTTAAGGATATCCAGCCATTGGATCCTTCCAATTCTCTTTCTGAATCCCTTAAAATCTGCCTTTCTGAAATCTAACCTTGACGTCTGAGTCGTCACAGGTCTTCCTCCTCTAGTTATCCAAAATTCTAAAATAGCATGGTCGCTACCTCCTGGGGTCCCAGCCACTTTTACCTCCTCAACCATTTCCTCTCTGTTTATAAGGATTAGATCCAAGGTAGCAGATCCCCTTGTTTTCTCCCCTACCTTTTGGAAGATAAAGTTGTCAGCAAGAGAGGATAAGAATTTCCTTGACCTGTTAGTTTTGCCTCAGATTGATTCCCAACAAATGTCTAGATAGTTGAAATCTCCCATGACAACTATGTCATATTTTTTGGAGAACTTGGCCATTTGATGCATAAAGAGTTCATCCATATCTTCAGCTTGCACAGTAGTAAAGCTTGTAGTAAATGCCTACAATGATGTCCTTTCCATTGTTCTGTCCTTGTATTCTCACCCAAACAGTTTCCACAGAACTCCCGGTCTCTGAAGCTTCAATCGCTGTGCAGATATACGCATTTCTAACATACAATACGACACCTCCTCCTCGTTTATCAAGTCTGTTTCTTGCAAATAAGTTGTATCCTTCTAGCCTTGTATTCCAATCATGTGTATCGTCCAACCAAGTTTCAGTGATTCCAATGACTAGAGTTGAGCGAAACGGGTCGGTCAAATTCATAAGTCGCCGACTTTCGCTGAAGTCGGGTTTCATGAAACGAAACCCGACCATTGCGTGAGGTCGGCCATGAGGTCGGCGACCAGAGCGCCAAAGTCGTGTTTCAAATGATGCTTCCAGCGCCCTTTTTCAGCCAAAGATGGAGGACGCACACTGTGGGCAACACAATGAAATGGGCAGTCGTCACCACCATCTTTACTAAGGGCATGCAAGTGATTGGCTTGCTTTGTGTGGCGTCACAGGGGCTATAAAAGGGCGTGCATGCCGACCGCCATCTTACTTCTGCCGATCTTAGCATAGGGAGAGGTTGCTGCTGCTGATTCTGATTAAGGGAGAATGTTGGGCAGGGAAGAAGAAAAAAAACTGCTTCTGCTGGTAGCGATTTTCACTGTACAACACAACAGTTTGTGTGTAGTGACAGGGGAGGCTATATTTTTGTGCATCAGCTCTGTTGGTTAATAGGCTGCCTTATAAGGCTCCCTGATAGCTGCATTGCAGTTTGCACACTGCTGTGCAAACTGCTTTCTTAAAAGCAACAATACTTTTATTCCTCTTTTCTGCACAGTTACCAAGCGTTCATTTTTCCACACTTTTGTGTGCAGCAGTCCTGTTTATTAGGCTGCCTGCTGCCATACTTGGACTGAGAGCATCATAGTCAGCCTCCTAAAATCTCTAGGGAGATTCAAATTCTCCCCAATACTATATACACCTTCTACCTTGTCATACACCTGCCTATTTCAGCCTGTTAAATTGAGGTGTAATCTATCCTGGGCCTGAGATAATAGTTTAGCCTCCTAAAATCTCTAGGGAGATTCAAATTCTCCCCAATACTATATACACCTTGTTCCTTGTCATACACCTGCCTATTTCAGCCTGTTAAATTGAGGTGTAATCTATAGTGGGCCAGAGATAATAGTTCAGCCTCCTAAAATCTCTAGGGAGATTCAAATTCTCCCCAATACTATATATACCTTGTCATACTCCTGCCTATAGTAGTAGGTAAACCGCTTTTAAAGCCGGAGCTTCAGGAACAAGTTTTGGCTTACATTGCTGACCCAGCCTCCAGCTCTATCGCCTCATCTTCTGAAGTTTCAAAAAATAAAAGCACTGAGACATCAGTGGAGGCTCCTGGTCAGGAACAACACCTTTCCTTGTGTCCTTCACCCCTACCAAAAGTGAAGGATGCGGCAGGCCACACTACAGATTACTCCATGGAGCTTTTTTCACATACCATGCCTGGGTTATGAAGTCAAATCATGAATTCCCCAGTGCAAGATGAATCTGACATGGAGTGCACTGATGCACAGCCACTGCTAGATTTTTCTACTGGTACATTCACTCAGAGCACTGCATTGTCCTCACAGTGTACTGAGCCAGAATCTAACCCTGATGAAACTCAGGTGCCCCTTCCCGCATACTATACCACCTTACATGGTGACACAGAGGAAGGTGCACATGAAACTGAAGAGGAGGTGATGGATGACCCAGTTGTTGACCCAGATTGGCATCCATTGGGGGAAGAGGGTGCCGCTGACAATAGCTCAGAAGAGGAGAAGGAGGATCCGCAGCAGGCATCGACATCACAACAGCTGTTATCTGGCAGGCCCGTAGCAGTCAAAAAATGGGTTACAAAAACCAAAAGAGTTGCAGGACAGCTTGGCCAGATGGTCAAATTAGCACAGCGTGCAAGGCCTCAAAATATCTTCCATAGTAAGAAGAGTGCAGTGTGGCACTTTTTTGAACAAAATCCTAATGATCAGGCAAAGGTTATCTGTAAGAAGTGCGCAAAGACCTTTGGCCGAGGGAAAAATCTGAGAAATTTGAATACCGGTTGCATGCTTAGACATTTAACCACCATGCACTTGCAAGCGTGGACGGACTACCAAACCTCACGTACCACATGTGCACCTGCTCCGAATGAAGGTAGTCAGCAACGCTACATCGCTTCCCCCACTGTAAGCCTACTGTTTAGCACACCACCAGCAGCAAATGTTGAGGTGTCGTCGCAAGGCCAAAGCAGTCAGGGAATCACAATGTTATTGCTACGAAAGACTGAATCTAGGCCATCAGCAAGACCACGAACACCATCACCATCACCAACCCTCTCTCAGTCCGCCATGTCCACTGCTAGTTCCACCATATGCAGCTCTCAAGTCCAGCTCACCGTACCAGAGACTCTGAGTAGAACAAGAAAGTACTCATCCTCTCATCCACGTACACTGTGTTTGAACGCCCACATTGCCAAACTAATCTCGTTAGAGATGATGCCCTACCGGTTGGTTGAAAGCGAAGCTTTCCGCGAGCTCATGGCCTACGCAGTACCGTGCTATGACCTACCCAGTCAGCACTTCTTTTCTCGAAAAGCCATCCCAGCCCTTCACCTGCATGTGAAAGACCGCATTGTCCATGCACTGAAGCAATCAGTGAGTGAAAAGGTGCACCTCACAACAGATGCATGGTCCAGTAGGCATGGCCAGGGTCGTTACGTGTCCATCACTGCGCACTGGGTCAATGTGGTGGATGCAGGGTCCACAGGGGACAGCGGCGGTGGGACAGTGCTGCCTAGCCCACGGTATAGGAAACAGTTGGCTGTAGGCGTTCGACCCTCCTCCTCCTCCTCCAGAAGCGAAAGCTTTCCACAGAGCGCAGTCGCACGAGCACTCCATCCGCAGCTGCCAGTGTTGCACGCGAGGTGTCCCACTATCGGACAAATAGTGGTAAGCGTCAGCAGGTTGTGTTGAAGATGATGTGTTTGGGTGACAACAGACACACCACGGAGGTACTGGCCGACTACTTGCAGCGACAAACTGAGTCATGGCTGGGCAGTCTACATCTTGAGGCAGGCAAGGTAGTTAGTGATAACGGCTGGAATTTTGTGGCAGCCATAGCCCTTTCAAAACTCAGACACATACATTGCCTGGCTCACACCTTGAACCTGGTGGTGCAGTGCTTCCTCAATAATTTTCCGGAGTTTACAGCCCTGCTTCATAAGGTGTGAAGACTGTGCTCGCCCGTACACTCCAGTCATATGCAGAAGCTGCAGCGATTGCTCCACCTTCCCAAACACCGCCTAATTATCGACATTGCAATAAGGTGCGTATGGGATAGCGAGGGCAATACCAAGAAGGCTATCTTCTCCCAATGAAAGGAGCGTGTGGGATAGCGAGGGCAATACCAAGAAGGCTATCTTCTCCCAATGTAGGGCTCCGACTTGTAATTTCACCTCTTCGGTGACCAGGGTAATGACCTCCTGCAGGGGAGTGCCGTCGACAGAAGCTAACTGCTGAGGAGACTCCAAGGATCTGACAGGTATCCGCAACTTTTTGACCGCCTCGAGCTGGATGAAATTCCCGGCAGCCCCTGAATCAATATAGGCCAGCTCAGAGACGTGGGAGGAACCAAGATTCAATAGGACAGAAAGGGTCAAGGGGGGAGAGGTATCACTAACACCTAGGGAGGCCTCTCTTACCTGTCCAAGGCGGAGGCGTTTCCCGGTCTCACTGGACAGGAGTGCAGAAGATGGGAGGAACTGCCGCAGTACAGACAGAGTCCCTTGTCGAACCTCTCCTGGCGGCGCTGCTCTGCCGGTTTGAGGCGATCTACCTGCATAGGTTCCGACGCCGGGACAGCGGAGGTAGAGCCAAATCGCGGACCGGAGGAGCTGCGGGTTGCTAGGGAAACACGAGGAAGTCTTCTCTCCCTGGCAGACTCGTGGGAGCGCTCCTGGAATCGCAGGTCAATGCGAGTCGCCAGGGAAATGAGATCCTCCAGGGACGTGGGAGTATCCCGACCCGCCAGCTCGTCCTTGATATGAGCAGACAAGCCCCGCCAAAATGCTCCCACCAAAGCCTCGTTATTCCACCAGAGCTCAGAGGCCAGGGTGCGAAACTGAATGGCATATTGGCTCACCGAGAGAGTACCCTGGCGGAGGTTAAAGAGGGACTCCGTAGTTGAGGCCAGGCGTCCCGGTTCGTCAAAGACCTTGTGAAAGGTCTCGAGGAACGTGGAAAGCTGAGAAACCACCGGATCGTCTCGCTCCCAGAGGGGGTTTACCCAGGCCAATGCCTCGCCCTCCAAGTGAGATACCATAAAAGCCACCTTGGCACGATCTGTGGGATATTGCTGAGGTAGCAACTCAAAGTACAATTGGCACTGGTTAAGGAACCCCCTGCACAATCGGGGGTCTCCGCCATACCGCGGAGGCTTAGCTAAACGGGGCGGTGGGAGTGGAAGCGGCGCCTGAACGGGGGCAGCCGCGGCTGACTGGAGAGAGAGGAGTCGATTGTCCACCAAGGCCATATAATTTAAAATATGGCCCTGAGTATCGTGTTGCTGGACCAATTCCTGCTGGAGACTGGCCAGCTGAGAGGCACTACCGGGATCAGAGGGCTGTAGTGCCGATAACCGGGATTCCATAGACTTTAAGAAAGTCATAATGCGGGCCTGGTTGTCTCGTAGGGTCGCCAGTTCCTTCTGGGTGGCTGCTGAGGCACCAGCGGGATTCATGGCCTGATCGTACTGTTAGGAACCCTGAAGGTGAACCCACTGGACCACGGCAACGAACCTCCCCTGGGCGAGCAGACCAGGTGGACCACCCCCTATACAGGGAGTGTTAGGGACAGGCCCAGGGGAAACTATTACCGTGGCAGCTGGTACCTAGGGCAGAAGCACAGAAGACTGGACCGGGGTAGAACGGCAGGAACCCAGGAGACTGGACCAGAGTAGAGCGGCAGGAACACAGGAGACTGGACCAGGGTAGAGCGGCAGGAACACAGGAGACTGGACCAGGGTAGAGTGGCAGGAACCCAGGAGACTGGACCAGGGTAGAGCGGCAGGAACACAGGAGACTGGGACAGGGTAGAGCGGCGGGAGCACAGGAGACTGGAGTTGTGGGCTGGCAAGGCAGGAACACTGGAGCATAGAAGAGAACAGCTAACAAATGTGAGAGAGCAAGCCAGGGGACGAGACCTGGAGGTAGTGGCGGCGAACGCCAGCAAGAGAGGCCAGAATCACAAGGGAAGGCAAGTGACGATCAGGCAGCGTCACTAGGGAGCGATGGCCTTATATGGGAGCATGGGGAGGAGCTCCCGGGTCAGGGTCCTCCTGACCATAGAGAGGACCAGGAAGAGTGACCAGCTCAGAGAGGAGGAAGTGCTCGTGCATGGAGAGAGCTGCGGGGAGCGCGCGCCCGGGAGGAAGCAAGTGCTGTCGTCAGAGTAGGGGAACAGACGGGGACGCGTTGGGAAGCTGCAATCTGGAGAGTCTGACGGGGCACAGGGAGCGGTGGCACGGCAGAAGGAAGCGGTGACGTGACACTCAGGACTCTTCCCCTGGTTTACTGATTTCCTCTTTTCGGCTGCAAAGGCCAAAATCCAGTGATCGTTGAGCTCGCGGAGACTCTTCACTTATCGCAGAAGGCACTGGGAATATGCAAATGATCTCCTCAGGACTCTTCCCCTGGTTCTTCCTGATGTGACACAAGATTCAACATATGAAAATTAGTACACATGCGTAGTAAGCTGCATTTCCACAGTTAATACGCATGTGACTAATAATTAGATGCAGTTTTACCGCATCTAATGATAGTCTATGGGAAATTTACAATGCAGGGACTGCGCATCTCCGCATCGTAAATAGACATGCTGCAGTCTGAAAAACCGCGTAGCATGTCCGTTTATGCAGGTCTGCCGCCTGCGTCTTTGAAAGCATAGTGGACATGGGATTTCTTGAAATCCCATCCACTATGCTGTAACAGCGTCCAACCCACAGCGTTTACTGACTGTGTGCACATGCCCTAATATATCTGCAAACAGGAAATCACTTTTTTTTCCTTCCCAGAAGCCAACTTTCAATTAGCTTTATTTCAAACAAAAAAAGCATGTAATGAAAAAACGCATCAAAAACCCATGCAGAAAAAATGCAGAAAAAATGCATGTAAAAAATGCATCAAAAACTCAGGTGACCTGCCAGTGACCTCAGATGAAGATTTGGTGTAGATTTCACCTGCGTCAAATCCTGAGCAAATACTGAGCCAATCCTGACCATGGAAACATACTCTAACACTTCCTACTTCTACATGAACTGGACCCTATCTAACTAACTAAAGAAACAGTAATTTCCCCAAACAGTGAGCCACACCTACAATAGGCTAGTCCTAAACGTTAACACTATCTTACCCTAATGTCATTACCTAACTACAGTCTACTATCTTATACTACCTATCTTAGGCTGGTTTCACATTTGCGTCCATTTGCGCAGCAATCCGTATGCATCATGTTTCCCTATCTTTAACATGGTGTACGCAGGGGCATGCGTTTGCATCAGTTCGCATGCATCGGCGTACGCATGCGTTGTTTTTCGGTGTGCGGCGGGGTCCAGCGAAAGCGGCAAAAATCCATCTGTCAAATATGCGCGTTCATGTGCATGCGGATGAGTGCATCAAATAAATGTATTACTGTCTATGGGAACGCATGCGTACGCAAGGACATGCGTACACATGTGTTTGAAACGCATGCGTTTTTCACTTAATCATGTCAGGGAAATGAGACACGCCTATTGGGTGTGTCTTGTGTCAAGGAAATTCTCAGAACGCATGCGCTGAAAGAAACATAAATGCATGCAAAAAACACATGCAAACGCAGCGTTTTTGGCAGTCATTCGTAACCTGATGCGGATAAAAAGGCGGCGTAAACATGCATTTGTATGCATTTTGACATGTGTTTGCGCATGCAGGCCATATGCTGCGCACACAAACGCTAATGTGAACCTAGCCTTATGCACTAAGCCCTAAACTGTATGTCCTTACTCCCTACACAATCATACTTCCATACTGTACACTATGCCCTACGTCCTACCCTATACATTACCAACATTACTTATACATTATACATAACACTTCACATGACACAATATACACAAAGACACAAGACATAATACCCACGACGCGATTGGTGTCTGCAGGGGTAGGAACAAAACAGCCATTGTCCAGCACCCTTACACTTTCAAAAGATGCTCATGCACACCGCTGGTCCTTAATAAAACTAATTATTTTAAATGGACAAGTTTATAAGAATCGTGATGTCTACATTACATAGCTCTTTTGTTTCCCATCATGATTTTAGCTTATACCAGAAACACTGGAAAAGTTCAACACTTGTTGATACTATCTTTGCTACAATAACTATGCCTCTGCACCTGACAAATACAGGGTATAGAGTAGAAACCATCAGAAGACCAGTACTTAATCTCTTTAGATAATCTGCATTGTTTTACATGGTTATTTGATTGGCTATCACCCAAAAATTGACATAAAAAGGACAATTCACAACTGTGATATAACAACTGATATTATGAAAAAAATACAGAGGAACAGAAAAATGCCATCAACTAGAGAGTATGTCCATCCAAATAACCACATTCTCTATTCTCTGCACTATGTACAAAG
Source organism: Dendrobates tinctorius (assembly GCF_039654945.1). Taxonomy (NCBI): domain Eukaryota; kingdom Metazoa; phylum Chordata; class Amphibia; order Anura; family Dendrobatidae; genus Dendrobates; species Dendrobates tinctorius. The sequence continues at coordinate 2,917,640 of NW_027361913.1, forward strand.
AGAAGGCTGGTAGTGCAATAAGAGACTGCGCTGCTGTGGTAGAATTCAAGGTATCTTTATTGCCAACGCGTTTCCTGAGCCAGTCCCAGCTCACTTCATCAGGCTCAGGAAACGCGTTGGCAATAAAGATACCTTGAATTCTACCACAGCAGCGCAGTCTCTTATTGCACTACCAGCCTTCTCTTTGTACCAAGTCCTTGGACCTCGTGCAGACTGCTGTAGGGAAGGTGACCTGACGGACGGACGGACTAGTCAGAGTGAAGAAAGATAGGTTTGCACAGTGTAGGTAGGAGTCAGTGATTACAGTGGGGAAACAACTAGGAAAGTGTAGTGGACGTGCAGTACCTTGGGATGACCATTAGATGGCAGGGTGGAGTGTGAGCAAAGGACTTTACAGCAGCTTAGGGCTTTAGAAACCGTTGGTCATGGGGGGCGTGGTGACAGTTAGAGTGACAGTTTCAAGGAACCGGGGGAGTTATAAATACTGAGGGAGGATTCCAGAAAGTTCCAGTCCCCAGGGGGAGCTCAAGTGACAGGAGGACTACGACAGTCTGTGCACTCTGAGGAGAATCCAGACCAGGGGGACTGAGGAGAGAGGACGTCAGGGGGGGTGGTCCTGACAGGAAAGGACCGCAGTTGAGACGAGGTACTGGGTGTAAGACACCGTATGTGACACGACGACTGAGCAGTAGAAGCGCTGTTGGTTAATGGGCCTAAGGCGGCCACAGTGACGGAACTGTCAGGAGCGTCGACAGTAAAGGAGGGGACGGTGTGTGCAGACACGTCTCCAGTGTACGGTGTGAGAAGCGGCTCTGGAAACGGAGGGCCGCGAGGTGTGCCGTCAGTCGGACGGCAAGTGAAGAAATAAACTTGGACCTGTTGCACCCAGAATCTGCATCCATCGTGTCTCTGTTGTCATCTCTGCGCGGTATAAAAGTAGGACCACCCCCCCAGCTCGGCACCCCACCACCGACCCTACATTTGGCGTTTGGCGTTAAAAGGACGTGGAGTAGAGGCGGCCGATGATATCTGTGGCCCAGCAGCCGCTGGGGCCGGGTAGCAAATGGGGACAACCGGGTCCTCGGGGGCTGGAATCACAGGGCCCGCTAAGTCGGTCGCAGCCGACTCCAGCAGCGGCATAACCGCGGCCTCAGGACAGGCCGCATCCACTACTTCCAACGGAGTCGGAGTAACGGCCGATTTCAACAATGCAGCTGCTATTAGCAGGGAAAGCGCAGCAGCATCTTCTTTGGGTGAGCTCTGCACTGGTGACTCCGGGCGGAGTAGTTCGGGGACATGAGCGGGGACCTCGCTCAGCTCTGCATACACCACGGGGCCCGTGGTAACTAGGCCTTCCGGTGCGCAGGGGGCCGCGTGCTGCAGCAGAATGGTGGGGGCCCCTTGCGGAGGCACTGGTAGGGCCGGGGGTACTCTCACCTTCCCCGGCGCTGCGGCCTCCGTTCCATCATCACGCAGTTTCCCCCGCAGCCTCCGTTCCTTGCTCCACTGTCCTGCGGGCCTTCCCTCCGGACTCGGGGGCTCCGCTGAGAAGTCCTCTGCTGGTATTGGTGGCAGCCGTTCTCGCTGACTCCCCTCAGGCTCCGCTCCCCGGCTCAGCATCCCGCTGCCTGCCCGTAAATCTGAAGATGACTTCTGGTGCAGCTCCATCTCTCGCCGCCATTGCCACTCTAGGCGGCCGATGCCCCGACACCCGCAGCATCTCATACCGTCCGTTGGGCAGCACTCGAATGGCGTCAGACAGCCGCAGCCAAGTTTTTCTTCTGTGCCACTCCTCCTGCTGGGTGGGGCGTTGGCAGACCTTTCCATCCATCTGCCAGGGTCCAATATATGGAAACGTCGGTCTCCGGGCATATATTGCTTCCTTTTGGGGTACGTTGGAGGGGGTCCCAGTCCATTCTGAACAACTGCAAACACCCGGACCTCTCCTCTGCGCTGAAGTAATACCGCCATCTTGGGCAGAATCAGCTACTGCCTTGGATCCTCTGCAAGCAACACAGATCCGACACAGCGTCCCAATTTGTAATCCACAGGTCAGTAATTGGTAGTCCACAGGTGCTTATAATCCGAAATAGAGCAGTCCAAGTTTTCCTCAGTCCTTCAGTTGCAGGCCTGCCGCAGAAGATAGCGTATTAGCGGCGTCTATCCTGCCGACTACGCCAAATGTAGGGTCGGTGGTGGGGTGCCGAGCTGGGGGGGGTGGTCCTACTTTTATACCGCGCAGAGATGACAACAGAGACACGATGGAGGCAGATTCTGGGTGCAACAGGTCCAAGTTTATTTCTTCACTTGCCGTCCGACTGACGGCACACCTCGCGGCCCTCCGTTTCCAGAGCCGCTTCTCACACCGTACACTGGAGACGTGTCTGCACACACCGTCCCCTCCTTTACTGTCGACGCTCCTGACAGTTCCGTCACTGTGGCCGCCTTAGGCCCATTAACCAACAGCGCTTCTACTGCTCAGTCGTCGTGTCACATACGGTGTCTTACACCCAGTACCTCGTCTCAACTGCGGTCCTTTCCTGTCAGGACCACCCCCCCTGACGTCCTCTCTCCTCAGTCCCCCTGGTCTGGATTCTCCTCAGAGTGCACAGACTGTCGTAGTCCTCCTGTCACTTGAGCTCCCCCTGGGGACTGGAACTTTCTGGAACCCTCCCTCAGTATTTATAACTCCCCCGGTTCCTTGAAATTGTCACTCTAACTGTCACCACGCCCCCCATGACCAACGGTTTCTAAAGCCCTAAGCTGCTGTAAAGTCCTTTGCTCACACTCCACCCTGCCATCTAATGGTCATCCCAAGGTACTGCACGTCCACTACACTTTCCTAGTTGTTTCCCCACTGTAATCACTGACTCCTACCTACACTGTGCAAACCTATCTTTCTTCACTCTGACTAGTCCGTCCTTCCGTCAGGTCACCTTCCCTACACTCCCCCTTCCTTTGTCCATTGTCGTCCTCGACAATCGTCATCCCTGCCTTCGTCGTTCTGAATCTACACCTACATTCTGTTGTCGGACCAGAAGTTGAGCCAAACCCACTATCTGCGGGGGCCGAACCATACTGGGAGCACTATGCTCTGAGCAGCCTACTGCTACTCACCAGCGCGCACGCCACATGACAACGTCTTTCAAATTGGGCAAGGTACACCCGTATTCTCTCTACGGCGTGTATCTTTCCCCTACTCTCCCCTACTGTTACCTTTCACTATCCGGTACGCCATGATCGAGGCCACTCACCTACCAGATCATTGCCGGCGCCCGCCTTTCCTACTTCAGGGGTGTCCGTGGTGTTGGGGACCTGACCTAGGACGGCTGTCTTTCTCACGTCTTCCAACTCATTTTCCTTCTTTCAATTACATGTCATGGTCGGCGTCCCGGTCTCCCAGACCTCCTCAACTCTTAGATCCCTACCGGATCTCACACTTTCCTTTGGTCCCGCAGACCTTCCCTTACCCGGACCTGTTGCATTTACTTTGGCATATTATACATTAAACAACTTTATAATAGCACAAGTACCCATTTTTAGAATTTTTTTTTTTTCTTGCTTTTAAAACCAAAATATAACATAACATTGCATGTCTCCTTTCCTTGGACATGGACACTCCCTCTCTTCTAAGTATCCCGCGCTCTGTCAGTCTAAAAAGTAAACACAATCTATCCTGTAAGAGGAACATAGAAAAACAGACATAAAAAATCACAGATAAACATTTCTTTTTTTTTTAAAAGCTGACCACGAACTGTCCTTTTGACCTGCACAACGGTGCAACGAACTCCTGACAGTTCAATCCTCCTTTCGGTGGTCAGTAGTATGGGACCCCACAACCGTGGAGCTCCCAGGATGCAAGAAGTGTCCCTTTCTGCAAGATAGTATAAACGAGCCGTCCCGGGGGTCGTGCAGCCGCCATGCCAGCCTCTCCCCTCTCATGGAGCAGGTTCCAGACTTCCAGACTTCCTGCCCCCTGGCCCTCTTCTTCTCTATAACTCCTGCGACCCAAACAGAGGGTCCGGCATGATCTCTGGAGTCCGGTGGGCGGGACTTAACCGAGGAAGGACGTGGAGTAGAGGCGGCCGATGATATCTGTGGCCCAGCAGCCGCTGGGGCCGGGTAGCAAATGGGGACAACCGGGTCCTCGGGGACTGGAATCACAGGGCCCGCTAAGTCGGTCGCAGCCGACTCCAGCAGCGGCATAACCGCGGCCTCAGGACAGGCCGCATCCACTACTTCCAACGGAGTCGGAGTAACGGCCGATTTCAACAATGCAGCTGCTATTAGCAGGGAAAGCGCAGCAGCATCTTCTTTGGGTGAGCTCTGCACTGGTGACTCCGGGCGGAGTAGTTCAGGGACATGAGCGGGGACCTCGCTCAGCTCTGCATACACCACGGGGCCCGTGGTAACTAGGCCTTCCGGTGCGCAGGGGGCCGCGTGCTGCAGCAGAATGGTGGGGGCCCCTTGCGGAGGCACTGGTAGGGCCGGGGGTACTCTCACCTTCCCCGGCGCTGCGGCCTCCGTTCCATCATCACGCAGTTTCCCCCGCAGCCTCCGTTCCTTGCTCCACTGTCCTGCGGGCCTTCCCTCCGGACTCGGGGGCTCCGCTGAGAAGTCCTCTGCTGGTATTGGTGGCAGCCGTTCTCGCTGACTCCCCTCAGGCTCCGCTCCCCGGCTCAGCATCCCGCTGCCTGCCCGTAAATCTGAAGATGACTTCTGGTGCAGCTCCATCTCTCGCCGCCATTGCCACTCTAGGCGGCCGATGCCCCGACACCCGCAGCATCTCATACCGTCCGTTGGGCAGCACTCGAATGGCGTCAGACAGCCGCAGCCAAGTTTTTCTTCTGTGCCACTCCTCCTGCTGGGTGGGGCGTTGGCAGACCTTTCCATCCATCTGCCAGGGTCCAATATATGGAAACGTCGGTCTCCGGGCATATATTGCTTCCTTTTGGGGTACGTTGGAGGGGGTCCCAGTCCATTCTGAACAACTGCAAACACCCGGACCTCTCCTCTGCGCTGAAGTAATACCGCCATCTTGGGCAGAATCAGCTACTGCCTTTGATCCTCTGCAAGCAACACAGATCCGACACAGCGTCCCAATTTGTAATCCACAGGTCAGTAATTGGTAGTCCACAGGTGTTTATAATCCGAAATAGAGCAGTCCAAGTTTTCCTCAGTCCTTCAGTTGCAGGCCTGCCGCAGAAGATAGCGTATTAGCGGCGTCTATCCTGCCGACTACGCCAAATGTAGGGTCGGTGGTGGGGTGCCGAGCTGGGGGGGGTGGTCCTACTTTTATACCGCGCAGAGATGACAACAGAGACACGATGGAGGCAGATTCTGGGTGCAACAGGTCCAAGTTTATTTCTTCACTTGCCGTCCGACTGACGGCACACCTCGCGGCCCTCCGTTTCCAGAGCCGCTTCTCACACCGTACACTGGAGACGTGTCTGCACACACCGTCCCCTCCTTTACTGTCGACGCTCCTGACAGTTCCGTCACTGTGGCCGCCTTAGGCCCATTAACCAACAGCGCTTCTACTGCTCAGTCGTCGTGTCACATACGGTGTCTTACACCCAGTACCTCGTCTCAACTGCGGTCCTTTCCTGTCAGGACCACCCCCCCTGACGTCCTCTCTCCTCAGTCCCCCTGGTCTGGATTCTCCTCAGAGTGCACAGACTGTCGTAGTCCTCCTGTCACTTGAGCTCCCCCTGGGGACTGGAACTTTCTGGAACCCTCCCTCAGTATTTATAACTCCCCCGGTTCCTTGAAACTGTCACTCTAACTGTCACCACGCCCCCCATGACCAACGGTTTCTAAAGCCCTAAGCTGCTGTAAAGTCCTTTGCTCACACTCCACCCTGCCATCTAATGGTCATCCCAAGGTACTGCACGTCCACTACACTTTCCTAGTTGTTTCCCCACTGTAATCACTGACTCCTACCTACACTGTGCAAACCTATCTTTCTTCACTCTGACTAGTCCGTCCGTCCGTCAGGTCACCTTCCCTACACTGCTGCAGCTGTTTTATGCGATTATAGGTGTTGTGACTCTCACAACCCTATCAGGTGAGCCTAACACTTGCTGTGCTTTCCATACAGACCTACGCATTGGAAGCACCCTGTCTCCCCCTTTTCTTTTCTCTGCACTATGTAGAAACAGGAGGTATTTTGCCCCCGCAATTATCATTCCCCTTTTTAGCTTCTGACCCAGCTGCTCAACTCCTCCTCCTTGCCATAGACTTTTGCAGTGACTGATGAATTGTGCAGAGAAAATTGACCTCCAGTAGTCAATTTTTAATTATGTGATGCCATAGACCTAATGGAAAAGAGAAGAATTAACTGGGAAGAAAAGGCAAAATGGGCAATTGTAAGTAAAAAGTGCTATATAATATGATGAATGCAATATATTATGAGGATAAAAACTTTGTTGGGAGTGCTTCTTTAACAGTAGCTTGGGGCATAGGATAGGACATGAGGTGAGGACAGAGAAGAGGAGAGCAAACAGGGCGGTGTACAAGATAGAGCAGCTTGGGGGGAAGAGGACAGAAGAAACAAAAGAAAGGGGTGTTGAGGAGATAGATAGAGAAGGGCTGGAGGGTCAAGGACACAAAGCTCCTGTGTTTTGTTCCTGTATTGTTCCTACCTCTCCTGTCAGTACTGACTACAGAGCTCGGCTACTATAGCAGTGCAGCCACATACTGAACCCTGGCTATACCCACTCGGAACATGTTAGCAGGTAGAACATGCTCCTTTAACTTTAATGAACTACAGTGAGTGAGTATCATCAGTAGATCAAGTCAGAATTTTGTGTCTAGCAAAGGGTGTCTGGGCCCCATGACATCCACTTTGTCTGCTACAGCAGTAATACTGCCTCTTATAACTCAGTTGGATCAAACCATGGGCGGACATACCGCATGTGCAGCCTGTGCGGCTGCACCGACCCTGCATGGTGTCTAATAATGAGGGCAATCTGGCCTGTTTATCTGGCCCCAAGGCTCCGGGGGTCCCTAGCCAGATTGCCAATATGTGCATCGGGCAGGGAGTGATCGCTGCAGCTCCGCTGCCTACAAGAGAAAATAGCAACAGAGCGGAGCTGCAGGGATCAGTCCTGCTTCCTGTCTGTGCTTCCAGTCTCTGACACGGCACGACTGGATGACGTCATCATTCAGCGCGGCTGTTATAGAGGAAGCTGCCGGGACAGTGATGTTTCAGCTGTGGGAGAGCGTGCGAAGAAGTGAGAGGTGCTGTGTGTGTTTTTTTGTATGCATGTGTGTTGTGTGTGTGTGCATGTGTAGCGCTGTGGGGGAATGTGCAGAGAGGTGAATGGTGCTGTGTGTCTGTAGGTGGAGGAGAGAGCAATGATGGGGGGTAATGGGGAGAAGGTAATAATGAGGCGATGGACAGGGCAATGATGGGGATGGTGGGGGAGGAGGAAATGATGGAAGTGGTGGAATTGGCAATGATGGTGGTGGAAAGGGCAATACCGAGGGTGGAGGGGAAGAAAATGATGGAGATTGTGGAATGGGCAAGGATGGTTGGTGGTGGTGGATAGGGCAATCATGGGATGGTGGGGGAGAAGGACATGATGGAGGTGTGGGAGACAAGGCAATGATGAAGGTGGAGGTGGAGAGTGCAATGATGGGGTGATAGGGGAGGAAGCAATGATGGTGGTGGAAAGGACAATGATGGTGGTGGTGGAAAGGGCAATGATGGGGTGGTGGGGGAGGAGCAAATGATAGAGGTGGTGGAATGGGCAGTAATGGGGTAGAGGAGAGGACAATAATGGGAGTGGGGGGAGGAGGACAATGAGGGGGATTGGGATGGGAGACTTATAAACAGGGGGAAGTGGAAGAAGACATTATTATGTCTAAGACAGTCCCTTAGTATATAGCGTACGTACTTATTATGTCTAACACAGTCCCTTAGTATATAGTGTACATACTTATTAAGTCTAACACAGTCCCTTAGTGTTAGGCATCGCGTTCCTGCAACTGCACAGCATGAATCCAGAGCCTTGCATCCAGCCGTCTCCCATTCTCCACCGACCGCCCAGGAGCCTGCACAGCAATCCCGGCGTTCCAGATGCTCTGCTCAGACCAGCTCTGTGGGTCTGGTTGTTGCTGCCACCTCTGGGCCAGCAAAAGTAGCACAGTCTGCTCTGCAGCAAGCCACTCCAGAGGCTAAGTCCTCACGTCGCGCTACTGGACATGCTCACGAGACGATCTCCCATTGGCGATCGGGAGTCACATGCTCAGGTCCTTCTCCAGATCTCATTGGTCCATCTCAGAGATCTGGAAGCTTCTGGAAGGTCCTGGCTATAAAAGGGTCGCATGGCCGCTCGGCCATGCGGTAGTATAGACTCTAATTGTTACTGTGTGAATGTTGATGGATGTATGGACTGCAAATGACTCATTAAGATTCCCCTCCCTCTGATATTACGAGTGTGTATAGGGATCTAGTAATAGAGTCAGCGCCAGTCAGTGGCAAGCTACAAGCCACAGTACACATCCTCCACAGGGCTAGCGTCCGACAGTGCACCTGTCTGGGCATTGTCGTATTGTGGCTGGATCAGTCGCCGCGCTTCAGTCAGCAGCACTTGTTGGCGTCTGCAGTAGCTACGCCACATACACGGTAGGTCTAGACGGAGTTCGACCCAGAGTCTAGGGCCTAGTCCTGTGACCGTATACCATGCGTGCACACCACCGAGACCTGTGAGTTCAACAGGCTCGGCATTTGTTTATGCCTTAGGCGCCTCTGATTCTAACAGAGCTTGCCAGCACTTGCGTGTGACGTTCAACCCGTGTGTGCCATACCACCATATTGTGCGTCTGCCATGATATAGCAGCAGTTTAGCACCTCTGCACGGTGGACCCCGGGCGGCGAACGCACTTTCTGTTATTTAATATTTAGTGCCTTCTGCCATCCCTAACAAATGGTACATAGTGTACTCACTTATGTCTAACACAGTCCCTTAGTATATAGTGTACGTACTTATTATATATATAACACAGTCCCTTAGTATATAGTGTACACACTAATTCTATATAACACCATCCTTAGTTTCCTCTTTTATTATGTATAACACCGTCCCTTATTACATACCATCCTCTCTAGTTATATATGGTGCCATCCCTTATTATATAGCTTCCTCTGCTGTCTCTTACATAGTGTATTCTTGTTAATTTTGTTATTCACAGTGCCCTCTTTTATTACATAGTCCCCTCTCTTTTTAGATATAAAATGACTGCTGATGGAGGAGCTGGTGACCAGATGACGAATTCATCAGGTCCTTCATTAGAAAAGAAGCTTTCCCATGCTCCATCAGCCATCATTGCATTATGCAGCTAACAAGACAGGACAGTATGTAATAAAAACAGGGCTCTTTATAATCCAATATGTAAGTCTGGTTTCAGACTAGCGCATTTTACATGTAGCGCATGGCGCCGCTAAGCCTCGCCCCCTCCTACTATCGCACACGGCTGCATGCGATCTGCGCACCCTATCTTTAGCATAGTGTGCGCAGACCGTGCGCTAGTAGGATTTTTGCGTGCGCTGCGCACTTTTGAAGGTGCGCCGGTGTGCACCGAACGCACCATGTTGCATTTTGGTGTGCTCGGCGCACCTTCAAAAGTGCGCAGCGCATGCAAAAATCCTACTAGCGCATGGCAGCGCACCGTCTGCGCACCCTATGCTAAAGATAGGGTGCGCAGATCGCATGCAGCCGTGTGCGATAGTAGGAGGAAATGACCGGATGGGGCGGGCAGGGGGCGCGGCGGGCAGGGGGCACGGCTTAGCGGCGCCGTGAGCTGCCTGTAAAATGCGCTGGTCTGAAACCAGCCTAAGGGACGGTGCTCTACATAAAAAGAGAGGACACTGTATAATAAGGGACGGCAAAATACATAATAAAGGAGACTGTAATATACAGTATATACATGTATGTGTCTGTGGCTATATATATATATATATATATATATATATATATATATATATAGCTTTGTCGCCATAAAAGGAAGGGGGCCCAGACACATTTCTTGCACAAGGGCCCCAAGCTGTCAGTGTCCGCCCCTGGGTCTCACCCTAGTGTAGTCAATGGATACAATATTTGTTTTACAAGATAGTAATACTTAGCTGATAAAAGAGGTTGTCAGGTCCAAATCGATACATCTGCAGTCCTAGGCCCTAATCCTGGTAAATGTTCCCTATCCTGGTATACTCTATGTTTCCCATCCTTGTATATATCCCCATTCTGATATATGGCCCCCATCCTGGTATATGACCAGCAACCTGGTATATGGTCCCTATCCTGCTATATGGCCCTATCCTGGTGTATTTCGCTCATCCTGGTATATGGCCCCATCCTGGTATATAGCACTCATTCTGGGCCCCATCCTGATATATGTCACCATCCTGGTATATTTCCCCCATCGTGGTATATGGCCCTTATCCTGGGACCCATCCTGGTATATATCCCCATACTGGTATATGGTCCCATCCTGGTATACATCCCCATCCTGATATATGTCCCCAACCTGGTATATAGCCCTTATCCTTTTAAATGTCACCATTTGGGTATATGTCCCCGTCCTGGTATATGGCCCTCATCCAGGTATATGTCAACTTGAAAAAGGCATCTGCCGAAATGTGTAGTTATGGGGGGGTGAGGGGTTAATTTTTTGTCTATACATATAATATTATTAGATTCATTAAATATTGAGGAGTTCTTTGCAAAAACGTCTACTACTGTTCCTTCTACGCTCGCTGGATATCTCCTTTTTTTGCCTGGATACAGCTGTGTTTAGTCTGGACTGAACTTCCGTGCTGAAGTGTCTGAAACGGCTGTCACAGTTGTGAGATGAAATTACTTACATTTTTTGTGTCACCATTTTGGTATATGTCCCCATCCTGGTATATGGCCCTTATCCAAGTATATGGCCTTCATCTTGGTATATGGCCCTCATCCTGGTATATGGCCCAAATTCTGGGCCCTATTTTGGTATATGTGTAGGGTTCTAGCAGGTTCGCAGGATGCAGTGACGAGACACAAGACTGAGTGTGTTTTGTGGAATAAACTTTTATAAACTATAGCTGCTGGGGCTATCTTGAGCAAACCAAAGGGGTTAACAATAACCAGTCCACGCAGGGACTCAACAATCCTAACAACACTTTCTAATATAAATGCGACTAACGCGGTTTGCCCGGGTGCTATAGGCCATGTATGACCAAACTACGGGTCCTTATCTCCTATATTGTACTTATCCTTCCAGGGGGTCTGTCAGGATCAACAGAGTGGCCGCGTAGAGGTCGCTGATGCGGCTGCCTTGGCGCCTCGATATTCCGGGAAGGAACTGGGCTCGACAGGCCCTGAAGAGATGATGCTGGTGGGGCGCAACAGGCCCTGAAGAAACAATGCCGATGGGGCGCAACAGGCCCTGGAGAAACAATGCCGGTGGGGCGCAACAGGCCCTGAAGAAACAATGCTGGTGGGGCACAACAGGCCCTGAAGGAATGATGCCGGTGGGGCGCAACAGGCCCTGAAGAAACAATGCCGGTGGGGCGCAACAGGCCCTGAAGAAAACGATGACGGTGGGGCGCAACAGACCCTGAAGGAAACTATGACGGTGGGGCACAACAGGCCCTGAAGAAACTGTGCCAATGGGCGCAACAGGCGTCCCCTTGCGACTCTCATCTCACAGCAGAATCATGATGCAGTCCCTAAATATAACCGTTCACCAACCTCTGCTCAGGGTCCCTTAGCAAACCAGACGGGGGCCCCTACTGCCGCCTGTTGTGAGGTGGCACCCCCTGGTGCCGGTGATGACAGGGCCGCAGCTGTGGGAGAAGGCAGGGGGGGGCAGTGTCCTGACCGCTGTAAAGGAATGGTCTCTAGTCGCAGCGATCAGTGGAGGTCGTGGACTTGTCACAGCAGGGAGGGAAACAGCGGGGGCGGCTGTATGCATTCGTATGAGGGGAGCGGCCGCCGGTGCCAGGCTCTCACGTGTCACTAGTCGGTAAGTCCACAGCTTTCCTTTCACAGGGCCCTGTTGGTCTCTCCACAACACACCGTTCGTTCCCTCGGTCCTCTCTGTCTCACCCGACTTCTTGTCAGTTGTCTGGCTCTCTCTCAACTGCCACTTCAGCGCGCCCCCTGCTCCTTTTACCCTTGCCCCGCCCCCTGTTTCCCTGACAACTTCAGTCAAGTCTCTCCCTTTACTGTTCTCCCAGTATCGTTCCCTCAGGAACCCTGATGGCGGTCCACTGGGTACCTGCCTGGTCACTGCATGGGAGTCCTCCTCCCCACATATGGCCCTCATCCTAGTATATTTTCCCCATCCTGGGATATGCTCCTGGCCTCTGAATGGTCCGCAACATGTATTGTGGAGCACAGACAGACCTAATGCTTCTGTACGATGCAATACACTTTAGCTGAATGTGTGTCCTAGAACCACACATCCATCTGAAGTAGGGTCTGCCTTCACCCACCAGGCCCGGTCGCAGTGGTGATGGCTGCAACCACTGCAACCGAGATTGTTATGCCCCTGCCCCTCTCCGTAATGGTTTTGTCTTGTGCGCTGCACCAGTCACATCACAATGAGAAACTTTTGACATGTTTTCGATTTAGGCATCGTTCATTAGAATTTCACTTCTCCATTTTAAATCTTGTGATCCACAAACATGTTCAAGTTGATGAAGCTGTTTCCTCTAATTATATGTTTGTTTATCATCTATACCATACTGCTCTGGTCACATTTCATAAGACAGAAATACTTTAAACATGTCAATGCAAAAAATGTGACCATAATGAAGTGCCGTCACTGCAATCCCAAACCATAGTTTGTGTAACTGCACGCTGTTTCTGTTTACTGACTGATTTAGAAAACTAGTTGGTACTAAGTGAAGGATTTTTGTAGTTATCAAACCATAGCAAAGCCAGGATCAATTCAACTTTTTCCATATATTTGAGCAGTTTACTGCATACTGTAAAGCAAAAAGTATACTATAAGAATGACTTAACACAATACCTATATACACTGTGTTCCAAATTATTATGCAAATGATATTTTTCTCTGATTTTCCTAAATAATCTGTACAAATGACAGTCAGTCTAATAAAAGTCATCACCGGTTAGAGTATACATCAAATTTTATTGAAGAAACCTCCCAATAATAACAGTATAATCTCCAAAATGAATAAAAACTCAAATTGCACTGTTCCAAATTATTGGGCACAGTAGAATTTCTAAACATTTGATATGTTTTAAAGAACTGAAAATGCTCATTTGTGGAATTTGCAGCATTAGGAGGCCACATTCACTGAACAAAAAGGATATTTTGGCGTTAAATAGCTTAACAGGCCAAGTTACATGTTAACATAGGAACCCTTCTTTGATATCACCTTCACAATTCTTGCATCCATTGAACTTGTGAGTTTTTGGAGAGTTTCTGCTTGTATTTCTTTGCATGAAGTCAGAATAGCCTCCCAGAGCTGCTGTTTTGATGTGAACTGCCTCCCACCCTCATAGATCTTTTGCTTGATGATACTCCAAAGGTTCTCTATAGGGTTGAGGTCAGGGGAAGATGGTGGCCACACCATGAGTTTATATCCTTTTATGCCCATAGCAGTCAATGACTCAGAGGTATTCTTTGCAGCATGAGATGGTGCATTGTCATGCATGAAGATGATTTTGCTCCTCAAGGCACGTTTCTGCTTTTTATACCATGGAAGACAGCTGTCAGTCAGAAACTCTATATACTTTGCAGAGGTCATTTTCACACCTTCAGGAACCTTAAAGGGCCCTACCAGCTGTTTCCCCATGATTCCGGCCCAAAACATGACTCCTCCACCTCCTTGCTGACGTCGCAGCCTTGTTGGGACATAGTGGCCATCCACTACTCCATCCATCTGGACCATCCAGGGTTGCTCGACACTCATCAGTAAACAAGACTGTTTGAAAATTAGTCTTCATGTATGTCTGGGCCCACTGCAACCATTTCTGCTTGTGAACACTGTTTAGGGGTGGCCGAATAGTAGGTTTATGCACCACAGCATGCCTTTGAAGGATCCTACACCTTGAGGTTCGAGGGACTCCAGAGGCACCAGCAGCTTTAAATATCTGTTTGCTGGTTTGTGATGACTTTTAAGCAGCCACTCTCTTAATCCAATGAACTTGCCTGGCAGAAACCTTCCTCAGTCTGCATTTATCAGCACAAACATGTCTGTGCTTAGAATCAACCACAAATCTCTTAACAGTACAATGATCACATTTAAGTTTTTGGGAAATATCTAATGTTTTCATCTCTTGACCAAAGCATTGCACTATTTGATGCTTTTCAGCAGCAGAGAGATCCTTTTTATTTCCTAAATTCCTTGAAACCTGTGCCCTGCTTAATAATGTGGAACATCATTCTTAAGTAGCTTTCCTTTAATTGAGCTCACCTGGTAAACTAATTATCACAGGCATTTGAGATTGATTTCAGTGATCCAAAGAGCCCTGATACACAATACCATCTATGAGTTTATTTGATAAACAAAAAATTACATCTTTATGACACTTAAATCCAATTTGCATAATAATTTGGAACACAGTGTAGTTAATAATAATAATTTTATTTCTATAGCACCGACATATTCCGCAGCACTTTACATTTCAGATGGGGCTTGTACAGACGATAGACATTACAGCATAACAATAATCACATAGATCATAACAGATACCAAGAGGAATGAGGGCCCTGCTCGCAAGCTTACAATCTACTGTATGAGAAAAAAAGGGGAGACACAAAAGGTGGGTGGTAACAGTTGCCCTGATTGTTTGGATCAGCCATAATGTTAAGTGTGTAACAGTACAAACACAGAGGGCTAATGGATGCATAAAGCATGTGGGAACATGATGCGGGGAACCTGGTTATGGTAAAACTTTTGGCTGTGCCACACAGGGATAGTTAGGATAATGTGTTGAGGCGGTAGGCCAGTCTGAATAAATGCATTCTCAGGGCACGCTTAAAATTGTAAGGATTGGGGACTAATCGTATTGACTTGGGAAGTGCATTCCAAAGAATTGGCGCAGCACGTGTATAGTCTGGGAGATGGGAGTGGAAGGTTCTGATTATTGAGGCTGCTAACCTCAGGTCATCAGCAGAACGGAGGGCACGGGTTGGGTGGTAGACTGAGATGAGGGAGAAGATATAGGGTGGTGCTGAGCCGTGGAGTCTTATTGCCACTGACATTTATTGAAAAAAAAAAAGGGTATGACTAGAAGTAAGCGGCTGCAGGGAGAATAAAACTTCATTTTCTGTCTGCTATCTCTCTTCCAACAAGTAAGGCTAGTTTCACACTGGCCTATGACAGAGCTGCGGAGGGATGCGGACTTCCTCCGTGAAGCTCCGCCCACTACTGCGCCTCCTCCGTTCAGCTCTGCCTACGTCAGCATGCAGCCTGCGTACCCTATCTTTAGCATTGGGTACGCAGGCCATGCCGATGTATGCAAATTCCTCTGCATGCATCATTTTGATGGTGCGGTGACCTGGGTCGAACGCAACGTGTTGGATTTTGCTCAAAACGACACATGTGGAGGCATCCGCATACATCAGCATGGCCTGCATACCAAATGCCAAAGATAGGGTACGCAGGCCGCATGCAGATGTAGGCAGAGCTGAACGGAGGAGGTGCGGCAGTGGGCGGAGCTTCATGGAGAAAGTCCGCAGCTCTGCCATACACTAATGTGAAACTAGCCTACACATGTAGGGTCGGGGGGGGGCCGGGCTGGGGGGGTGGTCCCTCTTCTTACCGCACAGAGATGAAACAGAGACAAGATGGAGGCAAGTTCTGGGTGCATCAGGTCCAAGGTTATTCACACTCACCGTCCGCCTGACGGCCTCAAAAGCACACTGTACTTGCTTCAACTCACGGCCCTCCGTTTCCAGGGCTGCTTCTCACACACCGTACGTTACACTGGGGACGTGTATGCACACACCGTCCCCTCCTCACTCGTCGACGCTCCTGACAGGTCCGTCACTGTGGCCGCCTTAGGCCCGTAAACCAACAGCGCTTCCACTGATCAGTCGTCGTGTTAAATACGGTGTCTCACACCCAGTGCCTCGTCCCTTCTGCGGTTCTTCCTGTCAGGACCACCCCCCTGACGTTCTCTCTCCTCAGTCCCCCTGGTTTAGATTCTCCTCACAGCGCACAGACTGTCGCAGTCCTCCCGTCACTGGAGCTCCCCCTGGGGACTGGAACCTTCTGGAACCTTCCCTCAGTATTTATAGCTCTCCTGGTCCCCTGTCACTGTAACCCCGCCCCCCATGACCAACGGTTTCTAAAGCCCTAAGCTGCTGTCAAGTCCTTTGCTCACACTCCTCCCTGCCATCTAATGGTCAACCCAAGGTACTGCACGTCCACTACACTTTCCTAGCTGTTTCCCCACTGTAATAACTGACACCTACCTACACTGTGCAAACCTTTCCTTCTTCACTCTGACTAGTCCGTCCGTCCATCAGGTCATCTTCCCTACACTCTCCCTTCCTTTGTCCATTGTCATCCTCGACAATCGTCATCCCTGCCTTCGTCGTTCTGAAGCTTCACCTACACTCTGTCGGACCAGCTGTTGGGCCAAACCCACTACCTGCGGGGGGCGGAACCATACTGGGAGCACCATGCTCTGAGCAGCCTACTGCTACTCACCAGCGCGCACGCCACATGACAAGGTCTTTCAAATTGGGCTAGGTACACCCATATTCTCTCTATGGCGTGTACCTTCCCCTACTCTCCCCTACTGTCACCTTCCACTATTCGGTACACCATGATCGAGGTCTCATACCTTCCAGATCATTACCAGCGCCCGCCTTCCTCCTTCAGGGGTGTCCGTGGTGTTGGGGACCTGACCTAGGATGGCTGTCTCTCTCACGTCTTCCAACTCATTTACCCTTCTTTCAATTACATGTCATGGTCGGCGTCTCGGTCTCCCAGACCCTCTTCACACATAGACACCTCTTTGGATCTCACATTTCCCGTTGGTCCCGCAGACCTTCCCTTACCCGGACCTGTTGCATTTTACTTTGGCATATTATACATTAAACAACTTTATAATAGCACAAGTACCCATTTTTATATTTTTTTTTCATTTTCCTTTGTTTTTCTTTTTTTAAAACCAACATATAACAACATAACATTGCAGATCCCCTTTCGTCTTCCACCCTTCCTTGGACCTGGACACTCCTCCGCTTTTCCTTATCCCCGTTCTGTCAGGCAAACATATTTACGTATACTTTCCATACAAGGAACATAGAAAGAAGAAAGAAAGAGAGAAAAAATAGTTGCATCAGATAAATAGCAACAAAAACATTTTTTTTTTTTTTTTAAACGCAACTGTCCTTATAACCTGCACAACGCTGCTACGAACTCCTGACAGTCCAATCCACCTTCTAGCGGTCAGTAGTGAGGGACCCCACAGCCGTGGAGTTCCGGGCATACTAAGGGTGTCCATTCAAGTCCTCTTTACGGGGGTTCGCTTCCTTCGGGCTCCGCTAGCACTGCCACCGCACAATACCCGTGGGGGCAGTACTCCTTGTTGCAGGACACTAAGTCCCCTTCATGTAGAGCCCGACCATGGCGAATTGAGGCCACATTTATGTAAACCTTCTGGCCTGTTTCGTCACGGATAAACCCGTATCCCCGATCCAGATTGGTATAGACCAGTCGTCCCCTAGATCTCTCCTTTTCCATGCCGGCCTCTCCTTGAGTGTGGAGCAAGTTCCACACTTCCTGCTCCCGGGCCTTATTCTTCTTGATCACCTCTGCTACCCACACAGAGGGTACAGCACAGGCCCTGGAGTCCGGTGGGCGGGACTCCGCTGAAAAAGACCGTGAGACAGAAACTGCTGATGATCTCTGTGGCCCAGCAGCCACTGTGGTCAGATGGCAAACGGGGACAACCGGGTCCTCGGGGATTGGAATCACAGGATCCGCTAAGCTGTCCACAACCGACTCCAGCACCGGCATTACCGCGGCCTCAGGACAGGCCGCATCCATTACTTCCAATGGAGCCGGAGTAACGGCCGGTTCCAACAAGGCAGCTACTCTTGGCAAGGGGAGCGCAGCAGCGTCTTCTTCGGATGAGCGCCGCACTGGTAGCTCCGGGCAGGGTAGCTCAGGGACTTGAGCGGGGGGCCTCGCTCAGCTCCGCATACACCATGGGGCCCATGGTAACTAGGCCTTTCCGGTGCGCAGGGGGCCGCGTGCTGCAGCAGAATGGTGGGGGCCGCTTGCGGAGGCACTGGTAGGGCCGGGGGTACTCTCACCTTCCCCGGCGCTGCGGCCTCCGTCCCATCATCACACGGTTTCCCCCGCAGCCTCCGTTCCTTGCTCCACTGTCCTGCGGGCCTTCCCTCCGGACTCGGGGGCTCTGCTGAGAAGTCCTCTGCCGGGATTGGTGGCGGCCGCTCTCGATGACTCCGCTCAGGCTCCGCTCCCCAGCTCAGTATCCTGCTGCTCACCCGTGGCTCTGAGGGCCACTTCTGACACAGCTCCATCTCCCGCCGCCATTGCCACTCTAGGCGGCCGATACCCTGACACCCGCAGCTTCTCATACCGTCCGTTGGGCAGCAATCGAATGGCGCCAGACAGCTGCAGCCAAGCTTTTCTTCTGTGCCACTCCTCCTGCTGGGTGGGGGCGTTGACAGGCCTTTCCACCCATCTGCCAGGGTCCAGTACAAGGGAGCGTCGGCCTCCGGGCACATACTGCTGTCCACGGGGGTACGTTGGAGGGGGCCCCAGTCCATTCAACACGACTGCAAACACCCGGACCTCTCCCCTGCGCTGTAGTAATGCCGCCATCTTGCGCAGCACCTGTTACCGCCCCGGATCTTCTGTCAGCACCACTGAGTCACCACAGCGCTCCCAATTTGTAATCCAAAGGTAAACCATTTGTAATCCACAGGTGTTTGTAATCCAGGCAGTGTAGTCCAAGTCTTTCTCCATTCCTTGAGGCAGGTCTGCCGCAGAAGATGACGTATTAGCGGCGGCGATCCTGCCGACTACGCCAAATGTAGGGTCGGGGGGGGGGCAAACTGGGGGGGGGGCAAACTGGGGGGGTGGTCCCTCTTCTTACTGCGCAGAGACGAAACAGAGACAAGATGGAGGCAAGTTCTGGGTGCATCAGGTCCAAGTTTATTCACACTCACTGTCCGCCTGATGGCCTCAAAAGCACACTGTACTTGCTTCAACTCACGGCCCTCCGTTTCCAGGGCCGCTTCTCACACACCGTACGTTACACTGGGGATGTGTATGCAGACACCGTCCCCTCCTCACTCGTCGACGCTCCTGACAGGTCCGTCACTGTGGCCGCCTTAGGCCCGTAAACCAACAGCGCTTCCACTGATCAGTCGTCGTGTCAAATACGGTGTTTCACACCCAGTGCCTCGTCCCTTCTGCGGTTCTTCCTGTCAGGACCACCCCCCTGACGTTCTCTCTCCTCAGTCCCCCTGGTTTAGATTCTCCTCACAGCACACAGACTGTCGCAGTCCTCCTGTCACTGGAGCTCCCCCTGGGGACTGGAACCTTCTGGAACCCTCCCTCAGTATTTATAGCTCTCCCGGTCCCCTGTCACTGTAACCCCGCCCCCCATGACCAACGGTTTCTAAAGCCCTAAGCTGCTGTCAAGTCCTTTGCTCACACTCCTCCCTGCCATCTAATGGTCAACCCAAGGTACTGCACGTCCACTACACTTTCCTAGCTGTTTCCCCCACTGTAATAACTGACACCTACCTATACTGTGCAAACCTTTCCTTCTTCACTCTGACTAGTCCGTCCGTCCGTCAGGTCACCTTCCCTACACAAAGAGTTTAAAGGAAACTTGTCAGTTGATTTATGTTGCCCAAACTATGGGAAGAATGAATCAAAATGTGGCTGCGCATTTGCAACCAGGTAGTTTGTTCTCTAAAACACTCCACCATTTCAGAGCAAATATACTTTAAAGGATACTGTAGCCGAAGATGAGACTAGCCCAGCTTCACGTCCTGCTAGCTGTTCCCATCACTGTTCCAAGTAATACACAGGTCTCTCACATAGCGAGAGACCTGTCAATCACCTCTAACCTCACAGAGAGATGCCGACTAAAGGCAGACCTGGACCAGTGATGTCTTCAGCTATTGTCCATGGCCTGATCTTTCAAGGATACTTTCTCTGAAATGCTTATATTGATTTTAGACTGCCGGTCACTTTGTTCTCCCAGGGATAAGCTGCCAGCCGGCGTAATTCTCATGGAGGATACAAAAGTGCTTTGTCAAAAGCCTGCGTATGGTAGAGTCGACTGGGATGACAGCTATCCAATGCGTATGGCCAGCTTATGTGGACACTGATGATTTATTTGTTTTAATAAATGGCAATTTGTCACCAGCAATTTGGTCAGATTGTCATTGTCTGATTGCTTTTAAAGAGCAAATTAAGCTGTCAAGCATGCAGATCATGGACACACTGCACCAGGGACCTGACTTACCCTGAAGGGGTGTAGCTAATTGGCTACCTGGTTCTAGAGCTCCTAATGGTGGAGTTAGGCTTGAGCTGCAGGTAGCTGCCAGGTACTACTCCAAGGGAAGTCCCTGGTAATGTGGCAGCTGACCCCAGGGGTCAGGATCGCAGTCACAGACACAGACTCTGAGTCAATGGCAGGACAAGACTCGAAATCACAGGTATGCTAGATGTTAGAACCTGTTTAGACAACACAGATTCTATAACACAGGACAGGATGGACATTTGTGCTGATTCAGGTACCGCTGGAGTGGTTACAGATTCAGGTATTGGCATAGTGATTACAGGTTCAGGTACCATCGAAGTGGATTAAAGTTCATGTACCACTGGAGTGGTTACAGGTTCAGGTACCACCGGAGTGGTGGCAGTTTCAGGTATCGCTGGAGCATTTTCAGCTTCAGACAACACGGGTATCATGAACATGTATGCAAGGCAATAAACCAGCTCACCCTCCACCAGCTGCAACCAGTTCAGGAGTACGCAATCAGCGCTGCTGCGAGAGCTCAGTTAGATGCAAGAAAAAAAAATTGATCCAGCTCCTGATACGTTACAGGTAAAATTCAAGATTTATTCTTACTCATTTAAAAAAGAAATATTCAAAAACTTTCGCCAAAGGATATTTCGAACAGGACATGTTCTTAGACATATGTTCACCATATGCGTTTTGAATAGGACATGTGAAATCATACCAAGTCTTAGAACAAGTCCTGTTCGAAACGCGTATGGTGAATATATGTCCTATTTTCCTCCCATGTCCCCCCCTTTTTCCAAATATCCTTTGGCAAATTTTTGGGGGTATTTCTTCTTTAAATTAATAAGAATAAATCTTGGATTTATCAGTAACGTAACAGGAGCTGGTTCAATTTTTTTTCCTGCATCATGAACAAGTACAGGGACCTGGCAACAGACTAGTTGCACCAACACTAATTAACCAAAGCATTGCCCAGTCACTTCCCTACAGGGGAGCGTGCCTTAAAAACCTGATGCCTCGCAGCTAGTGTTGAACGATACCTTCCGATATCGGGAAATATCGGATCGGATTGGATCGGACCGATACCCCAAAAATATCGGATATCGCCGATTCCGATACCGGAAACCAATGCAAGTCAATGGGACACAAATTTCGGAATGAAAATAAACCCTTACTTTCCTTGTAGGTTAATTCTACATGAAGGAAAACAACTAAGAATAATGTAGAATGTATTGGGGGAAGTGGAGGAGACATTAAAGGCATAGAGGTTTAGCCCAATCAAATGTAATAGCAGGAATTATTTATTTTTTTTAAGACGTTCGGAGTTACAAAGATATTGACTATGTTAAAGGGGTTGTGTAGCAATAGAGGGAGACGTTCAGAAAAGACACATGTTGGCGGAGTGTTGGAACGGAGTGCTTCATCTAGCTAGGAGGTTGACTGAGCCCCTGACCCGGAGGACACGGCACAGATGCGGGCACCTGTATGCACAACAGACTGTGAGTAAAGCTTTGGAACTACATGCCCTGGTGTCCTCCAGTTATTCCTGCGCCAACACACTGAGCACTGCTACATCTCTGTGCCTGGCACTGCACCATCTATGTCTCTTCACTACCTCTCCATTTACACTGCCCTGGGACTACAGCCCTACCTGTGGAGGGTCACAACATGAAAGCTGCACCACACCATCTGTCCCAGAGGATCTGTCTGCAGCGACGGCTTAACATCTTCATTGCCGAACACCACAGGTGGCGTCACAAATCATTCACTCATAAACTTTAATCATCATCCACACGTTCAACATTTCCCTTTTACAATGGACGCCCAGGGCCATGGGCTGGGTCACAGCTATCGTGACATCTCACATTGAAACCAATGGGCCCGGTACCGAGTACCCCACCAGCCCTGGTGGGCGATCCAACTTGGCGGAAATACATAACAGAACAGGTTGTCCGGGCTTTTCACATAATCTCAGTGCATATCTAGGCTGCAGAATGCTGACAATAAGTAATTTACCTTCTGTGGCTAGTCTGCACGGTTTCCAAGATATCATTTCTTGCTTCTAAGATAAACGTCCAGGGGGGGTGTTCTGGCATTGAAATGAGAACTGGTCGTTTCCTCCTCCCTCACTAGTTTCACTTTCCATAGATCACTGTTCAGCGTGTGTCTGGGGGAGGAGCAGCTAGGTGGTCTGTTCGCAGCCAATCACAGCCATGCCATTAGTTAACATGCCTAACATGCATAACAGGATGTGCCCACACTTCTTAGGATTCCTCATTGGCTGAATAAAATCAAACTGGCTCATTGCCTTATGGGAACTTCCGATTCTGGTATTCGATATTCTAAAAGTATCGGAACTCAGTATCGGAACTCCGATACCGCGATTATCAGCCGATACCCGATTTTGCAGTGTCGGAATGCTCAATACTACTCCCAGCTATTGGAGGGGAATGCTCATGCGCACTAAGCGCATCACTGGGAGACCTGCGCAACATGCGCATGGCCAGTGGAGCAGGAAGCCACATCAGAGGAACAACACACAGGATGTTGCATTGAGTATATCGGCATCCCTGCCAGGAGGAGGGAGAGGTACCATGCGCTACTGTACCACCTCTTTATACCTCCTCTTCTTCAAGCTCGCAAGGAATTTCTACAGAAGAATTGGGGAATGAATATTCTTCTTGGATACCCATGATCTCTTTACAAGGCCAAGTTCTCTTCAGTCCACCATGAGAAAGGTTTTATCCCTCGCCTTCTTCATGGTAATGATGCTTCTCAGCAAGACACCCTCAGAGCAGACTGAAGAGGGTGTAGTACCAGCATCCGTGAATTGCAATGTCTCTCTCTGCCCGGTATGACCAGCTACTACCTTGGAAGAATTGAAAACAAGTGTGACGACTATTGGAGTGGACCCTCTGGGTCATGTCACCAACACTCCCAGGGCAAGCTGACCTAGTGAGGACAATTCCCTATACAGGGAGTGTCAGGGACAAGCCCAAGGGGGTAAGGTACCACGATTGCTGGCACCAGGTGGCCGGCTCACAGGAGACATGAGTGAACGTGTCTGCAGGAACATGTAAAGCGTGGACACAGGAACACGTGGTGTACAGGACGGTACAGGGTGAGTGTACAGAGGCACAGAGAGTACTCGGGAACACAAGGCGTGTACACGGAAGTGCGCTAAATACAGGATAGTGCAAGACAGGTACACGAGAGCACGTATGGCGTGCAGCGATTAGTACGTCCAGGTGTGAGCAAAGCAGGACGCATGCAAAGGAGCACGTCTGATTACTGATTTAGGCAGCAGGTGTGCCAGGAGGTGTTACAGAGTACAGGAACAGAGTGTGTGCCAGGAGGCACAACTGAGCCTAAGACAGAGTACAGGAAGAGCGTGTGCCAGGAGGCACAACTGAGTATAAGACAGAGCACATGATCAGAGTGTGTGCCAGGAGGCACAACAGAGTATAAGACAGAGCACAGGATCAGAGTGTGTGCCAAGAGGCACAATGGAGTACAAGGCAGAGTACAGGTTCAGAGCATGTGCCAAAAGGCACAATAGAGAACAAGGCATAGTACAGGTTCAGAGCGTGTGCCAAGAGGCACAATAGAGTACAAGGCAGAGGACCCGAATACAGTGCACAGCCAGGCAGGGACACGGCAGACCAAGCCAGGAAGTACAACAATAATCAGGCACCTCCCATAGGAAGAGGTAGCCTGATATAGCACATGATCACCAGGGCATCCGGATCAAGTCCTCCAATACCATAGAGAGGACGGACCTGGAGACAGAACTGAGAAGAGTGCGTGTGCGCACACAGAACATGGAGAAAACATGAACCTAAGTACGAGAGGTGCGCGTGCGCACACGGCGGGACCCCCGGAGCGGCTGCAGCTCCGGAAGAAATAACGTTGGGACCGAGGTCCCGCCCCCAGGTGAGCGCGGCGTGACAGGCGGTGTGACAGTACCCCCCCTTTACACCCCCTTTTTCTAAAGCTAGAGAGGAACTTAGAAAAAATCTGGGGTGCGTGGATATTCTCCCTGGGTTCCCATGACCTTTCCTCAGGGCCAAAACCCTTCCAATCGATCAAGAACATGGTTCTCCCTCTTACCTTCTTCATGGCCAAAATGTCATTCACTTCAAACTCATCCCCCATGTCAACAGGCTGGGGTGTGTGGCCTGGAGAAGGATGAAATCGGTAAAGTACCACAGGTTTAAGGAGAGACACATGGAAGGAATTGAGAATACGTAGCGAAGGAGGTAGCTTCAGTTTGTACGCAACATCATTAATACGCCTGAGGACCTCAAAAGGACCAATGTAATGGGGGACCAGTTTGTAAGAGGGTACCTTAAGGTGTATGTATTTGGTGGAAAGCCACACCTTGTCATCAGGGAGATATGGAGGAACGTCCAGGCGCCTTTTGTCAGCGTGTAATTTCATTCTGTCCCGTGCTTTCTCGAGAGCGGTTTTGGTCTCCTGCCATACCCTGGAGAACTCCACAGACAGAGAATCGGCAGCAGGTACCCCCGAGACAGGAAGTACCGGTAGAGGCACACTGGGATACTGTCCAAAGACGATGAAGAAAGGAGACTTGGTGGACAATTCACTGGATTGATTATTGTAGGCGAACTCAGCCCAAGGAAGTAGACTGACCCAGTCATTCTGATGAGCATTTGAAAAGTGCCGGAGGTAGGCTGTAAGGATCTGGTTGGTACGTTCCACCTGCCCATTGGTTTGGGGGTGATAGGCGGAAGAGAAATCCAATGACACTTTCATGAGTCCGCATAGAGCTCTCCAGAACGGAGAGGTGAATTGGACCCCTCTGTCCGAGATGATGTGCCCGGGGTTAGCCGTGAATCCTGAAGATATGAGAAATGAAGATCTTCGCCAAGTCAGGAGCAGAGGGTAGTCCGGGAAGAGGAATGAAGTGGGCCATCTTTGAAAATCGGTCTACAACCACTAAGACCACAGTACAACCGGACGAACGAGACAGATCAGTAATGAAATCCATGGCTATGTGTTGCCATGGAGCCGACGGAACAGGAAGCAGGAGCAGAAGACCGGAGGGTGGTTGTCTGGGTATCTTGTTCTGGGCACAGGAAGGGCAAGATGCCACAAAGTCTTTAACGTCCTGGGAGAGAGAAGACCACCAATAATAGCGAGAAATTAAGCCCAAAATCTTTTTGACACCAACGTGGACGGCAATCTTGGACGAATGTCCCCAGTTTAACACTTGTTTTCGGTTATTCTCAGCCACAAAGGTTCTTCCCGGAGGAAACATGGTTAACTTGATAGGAGCCACGGTAATTACTTTGGACGGGTCAATGATATGAGAGGGTTCTTCCTCTGCATCTGATGACAGGAATGATCTTGACAACACATCCGCTCTAACGTTTTTATCTCCGGGCCGAAAATATAGTTCAAAGTCAAAGCGGGGGAAGAATAAGGACCACCTGGCTTGCCGAGGATTGAGCCTCTGTGCGGACTGGATGTACGCCAGGTTCTTATGGTCCGTGAAGATCGTGAACGGATGAATGGCACCTTCCAGTAAGTACCTCCACTCCTGCAAGGCCAATTTAATGGCCAATAGCTCTTTGTCGCCAATGGAGTAGTTCTGCTCAGTGGAGGAAAATACTTTAGAAAAGAAGCCACAGGTGACAAAACGTCCAGAAGAAGATTTCTGCAGAAGGACTGCGCCAGCCCCGGTAGAGGATGTGTCCACCTCGGGAGTGAAAGGTCTACTAACCTCAGGTCGATGAAGCGCCAGAGCAGAGGCGAAGGCTTGTTTCAATGACTGGAAGGCATCTTCAGCCTCAGGGGGCCAAGCCTTTGGGTTAGCTCCTTTGCGGATAAGGGACGAGATGGGGCGAACCAACGAGGAGAAATGGGGAACAAACTGTCGGTAGTAGTTCGCAAAACCAAGGAAGCGTTGGATTGCCTTCACCCCATGGGGCCGTGGCCAATCGAGGACGGCGGACACCTTCGCCGGATCCATGCATAGACCAGAGTCTGAGATAATGTACCCCAAGAATGGCAGGGACGTTTGCTCGAAGGCACATTTCTCGAGCTTGGCATAAAGGCGGTTCTCCCTCAGGTGCTGGAGGACTTGACGCACGTTCTTTCTGTGGGCGGAGAGGTCTGGAGAAAAAACGAGGATGTCATCCAAATAGACTACTACGCAGGAGTACAGCAAATCTCGGAAGACATCATTCACGAACTCCTGGAACACTGCTGGGGCATTGCAGAGGCCGAAGGGCATGACCAAGTACTCGTAGTGACCGTCTCGGGTGTTATAGGCGGTCTTCCACTCATCACCGGAACGAATACGGATCAAGTTGTAGGCCCCACGAAGATCAAGTTTGTTGAAAATTCGAGCTCCTCTAAGCTGGTCAAAGAGCTCCGGGATCAATGGCAATGGGCACTTGTTCTTGACCGTGATATTGTTTAGCCCTCGGTAGTCTATGCAAGGACGGAGGGAGCCATCCTTCTTTTTGACAAAGAAAAATCCCGCTCCTGTGGGTGAGTAGGACTTTCGGATAAAACCTCTAGCAAGGTTCTCCTGGATATACTCAGACATCGCTTGGGTTTCAGCATTCTTCTTGATCACCTCTGCTACCCACACAGAGGGTACAGCACAGGCCCTGGAGTCCGGTGGGCGGGACTCCGCTGAAAAAGACCGTGAGACAGAAACTGCTGATGATCTCTGTGGCCCAGCAGCCACTGTGGTCAGATGGCAAACGGGGACAACCGGGTCCTCGGGGATTGGAATCACAGGATCCGCTAAGCTGTCCACAACCGACTCCAGCACCGGCATTACCGCGGCCTCAGGACAGGCTGCATCCATTACTTCCAACGGAGCCGGAGTAACGGCCGGTTCCAACAAGGCAGCTACTCTTGGCAAGGGGAGCGCAGCAGCGTCTTCTTCGGATGAGCGCCGCACTGGTAGCTCCGGGCAGGGTAGCTCAGGGACTTGAGCGGGGGCCTCGCTCAGCTCCGCATACACCATGGGGCCCATGGTAACTAGGCCTTTCCGGTGCGCAGGGGGCCGCGTGCTGCAGCAGAATGGTGGGGGCCGCTTGCGGAGGCACTGGTAGGGCCGGGGGTACTCTCACCTTCCCCGGCGCTGCGGCCTCCGTCCCATCATCACGCGGTTTCCCCCGCAGCCTCCGTTCCTTGCTCCACTGTCCTGCGGGCCTTCCCTCCGGACTCGGGGGCTCTGCTGAGAAGTCCTCTGCCGGGATTGGTGGCGGCCGCTCTCGATGACTCCGCTCAGGCTCCGCTCCCCAGCTCAGTATCCTGCTGCTCACCCGTGGCTCTGAGGGCCACTTCTGGCACAGCTCCATCTCCCGCCGCCATTGCCACTCTAGGCGGCCGATACCCTGACACCCGCAGCTTCTCATACCGTCCGTTGGGCAGCAATCGAATGGCGCCAGACAGCTGCAGCCAAGCTTTTCTTCTGTGCCACTCCTCCTGCTGGGTGGGGGCGTTGACAGGCCTTTCCACCCATCTGCCAGGGTCCAGTACAAGGGAGCGTCGGCCTCCGGGCACATACTGCTGTCCACGGGGGTACGTTGGAGGGGGCCCCAGTCCATTCAACACGACTGCAAACACCCGGACCTCTCCCCTGCGCTGTAGTAATGCCGCCATCTTGCGCAGCACCTGTTACCGCCCCGGATCTTCTGTCAGCACCACTGAGTCACCACAGCGCTCCCAATTTGTAATCCAAAGGTAAACCATTTGTAATCCAGGCAGTGTAGTCCAAGTCTTTCTCCATTCCTTGAGGCAGGTCTGCCGCAGAAGATGACGTATTAGCGGCGGCGATCCTGCCGACTACGCCAAATGTAGGGTCGGGGGGGGCAAACTGGGGGGGTGGTCCCTCTTCTTACTGCGCAGAGACGAAACAGAGACAAGATGGAGGCAAGTTCTGGGTGCATCAGGTCCAAGTTTATTCACACTCACTGTCCGCCTGATGGCCTCAAAAGCACACTGTACTTGCTTCAACTCACGGCCCTCCGTTTCCAGGGCCGCTTCTCACACACCGTACGTTACACTGGGGATGTGTATGCAGACACCGTCCCCTCCTCACTCGTCGACGCTCCTGACAGGTCCGTCACTGTGGCCGCCTTAGGCCCGTAAACCAACAGCGCTTCCACTGATCAGTCGTCGTGTCAAATACGGTGTTTCACACCCAGTGCCTCGTCCCTTCTGCGGTTCTTCCTGTCAGGACCACCCCCCTGATGTTCTCTCTCCTCAGTCCCCCTGGTTTAGATTCTCCTCACAGCACACAGACTGTCGCAGTCCTCCTGTCACTGGAGCTCCCCCTGGGGACTGGAACCTTCTGGAACCCTCCCTCAGTATTTATAGCTCTCCCGGTCCCCTGTCACTGTAACCCCGCCCCCCATGACCAACGGTTTCTAAAGCCCTAAGCTGCTGTCAAGTCCTTTGCTCACACTCCTCCCTGCCATCTAATGGTCAACCCAAGGTACTGCACGTCCACTACACTTTCCTAGCTGTTTCCCCCACTGTAATAACTGACACCTACCTATACTGTGCAAACCTTTCCTTCTTCACTCTGACTAGTCCGTCCGTCCGTCAGGTCACCTTCCCTACACAAAGAGTTTAAAGGAAACTTGTCAGTTGATTTATGTTGCCCAAACTATGGGAAGAATGAATCAAAATGTGGCTGCGCATTTGCAACCAGGTAGTTTGTTCTCTAAAACACTCCACCATTTCAGAGCAAATATACTTTAAAGGATACTGTAGCCGAAGATGAGACTAGCCCAGCTTCACGTCCTGCTAGCTGTTCCCATCACTGTTCCAAGTAATACACAGGTCTCTCACATAGCGAGAGATCTGTCAATCACCTCTAACCTCACAGAGAGATGCCGACTAAAGGCAGACCTGGACCAGTGATGTCTTCAGCTATTGTCCATGGCCTGATCTTTCAAGGATACTTTCTCTGAAATGCTTATATTGATTTTAGACTGCCGGTCACTTTGTTCTCCCAGGGATAAGCTGCCAGCCGGCGTAATTCTCATGGAGGATACAAAAGTGCTTTGTCAAAAGCCTGCGTATGGTAGAGTCGACTGGGATGACAGCTATCCAATGCGTATGGCCAGCTTATGTGGACACTGATGATTTATTTGTTTTAATAAATGGCAATTTGTCACCAGCAATTTGGTCAGATTGTCATTGTCTGATTGCTTTTAAAGAGCAAATTAAGCTGTCAAGCATGCAGATCATGGACACACTGCACCAGGGACCTGACTTACCCTGAAGGGGTGTAGCTAATTGGCTACCTGGTTCTAGAGCTCCTAATGGTGGAGTTAGGCTTGAGCTGCAGGTAGCTGCCAGGTACTACTCCAAGGGAAGTCCCTGGTAATGTGGCAGCTGACCCCAGGGGTCAGGATCGCAGTCACAGACACAGACTCTGAGTCAATGGCAGGACAAGACTCGAAATCACAGGTATGCTAGATGTTAGAACCTGTTTAGACAACACAGATTCTATAACACAGGACAGGATGGACATTTGTGCTGATTCAGGTACCGCTGGAGTGGTTACAGATTCAGGTATTGGCATAGTGATTACAGGTTCAGGTACCATCGAAGTGGATTAAAGTTCATGTACCACTGGAGTGGTTACAGGTTCAGGTACCACCGGAGTGGTGGCAGTTTCAGGTATCGCTGGAGCATTTTCAGCTTCAGACAACACGGGTATCATGAACATCTATGCAAGGCAATAAACCAGCTCACCCTCCACCAGCTGCAACCAGTTCAGGAGTACGCGATCAGCGCTGCTGCGAGAGCTCAGTTAGATGCAAGAAAAAAAAATTGATCCAGCTCCTGATACGTTACAGGTAAAATTCAAGATTTATTCTTACTCATTTAAAAAAGAAATATTCAAAAACTTTCGCCAAAGGATATTTCGAACAGGACATGTTCTTAGACATATGTTCACCATATGCGTTTTGAATAGGACATGTGAAATCATACCAAGTCTTAGAACAAGTCCTGTTCGAAACGCGTATGGTGAATATATGTCCTATTTTCCTCCCATGTCCCCCCCTTTTTCCAAATATCCTTTGGCAAATTTTTTGGGGTATTTCTTCTTTAAATTAATAAGAATAAATCTTGGATTTTATCAGTAACGTAACAGGAGCTGGTTCAATTTTTTTTCCTGCATCATGAACATGTACAGGGACCTGGCAACAGACTAGTTGCACCAACACTAATTAACCAAAGCATTGCCCAGTCACTTCCCTACAGGGGAGCGTGCCTTAAAAACCTGATGCCTCGCAGCTAGTGTTGAACGATACCTTCCGATATCGGGAAATATCGGATCGGATTGGATCGGACCGATACCCCAAAAATATCGGATATCGCCGATTCCGATACTGGAAACCAATGCAAGTCAATGGGACACAAATTTCGGAATGAAAATAAACCCTTACTTTCCTTGTAGGTTAATTCTACATGAAGGAAAACAACTAAGAATAATGTAGAATGTATTGGGGGAAGTGGAGGAGACATTAAAGGCATAGAGGTTTAGCCCAATCAAATGTAATAGCAGGAATTTTTTTTTTTTTTTAAGACGTTCGGAGTTACAAAGATATTGACTATGTTAAAGGGGTTGTGTAGCAATAGAGGGAGACGTTCAGAAAAGACACATGTTGGCGGAGTGTTGGAACGGAGTGCTTCATCTAGCTAGGAGGTTGACTGAGCCCCTGACCCGGAGGACACGGCACAGATGCCGGCACCTGTATGCACTACAGACTGTGAGTAAAGCTTTGGAACTACATGCCCTGGTGTCCTCCAGTTATTCCTGCGCCAACACACTGAGCACTGCTACATCTCTGTGCCTGGCACTGCACCATCTAGGTCTCTTCACTACCTCTCCATTTACACTGCCCTGGGACTACAGCCCTACCTGTGGAGGGTCACAACATGAAAGCTGCACCACACCATCTGTCCCAGAGGATCTGTCTGCAGCGACGGCTTAACATCTTCATTGCCGAACACCACAGGTGGCGTCACAAATCATTCACTCATAAACTTTAATCATCATCCACACGTTCAACATTTCCCTTTTACAATGGACGCCCAGGGCCATGGGCTGGGTCACAGCTATCGTGACATCTCACATTGAAACCAATGGGCCTGGTACCGAGTACCCCACCAGCCCTGGTGGGCGATCCAACTTGGCGGAAATACATAACAGAACAGGCTGTCCGGGCTTTTCACATAATCTCAGTGCATATCTAGGCTGCAGAATGCTGACAATAAGTAATTTACCTTCTGTGGCTAGTCTGCATGGTTTCCAAGATATCATTTCTTGCTTCTAAGATAAACGTCCAGGGGGGGTGTTCTGGCATTGAAATGAGAACTGGTCGTTTCCTCCTCCCTCACTAGTTTCACTTTCCATAGATCACTGTTCAGCGTGTGTCTGGGGGAGGAGCAGCTAGGTGGTCTGTTCGCAGCCAATCACAGCCATGCCATTAGTTAACATGCCTAACATGCATAACAGGATGTGCCCACACTTCTTAGGATTCCTCATTGGCTGAATAAAATCAAACTGGCTCATTGCCTTATGGGAACTTCCGATTCTGGTATTCGATATTCTAAAAGTATCGGAACTCAGTATCGGAACTCCGATACCGCGATTATCAGCCGATACCCGATTTTGCAGTGTCGGAATGCTCAATACTACTCCCAGCTATTGGAGGGGAATGCTCATGCGCACTAAGCGCATCACTGGGAGACCTGCGCAACATGCGCATGGCCAGTGGAGCAGGAAGCCACATCAGAGGAACAACACACAGGATGTTGCATTGAGTATATCGGCATCCCTGCCAGGAGGAGGGAGAGGGACCATGCGCTACTGTACCACCTCTTTATACCTCCTCTTCTTCAAGCTCGCAAGGAATTTCTACAGAAGAATTGGGGAATGAATATTCTTCTTGGATACCCATGATCTCTTTACAAGGCCAAGTCCTCTTCAGTCCACCATGAGAAAGGTTTTATCCCTCGCCTTCTTCATGGTAATGATGCTTCTCAGCAAGACACCCTCAGAGCAGACTGAAGAGGGTGTAGTACCAGCATCCGTGAATTGCAAAGTCTCTCTCTGCCCGGTATGACCAGCTACTACCTTGGAAGAATTGAAAACAAGTGTGACGACTATTGGAGTGGACCCTCTGGGTCATGTCACCAACACTCCCAGGGCAAGCTGACCTAGTGAGGACAATTCCCTATACAGGGAGTGTCAGGGACAAGCCCAAGGGGGTAAGGTACCACGATTGCTGGCACCAGGTGGCCGGCTCACAGGAGACATGAGTGAATGTGTCTGCAGGAACATGTAAAGCGTGGACACAGGAACACGTGGTGTACAGGACGGTACAGGGTGAGTGTACAGAGGCACAGAGAGTACTCGGGAACACAAGGCGTGTACACGGAAGTGCGCTAGATACAGGATAGTGCAAGACAGGTACACGAGAGCACGTATGGCGTGCAGCGATTAGTACGTCCAGGTGTGAGCAAAGCAGGACGCATGCAAAGGAGCACGTCTGATTACTGATTTAGGCAGCAGGTGTGCCAGGAGGTGTTACAGAGTACAGGAACAGAGTGTGTGCCAGGAGGCACAACTGAGCCTAAGACAGAGTACAGGAAGAGCGTGTGCCAGGAGGCACAACTGAGTATAAGACAGAGCACATGATCAGAGTGTGTGCCAGGAGGCACAACAGAGTATAAGACAGAGCACAGGATCAGAGTGTGTGCCAAGAGGCACAATGGAGTACAAGGCAGAGTACAGGTTCAGAGCATGTGCCAAGAGGCACAATAGAGAACAAGGCAGAGTACAGGTTCAGAGCGTGTGCCAAGAGGCACAATAGAGTACAAGGCAGAGGACCCGAATACAGTGCACAGCCAGGCAGGGACACGGCAGACCAAGCCAGGAAGTACAACAATAATCAGGCACCTCCCATAGGAAGAGGTAGCCTGATATAGCACATGATCACCAGGGCATCCGGGTCAAGTCCTCCAATACCATAGAGAGGACGGACCTGGAGACAGAACTGAGAAGAGTGCGTGTGCGCACACAGAACATGGAGAAAACATGAACCTAAGTACGAGAGGTGCGCGTGCGCACACGGCGGGACCCCCGGAGCGGCTGCAGCTCCGGAAGAAATAACGTCGGGACCGAGGTCCCGCCCCCAGGTGAGCGCGGCGTGACAGGCGGTGTGACAGTACCCCCCCTTTACACCCCCTTTTTCTAAAGCTAGAGAGGAACTTAGAAAAAATCTGGGGTGCGTGGATATTCTCCCTGGGTTCCCATGACCTTTCCTCAGGGCCAAAACCCTTCCAATCGATCAAGAACATGGTTCTCCCTCTTACCTTCTTCATGGCCAAAATGTCATTCACTTCAAACTCATCCCCCATGTCAACAGGCTGGGGTGTGTGGCCTGGAGAAGGATGAAATCGGTAAAGTACCACAGGTTTAAGGAGAGACACATGGAAGGAATTGGGAATACGTAGCGAAGGAGGTAGCTTCAGTTTGTACGCAACATCATTAATACGCCTGAGGACCTCAAAAGGACCAATGTAATGGGGGCCCAGTTTGTAAGAGGGTACCTTAAGGCGTATGTATTTGCTGGAAAGCCACACCTTGTCATCAGGGAGATATGGAGGAACGTCCAGGCGCCTTTTGTCAGCGTGTAATTTCATTCTGTCCCGTGCTTTCTCGAGAGCGGTTTTGGTCTCCTGCCATACCCTGGAGAACTCCACAGACAGAGAATCGGCAGCAGGTACCCCCGAGACAGGAAGTACCGGTAGAGGCACACTGGGATACTGTCCAAAGACGATGAAGAAAGGAGACTTGGTGGACAATTCACTGGATTGATTATTGTAGGCGAACTCAGCCCAAGGAAGTAGACTGACCCAGTCATTCTGATGAGCATTTGAAAAGTGCCGGAGGTAGACTGTAAGGATCTGGTTGGTACGTTCCACCTGCCCATTGGTTTGGGGGTGATAGGCGGGAGAGAAATCCAATGACACTTTCATGAGTCCGCATAGAGCTCTCCAGAACGGAGAGGTGAATTGGACCCCTCTGTCCGAGATGATGTGCCCGGGGTTAGCCGTGAATCCTGAAGATATGAGAAATGAAGATCTTCGCCAAGTCAGGAGCAGAGGGTAGTCCGGGAAGAGGAATGAAGTGGGCCATCTTTGAAAATCGGTCTACAACCACTAAGACCACAGTACAACCGGACGAACGAGACAGATCAGTAATGAAATCCATGGCTATGTGTTGCCATGGAGCCGACGGAACGGGAAGCAGGAGCAGAAGACCGGAGGGTGGTTGTCTGGGTATCTTGTTCTGGGCACAGGAAGGGCAAGATGCCACAAAGTCTTTAACGTCCTGGGAGAGAGAAGACCACCAATAATAGCGAGAAATTAAGCCCAAAATCTTTTTGACACCAACATGGACGGCAATCTTGGACGAATGTCCCCAGTTTAACACTTGTTTTCGGTTATTCTCAGCCACAAAGGTTCTTCCCGGAGGAAATATGGTTAACTTGATAGGAGCCACGGTAATTACTTTGGATGGGTCAATGATATGAGAGGGTTCTTCCTCTGCATCTGATACAGGAATGATCTTGACAACACATCCGATCTAACGTTTTTATCTCCGGGCCGAAAATATAGTTCAAAGTCAAAGCGGGGGAAGAATAAGGACCACCTGGCTTGCCGAGGATTGAGCCTCTGTGCGGACTGGATGTACGCCAGGTTCTTATGGTCCGTGAAGATCTTGAACGGATGAATGGCACCTTCCAGTAAGTACCTCCACTCCTGCAAGGCCAATTTAATGGCCAATAGCTCTTTGTCGCCAATGGAGTAGTTCTGCTCAGTGGAGGAAAATACTTTAGAAAAGAAGCCACAGGTGACAAAACGTCCAGAAGAAGATTTCTGCAGAAGGACTGCGCCAGCCCCGGTAGAGGATGCGTCCACCTCGGGAGTGAAAGGTCTACTAACCTCAGGTCGATGAAGCACCAGAGCAGAGGCGAAGGCTTGTTTCAATGACTGGAAGGCATCTTTAGCCTCAGGGGGCCAAGCCTTTGGGTTAGCTCCTTTGCGGATAAGGGACGAGATGGGGCGAACCAACGAGGAGAAATGGGGAACAAACTGTCGGTAGTAGTTCGCAAAACCAAGGAAGCGTTGGATTGCCTTCACCCCATGGGGCCGTGGCCAATCGAGGACGGCGGACACCTTCGCCGGATCCATGCGTAGACCAGAGTCTGAGATAATGTACCCCAAGAATGGCAGGGACGTTTGCTCGAAGGCACATTTCTCGAGCTTGGCATAAAGGCGGTTCTCCCTCAGGTGCTGGAGGACTTGACGCACGTTCTTTCTGTGGGCGGAGAGGTCTGGAGAAAAAACGAGGATGTCATCCAAATAGACTACTACGCAGGAGTACAGCAAATCTCGGAAGACATCATTCACGAACTCCTGGAACACTGCTGGGGCATTGCAGAGGCCGAAGGGCATGACCAAGTACTCGTAGTGACCGTCTCGGGTGTTATAGGCGGTCTTCCACTCATCACCGGAACGAATACGGATCAAGTTGTAGGCCCCACGAAGATCAAGTTTGTTGAAAATTCGAGCTCCTCTAAGCTGGTCAAAGAGCTCCGGGATCAATGGCAATGGGCACTTGTTCTTGACCGTGATATTGTTTAGCCCTCGGTAGTCTATGCAAGGACGGAGGGAGCCATCCTTCTTTTTGACAAAGAAAAATCCCGCTCCTGTGGGTGAGTAGGACTTTCGGATAAAACCTCTAGCA
The DNA here is from genome assembly GCF_039654945.1 of Dendrobates tinctorius. Lineage (NCBI taxonomy): Eukaryota > Metazoa > Chordata > Amphibia > Anura > Dendrobatidae > Dendrobates > Dendrobates tinctorius. The sequence continues at coordinate 2,953,958 of NW_027361913.1, forward strand.
AGGTTCTCCTGGATATACTCAGACATCGCTTGGGTTTCAGCAGGGAATAGCGGATATATTCTACCCCTGGGTGGCATAGAACCAGGAACGAGATCAATCGGACAGTCGTATGGCCGATGGAGGGGCAGAGTCTCTGCCTCCTTCTTGTCGAAGAAGTCTGCAAAGGACCAGTAAGGCTACTTTCAGACTTAAGTTTTTTAAATCCAGCTGTTTTTTGACAGCGCCGGACTGCTTTTTCCACTGCGCATGCCAGATGACTCTCTCGCCCTCTCCCTCTCCTGCACCGTCTCCGGCCTCAACAGATGATCCGGCAGGCTGCGGCCTATACCGGATCAGGTTTGACAACTTTTTGCCGCAGGCCGCTGGATCATCTGTTGAGGCTGGAGACGGTGCAGGAGAGGGAGATGGCGAGAGAGTCTTCTGGCATGCGCAGTGGAAAAAAGCAGTCCGGCGCTGTCAAAAAACGTTGCAGGGAACGTTTTTTGCAGACGCTGGACAGGCATTTTTTGCCGTATCCGGCAAAAGCCGGACACGCCGCATGGCCATCAGGCGCAATGCGGCGATAATGCTGGTCTGTGGCAAAAAAAGCCGGATCCGGTGGCAACCGGCGCCTGATCCGGCTTTTACATTTTTCGCCGCATCGCGCCTGATGCAGAAAAACTGAAGTCTGAAAGTAGCCTAAGCCGACGGCAAACCCGTAGGTGCCGAGGACGGATAGGCAGATCTCATCGGATGGACGGACAACAGGCACTTCTCCTGACAGAACGGTCCCCAGCGGAGCATATCGCCTGACCGCCAGTCCAGGGTTGGCTCATGAGTCTGTAGCCAAGGGAGACCTAGCAGGAGCGTGTGAGACATAGTAGACATGACGTGGAAGGAGATCTTCTCCCAGTGCAGGGCTTCGACCTGCAGCTCGATCTCTTTGGTGGCCTGGATAACGATCTCCTGCAAGGATGTACCATTGACCGAAACTATCGACCGAGGAGTCTCCAGGAATCTGACAGGAATCCGGTATTTTTTAACTGCCTCGAGTGTGATAAAATTCCCATCTGTACCAGAATCCAGAAAAGCCTCCTCTGAATAATGCTTGGTACCAAGATTCAGTAACACGGACACGACCAGGGAAGGAGAGAAGTCACATACACCTAGGGAGGCCTCTCCTAACAATCCTAGGCAGAGAAGTTTCCCAGCTTCTTGGGACAAGAATGAAGGAGATGAGAGGGACTCCCACAGTAAAGGCAGAGACCAAGAGTAAGCCTCTCCTTGCAATGCTGTTCGACCGACTTGCCACGGTTCACCTCCATAGGCTCTGAAACAGAGGTCGCAGAAGGTACGTAGTGCGAGTGGAGAGGTCTGAGGGTAATCGATGGGAGGCGGGAAGGCCTTCTCTCTCTGCCTGATTCTCGGGCATGCTCCTGGAACCGCAGGTCTATGCATGTCGCCAGAGAGATCAGATCCTCTAAAGAGGTGGGAGTATCCCGGCCTGCCAGTTCATCTTTGATCCGACCGGACAAACCACGCCAAAAGACCCCTACGAGGGCCTCGTTGTTCCAACCGAGTTCGGAGGACAAGGTACGAAAACGGATGGCATACTGTCCCACCGATAGGGTACCCTGATGGAGGTTAAAGAGGGACTCGGTGGTGGAAGCCAGACGACCCGGCTCGTCGAACACCTTGCGGAAGGTGTCCAAAAAGGTAGAAAGCTGAGAGACGAATGGATCGTTACGTTCCCAGAGGGGATTCACCCATGCTAACGCCTCCCCCTCTAAGTGGGAAACAATAAAGGCAATTTTGGTGCGCTCGGTGGGATAGTGCTGCGGCAAAAGTTCAAAATGTAACCGGCATTGGATTAGAAATCCTCGACAAAACTTAGGGTCACCACTATATCGGGGTGGCTTGCATAAGCACGGGAGTGGGTGCGGAGCCGAGGACTGGGCAGAAACGGATTGTATGGAAAGGAGCCGATTATCTACCGACGCCATATAAAGTAGTTGAGGATATGGGCCTGGGTATCACGTTGCTGTGTGAGTTCTTGCTGGAGGCTGGCCAACTGGGAAGCATTCAGGGTCAGAGGACTGTAAGGCAGATAAACAGGACTCCATGGACTTAAGAAATGACATAATCCTAGTCTGGTTTTCCTGGAGGAACACCAGTTCCTTTTGGACGGGAACCGCGGTACCAGCGGGGTCCATGGCCTGATCATACTGTGACGACTCCTGGAGTGGCACCAACCCTCCCAGGGTGAGCTGACCTAGTGAGGACCACACCCTATACAGGGAGTGTCAGGGGCAAGCCCAAGTGGGTAAGGTGCCACAACTGCTGGCACCAGGTGGCCAGCTCACAGGAGACACGAGTGAATGTGTCTGCAGGAACGTGTAAAGCATGGACACAGGAACACGTGGTGTACAGGACGGTACAGGGTGAGTGTACAGAGGCACAGAGAGTACTCGGGAACACAAGGCGTGTACACGGAAGTGCGCTAGATACAGGATAGTGCAAGACAGGTACACGAGAGCACGTATGGCGTGCAGCGATTAGTACGTCCAGGTGTGAGCAAAGCAGGACACATGCAAAGGAGCACGTCTGATTACTGATTTAGGCAGCAGGTGTGCCAGGAGGTGTTACAGAGTACAGGAACAGAGTGTGTGCCAGGAGGCACAACTGAGCCTAAGACAGAGTACAGGAAGAGCGTGTGCCAGGAGGCACAACTGAGTATAAGACAGAGCACATGATCAGAGTGTGTGCCAGGAGGCACAACAGAGTATAAGACAGAGCACAGGATCAGAGTGTGTGCCAAGAGGCACAACTGAGCCTAAGACAGAGTACAGGAAGAGCGTGTGCCAGGAGGCACAACTGAGTATAAGACAGAGCACATGATCAGAGTGTGTGCCAGGAGGCACAACAGAGTATAAGACAGAGCACAGGATCAGAGTGTGTGCCAAGAGGCACAATAGAGTACAAGGCAGAGTACAGGTTCAGAGCGTGTGCCAAGAGGCACAATAGAGTACAAGGCAGAGGACCCGAATACAGTGCACAGCCAGGCAGGGACACGGCAGACCAAGCCAGGAAGTACAACAATAATCAGGCACCTCCCGTAGGAAGAGGTAGCCTGATATAGCACATGATCACCAGGGCATCCGGGTCAAGTCCTCCAATACCATAGAGAGGACGGACCTGGAGACAGAACTGAGAAGAGTGCGTGTGCGCACACAGAACATGGAGAAAACATGAACCTAAGTACGAGAGGTGCGCGTGTGCACCCGGCGGGACCCCCGGAGCGGCCGCAGCTCCGGAAGAAATGACGTCAGGACCGAGGTCCCGCCCCCAGGTGAGCACGGCGTGACCGGCGGCGTGACAACAAGTTGGGGTTCTTCAACTTGGTCGGTAGGTAGGAAAGACTTGGAAAGCGCATCCACCTTGATGTTTTTGACTGCTGGCTATTTGAGAATTGAAGATACCCGCCGTGGGTCCATCTTTACACTGTTGTCTAAAATGATATGTCTTCGAGGTTGGGAGGATCTAAGGAGCAGGTCTATGGAACATTTGCACAGTCTGTTTGAAGGCAATGTTTCCTTCTTTAGTATCGAAGACATCAGCATGTCACTAGTCAGCAGAAGGCAGACCTGGTAGAGAAGATGACAGCATAACTGGACTACCAGGAACAGGCACCTCTAATGGCAAGACTGTCCCCAGCGAAGCATCTCACCAGGTTACCAGATCTCCAGTCTAGGATGGGCTCAGGAGTACATAGTTACAGAAAATCCAGGACAAGTGGATGCAACAGACCAGGCAGCACATAAAAATCGATCTTCTCTGTTTGCAACATTCCTACCAGAAACTTCACCTGCTCAGTAATAACTTTAATGACTTCTGATAGGGCCTTACCCATGACGTAGGAGACCATCAAAGGACTCTGGAGATGTTGAACAGGAATCTGATACCGATCCACCACGGTTTGCTGCAATAGATTGGCGCAGCGCAGGAAAAGTCTTGGAGTCGGGAGTGGGAGGTGCGGATTGGTGCAGAGGTTAGTCGAAAGTCTTTTGCATAGCGCAGCGGTCGACTAGGCCGATAGACAGAAATGAGGGAGGAGATGTAGGGGGGTGCTGCACTGTGGAGAGCTTTGTGGGTGAGAACAAGTACTTTGACTTGGACCCTATAATGAATGGGCAGCCAATGTAAGGACTGGCAAAGAGCGGACGCGTCCGAGTACCGATTAGCCAGGTAGATGACCCTGGCTGCTGCATTAAGTATGGACTGGAGAGGGGAAAGTCGAGTAGCGGGGAGGCCAATTAATAGAGCATTACAGTAATCAAGGCAGGAGTGGATCAATGCTACAGTTGAGGCAACAACTGTTGTGTGTATGGTCAGCATTAGAAAGAAAAATATTTATTTATACTCCAAGAATCTTTATTTTGCTTTAAAACTGCTAGCATAACACATAGTCACATAATTCTAACTTCTTATGTTATTTTGATGCAATTCTAGAAGTTGCTTTAGGTTATAGACACATAGTGGCTGCTGTCTGGCCATGCTGCTGTCCATACCATGCCAACATGCATCATTACCGCATGTCAGTGTAATTTTTGAAAAATTGTTATTGTATGGGCAATTTTTGCTGTTTTGCAGCCATTAACAATAATTTGCACACATCCCTACTTTACAACAGAATTGTGTGCATTGAATGGCCAATTCACAGTGGTTAATGTGATCTGCTGGTTTGCATTAAACAAGTGTGCTTCAAGGTAAAGATGTGTTGCAAAGGGTACAAGCCGCAGTCACAGGGGGTATGTGGTAAATTGAAAAAATGTTCTTACCAGAGGAAAATGTACGTTACAGAAAGGGGGCTTCAGTAGGCAATTTTCAAAGTCCCTGTCTATCAGTAGAGATGTATAAACTCATGTGTAGGGGTCGGTGGGCCGAGCTGGGGGGGTGGTCCCTCTTCTTACCGCGCAGAGATAAAAACAGAGACACGATGGAGGCAGATTCTGGGTGCAACAGGTCCAAGTTTATTTCTCACTTGCCGTCCGCCTGACGGCCTCAGAAGCACACTGCACTTCCTTTACCTCACGGCCCTTGTCGGCCCTCCATTTCCAGAGCCGCTTCTCACACCGTACTTTATACTAGGGACGTGTCTGCACACACCGTCCCCTCCTCACTCGTCGACGCTCCTGACAGGTCCATCACTGTGGCCACCTTAGGCCTGTAAACCAACAGTGCTTCCACTGATCAGTCGTCGTGTCAAATACGGTGTCTCACACCCAGTGCCTCGTCCCTTCTGCGGTTCTTCCTGTCAGGACCACCCCCCTGACGTTCTCTCTCCTCAGTCCCCCTGGTTTAGATTCTCCTCACAGCGCACAGACTGTCGCAGTCCTCCTGTCACTGGAGCTCCCCCTGGGGACTGGAACCTTCTGGAACCCTCCCTCAGTATTTATAGCTCACCCGGTTCCTTGAAACTGTCACTGTCACCACGCCCCCATGACCAACGGTTTCTAAAGCCCTAAGCTGTTGTCAAGTCCTTTGCTCACACTCCTCCCTGCCATCTAATGGTCAACCCAAGGTACTGCACGTCCACTACACTTTCCTAGTTGTTTCCCCACTGTAATAACTGACACCTACCTACACTGTGCAAACCTTTCCTTCTTCACTCTGACTAGTCCATCCGTCCGTCAGGTCACCTTCCCTACACTCCTCCTTCCTTTGTCCATTGTCGTCCTCGACAATCGTCATCCCTGCCTTCGTCGTTCTGAAGCTACACCTACATTCTGTTGTCGGACCAGCTGTTGAGCCAAACCCACTATCTGCGGGGGCGAACCATACTGGGAGCACTATGCTCTGAGCAGCCTACTGCTACTCACTAGCGCGCATGCCACATGACAACGTCTTTCAAATTGGGCTAGGTACACCCATATTCTCTCTATGGCGTGTACCTTCCCCTACTCTCCCATACTGTCACCTTCCACTATTCGGTACGCCATGATCGAGGTCTCTTACCTTCCAGATCATTACCAGCGCCCACCTTCCTCCTTCAGGGGTGTCCGTGGTGTTGGGGACCTGACCTAGGACGGCTGTCTCTCTCACATCTTCCAACTCATTTTCCTTTCTTTCAATAACATGTCATGGTCGGCGTCCCGGTCTCCCAGACCTCCTCAACTCTTAGATCCCTACCGGATCTCACACTTTCCTTTGGTCCAGCAGACCTTCCCTTACCCGGACCTGTTGCATTTTACTTTGGCATATTATACATTAAACAACTTTATAATATCACAAGTACCCATTTTTATATTTTTTTTTCATTTTCTTTTGCTTCTAAAACCAACATACAACAAAAAACATTGCATGTCTTCTTTCTCCCCCCCTTCCTTGGACCTGAACACTCCTCCACTTCTCCGTATCCCCGTTCTGTCAAGTTTCAAATCAGCAAATAACATCCTGTAAGAGGAACATACTAAAAACAAACTCAGCACATAAAACATTTTTTTTTCTAAACTAGAAGTGTTCTCCAGAACCTGCACTACAGTGCACCGAACTCTCGACAGTCTACTTCACTACGCAGTGGCTAGTAGTGAGGGACCCCACAGCCGTGGAGCCCCCGGGGATACTGAGGGTGTCCATTCAAGTCCTCTTCTTTTCCATGACGGCCTCTCCTTGAGTGTGGAGCAGGTTCCACACTTCCTGCTCCCAGGCCTTCTTCTTCCTGATCACCTCCGCTACCCACACGGAGGGAACAGCACGGGCCCTGGAGTCCGGTGGGCGGGACTCCGCTGAAAAAGACCACAAGACAGAAACGGCCGAAAATTTCTGTGGCTCAGCAGCTGCTTGGGTCAGGTGGCAAATGGGGACAACCGGGTCCTCGGGGGCTGGAATCACAGGGCCCGCTAAGTCGGTCGCAGCAGACTCCAGCAGCGGCATAACCGCGGCCTCAGGACAGGCCGCATCCACTACTTCAAACGGAGCCGGAGTAACGGCCGATTTCAACGATGCAGCTGCTATTAGCATGGAAAGCGCAGCAGCGTCTTCTTTGGGTGAGCTCTGCACTGGTGACTCCGGGCGGGGTAGTTCGGGGACATGAGCAGGGGCCTCGCTCAGCTCCGCATGCACCACGGGGCCCGTGTTAACTAGGCCTTCCGGTGCGCAGGGGGCCGCGTGCTGCAGCAGAATGGTGGGGGCCGCTTGCGGAGGCACTGGTAGGGCCGGGGGTACTCTCACCTTCCCCGGCGCTGCGGCCTCCGTCCCATCATCACGCGGTTTCCCCCGCAGCCTCCGTTCCTTGCTCCACTGTCCTGCGGGCCTTCCCTCTGGACTCGGGGGCTCCGCTGAGAAGTCCTCTGCTGGTATTGGTGGCGGCCGTTCTCGCTGACTCCGCTCAGGCTCCGCTCCCCGGCTCAGCATCCCGCTGCCTGCCCGTGGTTCTGAAGATGACTTCTGGTGCAGCTCCATCTCTTGCTGCCATTGCCACTCTAGGCAGCCGATGCCCCGACACCCGCAGCGTCTCATACCGTCCGTTGGGCAGCACTCGAATGGCGTCAGACAGCCGCAGCCAAGTTTTTCTTCTGTGCCACTCCTCCTGCTGGGTGGGGCGTCGGCAAGCCTTTCCACCCATCTGCCAGGGTCCAGTACATGGGAGCGTTGGCCTCCGGGCACATACTGCTGTCCACGGGGGTACGTTGGAGGGGGCCCCAGTCCATTCAACATGACTGCAAACACTCGGACCTCTCCTCTGCGCTGTAGTAATGCCGCCATCTTGTGCAGCACCTGATGCCGCCCCGGAACTTCTGTCAGCACCACTGAGTCACCACAGCGCTCCCAATTGGTAATCCACAGGTAAGCCAATTGTAATCCACAGGTATTTATAATCCAAGCAGCACAGTCCAAGTCCTTCTCCATCCTTTAAGGCAGGCCTGCCGCAAAAGATGATGTATTAGCGGCGGCGATCCTGCCGACTACGCCAAATGTAGGGGTCGGTGGGCTGAGCTGGGGGGGGGTGGTCCCTCTTCTTACTGCGCAGAGATAAAAACAGAGACACGATGGAGGCAGATTCTGGGTGCAACAGGTCCAAGTTTATTTCTCACTTGCCGTCCGCCTGACGGCCTCAGAAGCACACTGCACTTCCTTTACCTCACGGCCCTTGTCGGCCCTCCATTTCCAGAGCCGCTTCTCACACCGTACTTTATACTAGGGACGTGTCTGCACACACCTTCCCCTCCTCACTCGTCGACGCTCCTGACAGGTCCGTCACTGTGGCCGCCTTAGGCCAGTAAACCAACAGCGCTTCCACTGATCAGTCGTCGTGTCAAATACGGTGTCTCACACCCAGTGCCTCGTCCCTTCTGCGGTTCTTCCTGTTAGGACCACCCCCCTGATGTTCTCTCTCCTCAGTCCCCCTGGTTTAGATTCTCCTCACAGCGCAGAGACTGTCGCAGTCCTCCTGTCACTGGAGCTCCCCCTGGGGACTGGAACCTTCTGGAACTCTCCCTCAGTATTTATAGCTCACCCGGTTCCTTGAAACTGTCACTGTCACCACGCCCCCCATGACCAACGGTTTCTAAAGCCCTAAGCTGTTGTCAAGTCCTTTGCTCACACTCCTCCCTGCCATCTAATGGTCAACCCAAGGTACTGCACGTCCACTACACTTTCCTAGTTGTTTCCCCACTGTAATAACTGACACCTACCTACACTGTGCAAACCTTTCCTTCTTCACTCTGACTAGTCCGTCCATCCGTCAGGTCACCTTCCCTACACATGTACAGGGTCAAAAGTATAGCCAATGCAGCTGCACCCTGCAGGTGGAAGGGGGCCCTTGTAGGACTGTAATAATGAGGGCCTATTGCTCGGTGCCCGAGGCTCCATGGGGCCCATGACCAGAATGACCTCATCATATGCAGCGTATCACGCAGGGAGTTATCCTGCAACACTGCTGCCTACAAGAGAAAATGGCAGCGGAGTTACAGGATCCCATCCTCAGCGTTCTGACCGGCGCTTTCTCGGTGACACAGGTGCCCACGGCTTGACTACATCGCATACAAGGCGCGCCTGTGTCAATTAGAAAGTTGCCAGTGATGAAGAAAGAAGCGATGCTGCAGAGGAACGAAAAGGGAGGTGTGTGTGTGTTTTTTTCAATACATGGGGAGATGACAATTACGGCAGTGGAGAGAGGATAATTATGGGAGTGGGGAGATGAAAATGATAGGAATGGGCAGAGGACAATGATGGGAGTGGGAGAAAGGACAAGGATGGGAGTGGGGAGAGGACAATGATGGGAGTGGAGGAGAGAAAAAAGATGGGAGTGAGGGAGAGGACAATGATGAGAGTGGGGAGAGGACAATGATGGGAGTGGCAGAGAGGACAATGATAGGGGTGGGGGAGAGGACGATGAGGGATGTGGGGGAGAGAACAATGAGGGATGTGGGGGAGAGGACTATCCTAGTGGTGGGGAAGATCACAATGAGAGATGTTTGGGACAGGACAATGAGGGGAGTGAGCGAGAGGACAATGAGGGAGGTGAGGGATTGACATGGGAGAAAGGGGGACTTTTGTTGGCAGGAAGAACGCTGAGTAAAATAGATTTTTTCACTAAGTTTTTTTTTACAAGTTTTTGTTCCATATTTCCCCCCACTCATTAGTATGGGTGAAATACGTTGTAAAAATTGACATTATGCAGATTGTAATCTGCAGCAAATCTGCAAGGAAAAAATAAGCAACATGTGCATGAAACTTCAGGGATCTCATTCACTTTGCTTGTATTGGAAAACCTTGCATATTTTCCACAACAAAAACATGTAATTTCCACATAGCCTTACAGTTTATTAGGAGAATTAAAGAGACTGAAAAATTCATATTTATTAGGTGGCGGAAATCATAGTTAATGGGGGGCACAGTGCTGCTTATAATTTGATATTTTGATCAATGCGTTAATAATAGCATATTAATGGTGGGGTACATATCTGTATTCAATGACTGATGGAGCAGCTAGTGACCAGAAGACCAGTCCATCAGCTCCTCCATCAGAAAAGAAGCTTTCCCATGCTCCATCAGCAGTCATTGCCTTATATATCTATCAAGAGAGGACACTATGAAATAAAAAAAGAAGGACTCTATATAAATCTGATATTTAAGGGACGGAGCTGTTGTAACAAGAGAGGGCACTATGTAATAAGGGATGGTAATAAACATAATAAAGGAGACTATGTAATATATATACGTGTGTTGCTATATATATATGAAGCTTTGTCACCATAAAAGGCGGGGGCCCAGACACATTTCTTGCACAGGGCCCCAAGCTGTCAATTTCCGCCCCTGCTAGTGTAAGTCCACTTTGTACTTAACTTACAAATGTTGCCTATTTTTTACATACAGTATGTGCCTTATCTGTCAGTGGTAGCAGGATACCTTGTCATGTCTCTGCTAGTATGAATGTAATAATAGTACTGTAGAAATATACTGTCTGATATTCCTTGAAACTTAAGAATTATATTATGAGGTTTACTATTTTTAAAGTGCTTAACAGAAAAAAAGACATTTTTAAGGTTTAGGTTTCTGTTGACGCTGACACTACAACCTGCAGTACTACTTAGTTTACACCAAGTATCAGATGAGACCGACTTCCTTTTACATAGGAAGTGGTGCTTAAAAAGTCAGAGCAATGTTCCAAGGCAAGAACGGAAAGGCTCAGTTGAGTAAGTAAATGACACAATACAATGTTACATGTGCAGCGATCAAGTAGAGAAACTGCTTGTTTCCCACAACTAAAAAGCTGCGGACTAAACACATCAAGTATCACACCCATCATCTATTCCAAGGTACGTTACCCATAAAATTCATACTTTACTGTTCTATTACGTCTGAGTCAAGTAGATGCAAGAGTGCTTTATGGTAGCCATTTCTCTCAGCAGTGAGGAAAGTAATTCATTTGACTTGTATAACACATATAAAGGAATAATAAAATCTGTCTGAACAAATTAATAAGAGAAGCACAATCAGCAAAAATCCTAGTCTGCTGACCTTAGCACATCCTAATAAACATGCTGCCCCTGGCTATTTTTTTGCCTTTCTCTCATGAATTCTGCATGTGCTGCCTTGATTTTTTTCTATCTATCTATCTATCTATCTATCTATCTATCTATCTATCTATCTATCTATCCTTCTGTCTGTCTATGCATCTGCCTAATTCACATCTAAAGCACTCAGTAAGTGGGCTAAAACTATCTGCATCATGTTTATGTATCTATTGTGTACAGCTCATACTAGCCAGAATCCAGGTACCTAGGCTTACATCCAACTTAGGGACTAAAGTTCATCAAATACATTTCAGCTGCCCATGTTCAAGCCAGGACAATTTTTACTTCTGTGCCCGGCATCCTCGGCATGTCCTCTTGTGGTTACTTGGCTCCTCTATGCACTCCATGGCTAATAGGGACCCATTTAAAAAAAAACTATGTGCAGTTTTTGAGGTGGCCCTGTGTATATGAAAGTGCAATCTGCTGAGCTTTCATATAATGCTAAACAAGTTGTATTTTGGTACATATCAGCTAGACGGAGGCCAAAAGGACTTATGATTGTCCTTCAACTGGTAAATTGAGGCCTGTGTGGGAGACAGGGTCCCGGTCGAGTGTCCGGGTCGCAACCAAGGGGACCGTTACCTGGGTTCCGGGGGAAACTGTTTCCGGGGGACAGAGTTCGGGGACGGATCATTGTGACAGACAGATGGGCTGAGGGAGGGACCAGTATAAAGGCGGAGGGGAATTCCCAGGACGATGAGTCAGCAGAACGACACAGAAGGAACAGGAGATTGTGGGAGCGACTGAGAGCCAGAGCGACTCACCAGAGCCAGAAAGGAGGCCAGAGAAAGGAGGGATACTTCCCCTGGACATCAGTGGGATGGCGCCGAGACGACCGTCCGAGAACCGCTGCCCCGCTACCTTCTTCCAGCCTGCGGCTGCGGCCTGCCCGCGGTCCTTCGCGGCCGTTGCCGCCCTGCTCCAGCCCGCGGCCACTGCTGCCCCAGTTCAACCCGCGGTCGCTGCCGCCTCCCTGTCAGGACTCTGAACATTTTTACCTTTTTGCATTACTGCCCTTTTCCAAGATGGTGTCCTTGGTCTCATGTGCATTGTGTCCTCCTGCTATAAAACTCCACCCCAGCCTTCAGTCTGTGCTTGAGTATTCTGCCTTGCATCCAGCGCCTGACCTCTGATTGCTCCCTGGCTATATACCATCTCCTGTGAACCTGTGTGGTGATCCTGCTACTCTGCTCTGAGTTCCTGCTGCATACTCCAGTTTCCAGAACTCTTCTTCCTCTGCTGCTCGTGTTTCACTTCCATCTGCATTTGCTGGACATGTAAGCTGTTCCTGCTCTGCAAGAGCCTGAGACTATTTTCCAGGCCTCCCTGGTCAAGCTAAGATAAGATTTGAACTGCCTTTTAAGCTTACCTATCTGTGTCTGGACTGAGACAAGGATTTATTCATGCCAAGTATCCTCAAGAATAACTGTGCTTCATAGACTTTTTTGCTTGATTGCATTTTCCTCTGAAGTTCCTATAGACTGCTAAGCTGCTTCTTATATTTTCTCCAAGTGTTGTGGACTTGAGTTTCTTTCTGCATCTGTTGTATCACCGTGTGTTAATATATACGTTACCACTTCTAAAGCTGTGTCCTGTAGTCATCTTGTTCCACGCACAGAGTCTCCTGAGTTATCCCCTATAATTATTACACTCCACTTAGCCCGCGGCTGCGGCCTACCCGCGGCCACTGCAGTCTCGCTCCAGCTTGCGGCTGCGGCCTGTTCCCCGTCACCTGCAGCCGCACTGTTCTCACCAGTGGCCGCGGCAAGTACAGTACCGCCAGCGGCCGCCACTGTCCCGCTCCGGTCCGCAGCAGGGGCCGGGCCTCTGCTGACTGCGGACTCTCCATCGCAGCCGTTAGCTGCTCAGGTGGCCTGTCATTCGCCACCATACATCGCTGCCGCTTGCCCCAGGCCAGGGACTGCGGCCCTACTGGAGCGCCCCCAGGGTCTCGCCAGTGCGGCGGAGGGTACATGGAGCCGGGCCCGGTGGATCTCAATGGGAGTTGTCACAGTAGCTGTGACCCGGTCCGTGGCCCTGGGCGTCCATTGTAAAAGGGGGAAATGTTGAGTGTGCGGATTATGATTAAAGTTTATTAGTGAATGATTCGTGACGCCACCTGTGGTGTTCGGCAATGAAGATGTTAAGACGACGCTGCAGACAGATCCTCTGGGACAGATGGTGTGGTGCAGCAATGATGGTGTATCCCTCCACAGGCAGGGCTGTAGTCCCAGGGCAGTGTAGATGGAGAGATTGTGAGGAGAGGAGAGCGGTGTCATGTTAAGCACAGAGATGTAGCAGTACTGAGTGGGTTGGCGCAGGAATAAGCGGAGGACACCAGGGCATGTAGTTCCAAAGCTTTACTCACAGTCTGTTGTGGATACAGGTGCCTGCCTCGGTGCCGTGTCCTCCAGGTCAGGGGCTCAGCCAACCTCCAGGCAAGATGAAGTACTCCGTTCCAACACTCCGCCAACATAATTGCCTTTTCTTAACGTCTCCCTTTTGCGCCTATAGTGAAGTACTCTCAGTACTGAGTTACACTGGAGTTCCTCCTGTCAGATGTTCCTATGAACTCTACTTGTACGGCAGACAGCTGTAGCCTGCTTCGGGGACTCCTTGCTACTAAGTCCCAGCTCACTCTCGTTGCTGTTGTGCCCCCAAGTCTTGTGTGGGAATAAAGTGGTGACAACTTCTATTCCTCCGGTGTCTGCTGCAGTACCATTAGTATCCATACAACCTCGGGGACCGGACCCCGGCCATGTGCTGTGAACTTGGGAAGGGTTCTGCTCTAACCCTAATCCTTAGTCCTCCTCTCCTTATGCTCCATACTAATCCTTCTTTCTTATGGAGAGAGTCAGTTCCTTCAAAGTCTCTTTCTTGTGCCAGCGGACCCAGGTCACTGAGATCGGCTGCAGCATTCCTTCATCCATCCCACTCAGGGGATCTTCACTCTTCCACTGACTCTGTCAGACTGACCAAATCCTAAACTCTTTCCGCTCTTTTGGTGCCAACTATCTCCACCCGCCTCCCAGCCTGCTTTGTGTTCCAAGCAGGGAGCCACCAAAGGGTGCTTTGCTACACTACTATGTTGTGTGGTATGCAGGTGTTGGAGTGTGGTCAGGAGTCTCCACCTTACCTGAATGGTGGGGTACCACACCTCAGGAGGAGATGCAGTACCTCTGTGGCGACTGAACCCTCAGGGGCGCCACATACCCCCCGTTAAACACAGCACGTCAGCGGGCTGTAAGTGAAACAAAGTTAGACAAACAAAGGAACATACAAAAATTTTTGAAATGCTTGATAAACAATTCTTATCTAAACTTCCCAATGTGGGAGGCACTCACTCTTGAACGTTGCAAACAATTTAACAGACTATCTATAATTACCTAATTTTAAAGTGCTATGGAAGTAAACTCACTACCATTTCAAGTACTATTATCAACACATTTTTCTTCTCTTTGTCTTTCCCATTTTCTTTTACTGTCTCTACTAGACTAGGGTGACAACCGTTGATGCCTGGTTCGTCACCTGCATTCAAATCTTTATTCAAAATTTTACATCTTTATTCTCTGAATTCTATAAAATATCCATTCCTAATCAAATGCCTAAATACTACTATCAAATAATCTCTCTATAAAATCTGCAACTTTTTTATAAGACACATCATACAATGCTTCACATTAAGACATCAATAATTCTTGCACATGCTGGACACCATTCCCAGCCGGGATCTCTTGCAGTGTCCTTGGATTGGAGCTATGCTCCACGATGAGGTAGTTCTTATTCATAAAAGAACTATGTAAAACCAAGAGAGGGCACCTTAAGAGGTGTAACTATTTACAACACAGTTTGTGGATCACTCATTGTTCATGATCTCTGCAGTTCAATAAAAAGTATGCTGCCAACGTAATTAGGCAAAAACTTGTAAAACCAAAGAAAACATGATAGCAAAAAGAAGGCACAACGGTGCAAATACCCTCCTGGATAACAATTAGTTAGGAACTGGAGTGTTTGTTTTTGGGGATCCCCTCCTGGGGTGGTAGAAGCGGGTCGCTTTGGCTGCTTCCAGGGGAGAACTGAAGGGCTTCCTTTTCTTGTTGATTGTCCACAAATTGTAGGTATTCCTTCTCCTAAGGGGTTAAGTTGGTGGTTGCCGGTGCAGATGAAATGGTAACAGTAGTAACTGCTGTCTGTGAGGGTAGCATTTCAGCTGCTGCTGGTGGTAGCTCTGCTGACAATGATTCCGCAGGGGTTGTAATGGGTACCAATAGATGTTGTTTCCCAGTTTCAGGTGGTACCACAGTTAGCACTGCTGCTGCCTTGATTTTTGGTCAGACAGCTGGTGCCATTTTTGCCTGTGGCTGCTTGTAGGGTGAGATGCGGGAATCATGAATCTCTGGAAGAGGGAACCCATGATGCATATTAACACCCATCAGCTGCTCAGACTCCTCCGCTGAGATCAGAAGATGTCGAATGGGGCGCGCTTGTTCCAGCCTTACTCTTTTCAGCAGGGTCTTCTTCCATTTCCCCATCGCAGTCAGCTTAGTGCTTTTGAATTGAGAACACAGCTCGTCCATCTGTCCCATGCGGAGTTCGAGCAGGTCGGCCGCAGTGCGTGAAAACTCAGGGGGTAACCCGTTGGCCGGGGCGACGGTCATACCTGGAGTCTCCCGGCGATGCACGATGTTCACTCGAGTTGCCCGCCCCAAGATCGTAGACGATGGCGGGGCAGATGGCGGCTCCAGGTCCGTTGGGGCCTCCAGTGGGACCTGCGCAGCCGCGCTAGGTCCAGGCAGGAGTCCAGCTTCTTCCTGCTCAGCTCCTGGGCCCTCCGGTACCTCCTCCGGGCAGGCGGTGCTCAGCGGCAGTTGCAGCAGTGAAATGGTGACAGGTACTGCCGATGGCATCGCAGTTCCACAGGTGCAGCCGGAGGGAGGACCAGGGCATCCTCGGTGGGTACCGGTGGTGCAGGTACCGCGGGTGTAGGTGCCGGTGATATAGCAGCGGCGGCGGGTACCGGTGGTGAGGGTACCGGTGATGGAGGTACCGATGCTTTAGGCCCCTCCTGGGCACGCTGTCAGTTAAGAGCCCAGAGAGCCTCCTGTCTCAGCCGCAGGCGGTGTGTCAGCTGGGCAATCTCGTCCTCCAGCTGCTGGCGATTCATTGTCGGAGCAAGGTTGGAGCCTTCAGCCATTGCGCCGGGGAAGTTCAGCTCAACCTTCTCGCTCTCATCGGGCCTCCTTCCTTCTTCCAATATGGCGTTCTCTCCTTTTTCCTCCTTCTTCCCGGGTTTCTTTACCGCCACCGGCTCTCGCTCCTCCTTCTGGGGGCGGCGTCTTCTTCCTACTCCTCCATACCAAGCCAGTATACGAACCCCTCTGGGGGCGGGCCATGTTGCTGTAGCATAGAAGTTTAGGCAGGGGAGGCCCAGGACAGTTCGCGGTCTTTTCTTAGGACCACCCATGGTGTCACGCCCTTCTTCACCGCAACAGCGGCCATTTTGAGAGTCCATTTTACAGTCTATTAATTTGGTTATTCTGCACATTTTCAGCAATGTTTAGGTCCAATAAATCTTCGGCACACACAACCCGGTGGCACCGGGCTTCGTCATCCTGTTCGTGACGCCAGAAAATGGAGCGCCCCCAAGGTCTCGCCAGTGCGGCGGAGGGTACTCGGAGCCGGGCCCGGTGGATCTCAATAGGAGTTATCACGGTAGCTGTGACCCGGTCCGTGGCCCTGGGCATCCATTGTAAAAGGGGGAAATGTTGAGTGTGCGGATTATGATTAAAGTTTATTAGTGAATGATTCGTGACGCCACCTGTGGTGTTCGGTAAGGGAGGTGTTAAGACGACGCTGCGGACAGATCCTCTGGGACAGATGGTGTGGTGCAGCAAAGATGGTGTAGCCCTCCACAGGCAGGGCTGTAGTTCCAGGGCAGTGTAGATGGAGAGATTGTGAGGAGAGGAGAGCGGTGTCGTGTTAAGCACAGAGATGTAGCAGTACTAAGTGGGTTGGCGCAGGAATAAGCGGAGGACACCAGGGCATGTAGTTCCAAAGCTTTACTCACAGTCTGTTGTGGATACAGGTGCCTGCCTCGGTGCCGTGTCCTCCAGGTCAGGGGCTCAGCCAACCTCCAGGCAAGATGAAGTACTCCGTTCCAACACTCCACCAACATAATTGCCTTTTCTTAACGTCTCCCTTTTGTGCCTATAGTGAAGTACTCTCAGTACTGAATTACACTGGAGTTCCTCCTGTCAGATGTTCCTATGAACTCTACTTGTACGGCAGACAGCTGTAGCCTGCTTCGGGGACTCCTTGCTACTAAGTCCTGGCTCACTCTCATTGCTGTTGTGCCCCCAAGTGTTGTGTGGGAATAAAGTGGTGACAACTTCTATTGCTCCGGTGTCTGCTGCAGGACCATTAGTATCCATACAACCTCGGGGACTGGACCCCGGCCATGCGCTGTGAACTTGGGAAGGGTTCTGCTCTAACCCTAATCCTTAGTCCTCCTCTCTTTAGGTTCCATACTAATCCTTCTTTCTTATGGAGAGAGTCAGGCTTTCCTTCAATGTCTCTTTCCTGTGCCAGCGGACCCAGGTCACTGAGGTCGGCTGCAGCATTCCTTCATCCATCCCACTCGGGATCTTCACTCTTCCACTGACTCTGTCAGAGTGACCAAATCCTAAACTCTTCCCGCTCTTTTGGTGCCAAGTAACTCCACCCGCCTCCCAGCACGCTTCGTGTTCCAAGCAGGGAGCCACCAAAGGGTGCTTTGCTACACTACTATGTTGTGTGGTATGCAGGTGTTGGAGTGTTGTCAGGAGTCTCCACCTTACCTGAATGGTGGGGTACCACACCTCAGGAGGAGATGCAGTACCTCTGTGGTGACTGAACCCTCAGGGACGCCACACAACCGTCCAAGGACTACGCCCGAGCCTGTGGGACCCCATTGTCATCAGCGCGCCGGAGTGCACGAAGTCTTCATCATCGCCTCCGCAACTGGGCCCAGCAACTACTACGCCGAAAGACCACCAACCCGGACGGAGAGGGACGTCTGGACAGCTAAGTTGACTTTATAATTAAGCACCCATAGTCGGCCTTACCGTGGCCCTATAGTGACCGGCTGTTGCCGGAAGTAGTCGTGTTCTACCCATTTGTGTGTGCTTGTATAGAACCCCCTGCGAGGGAAACCCGTGTTACCCCTTTTGGTGATCAGGCCGGGACTGAGGAAAGTTCCCTCTGGTCTTATAAACGTTAATATAGAAAGCACCTAACTGTCTCGCGACTCGTCACTGCATCCTGCGTACCTACAATCACCACATTTGGCGTAGTTGGCAGGATGCAGTCACCGAGCGCGGACAACGGGGGCCCCTGGCAAAGCATTTCTGTGGGGGCTATGCTAAGCAATCTACCCAGGTTCTCCAGCAGCAATACTATGCTGTGGAATTGGATGGAGCGAATGCGTGGGTTATTCAGGATGCATCCGCTTACCCCTGACTTAGAGGCAGAAGTGGCCCTGATGGCGTTGGACGGGGAAGCCCGGGATACCGTAATGTTGAGGCCCCGGGGGCAGCGAAACACCTTCGTTAGGGTGTTACAGATCTTAGAAGAGACCTATGGGGACCCGACCGATGTGGGGGAACTGAGAACCCTGATGTTTGGACGCATGCAGAAAGAGGGGGAAATAGTGACCCAGTATATGAATGTTTTGCAGGAACTGTTTTTAGCCATTGAAAGGAAGGATGGAGTCGGCATGGGGACCGTGGACGTAACATTACGTGACCT
The DNA here is from genome assembly GCF_039654945.1 of Dendrobates tinctorius. Lineage (NCBI taxonomy): Eukaryota > Metazoa > Chordata > Amphibia > Anura > Dendrobatidae > Dendrobates > Dendrobates tinctorius. The sequence goes on from NW_027361913.1 coordinate 2,972,800, forward strand.
GTTAGTGACCGGGTTATGAGACACCCTGACAAGACAGGCTTTGCGAGAGCGGGTGCGAGTGGACCCACATCTGACCTTTTCAGAGATAGGGAAGGAGGCACGGGTTCGGGAACAGGAGCAAGCGTTGATGGTCCCCATGGGGATGGCTCGGAGTATCGAAGCATCCGTAAGCACTCTGAGCGAACCCCACTGGGTACAAGAGGTGAAGCGAGAGATGCAGAGTATTAAAGGTGAACTGGCCGAAGCCAAGAAAGCGGCCACAAGGAGTCGGCCAGGGCCGGGTAAGGGGGGCATGAACCATCGCGGCCCCCACCCAAGTCGGTCCCCACGACCATTCGCCTGTTACGATTGTGGAAAATTTGGATGCTCCGCCCGAGAGTGCCCACGTTCCAGGGGAGACTCGCCCCGCTGGTCAAGAAGAGCAGAGGACCCTGAGCCGTGGAGATGCCGCCTGGAGCTGGAGCCCATCACACGGGATGGAGGGAGTCATGAAGACCTGGTCGCGCGGTGCCCAGTGGTATGGGCAGAGATTGAAGGCCGTGCCGTGCGATGCCTAGTGGACACGGGATCGCAGGTTACAACCATGCCAGAGACTTATTTTCGGCAGCATTTTCCCGAAGCAGTGAGACCTCAGTGGGGGACAGTGATAAAGTTGGTAGCCGCCAACCAGCTACCAGTTCCTGTCGTCGGAGTAGCGTGGATGCAGATTTCGATAAGCAGCAAATCACTCGGCCGCCAGGGAGTGGTCCTGACCCAGGGAGACACAAACAGCAAACATCCGGTTATTCTGGGTATGAACATACTACGAGAGTTCGGCAACCTCCTCCTCAACGAACTCACACAAGAGACTCTGAGCCACTGGGGTTCTCGCACGGCCCAAGAGCAGGTCTTCCAGTGGTTGGTGCGGGAGGCACGAGTGCTCCAGGAGTGCCGGGAGGGTGAGGCGCTGGGCATGGTCATCGCGCCGGTGGCCCCCCACTCAAGCTTCCTCCAGGGCAGATGGTGGTAGCTCTGTCGATCCGCGCCCCGATGCCACTGAAGGGCGTGGAGGTGCAGGTGGAACCATGTTACTAGGAGCGCCTGAACTCTGGCATACTGGTAGCCCACTCCCTGGCCACAGTGCGGGAGGGGACCGTCCTGGTGCATTGTGTCAACCTGGAAGACCAAGATATCGCCCTGAAGCCCTGGGCCAAAATGGCCAAACTAGTGAGGCCTTTGGAGGAGATGCTGCCGGACCCCGCGGTTCCATAGAAGGTGCAGCCCGAAGATCCTTGGGCAGTAACGGTACGAACCCAACAGACTTCCTCAACCCAGGAGAAAGGTCAAGTCATCCTGGAGAGAATGCGGGCTGAACTTTCCGGCTTAACGCCAGCCCAGCTTCTCCAAGTAGAGTCACTTCTTGGACAATTTTACAGTGTCTTCACCAGCCACGAGGACGACTTCAGATGTACCACGGTCATCACGCATGGGATCCCCACGGCAGGAGCGGCCCCCATCCGGGAGCGATATCGGCAAATACCACCGCAGCTATAACAGGAATTGAAAACTGTGTTAGCCCAAATGCTCCGGAAGGGGGTCATACGAGAAAGCCAAAGCCCTTGGGCGGCCCCTATTGTCCTGGTTCGGAAAAAAGATGGCACTTTGCGTTTTTGCGTGGATTATAGGAAGTTGAACACCAGCACTATTAAGGATTCGTATCCACTGCCCCGCATAGAAGAGTCTCTGTCCACCCTGGGGAGCGCGACATACTTTTCAACCCTTGACCTGGCCAGTTGTTACTGGCAAGTGCCGATGTCAGTGGAAGACAGGGCCAAGACTGCATTCATCCTTCCCATCGGACTGTTCAAGTTCAATCGGATGCTGTTTGGGCTGGCCAACGCCCCAGGAACGTTTCAGCGGTTGATGGAGCGGTGTCTAGGAGACCTCAACTTTGAAGCCACGTTGATATACCTGGATGATATTATCATGTATTCTGCCACGTTCGAGGACCACCTGAAGCGGTTTGGGCAGGTGCTCGGCCGGCTTCAGAAGTACGGGTTAAAGGTAAAGCCCCAGAAATGCCACTTGTTCCGCACCCAGATTGAAAACCTGGGGCATACCGTCTCGGCAGAGGGCATCCGACCATCCCTGGAAAAGGTTGCTGCCATCCAGGGGTGGCCTACCCCCGAGACGGTGAAGGACGTGCGGGCCTTCTTGGGGTTGGCCGGCTACTACCATCGGTTCGTGAAGAATTTTGCATGCCGAGCTCGAGCTCTGCAAGACCTGCTGAAGGGGGCTCCCGCCGGGGCGAATAGACGGAAGATCCAGTGGCAGCATCCGCAAGAGGATGCGTTTCAAGATCTCAAAGCTGCTCTCTCAGACGCCCCGGTATTGGCATATGCGGATTTCTCGCAACCATTTGTCCTGCATACCGACGGGAGCCTCCAGGGATTAGGAGCTGTATTGTCACAGGTGCAGGACGGCCGGGACAAAGTGATCACCTACGGTAGCCGGTCACTGCACGACTCAGAACGCAACCTGGACAATTACAGCTCCTTTAAGCTCGAGCTCCTTGTGGTAGTGTGGGCAATGACGGAGCGATTCGCAGAGTACCTGGCGGGCTCCGAAGTAGTAGTGCGGACTGATAACAACCCGTTAGCCCATTTGGAGAATGCCAAACTGGGGGGCCCTAGAGCAGCGGTGGGTGGCTCGGATGGCCAAATTCAATTATAAAATCATCTACAAACGGGGAGCTTAAAACGCGCACGCTGACGCGCTCTCCAGAATCCGACACACCACCCCAGGAAGAAGTCGAGATGACGAATTAGAAGCAGACGAGATGCCATTCGCCCTGACCACCGCCGCGCTTACAGTCAACACGCAAGAAGCGCCTCATACGGGACTCCTAGGAGGGATGCTGGAACAGCCCCGCGACAAATGGATTCAGCAGCAACAGGAAGATACAGAAGTTGGACTCCTACGCCGATGGGTGGCCACCGGTAAATTGCCCACGGGCTCACAGAGACAGACTTTGACCCAAGATATGTTGCTGATGTTGTGCCAGTGGGAAAAACTAGTCATCAAAAAGGGACTTTTATATCGAAAAGCCATGTCACGAACCACGTCAGCTACGATATGGCAGGTGATCGTGCCTGGAGCACATCTTAACCAACTGGCCCGGGAAGCCCATGAGAAGGGGGCTCATTTTGGTGCTCAAAAGACTTTACAATGGTTGCAGCAGATAGCGTACCACCCACGCTTGCACGCTGCTGTAGAAGAAGTTTGCCGAACCTCCCGCCCGTGCGAGCTCGCTAAACCCCCTGCGCAATGAGCCCCGGTGCAAACTATTGTAACATCAGCCCCTCTGGAGCTTCTTACGGTGGACTATCTGACCATAGGTCCTGCCTATCAGGGGTATGAACATTGTCTCATTATGGTGGACCATTTCACCAAGTTCGTCGTGGTCACCCCCACTCGAGACCAGACAGCAGAGTCAGCCGCCTACGCGATTTGTAAAAACTTTATCCAAGTGTACGGCTGCCCGTAACGAATACATTCGGACCAAGAAGCGTGCTTCCTAGGAAGAGTCATGGAAGAACTACATCATCTCTACGGTATCGATAAGTCTCAGACTACACCATACCACCCGCAGGGAAACGGAGCCTGCGAACGATTCAATCGGACACTAATCCAAATGCTGCATTCCCTGGAGAGCGACCGAAAGGCCCGCTGGCCTGAATACGTCCCTGAGCTGGTGTGGGTATATAATAACCGGGTGCACCGAGTGACTGGTTACACCCCCTACTCATTGCTGTTTGGACGGGAAGACAAAGGAATCACTGAAGAGGAGTTAAACCCGGAGGAACCTCTAACCTGGACCAGAGTTTCCTCGTGGGTCTGAAACCACCGGCACCGGCTGCAGACCCTCCACCGAATCGTCCATACAAAGCTCCAGGATCTAGAACACCCGGGGGGAGCGCTGCCCCCACCAATTGACTTCCAAGCTGGGGATCGGGTACTCGTACTAGATCAACGCCTCCAAAACAAGTTAGAACCATGGTGGGAGGAGAACCCGTACCGAGTGTTGCGCCGGATAAGCCCTGACGGGCCTGTGTATGAAATACAGTCGGAAAGAGACGGTGCACCTCTCACTCGTACTGTGCACCAAAATATGTTGCACCCCTGTGCGTCCACTGATCCCATGCGACCCGAGCCGATCACTCAGGTCCCCAACCCCCGTCAACGGTCTGGGACCTGGATGACGAAGAGGACTTCCCAGCCACATACGCGGGCTCTCCAAGTAATGACATTGCAGCGGATCCAGTTAGCCTGCCAGAATCAACCAACTCACCACCATCCACCACCCCAGAAAGCTCCACCCCGGTCGAAATTAGACGCTCCGAGCGGTCAACAGCTGGCAAACCCCATGAACGTTACGAAAAGGACCAGTTCGTATGGTGAATAGAACTGTCGTCTCCAAAGACTAACTCGAGTCTACTATAGCCCTTGCCCGAGGACTGGCGAGCATACAGGGTGGGGGAGTGTGGGAGAGAGGGTCCCTGTCAAGTGTACGGGTCGCAAACAAGGGGACCGTCACCTGGGTTCCGAGGGAAACTGTTTCCGGGGGACAGAGTTCGGGGACGGACCGTTGTGACAGACAGATGGGCTGGGGGAGGGACCAGTATAAATGAGGGGAATTCCCGGGTCGATGAGTCAGCAGAACGACACAGAAGTTGCAGGAGATCGTGAGAGTGACTGAGAGCCAGAGCGACTCACCAGAGCCAGAAAGGAGGCCAGAGACAGGAGGGATACTTCCCCTGGACATCAGTGGGACGGTGCCGAGACGACCGTCCGAGAACCTCTGCCCCGTGTCGACCAGCGGCCACCGCTGCCTTCTTCCAGCCCGTGGCTGCGGCCTGCCGGCGGTCCTTCGCGGCCGTTGCCGCCCTGCTCCAGCCCGCGGCCACTGGGGCCTCAGTTCAACCCGCTGCCGCCTCCCCACAGCCCGCGGCTGCGGCCTACCCGCAGTCACCCGCGGCTGCTGCGGTCTCGCTCCAGCTCGCGACTGCGGCCTATTCCCCGCCACCTGCAGCCGCCCTGTTCTCACCAGTGGCCGCGGCAAGTACAGTACCACCGGCGGCTGCCACTGTCCCGCTCCGGTCCGCAGCAGGAGCCGGGCCTCTGCTGACCGCGGACTCCCCGTCGCAGCCGTTAGCTGCGCAGGTGGCCTGTCATTTGCCACATACATCGCTGCCGCTTGCCCCAGGCCAGGGGCTGCGGCCCAACCATCCAAGGACTACGCCGGAGCCTGTGGAGCTCCAGTGTCATCAGCGCGCCGGAGTGCGCGAAGTCTTCGTCATCGCCTCAGCAACCGGGCCCAGCAACTACTACGCCTAAAGACCACCAACCCAGACGGTGAGGGACGTCTGGACAGGTAAGTTGACTTTATAATTAAGGACCCATAGTCGGCCATACCGCGGCCCTATAGTGACCGTTTGTGTATGCTTGTATAGAACCCCCTGCGAGGGCAACCCGTGTTACCCCTTTTGGTTATCAGGCCGGGACTGAGGAAAGCTCCCTCTGGTCTCATAAACGTTAATATAGAATGCACCTAACTGTCTCGCGACTGGTCACTGCATCCTGCGTACCTGCAATCACCACACCTGTAGTAACACTATGGTATATACAGGGAAAAGCTCCTCGTGAATACTTTTGATTAAGGGCACAGACAACCAAAACTCACATATCACTGTTAGGTAAAGTATCTAAATTTCAGGATTTCTTAATCATAACACATCACTGCAAAATATCATAAAAACCTGCTTCATGAAAGCAGAAAAAATACATTCAACTGTTATTGTGATGTTTGCAGCTATATGTTGCCAGTGATTTAGCTAGTAAAACATGCGATATGATGATTTGACCATGAACTCACATTTTAGTTGTAATTCTATGTAAATTTGTCACCAGTCCTGATTCCATCTGGGTAGATAATGATATAAAGCTGATAAGAAAAGAAATACACCACGCTATACTGGGAAATGAAAAAATAATATAACTGAGTACTCACTTGCTGATGAGTGAAAAAATCATGTGGTGGTGGATGTATAGCAGTATCCTGAGACTATTCACCTTGTCATAGATGTATATTGCCTTGGACATCATTAACATAGAAATATTGATTTACATATGTTAGTAGTTATCTTTAGCATTTAAAATTGCAGCCTGTAATCTTAATTCCTCATTCATTTTCGACCAGTAGCAGTCTGATCATAGTTTCAGAATTTTCTCTTGTTGGAGCTTATCTCTCAGTAATACAGGCTGTATGTGAGCTCTATGTGTATCTAATGTGCTTCTGTCATGTGTCGGCACAACTCCATTACTGTACTTTCTCTTGTGCTTTCCTCCTTGTTCATCTCTTTTTCTTCTATTCCGTCCAAAATACTATCTCCCCTAAACACTGAAATTCTGTGTACCATCCTATCTCTCCTGATATCCCTAAAACTAAAAGAAAGAGGGTGAGAAAGGAAGATCTGAGGGGAGTGGGAAAGGATAGAGAAGGCGGAAAGTCATCAAAAGTAATTGTATTTGTAATATTTCTGCAGGTTACTCAGCTAGATAAAGGACACTGTGTAGCAGCAAAATGGTGAAAAAATAATGAAGACTGTTTAGAAAGTTATATAGTACATAGAAAGCAAATTAATAAGCAAAATTCTGTGCAAAGTTGTACATTTAATGCTAATTATGTTTCCAAAGTGCCTTGCTTGAAGGGGGTTCGTATCACAGTAAGGAGAACTCCATGTGTAAGACTCTCATCCACTTTTGCCAAGTCACACAATATGATAAAATTTCTATGTAACGATGATGGATTCATTTAATAGAAAATGACTAATTTTAAAACCATCTGACACAGCAATATATGTTTACACTCTATTACAACACAACTTACTACAGCTCCATTTATTTCTCATTATCTCTCTGCCAAAAGCCTTGTAAATGGCACCATTGTCTGAATGTTATTTTATTACAGAGCAGCCAAATTTTAATTAAGACCTTGGGCAAGTCTTTTTGTGTTGTATACTATGTTTTGGCTTCATTTCATATTTTACAATATTTTCTTGCAATGTTTTAGTTTGTACTATGAAACTCTGAGCCAAAGATATTAATTTCATGAAAACTATTATTAATCTGAGATTTAAATAAAAAGGAACGAGTGATAACTTGACAGAATATATAACAGTATGAAGCCAAGAAGAGTATAAAAGGGGTTGTCTAGTTCAGGGTTCCCCAATTCCAGTCCTCAAGGCCCACCAACAGATCATGTTTTCAGGATTTCCTTAGAATTGCTCAGGTGATAATTGCTTCACCTGAGAAAAGGAAATCCTGAAAACATGATCTGTTGGTGGGCCTTGAGGACTGGAGTTGGGGAACCCTGGTCTAGTACTTTAACATTGGTGGCTTTTCCTTAACATTGATGGCCTAACTGCTCAGGTGTTGAGCTGCAAATAATAACTCTGTCAACTGTATTGTGGTCGCAGCTGTGTACTGTATATTTTCCGCCTATGTGAATCAATGGGGGACGGATGTGCAATATTCGGTCACAACTATTATTCCATTGATGGAGCTGTCGTAGTCTGTGCAAGCACCTCTGATTGTTACACTGGCCCAAGCGGTGGTCACCAGTATTTTCCGCTAGGCCACAAGTCCTAGATATGCGTCTTTGGGTATGCAGTGTGCTCGTCGCACTTGCCTTCTCTGTTCACTAAAGCACAGCCCCAAACCCCCTTGTACCATATGTCTACGCTTAAAGTAGCACCTCTCATGCCAGCCTGTGTCATGCCTCTCTCTCTCCTCTCCAGAAACACATAGGAGAAAGATCACCCAAATCCATTCCCAGTAACACCAAACAAATCCGCACAGCAAAAATGCATTGAAATCCATATCAATTCCGCATTAAAACCGCAAGCATTTTTCCCTGCATTTTCTGCCAAGAGATGCGGATTCTATGCAGAAAATTCTGCAGGCTAATCTGCAACGTGTGCACATACCCTATGTCTCCTCTTAGCCTTCTTTTTTGCAAGCTAAACATTCCCAGATCTTTTAACCGTTCCTCGTAGAACATACTTTGCAGTCCGCTCACCATCCTCGTAGCCTGGACAGAAATGATGGTACCACTGAAAATAATGTGACAAAAGGGACATGTTAAATCACGGTGTGTCCACTAATTAGCATCACAGGTGTCTACAATCTTGGAATCAGTGAGTGGGCCTGTATAGAGGACTACAGATACTCACTGTGCTGTTTGGGGACATTGCCCATTCATTCTCTGCCTAGATGTAGCGGCCAGCAGGATGGGAGTCAGTGGACCCCCATTTTGTAGAAAAGTTCTGGTTTATCTCATTATAGGTTGATATATATTTATTTGCTTTTGCATTAGTGATCTGAAGTCTAAAAACCAAAGCTTTTGTAAAATGTCAAGACTATGCTAAATGGCTCTTAAGTGGGTAAATACCACCCTACATTATTTAGTAACTTTAGCAACTTTTTCATGTGCATTATCAATTTTTTTTAACTTTGGGTAACATTGGAGTCATTGACAGTATTCCTGGTAATCTCTAGTGGCCTAGCTGATAAAAAGCTTAAAAGTAATGGTACTCTTGGATGGTTCTCAGTTACTACCTGAAATACTGTGAATTTCAGATACACCTAAAGGCCTTGATACACATTTTCACTTTCATACCCACATACAGGAACACTAGGCTCACCCTAGCACACGTGTTTTTTCTTTGATAGAGTCACCAACAGACTTCTCTGGTAGTGGTTTATCTCCCAGAGAGCAAAAGCACTGGCCATTCAAATTCCGACGCCTGAATCCTTCTCGTCTTTTGACCTCAAGGGAGTGTTGTGAGGCCCCCATACACATTAGAATGTTGGTTGTCTGATTCAGCTAATATCAGCAGGTTAGAACCAAAGACAGGGGTTGTAATATCCACACGTTATGAAGAATTCAAGGTATTAAACTTTAGATATGTTTTATTCTTCGTCCTCCAGCACACAGCATAACAGTTGCATTCCCATGCTACACAGAAGTGAAACTGAAACTCCCCTTCTCATCCCTCTTGTCTCCACCCCCCAAGTCCCATAAGTCTGGCTTGCTTAAAGAGACAGATCTAATTATTATACATTACATCATCCCCTTTTTTTTTTTTTTTTTTTTTTACTATAAATAACCCATATTACTGATAAATGCAACAACATGAAAAATGTCCAAAGAAATCATATGTCCGTTTTGTCTTATTTGTTCAATTCCAAAACCAGAGAAACAAACAAAAAAAACAAATAAAACTGTAGTTACACTTCTTCAATAAGCCTCGATGGAGCTCTTCTATCTCGTGTAGGATAACGTCTGGGCTCATTGAGAGGGTTCATTATTGATGGACCAGCTACCTCTTGTTGGTCCTCTCCACCATCGGATACCAAATCTTCCACCAAAGAGAGTTCATTGTCATCATTCTGCGGTATGACTTTAAAATATGAAGAATTTCGCGTTATGGAGTGTCCATCTCGTTCAGCTGTGATCATGCTGCCTTTCCTTTTAGTAACATAATATTTTGCAGGACCATATACAGGTGAGGTCTTGTTGGTTGGTCTTTGACGTACCACCACGACATCCCCTCTTTCGATGGCACTTGACTGTGTCCTTCGCCTTCTGCCTGCATAACGTTTCATGGCTTGTTTGTTGGAGAAATCTGTGGATCTCACTGAGGAGTCACTCGGTCGGGGATGGCTGGTCACATCAGGGAGACGTATACGCAGGGTTCTGCTGAACATTAAATGAGCTGGAGCAGCATTAGTAGTGGAGTGTGGCGTATTGCGGTAATTATGCATGAATTTGTATAATGACTGTTTCAGTGGGATGTGCTCCAGACTCGCTGCCTTGATACGCTTCCCCAGAGTGCACATAAAACGTTCCACAATTCCATTGGCTTGCGGCCAGCAAGGTGTGATTTTCCTGTGATTGAATCCCAAGTATTCAGAAAATTGTGTAAACACATGTCCATTGAATGGAGGTCCATTGTCTGTTTTGACCACTCTTGGAATACCATATGCCGAGAAAATGTCATCCAGCTCTGGTATGACATTATTAGCAGATGTTGAAGAGATAAATGAAATGACAGGGTATCGAGAATATTCATCAATTGTTACGAGAATGTATTGGCCATTTGGCAATGGTCCATATATATCGACTGCTACTTCTTCCCAGACAGCAGTGGGTAACGGAGACATTTGTAATGGCTCTAAGTTTGATGATAGAGTGATTAATTGACAAGTAGAACAGCGTCTAATCTTTTCTTCCACCAAGTGATCCATATTTGGGAACCACACTTTTTCTCTGAGTAACTTCTTTGTGCCAACAATTCCTAAATGACCTTCATGTGCTATCTGTATGACTAAGTTACGCAAAGTCTTAGGTACAACTAGTTTGGTACCTCGAAGAATGAGGTGTTCTTCAGTGACTGATAATTCCTCACGTACGTTTGAGAATAGTTTCAACTCTTTCAGATCAATCTCAGAATCAGGAAATTTTTCCTTTTGAATTTCATGCCACCTTCGATTTTGGATGATTTGTATTAGGGCACAGAGTGTCTTGTCTTTTGTTGTTTCATTTATAAATTGATCAAGAGAAAGTGCTTTTGGCACGGCATGATCTGTACCAAAACGTAGGTATTCTTCAATGGAGGAATGCACATGTATATCATCATTAGTAGGATGTCTTGAAAGATAATCAGCCGGATTGCTGTATTTTCCAGGTTTGTGAACAATTTTATAGTTGTAGTATTGTAGACGTAGGCCCCATCGTTCAATTCGTGCAGGCATTTTAGCTCTGGGATTTCCAAAAATTGTAAGAAGTGCTTGATGATCTGTGACAATGGTGAAGGGAGCTCCATAGAGAAATAAGTGAAAGTGTTCACATCCCCAGACAACTGCCAAGCTTTCTTTTTCAGGTTGAGAATATTTTCTTTCAGTGTTTGTTAGGCTCTTACTTGCATAAGAAATGATGTGAAGATTTTGATTGTTATCCTTGTACTGCGCTAGAATAGCACCCAGTCCCACGGGACTGGCGTCCACAATCAGTTCAGTTCGAAGAGCTGGATCAAAATAAGCCATAGTGGTTGTCGAGCAGAGTTCATTTTTAATTGTTTCAAAAGAGGCCTGACAGTCTTGAGACCATTGAAAAATACAACTTTGTTTTGTAAGTTCCCGTAGTGGATTGCTGATTGTTGAAAAATTCGGAATATATCTAGCACAGTAACTTGCCATTCCGAGGAAAGAACGCACTTCACTGGCATCCTGTGGAATTGAGGCTGTTCTGATAGCTTCCACTTTCTTGGGGTCTGGTTGTACTCCTTTTGCCGAGAAGATGTGACCATAGAATTCTAATGAACCCTTGTCAAACTCGCACTTCTCTTTGTTTAAAGTGAGTCCAGCAGAAAGCAGACATTCGAAGATAGCATATAGAGCACGATTATGCTCAGCTTGAGATTTACCAAAAACCAATATGTCATCACTGTAATTAAAGGCATTTGGGATGTGTTGAATGACACTCCTTATTGCATCCTGTAAAATTTCTGCTGCTGAGCAGACTCCAAAAGTCAATCTTTTGTATCTTCTGAGGCCCACATGGGTGGAAAATGTGGTCAAGTATCGGGACTCTGGACTCAGTTCTAATTGATGATATCCCTTATTGAGGTCGAGCTTTGAGAAGACGGTGGCTCCATTTAATAAATGAATAATGTCATCAATCGTAGGTGAGATATGTCTTTCCCTCTGTATAGCGGTGTTGGGCAGGCGCATGTCAACACACAGTCTCACTTGATCAGGAGTCTTTGGTTTTGGAACTACCACAAGTGGAGAGACCCACGGAGTGGGACCAGTAACAGTTTCAATAACGTCCTCATCCATGGGCAATTGGAGTTCTTTTTCTACCTTCTGTCTCAGGTGAAATGGAATACGCCTGTGAGGCTGGGCTACTGGACGAACATTGTCATCCACATGAAGGTGTACTTGAGAGTCCTTTAGTTTTCCCAAACCACTAAATAGGGAGGGAAAGCTGTTCACCATAGTTTGTACATCCATATCCGCAGGGTCAGTTATGGTATGAATAATCTGGATGAGCCCTAGCTCCAAGGCAGTGTGATAGCTGAGAAGACAGCCTCCCGATCCTTGTAATGTGTGGAAAGTGGTTTTCTGCCTGTTTTCTTTATATCTAATTTCAGCATCAAATTGTCCCATTATAGCTAGAGGTGTTTTAGATTCATAAGGAAAGATTTTAGTCTGCACTTGTTGTAAGACTGGCCTTGTTTTCAATTGTTCATATGTAGTGCCATCTATGATATCCACTGAAGCTCCTGTATCTATTGTAAAGGTAATGTCAGTGTTGCAGATTGAGAGTGTAACACAGGGAGACTGTACTGAACCAGTGACAGAGGTAGTGAACACATAGTTCTCAGTCGCAGACATTTCTTCTGTGTCCTGATTTATCACTTTTACATCTGCATATTTTGTCATAGGCAGCGGAGGCTTGTAGTGCGCTGATTTGCAAACAGCTGCAAAATGATTCCCTTTTCCACATTTACTGCAGGTTTGTCCCATAGCTGGACACTTGTTCTGGTGGTGAGGGAAATCCTGTCCACATCTATAACATTTCTTCTGTTTCTGGGCTTGTTTGTCTGGTAAATTTTTCTGTTTGAGATTATGCACATGTAATTTATCCCCATTCTCCATTACGGTAGCCTGATGATCTGCTATTTCTATAGCACGGGCCATTTTGAGCAAATCATGTAGAGAGATATCCTGCTGCAGAGCCTTACGCCTTAGGCTATTAGACGAGCAGGTGACAATTATTTGAGTTAGGATTTCATCATCTGCATCTGTAAAGGCACATCCATGTGCTAACTCTTTCAGCCGTGTGACATAAGTGTCTATGGACTCTTCTGGAAGCTGCTTGGCAATCCTGAATTTATATCTTTCATATCTGATATTCTGTTTGGGGTTGAAGTAGCCAGTGAGAGCTTTAGTGCAGTTGCTGTATGTGTCTGTTTCTGCTGCAGGTAACGTACTGTATATGTCATAGACTCCTGTGCCTGCACAATGCAGGAGCAAAGCTCTCTTTCTTTTCTCCTCCTTTATGTCCATGGCTTCTAGGAAATTCTCAAATCTGTTTAGCCATTTTCTCCAGTTATGGGAGAGATTAATGACATCAGTCATATCAAATTGTGGGAATGTGTGCAAGTAGTCAGCCATGATAGAGTCTCTCAGTGGTGCTGGCGTGTGAAGCGGTAAAATATAGTCCGTACTCACAGCAGTAGGTGATTGTATCCCATCCTCGTCGCCAGTTGTAATATCCACACGTTATGAAGAATTCAAGGTATTAAACTTTAGATATGTTTTATTCTTCGTCCTCCAGCACACAGCATAACAGTTGCATTCCCATGCTACACAGAAGTGAAACTGAAACTCCCCTTCTCATCCCTCTTGTCTCCACCCCCCAAGTCCCATAAGTCTGGCTTGCTTAAAGAGACAGATCTAATTATTATACATTACAGGGGTCATCATACTTGTTAGTATAATTGCACTGTTTAGGTGCACATTCACACTGAGGCCATTAACAGACAAAACCTGGACTACAAACAATAAGAAAAATACCCTGCAGTAGGTAAATAAATAGTAGCAGTACATGTATGTAAAATAGGGTACTTAATTGACAATATTTTGATCAAAAAGGTGTAAAAGTCATCCTACCGTGACAAGGTGTACCCAATTGGGATGGTCCTTAACTCTAGATCTCACCTCGCTATGTGCCAGCAGGCTTCAAAATAGACAGGGGCAGAGGAGGATCTGGACCTCGCTGATGGGATGGCTTCATGCTCTTTTGATTTGTGTTATTTTCATCTACCTTTACTATTTGTTTACTTACGTATTGTAGTGTTTTTACTCATTGTTTTTATTCTAGGTTTTGTCTGTTAATGCCTACAGTGTGAATGCGCACCTACACATTACACTTATACTAACAGGTGTGCTGGATTTTGTCTTTTGTTCTGCTTTACGTACTTGTACTTGGTACAATTGAGGGAGGGACCCCTTCTTTTGGGCTGTTTAATTTGTCTACATAACTTTCTATGGGCAGGTGTAATACAGCCAGGTCTGGGTCCTGCTCTGCCTCTGTCTATTCTGAAACCTGATGACACATAGAGAGGTGAGATACTACAGTTTGGGACCATCCTGATTGATTACACAATGTCATGGTAGGATGGCTTTTATGCTCTTTTGATTAAAGTAGTGTAAACTAAGTACCCAATATTACTTACATGTACCATTTCTATTTCTATATTTACTTACAGCAGGGTATCTACTGATAGTTAGGTTGTGTATGGCGGCCATAACATGCTTGGTGATTTAGGACAGTGAACTGGTTATTGGTAGTACCAGCAGGGGTCTAGTATAGTAATGGGATAAATTAAGTAAAGATAAATATTTCCTAGGTAATACTGACTAATTTTAAGCAATAGCTGTAAGCTGTAGTTTAGGTTCATGTGTTCATCGCTTTGTTTTGATAAAATGATGGAAACCTGATAGACCCCATTATTATATTATATAAGTCAACGGCGTCTATCTGGGATTGATGGGGTAATTCATGTGATGGATTTGATCACTGGTATGAATTATCACTTTTCTGTTCCTATTACGGAATAGAATAACTGAATTCTCAACATTAATGTAAGTTCAACCCTAAATACAAATAAGATGAAGGGGCCAAGTACGCTTCATTTTGCCAATGGCTGAGGAGGATGCCTTCAGTTAGAACCTCATTGAGCAGATATTAAAGGCCTTCTCAATTTTTTAATATTTTGAATGTTTTCTGTGACCTGCAACATCCATATTCTTATATCGAAGAATTCAGATTTTCAGACTGACCACGATAGGCAGCAATAATCTGTAATTACAACCCTTTTATTTTCTCTTACAAATAGGTGAATAAACATCATTAAATCATGGATCGAAAAAGGCAGAAGGGAAGAAAGTTGGGTTCATCAAGAAAGCTCATGATGAAACAAGAGGATGAAGCTGAATTAGAGGCTGGGGCCAGTCCAAAAACTGAAGATGATTCTATTTTTAATGAAATAGCTGAAAAAATTCAGCAACTTTTGTCAAATGATGGCACGAATACCAATTTATTTATCACAAGAGAGGACATGGAGGTAACTAAGTAATATTTTACATCTGTGACTATACAGTGCCTTGAAAAAGTATTTATGCCCTGTGAATTTTTCCACATTTTTTCCCATTACATCGACAAACTTAAATGTATTTTATTGTGATTTTATGTGATTATACCAACACAAAGTGGCAAGTATCTGTGAAGTGTAAAAGAAATGATACATGATTTTCTAATTATTTAAAAAAATATTAAATCTGATAATTGTGATGTGCATTTGTATTTAGTCCCTAAGACAATACTTTGTAGGACCACCTTTCTCTGCAATTGCTGTTCCAAGTCCTTTTGAGGATATGTCTCTACCAGCTTTGTACGTCTAGAGGCTCAAATTTTTGCCCCTTCTTTTTAACAAACTAGCTGTAGCTGTCACGGGTTTACCGTGACAGAGAGGAGCCAGAAGACAGCAGCATCTGATTTCTCCTACCCTTGCACTGTTTAGAAGCGCTTCTTATTAAATTATGCAAGTTACTTTTAGCAGTGCAGGGGTTAATCTGCTCAGCTGAGAGCTCCTGGAAGCTTTCCTGTGTTAAGGCTCTCAGCTGTGCACTGTTAGCCACTCTCATTTCCTATATAATCTGGGCCCTGGCAAGCACTCATTATTAGAGTTAGCTTATGCTGCATGACAGGAGGTTGTTGGTGATTGTTATTGAAGAAGGCATTTGCTGGATTTATCTGTGACAGTTGCTAGATATTGAGTGTGTGATAATTCCCTTTCTTCTACTTTGATTTAACCCTATCCTCCGCTCCCCAGAGCATTCCTTTGTTGTCTGTGTGAGTATATTTGTATGTTTTGTTTTTTTCTTTATCCCTGTTGGTATTACCTTGTTAGTCCGGTTGGTGTATTAAGGTACACTACTACTCCCCTCTTCCTTGGGTGGGGGAAGGTTACAAACTGAGGGCGGATTCAGGAGCTAAGGCAAGGTACATGGCCCCAGCGTCTTCACCATCAGAAGTAATCGTGGTAACAGGGCGAGCTAGGGCTCCCTTAGGCTATGTGCACACGTTGCGGATTTTATGCATTTTTGCTGCGTTTTTTCGCCTCCAAAATATGGCGAAAATGCTGTGAGAACGCATACAATTAGCAACTCATTGTATTCAATGGCATTCCGCTCATGCTGTGCCAATGCTGCGTATTTTTCCATGGCAGAATTGCATCACAGAAAAATACGCAGCATGCTCATTCTTTGTGCGGAATCATGGGGATTCTGCACACATAGGAATGATTTGTTCCACTTACTTTCTGTATGTGGCTATGCCCACCATGCGCAAAGTAAGCGGAAAATGTGCGGATGGTACCCACGGTCTGGAGGAGAGGAGACTCTCCTCCTGGTCCTGGGTACCATATCCCTGTTAAAAAAATAAATAAAATAAAAAATTGTGATATTCTCACCATCTGGCGTACCCCGCAGCGTTCCCAGGCCTCAGTGATGCTGCCGCCAACTCCCGTTCCCAGCGATGCCTTGCGCAATGACCTGTCATGACAAAGCGGTCTCGCGAGATGCTATGTCATCTGGAGTCATTGTCGCAAAGCATCGCTGTGAATGGGACTTGCCGGGATCATCGCTGAGGCCTGGGAAAGCTGCCGGGGACGCCGGAAGGTGAGAATAACACGATTTTTTTTATTATTATTTTTAACATTATATCTTTTTACTACTGATGCTGCATAGGCAACCTCAATAGTAAAAAGTTGGTCACACTTGTCAAACACTATGTTTGATGAGTGTGACCAACCTGTCAATCAGTTTTCCAAGCGATGCTATAGATTGCTTGGAAAGTGCTAGCATTCTGCAAGCTAATTACGCATGTGGATTTCCTGCAAATTTCCCACGGCAGGGAGTTGCGGAATTGCCGTGGAAATTTCCGCGGCAATTCCGCACGTGTGCACATAGCCTTAGCGTTAGGGACAGGGAAGGAACCCCTGTTCCCAGGACACCCGACAACAGAGTTGTAACATTAGCTCTGACGATGAGTGCTAGCCAGGACCCAGTTTATATAAGAGATGGGAGTGGCTAAGGCTAGTTTCACACTTGCTTTTTTTTGCAGCGCGTTTTTCCCGCAAAAAAACGCATTGAAAAAACGCATACATAAGCATACAACTGCTGCGTTTTTTTTCAAGCATTTTTATGAGCATGCATGAAAAAAACGCAGCGTTTTTATGCGTTTGTATGCATTTTTAGTGCGTTTTTACCGCGTTTGCGTTTTTTTCCAACATTTTTAGGTGGCCCCTCACACTACCCAAACCATGACTTTACTAACCCTAACCCTGACCCTAACCCTAACCCTAACCCTGACCCTAACCCTAACCCTAACCCTGACCCTAACCCTTAACCAAATCATACTTAACCCTAACCCAAACCCTAAACCCTAACTAACCCTAACCCTAACCCTAACCCTGACCCTAACCCTGACCCTAACCCTAACCCTAACCCTGACCCTAACCCTTAACAAAACCATACTTAACCCTAACCCTGACCCTAACCCTAACCCTAACCCTAACCCTGACCCTAACCCTAACCCTAACCCTAACCCTGACCCTAACCCTAACCCTAACCCTGACCCTAACCCTTAACAAAACCATACTTAACCCTAATCCTGACCCTAACCCTGACCCTAATCCTTAACAAAACCATACTTAACCCTAACCCTGACCCTAACCCTAACCCTGACCCTAACCCTAACCCTAACCCTGACCCTAACCCTAACCCTAACCCTGACCCTAACCCTTAACAAAACCATACTTAACCCTAATCCTGACCCTAACCCTGACCCTAACGCTTAACAAAACCATACTTAACCCTAACCCTAACCCTAACCCTGACCCCAACCCTAACCCTAACCCTGACCCTAACCCTAACCCTAACCCTAACCCTTAACAAAACCATACTTAACCCTAATCCTGACCCTAACCCTGACCCTAACCCTTAACCAAACCATACTTAACCCTAACCCTGACCCAAACCCCAACCCTAACCCTGACCCTGACCCTAACCCTAAACCCCCTTAACTAACCCTAACTCTAACCCAAACCCCTAAATTCCATGGTTAAAAAAAAAAAACGCATATGCAAAAAAACGCATACATGAGCATGCCAGTGCGCACATATGCGCATCCATAGGCTATAATGGCCATTTTTAGCGCAAAACGTGCGCATATGTGCGCATGCGCTTTTTTGCAGGGCCAAAAAATGCAACATGCTGCGTCTGGAAAATACCAACGCACACCCCAAAAAAACGCAGCGCATGAAAATCGCATACATGCGCTTACCAGCGCGCAGGTATGCGCACCCATGTTAAATATAGGGGGAAAAACGCATGCGCAGGTATGCGTTTTTTTCCAGCGCTAAAAAACGCAAATGTGAAACCAGCCTTACAGTGAACAACTGAGAACCTTAACTAGGAAAGATTCCAGGAGTTCTCAACTGAGCAGATTAACTCCTGCACTGCTTAAAGAAACTTACACCAGTTAATATGAAGGTGAAGTGCTTCTAAACAGTGCAAGAGTAGGAGAAATCAGACGCTGTGGTCTTCTGGCTCCTCTCTGTCGCCAGTAAGATTGTGACGGTCATCAATCCTGTAGAATGGCTTGGCTGCACACTTTTAGAATCCATAATGTTTTTCATCGATCTCTGCTCAAAAAATGTGTTGCGTCCTCTGTACCATCACCGCTACCACCATCTCCAGTCATTGTAAATGGAAATTTGGAATTTCAGATAGCTAAGATAGTTGATTCTCTGTTAGGTTGTCGGTTGCTTCAGTATTTGGTACACTGGAAAAGATGCGGTACTAAAGACAGGATGTGAGTACCAGCATCTGATGTCCATGTGGCCAGGCTGATCGGGTCTTTTCACAATAAACCCGGTTCTGAGGTTCCCAAGGTCCCTTGTAGAAGGGAAGGGGTACTGTCATGGGTTTAGCGTGAGAGAAAGGAACCAGAAGACCACAGCTTCTGATTTCTCCTACTCCTGCACTGTTTAGAAGCACTTCCCCTTCATATTAAATGGTGTAAGTTTCTTTTCTCAGTGCAGGACTTAATTTGCTCAGTTGAGAGCCACTCCTATATCTTATATACTGTAAACTAGGTTCTGGTTAGCACTCATTGTCAGAGTAGATTTTGCTGCATGGCTTGAGGTTGTTGGTGGTTGCTATTGGAGAAGGTGTTTGGTGAATTTATCTGTGACTGTTGCTAGGTTTTGAGTGTGTGGTAATTCCTTTTCTTCTCCTATTTTGGTTTAACCCCATCCTCCAATCCCCGCTGCATTCCTTTGTTGTTGGTGTGAGTATATTTTTATGCCCCGTATTTTTCATTATCCCTGTTCATATTACATTGTTCATGTTAGTCTGGTTGGTGTATTTGTGGTACACTACTACTCCCCTCTTCCATGGGTGCGGGAAGGGTACAGACAGACAGATGGGAGATTAAGGAGCTAAGGCAAGGTACTATATGTCGCCCCAGCAACTTTGCTATCAGAAGAAATCCGGGAAACAGGGTGAGCTAGGGCTATAGTTGTAACACTAGCTCACTTTGAGTGTTTGTGAAGGGCAATTTTCAAGTATTTCCACGGATTCTCAAAGGGATTATCGTCTAGACTTTGATTATGCCATTCAAACACATGAATATGTTTTTGATCTAAACCATTCCATTGTGGCTATGGTAGTATGTTTAGGGTGAACCTATTTTCCAGTTTAAAGACCAACATGTTGTCCTTCAGTGCTTCCCTGTATATAGCTCTATCCCTCTTTCCATGACCAGCATCCCTGTACCTGCAGAAGAAAAGCATCCCCATAGCATGATGTTGCCACCACCATATTTGGTGGTGGGAATGGTCTTTTCAGGGAAATGTGCAGTGTTAGTTTTCCGCCCCATGTATAACCCTTTGCATTTAGCCCAAAAAGTTCTACTTTTGTCTCATCTAACCAGAGCAACTTCTATCATATGCTAGCTGTGTCTCCTATATAGCTTTTTTGCCATGTATGATTTCCTTTACAATTCACAAATACTGTACTTGTTATTTTTTTGTTGGTATATCACATAAAATACCAATAAAATGCATTTAAATTTGTGGGTATAATGTGAAAAAATATTGAAAAGATTACATGGTATGAACACTTTTTCAAGACATGGTATGATAAAACACTGCCCATGAAAATGCTAATACACTGAAAGTATCATATTTACCACTAGTATCCCTTCAATCTGACATATGATACTCAAATAAGTCTAATAATCCAGCATAATACAGTTGTCTAGCAGCTACAAATTCTGGGGCCTAATATATATAGGGCATTAACTAGACCAGGGGTTGCACAACCTCTGTGTTAGGAACGGCGGAATGCACTAATTAAAAATAAATAATAAAGTGTGTTCGCCTCTCAGGGTCCACCGTGCAGTAGATGTTACTCCGCTGTTAGGTAATGACAGACGAGCAATATGGCGGTATAATGCGCACAGGTTAGAAATCACCTGAAGTGCGCAAAGCGGGCTCTGTTCACACACAGAGGCGCCGCAACATAAACATACGAAAACGCTGAGCCTATTAGTGTCACAGACCACAGGAAAATGCATACACGGTATCTGGTCACAGGAGCAGGACCCAAGGCAGAGGAGCTGCGTTCGTCTAGACCTACCGTGTGTGCAGCGTCGCTACTGCGGACGCCAAGGAGGGCTGCAACTGCAGCACGGCGCAATGTCTAGGAAGCAGGCGCAATGTCAGACGCTAGAGTAGAGGTGAGGTGTGCACAGTGGCCTAAGGCTTGCCACTGACTGGCGCTGACTGCTGCACTAATTCCCTATCCACATGCGTAATATCAGAGGGAAGGGGTTTCAAATGAGTCAGTCACCAGAGTCATACATCCGTCACCATTCACACATTAGCTTTTAAAGTCTATACTAGCGCATGGCCAAACGTCATGCACACTTTTTATAGCCGTGCGGGACCTTCCAGATCTCCGAGATGGACCAATGAGATCTGGAACAGGACCTGGGCACATGACTCCCGATCTCCAATGGGAGATCGCCTCGTGAGCATGCCCAGTAGGAGCACAGAGGAACTTAGTCTCTGGAGCGGTCTGCTGCAAAGTAATCTTCTCTGCAGCAGATAGACAGCAGGAGACCGCAGAATGTGAGGCTCTGGATTCCTGCAGAGCAGACGCAGAACCCAGACGCCTAACATTACCCCCCCTCCTAGGGCCCCCTCCCCTCTGAGCCTTCCAATCCACCACCTTGTGCCCATCAGAGGCATAGGTCTCAGACTCGTCCCGGTAGATGACACGGAAATCCGGGATACGTGGAAGGTATCAGAGGCGGCAAGATCGCCAGGTTTAAGAAGGGACACGTGGGAGACAATGGGAGCGGCAAAACTGCCCGGAGCATAGGTTGAAGTGGAACGCTGCGGTGTGTCAGCGGACGTTTCCACTCTCTGTTTAAGGAGGTTATCCCGAGCACATGAGGCGCATGCCCGAATATATTTTTTAATGTCCCAAGCCCTGTGCGGCCACCAATACGACCCTGCCAGGAGTTTGTGGTCTGCATGTAGCCACAGTGACCACCCGCCCAGGACGCGTGTGCCCATGCGAGAACCTTCGGCCGAAGGTGAGGGGGGACAAAGGTCTTGCCCGGCGGCAGAGTTTGGCCATTGCGGGGCCCCGTTATCCTGGGGAACAGAGTGCTGACAGTGGCAGCCGCAAGTGGAGCTTAGTGCCGGATGCGTCTCGAGACTGGCGCGAGACACCTCCATGGGCTCTGGGAGTGAACACTCTGGCTCGGGTGATTCCAGAGGGTCAAATAGGTTGGGAGCCGGAGTAACCCTCCATCTCGATTGAGCACGCTCCAGCCCGCGCTCCGAGAAACGGAGATCAATACGGGTGGCAATAGCAATCAGCTCCTCCAGACTTGCAGGAACCTCTCTGGTAGATAGAGCATCCTTAACATGCTCAGCTAAACCTCTCCAAAACACAGGGATGAGGGCTCTATCAGACCACTCCAGCTCGGAAGCCAGTGTCCGAAAACAAACGGCATACTGGCTGACCGAGAGGGATCCCTAAGTTAATGCAAGGAGCTGAAGAGAGGTATTGTGCGTGACCCGTGGTCCCAGGAAAACCTGCTTGATAGATGTTAAGAACTGAGCAGCGGTCCAAACCTCAGGGTCACCACGTTCCCAAAGTGGCGTGGCCCACTCCAACGCCCTGCCCGACAGAAGGGAAATAATAAACCCCACCTTAGCCCGTTCCGTAGGGAATCGCGCAGCCAGTAACTCCAGCTGGATTGAGCACTGGCTCACGAAACCCATACAGGAGGCGCAATCGCCAGAAAATTTATCGGGCAACGGGAGGCGGGAAACTGTCGGCGCAGGGGAGGACATGGACATACGTGAAACCGCCTCTGCAATCCCCTGTACAGCAGCCTCCGAAGACTTCACCGCTGAGATAACACTCTCAAGAGTAGCCAACTGGCCCTCTAGCTGGCGACTGCACTGAAGGAGTTGCTGCTGATCTGCCATTACTAGCCAGACCCTGGCGCTAGTATAATGTTAGAAATGGCAGAACGCTGACTGCTGCACTAATTCCCTATCCACATGCGTAATATCAGAGGGAAGGGGTTTCAAATGAGTCAGTCACCAGAGTCATACATCCGTCACCATTCACACATTAGCTTGAAAAGTCTATACAAGCGCATGGCCGAACGGTCATGCGTGCTTTTTATAGCCGTGCGGGACCTTCCAGATCTCTGAGATGGACCAATGAGATCTGGAGCAGGACCTGGGCACATGACTCCCGATCTCCAATGGGAGATCGCCTCGTGAGCATGCCTAGTAGGAGTACAGAGGAACTTAGTCTCTGGAGCGGTCTGCTGCAAAGTAATCTTCTTTGCAGTAGATAGACAGCAGGAGACCGCAGAATGTGAGGCTCTGGATTCCTGCAGAGCAGACGCAGAACCCAGACGCCTAACATTGTGGCACTGGTGCCACATGGGGTTATTGTGTCAGATTGTGGCTTCCAGTTATCTCTGGCACCACCATTTTGTGGTTTCTATCTTTTTAGTACCCAATGTCATGGTAACTGGTTGGTCATGTGGTCAGGAACCCATATGACAAGTAAAAAACTGACCTCGCTTCTAGTACATAGAACTACAGTATATCACAAATGATTATGCTAGTCAACTATGTGGAAAGACATATCAAATACGAAACATATATGTAAACAAAGAAAACATGTTGTTTGGAAACCACGCCCATTTAAATAATTATGCCTATTTAAATGCCACACTTATTTTTCTAGCCACACCCATTTTCATGCACATTTTCCTCAAACACAAAATACAAGTAACAATAACTAAAAGTATGTCGCTTTACCCTTCTTACCCCACTTGTACCTTCATTTATCGTCTCATTGTCTCTTGTCCAGCACACATTGTTCCAGTCACTGTCAATCACTTCTTAGTATGGTGCATACTATTACATGTGTTTTCTACAAATTTTGAAAATAGTAAAGAAACCTGCTCAAATTGGAAAAGATGACCTCCTGTTCATCTGTCACCTCAACTGTCTGCTGCAGCTAACCTTTGGCCTCAGCAAGCACAGGCCAAAAATGCATCAAACACCATCACACCATGTCCAGACCAGATATTGCCCCACATAGAAACCGAATAATACCACATATAAGAGAGAAATATCATCAAACCATGACCAGACCACATATTACTGCCACATAGTGACCGATAAATATCACATACAAAAGAGAAATACCACCACACTCTGACCAGACCACTTATTACCACCACATAGTAACTGAATAATACCACATACAAGGGAGAAATACTGCCACAGTATGACCAGACCTCATAATACCACCAAATAGTGACCGAATAATACCATATGCAAGAAGCAAATACTACCACACCATGACCAAACCACATATTGCCACCACATAGTGACCAAACACTACAATACTGATCATTAACCCCTTCACCCCCAAGGGTGGTTTGCACGTTCATGACCGGGCCAATTTTTACAATTCTGACCACTGTACCTTTATGAGGTCATAACTCTGGAACGCTTCCATGGATCCCGGTGATTCTGACATTGTTTTCTCGTGACATATTGTACTTCATGATAGTGGTAAAATTTCATTCAAATAACTTGCGTTTATTTGTGAAAAAAATGGAAATTTGGCAAAAATTTTGAAAATTTCGCAATTTTCCAACTTTGAATTTTTATGCCCTTAAATCACAGAGATACAGCACACAAAAAACTTGATAAGTAACATTTCCCACATGTTTACTTTACATCAGCACAATTTTGGAACCAAAATTTTTTTTGTTAGGAAGTTATAAGGGTTAAAAGTTGACCAGCGATTTCTCATTTTTACAACACCATTTTATTTTTAGGACCACATCACATTTGAAGCCACTTTGAGGGGTCTATATGATAGAAAATACCCAAAAGTGACACCATTCTAAAAACTGCACCCCTTAAGGTGCTCAAAACCACATTCAAGAAGTTTATTAACCCTTTAGGTGCGTCACAGGAATTTTTTTGAATATTTAAAAAAAAATGAACATCTAACTTTTTTTCATAAAAAAAATAATTCAGGTTCAATTTTTTTTATTTTACCAAGGGTAACAGGAGAAATTGGACTGCAAAAGTTATTGTGCAATTTGTCCTGAGTACGCAGATACCTGATATGTGGGGGGGAACGACTGTTTCGGCGCATGGCAGAGCTCAGAATGGAAGGAGCACCGTTTGACTTTTTCAATGCAAAATTGGCTGGAATTCAGATTGGACGCCATGTCACGTTTGGAGAGTCCCTGATGTACCTAAACAGTGGAAACCCCCTACAAGTGACCCCATTTTGGAAACTAGACCCCCCAAGGAACTTATCTAGATATGTGGTGAGAACTTTGAACCCACAAGGGCTTTACAAAAGTTTATAACGTACAGCGGTACAATTAAAAAATCATATTTTTTCCACAAAAATGATCTTTTCACCCTCAATTCTTATTTTTCCAAGGGTAACAGGACCCTAAAAGTTATTGTGCAATTTGTCCTGAGTACGCTGATACCCCACATGTGGGGGTAAACCACTATTTGGGCGCATGGCAGAGCTCGGAAGGGAAGCAGCGCCATTTGACGTTTTGGGCTGGAATTGAGATCGGACACCATGTCGCGTTTGGAAAACCCCTGATGTACCAAAACAGTGAAAACCCCCCACAAATGACACCATTTTGGAAACTAGACCCCCTAAGGAACTTATCTAGATGTGTGGTGAGAACTTTGAACCCCCATGGGCTTCACAGAAGTTTATAACATTAAGCCATACAATTAAAAAATCATATTTTTTCCACAAAAATGATCTTTTCACCCTCAATTCTTATTTTTTCAAGGGTAACAGGACCCTAAAAGTTATTGTGCAATTTGTCCTGAGTATGCTGATACCCCACATGTGGGGGTAAACCACTATTTGGGCGCATGGCAGAGCTCGGAAGGGAAGCAGCGCCATTTGACGTTTTTGGCTGGAATTGAGATCGGACACCATGTCGCGTTTGGAAAACCCCTGATGTACCAAAACAGTGGAAACCCCCCACAAATGACACCATTTTGGAAACTAGACCCCCCAAGGAACTTATCTAGATGTGTGGTGAGCACTTTGAACCCCCCAGTGCTTCACAGAAGTTTATAACGCCCGGGCGTGAAAATAAAAAATTCGTATTTTTTCCACAAACATGATCTTTTAGTCACCATTTTTTTATTTTCCCAAGGGTACCAGGAGAAATTGGACCCCAAAAGTTGTTGTCCAATTTGTCTTGAGTATGCTGATACCCCATATGTGGGAGAAAACTACTGTATGGGCACACGTCGGGGCTCGGAAGGGAAGTAGTGACGTTTTGGAATGCAGACTTTGATGGAATGGTCTGCAGGTGTCATGTTGCCTTTGGAGAGCCCCTAATGTACCTAAACAGTGGAAACCCCCCACAAATGACCCCATTTTGTAAACTAGACCCCCCAAGGAACTTATCTAGATGTGTGGTGAGCACTTTGAACCCCCCAGTGCTTCACAGAAGTTTATAACGCCCTGGCGTGAAAATAAAAAATTCATATTTTTTCCACAAACATGATTTTTAGTCACCATTTTTTTATTTTGCCAAGGGTACCAGGAGAAATTGGACCCCAAAAGTTGTTGTCCAATTTGTCCTGAGTATGCTGATACCCCATATGTGGGAGAAAACTACTGTATGGGCACACGTCGGGGCTCGGAAGGGAAGTAGTGACGTTTTGGAATGCAGACTTTGATGGAATGGTCTGCGGGTGTCATGTTGCCTTTGGAGAGCCCCTAATGTACCTAAACAGTGGAAACCCCCCACAAATGACCCCATTTTGTAAAGTAGACCCCCCAAGGAACTTATCTAGATGTGTGGTGAGCACTTTGAACCCCCCAGTGCTTCACAGAAGTTTATAACGCCCGGGCGTGAAAATAAAAAATTCGTATTTTTTCCACAAACATGATCTTTTAGTCACCATTTTTTTATTTTCCCAAGGGTACCAGGAGAAATTGGACCCCAAAAGTTGTTGTCCAATTTGTCCTGAGTATGCTGATACCCCATATGTGGGAGAAAACTACTGTATGGGCACACGTCGGGGCTCGGAAGGGAAGTAGTGACGTTTTGGAATGCAGACTTTGATGGAATGGTCTGCGGGTGTCATGTTGCCTTTGGAGAGCCCCTAATGTACCTAAACAGTGGAAACCCCCACAAATGACCCCATTTTGTAAACTAGACCCCCCAAGGAACTTATCTAGATGTGTGGTGAGCACTTTGAACCCCCCAGTGCTTCACAGAAGTTTATAACGCCCGGGCGTGAAAATAAAAAATTCGTATTTTTTCCACAAACATGATCTTTTAGTCACCATTTTTTTATTTTCCCAAGGGTACCAGGAGAAATTGGACCCCAAAAGTTGTTGTCCAATTTGTCTTGAGTATGCTGATACCCCATATGTGGGAGAAAACTACTGTATGGGCACACGTCGGGGCTCGGAAGGGAAGTAGTGACGTTTTGGAATGCAGACTTTGATGGAATGGTCTGCAGGTGTCATGTTGCCTTTGGAGAGCCCCTAATGTACCTAAACAGTGGAAACCCCCCACAAATGACCCCATTTTGTAAACTAGACCCCCCAAGGAACTTATCTAGATGTGTGGTGAGCACTTTGAACCCCCCAGTGCTTCACAGAAGTTTATAACGCCCTGGCGTGAAAATAAAAAATTCATATTTTTTCTACAAACATGATTTTTAGTCACCATTTTTTTATTTTGCCAAGGGTACCAGGAGAAATTGGACCCCAAAAGTTGTTGTCCAATTTGTCCTGAGTATGCTGATACCCCATATGTGGAAGAAAACTACTGTATGGGCACACGTCGGGGCTCGGAAGGGAAGTAGTGACGTTTTGGAATGCAGACTTTGATGGAATGGTCTGCGGGTGTCATGTTGCCTTTGGAGAGCCCCTAATGTACCTAAACAGTGGAAACCCCCCACAAATGACCCCATTTTGAAAACTAGACCCACTAAGGAACTTATCTAGATGTGAGGTGAGCACTTTGAACCCCCAAGGGCTTCACTGAAGTTTATAATGCCAGGGCATGAAAATAAAAAATTCGTATTTTTTCCAGAAACATGATCAATTAGTCCCCAATTTTTTCATTTTCCCAAGGGTAACAGGAGAAATTAGACCCCCAAAAGTTGTTGTCCAATTTGTCCTGAGTATGCTGACACCCCATATGTGGGAGAAAACTACTGTATGGACACACGTCGGGGCTCGGAAGGGAAGCAGTGACGTTTTGGAATGCAGACTTTGATGGAATGGTCTGCGGGTGTCATGTGCGTTTGGAGAGCCCCTGATGTACCTAAACTATTGAAACTCCCCACAAGTGACCCCATTTTGGACACTAGACCCCCCACAGAACTTATCTAGATCTGTGGTGAGCACTTTGAACCCCCAAGTGTTTCACAGAAGTTTATAACACTCGGACGTGAAAATAAAAAAATCATTTTTTTCCACAAAAATGATATTTTTGCCCCCAATTTTTTATTTTCCTAAGGGTAACAGGAGAAATTGGACCCCAAAAATTGTTTTGCAATTTGTCCTGAGTAGGCTGATACCCTACATGTGGGGGTAAAACACTGTTTGGGCGCATGGCAGAGCTTGGAAGGGAAGGAGCACCATTTGACTTTTTCAACTCAGAATTGGCTGGAATTGAGATCAGACGCCATGTTGCATTTGGAGAGCCCCTGATGTGCCCAAACAGTGGAAACCCCCAATTATAACTCCAACCCTAACCCCAACACACCCCTAACCCTAATCTGAGCCCTAACCCTAGCCCTAACCCTAGCCCTAACCCTAGCCCTAACCCTAGCCCTAACCCTAGCCCTAACCCTAGCCCTAGCCCTAGCCCTAACCCTAGCCCTAACCCTAAGGCTGTGAGCACACGCTGCGGATTTTGCTGTGGTTCCGCAGCGGTTTTGGCTGCTGCGGACCCGCAGCAGTTTCTGCTGCGGTGTACAGTACCATGATTCCCTATGGGAATCAAAAACCACAGTGCAGACGGTGCGGAATTTTCCGCGCGGATTATCTGCGGTTTTCAATCAGCAGAAAGAATTGACATGTCAATTCTTTCTGCGGATTCTCCTGCGGTTTGCCATCTCCTCTATTGACCTGCGGTTTCACCTGCGGATTTTACAAAATCCACGCGGATGAATCCGCACCTAATCCGCAGCGTGTGCACACAGCCTTACCCTAACGGGAAAATGGAGATAAATACTTTTTTTTTAGTTTTATTATTTTTCCCTAACTAAGGGGGTGATAACGGGGGGTTTGACTTACTATTTATGGCGGGTTTTATGTTTGGCAGCTGTCACACGCTAAAAGACGCTTTTTATTGTAAAATAGTTTTTGCATCACCACATATTGAGAGCTATAATTTTTCCGTATTTTGACCCACTGAGTCATGTGAGGTCTTATTTTTTGCGGGACGAGTTGACGTTTTTATTGGTACCATTTTCGGGCACGTGACATTTTTTGATCGCTTTTTATTCCTATTTTTGGGACGCAGAATGAACAAAAACCAGCGTTTCATGAATTTATTTTGGGGGGGTGCGTTTACACCGTTCCGCGTGCGGTAAAATTGATAAAGCGGTTTTATTCTTCGGGTCAGTACGGTTACAGTGATACCTCATTTAGGTCGTTTTTTTATGTTTTTGTCGGTTTTATGCAATGAAAACTATTTTATATAAAAAATAATTATTTTTGCATCGCTTTATTCTGCGAGCTATAACTTTTTTATTTTTTTGCTGATGATGCTGTGTGACAGCTCGTTTTTTGCGGGACAAGATGACATTTTCAGCGGTACCATGGATATTTATATGCGTCTTTTTGATCGCGCGTTATTACACTTTTTGTTTGGCGGTATGATAATAAATCATTATTTTTTGCTTCGTTTTTTATTTTTATTTTTTAAGGGGTTCGCTAAAAGGGTTAACTAATGGGACAGTTTTATAGGGCGGGTCATTACGGACGCGGCGATACCTAATATGTGTACTTTTATTGTTTTTTTTTTTATTATTTCCAAAAAATGGATTTATTGAGGGAATATTTTTTTTTTTTCTAATTTATTTGGCGATTTTTTTAAATTTATTTTTACATTTTTTTTAATTTTTTTTTTACTTTATTACATAGTCCCAGGTGGGACATCACTGTCCTGTGACAGATCGCTGATCTGTCACATCACAGATCACTGTGACAGATCAGCAATCTGTCACAGGCATTGAAGAAGACTTCCTCTTGCCTGCGCTTTGCAGGCACTGAGGAAGCCAGCTTCCTCAGGTCCCCGAAGGCCCCCGTCGCCATCTTGGATTCGGGGGCCTGGAGGATAGGAGCCCCCCGCAGCAGCGCTGCACATTGCGCTGCCGTGGGGGGCTCAGGGAAGCACGGAGGGAGCCCCCTCCCTCCCGATGCTTCCCTTTAACTCCCGGTACTCCGCGATCATGTTTGATCGCGGTGTGCAAGGGGTTAACGTGTCGGGGGCGGTCCATGACCGCCCCTGACACATAGTGCCGGGTGTCAGCTGTGATAATCAGCTGACACCCGGCCGCGATCAGCGGCGCTCACCACGTGGGCGCCGCTGATCGCGGTAGACGTACTATCCCGTCCACGGTCATACGGGCCCGGGTACCGTGGACGGGATAGTACGTCGGATGTCAGGAAGGGGTTAATATAAACCACAACACATACACTAATATTACCATCAGTGCCATTATACAAAGAAGCTCTACTTATAGTATATATAATGTGCAAGTGTACATATAATAAAGTGACTGATCAGTGACATTATACACAAGAGCTCTGTATATAATGTATAGTGTACAGGTAATGCAAGGTGTACACGTAAAGTTGTTTTTGCCATGTAATCTAAGAGCGGCATGATGTAGAGACAGAGACTCTGATTCCAGTGATGTGTCACTTGCTAGGCTGCCTGTAGCTCTTTCAATAATATCAGTGTTTTAGCAGCAGGAGGAGATTATTACTAGAGGACTAGTTGTCTCATACTATATAGTCCTCCTGCTCTCTGCTGCATCATTCCGCTGATTTGTCGTTTTTTGTCTATGCACAGTGTACTCAGAAAGCTGCCAATCAGTGGTGTGGGCGGAGTTACACAGAGTTCAGCATTCAGAGAACTGGTAGATCTGCAGCAGAAAAAAACATTATTTTATCATAACTGCAGCCAGCAGCCCAGTAAGTGATGCATTGCTGGAATCAAGATTTCTGTTCCTAGATCATGCTGCTCTCAGACAGGATAAAAAACACTTGGTGACAAATTCCCTAAACCCTTTTAATGAATTATATGGCACACCATACTCACACTGTTCATCAAGACTGTCAAGAAAATGCCAGTCTTGATGAATTGCAGGCATAGTCTTTATTCATTAAGAGACTGCACAGCCTGTTATATTGTATGTCCATTGCTACCTACACAACAGCGCAGAAGTCGAGATGACTTTGTCCTGCTGCTGCGCTCTGCACAGGTAATGACAAAGATGACAAAGCGCATATGCTGATGAGTCATGTCTACTATGCTGCGCTCTGCATAGGTACTGCAGTCAGCAGTAGGTGGGTTGCTCTACTCTGAATGAAGCTAATGCTTTTTGTAAACCTGGACGGTCCTGCCATCCTGGATCATATTGATCATAAAAAAGGCTTGAAATTTTAAGCTATCATAGAATTTGGCGCCCAGGTCAACAGCTCCTGTGGCACCCCCCCATATTATATCATTAGTAAATCCTACCGCCATAGTAGCATAACTTCTTTATCCTGCATAGAAAAATTCTCTTTACAAACTCGTCTTTGCACAGCAGCAGAGCTACCACTTGACTCACTACAACACATCCTCTTTTTCCAGCACATCTGCCCTTCCCTTCCTGCAGCGCATTCTTAGGGTCATTATTGTACAACATAATTTTGGTTCGCATTTGACATATACACAGCAATAATAATCTGGGTTTATCAGGCAATGATGCAGCAAAGTAGTACCATCCAATTAAAGGGAATCTCTCACCAGGTTTTTGCTACCCCACCTGAAAGCAGCATAATGTTGGGACAGAGAACCTGATTCAAACTATGTGTCACTTATTGGGCTGTGTACTGTCATTTTTATAAAATTACTGTTTTATATAACTACTGCAGATGTTGCTGCTCTCTGAATGTTGAGCTTTTTATAACTCCGTCCACACCACTGATTGACAGCTTTAGACCCATGTACAGCCTCACTAACACCAGGTCAGATTACCAATGCACTAGCAGGATGCAGTAGACCCCCATGATAATGGCGGGGGCAGCACAGGTGCAACATACTGATGCAGATAGCCACTTAGAAACCTACCAATTCACGGAGGTGAGGCTGTGTAGTATTAAACATGCACCCAGATGGAGCTTGCATAGGACGCCAATCACACCGTTACATATGATGCACAGTTTTTGGCTTACAACCTATAGATGAAGCCCATGCTATTAGATCAGGTGGCTGCCTAGCACTATATAAGTGCACCCCACCAGACAGATACCTCAATTAACCCAATGAACATTAAAGGGCCTGGCTGCATCCTGCATAAAAATGGAAAAAAGTGCAATGAAAAGAAGAATAATGTGCAAGATAAATACATTACATCAGGCATTGGTTGATATTTTGGCCAAAATAGGTAAGCTCGCAACCTATGTCATGGGCCCTCACGCTGGCAATCACTTGAAAACAGTGATTTTATCAAAACTACACTAAGCAGTACAGTAAGTGACACATCACTGGATTCAGTGTCTCTGTCTGCTATGCTGCTCACAGATTAGATGGCCAAAATCTGGTAGAAGATTCTCCTTAAGTCTCAAAGGAGAACTTAAGTAGCAATAACTTTTCTATAATGAACTCAAAGTGGCCCAATAATCAACAGCAGACAAAAGATCAAACAGAATATTGAAGATCTACCATTGTGATCCAAAGCATGCATGGACTGACAAATTATTGTAGATATCGCTAAGGATATTCCTCATGTTATAATTGTTTTTCTTCTCCAGAGAATCAGTGGAGTTATTTTCTGCACTACCGAAGCCTTAGAAGAACTATTCGATGAACTTAATAAAGAAGAAAAAGGATATCTTAGTTATGAAGAGTTCACTTCAGGACTGAGTACATGTTACATTCTTTTAAAACAAATTCTATTATTTTCTTAGAAAAGCTAACTTTAATATTATGTGTGATCTGTATAAACCCCTGGGGAAAATAGTTCTGAATGAAGAATCAAATGTCTCTCTAGCGCCACCTGTATATACTAATGGTAGTGCGTGTATATTAGTGATACTTTTACATGATTAATTTCTATTTTTCATGGAGATATATCTTTAGATAATTCACTTAAAAAAAGAGAAAATTTAATACATACGCCCCAATTCAACATGGCATACTCAAGAGAATTATGAAGTAAAACTAAACTAAATGTTGCAAATTATTTGCGTGACTCAAAATTGCAACTTTTAGGATTTTTACACCAGTCCCTATTAACTGTGGCAAAGTATTGATGGAGCTGGGCCAGGACAGGGCATGGCAAAGCCCTTCTGATGAGTTCATCATACTTTATGCTACAAAAGTGGCGCAAGTAACTCCAGAAATAGCTGGGCAGCACCTAGCAGTGGCACACGGCAGTCACAGGTGCTTCTCACAAAGTTCAAATATCATCATCATTTGCTGAGATAATGACTTTTGGGTTTTCGTTGGCTGTAAGCCATAATCATCAACAGTAACAGACATAAACACTTGAAATAGATCACTCTGTGTGTAATGACTCTATCTAATGTATGAGTTTCACTTTTGTATTGGAGAACTGAAATAAATTGACTTTTTGATGGTATTCTAATTTTGTGAGAAGCAGCTGTGTTAGACATGACAAATTAATTAAGAGGCACACCATGCATCTTAATATATTTGGCTGACCTTACTTTAGAGCTCCGTTCATTAATAATGGCATACAAGCACCAGTCTTAAAGGGGTTGTTAGTCGAAAACAAATTATCGCTCATCCATTTGATAGGCGATAACTTGCTGATTAGTGGCTGTCCAACTGCTCAGGCCAGCACCAAATAACAGGGGAACTGTGATTTTGGTCCAGCGACACCCATCCGAAAGGACCGTCCCGCAGGTGAGATAATAAAACTTATTTTTCAGTTCTTCAAGGGTCGGTTTGGGGGCTTATATACAGCAGTATAGAATGCTGTATATAGGCCGTGAAAGGTGATGACCGTATCTTATATTGGCCAAAACTGATGACAGCTTCCCTTTAATCTGGCAGGTATGGGACTGGGTATCATTTACTAAACTGCATAGAGAAGTACAGCGAACAGCAATTTTCTATGCAAAAGAGCCCTACAAAAAAAAAAGTTTCCTTTTTTTTTCACAATGCTCAATGGTTGCTATTAGAGTTGAGCGACTTTTGGTTTTTTAGGGTCGCGTTTCGTTTCGTGAAACTCGACTTTTCCAAAAGTCGGGTCGAGCAAGATCGTCCGATTATAGGGAAAAGTCGGGGTCGTCCCGAAACACGAAACCCAATGTAAGTCAATGGGGAATAAAAGTCGGCATTGAGAGGAGGACAGGAAACACACCTACAGTGCCCATTTGAATGCCAAAAGCATCAATTCTTCTTACTTAAGCTTGTCAACCTTAATTAACTTCATAATACAAGTTACGCACTGAAAAATGGGGGTTATTTGGCTAAATTTGTGGGGGGGGAGGGCTGGCTGCAGGTTTTCATGTGCCCTGGGCGAAAGAGCGCCCCTTTAACACATACCACAACTCATCATGCTCCGATACGGCAGAGAAATAGCGGTATAGTACAATGAAAAATACCTCACTTTTTACATCTCATGACGAGGCCCATCTATTTCTCCATACAAAATCATTGGTCCCATATAATGTTTGAAACAGTATATGATGAGCTCCACATAATGCTACAGTATATGTTGGTCCCCATGGATGAAGCTCCACTGTCTTATGGGCCCAAATAATGCTCCAAACATAATGGGCCCCATTTCTAATGCTCTAGTGTATAATGGGCCCTGTAAATGCTGCTCCAGTGTCTGATGTCCACCTTTGGAATGTTCCAGTGTATGGTGGGCCCCATCTATCATTCTCCAGAGTATAGTGCTCCCCAAAAATTGCTGTCCCAACATAGAAAACAATCAAATAAGTCTCCTCGCTAGGGAATCCCTGTACTTGTCTGGACAGGTGCTGTAGCTTGCTTAACAGCTTGCCAGCCGTTCTCACGCCCAGTGTGGATTGCACGTGATTGCACAAAGGTTAGAAAGGGTACCGTATCCCTGGATAACATGTATGGATAGCGTACACATTCAAAATATATGTCTATACAGCATGAGGCAGGCTCAGACGGTGTTAGGCCCAGTATGGATTGCACGTCATTGCACAAAGTTTAGAAAGGGTACCGTATCCCCGGATAACATGTATGGATAGCGTACACATTCAAAATATATGTCTATACAGCATGAGGCAGGCTCAGACGGTGTTAGGCCCAGTATGGATTGCACGTCATTGCACAAAGGTTAGAAGGGGTACCGTATCCCCGGATAACATGTATGGATAGCGTACACATTCAAAATATATGTCTATACAGCATGAGGCAGGCTCAGACGGTGTTAGGCCCAGTATGGATTGCACGTCATTGCACAAAGGTTAGAAGGGGTACCGTATCCCCGGATAACATGTATGGATAGCTTACACATTCAAAATATATGTCTATACAGCATGAGGCAGGCTCAGACGGTGTTAGGCCCAGTATGGATTGCACGTCATTGCACAAAGGTTAGAAGGGGTACCGTATCCCCGGATAACATGTATGGATAGCGTACACATTCAAAATATATGTCTATACAGCATGAGGCAGGCTCAGACGGTGTTAGGCACAGTATGGATTGCACGTCATTGCACAAAGGTTAGAAGGGGTACCGTATCCCCGGATAACATGTATGGATAGCGTACACATTCAAAATATATGTCTATACAGCATGAGGCAGGCTCAGACGGTGTTAGGCACAGTATGGATTGCACGTCATTGCACAAAGGTTAGAAAGGGTACCGTATCCCCGGATAACATGTATGGATAGCGTACACATTCAAAATATATGTCTATACAGCATGAGGCAGGCTCAGACGGTGTTAGGCACAGTATGGATTGCACGTCATTGCACAAAGGTTAGAAAGGGTACCGTATCCCTGGATAACATGTATGGATAGCGGACACATTCAAAATATATGTCTATACAGCATGAGGCAGGCTCAGACGGTGTTAGGCCCAGTATGGATTGCACGTCATTGCACAAAGTTTAGAAAGGGTACCGTATCCCCGGATAACATGTATGGATAGCGTACACATTCAAAATATATGTCTATACAGCATGAGGCAGGCTCAGACGGTGTTAGGCCCAGTATGGATTGCACGTCATTGCACAAAGGTTAGAAGGGGTACCGTATCCCCGGATAACATGTATGGATAGCGTACACATTCAAAATATATGTCTATACAGCATGAGGCAGGCTCAGACGGTGTTAGGCCCAGTATGGTTTGCACGTCATTGCACAAAGGTTAGAAAGGGTACCGTATCCCCGGATAACATGTATGGATAGCGTACACATTCAAAATATATGTCTATACAGCATGAGGCAGGCTCAGACGGTGTTAGGCCCAGTATGGATTGCACGTCATTGCACAAAGGTTAGAAGGGGTACCGTATCCCCGGATAACATGTATGGATAGCGTACACATTCAAAATATATGTCTATACAGCATGAGGCAGGCTCAGACGGTGTTAGGCACAGTATGGATTGCACGTCATTGCACAAAGGTTAGAAAGGGTACCGTATCCCTGGATAACATGTATGGATAGCGTACACATTCAAAATATATGTCTCAGGAGGCAGGCTCAGACGGTGTCAGGCACAGTATGGATTTGACGGCCCAGATTACACAGCGGAGGAGCAGGGAGAGGTAAAGATTGCAAATGCTGGGGCCCTGGCCAAGCAAGGGGGGCCCACTCGTGGGCGTTGGTACTGGCACTGGGCCCCTCATAGTACAGCGGTGTGTCTGACGGCGGGTGTGCACCACCACCGTCAGAGACACTTGATTGCACTATGAGGGACCCTGTGCCAGTGCCCGCGCCCAAGAGTCAGCCTACCCACCTGTCCAGGGCAACGGCACTCGCACGGTGTCGTGCGCTAGGTGGTGACCCCGGCCATGGGGGGTAGGCAGCACAGTTAGGGAGTTTTAGAAAGTGGCATATGTTGATGTTGGACATTCAGCTGATGCAAAAGGCGAAATAGGTGAAGTACCAGGAAGAGGTGGACCAAAGCAAGCCATTTTTCTGTCACCCTATGTGTCATCAGGGGAAGGTGGGACAAAATCCTTGGAAACCCATGCGTGGTTCATTTTAATGAAGGTTAGATCATCCACATTTTGGGTTGACAGACGGGTCCTTTTTTCTGTCAGGATTGATCCAGCTGCACTGAAGACTCTTTCCGATAGCACACTTGCAGCTGGGCAAGCGAGCTCCTGTAAGGCATATTGGGCCAATTCAGGCCAGGTGTCCAGTTTAGCGGCCCAATAGTCAAAGGGGAATGACCTGTGTGGGAGAACATCGATATGGGAGGAAAAGTAGTTTGTAACCATAGTTGACAACTGCTGTCTCCTGTCACTTTCCATCAATGCAGTATTACCAGTTGTGTGAGCGGTATTTGAAAACTCAGTCCACAACATTGTCATGAAACCCCTGTCTCCAACGCCACTTCTGCTGTGTGCACCACGAACACCTCTGCCAAGCTGCCCCCGGCCCGTACGGCTCGTGTGAGAACCATCACCGCTGCTGTGTGCTGGGAATGCCTCAAGCAACCGATTTACCAGAGTTGCTTGTTTATTAGCCAATATTAGGTCAAGGTTCTCCTGTGGCATGATGTTTTGTAATTTGCCTTTATAGCGTGGATCCAGGATGCTGTCCAACCAGTAGTCGTCATCGTTCATCATTTTGGCAATGCGGGGGTCCCTTTTTAGGATCCGCAAGGCATAATCTGACATGTGGGCCAATGTTCCCGGTGTCAATGATGCACTGCGAGTGCTGGGTGGAGGAGCACTTTCTGGCAAATCCACATCCCTCCAGTCACGCACAAACCCTGTACCAGACCTTGCCACGCTAACATTTTCACTTGCCCCACGAGATGCATCCTCCTCCCCTAAGTAATCATCCCCATCATCCTCCTCCTCCTCCTCTTCTTCCTCCACCTCGTCCAGGAGAGGTCCCTGAGCAGACAATGGCTGAATGTCATCAAGGATTCCCTCCTCCTCTTCCTCCTCATCAACATTGGCTGCAGACGCCTGCTCCTTAAGGTGCGTCAAAGTTTGCATGAGCAGACGCATAAGTGGGATGCTCATGCTTAGGATAGCGTCGTCTGCGCTTACCAGCCGTGTGCATTCCTCAAAACACTGAAGGACTTTACAAAGGTCTTTCAGCTTCGACCACTGCACGCCTGTCAACTCCATGTCTGCTCTCAAAGTGCCTGGCCGTGTATCCTCCCACAAATGCATTATGGCCTGCCTCTGCTCGCACAGCCGCTCCACCATGTGCAGGGTGGAGTTCCACCTTGTTGCAATGTCGATAATGAGGCGGTGGTTGGGAAGGTGGAGCAATCGCTGCAGCTTCTGCATACGAACTGAGTGTACAGGCGACCGGCGGATGTGCGCGCACAGTCTTCGCACCTTCTGGAGCAGGGCTGTTAACTCCGGATAATTTTTGAGGAAGCACTGCACCACCAGGTTCAAGGTGTGAGCCAAGCAAGGTATGTGGATGAGTTTTTAAAGGGCTATGGCTGCCACAAAATTACGGCCGTTATCACTAACTACCTTGCCTGCCTCAAGATGTACACTGCCCAGCCATGACTCAGTTTGTCGCTTCAAGTACTCGGCCAGCACCTCGGCGGTGTGTCTGTCGCCCAAACACATCATCTGCAACACAGCCTGCTGACGCTTTCCACTAGCTGCTCGATAGGGGGACACATCGTGTGCAACAATGGCAGCTGCAGATGGAGTGCTCGTACGACTGCGCTCTGTGGACGAGCTGTCGCTTCTGGAGGAGGAGGAGGGTCGAACGCCTACAGCCAACTGTTTCCTATACCGTGGGCTAGGCAGCACTGTCCCACCACCGCTGTCCCCTGTGGACCCTGCATCCACCACATTAACCCAGTGCACAGTGATGGACACGTAACGGCCCTGGCCATGCCGACTGGACCATGCATCAGTTGTGAGGTGCACCTTTCCGCTCACTGACTGCTTGAGTGCATGGACAATGCGGTCTTTCACATGATGGTGGAGGGCTGGGATGGCTTTGCGAGAGAAGAAATGGCGACTGGGTAGGTCATAGCGTGGTACTGCATAGGCCATGAGTTCGCGGAAAGCTGTGCTTTCCACCAACCGAAAGGGCATCATCTCAAACGAGATTAGTTTGGCAATGTGGGCGTTCAAACCCAGTGTACGCGGATGAGAGACTGAGTACTTTCTTGACCTACTCATAGTGTCTGGGAGGGTGAGCTGGACTTGAGAGCTGCATATGGTGGAAGTAGCGGTGGACAGGGCGGACTGAGAGAGGGTTGATGATGGTGATGGAGTTGGTGTTCTTTCTGATGGCCTAGAATCAGTCTTTCGTTGATATAACAGTGGGATTCCCTGACTGCTGTGGCCTTGCAACGACACCTCAACATTTGCTGCTGTGCTAACCGGTGGGCTTACAGTGGGGGAAACAATGTAGCGTTGCTGACTACCTTCGTTGTGATCAGTTGCACATGTGGCACTTGAGGTTTGGTGTTGTGTCCACGCTTGCAAGTGCATGCTGGTTAAATGTCTAAGCATGCAACTGGTATTCAAATTTTTCAGATTTTTCCCTCGGCTAAAGGTCTTTGCGCACTTCTTACAGATAACCTTGGCCTGATCATGAGGATTTTGTTCAAAAAACTGCCACACTGCACTCTTCCTACTTTGGCAGACATTTTGCGGCCTAGCACGCTGTGATCTTTTGACCCTCTGGACAAGCTGTCCAGCAACTCTTTTGATGTTTGGAACCTGTCTTTGGAGTGCTCCGGGCCTGCCAGATAACAGCTGTTGCGATGTCGATGTCTGCTGTGGATGCTCCTCATCTGAGCTATTGGAAGCAGCACCCTCTTCCCCCAATGGATGCCAATCTGGGTCAACAACTGGGTCATCCATCACCTCCTCTTCTATGTCATGTGCACCTTTCTCTGTTTCACCGTGTATGGTGGTATAGTGTGCGGGAAGGGGCACCTGAGTCTCATCAGGGTCAAAATCTGGCTCTGTACACTGCGAGGACAATGTAGTGCTCTGAGTGAATGTACCAGCAGAATCATCCATCAGCGGCTGTGCATCAGTGCACTCCATGTCAGATTCATCTTGGCCTGGGTAATTCACCATTTCACTTGATAATCCAGGCATGGTATGTGAAAACAGCTCCATGGAGTAATCAGTAGTATGGCCTGCGTCATCCTTCAATCTTGGTTGGGGTGAAGGACACAAGGAAAGGTGTGGTTCATGAACATGAGCCTCCAATGACGACTCAGTGCTTTTACTTTTTACAACTGAAGAAGAGGAGGCGATAGAGCTGGAGGCTGAGTCAGCAATGTAAGACAAAACTTTTTCCTGATGCTCTGCCTTTAAAAGCGGTTTGCCAACTCCTAGAAAACTAAGCGTTCGAGGCCTTATGTAGCCAGACGATGACGCAGGGTCAGCACCTCCTGCATTCGGTCCTATTTTGCTCTTGCCACTACCATCAGATCCACCACCAACACCATCATTACCAGCTGCCAACCCCCGCCCAATTCCACGGCCTCTTCCACCAGCCTTCCTCATTTTTGGTAGAAATGTAGACAAAATCCAACAAACTATATAGTAATGTAAAACAAGGTACAAGGTGTCTATAGGACAGGGGAGTTTTAGAATTTCTGCACACACTTGTGGACAGTGGACACTTGTGGATTGTGTGCGGCCCACTGATATCTGAGCGCTATGTGACACGCTCGATGGCACAGCTGCCTGTGACCAAAGTGACGAGAGGATAATGGAGATTTTGAATCTCTGCGTACACTTTTGGACACTGGACACTTGTGGATTGTGTGCGGCCCACTGATATCTGAGCGCTATGTGACACGCTCGATGGCACAGCTGCCTGTGACCAAAGTGACGAGAGGATAATGGAGATTTTGAATCTCTGCGTACACTTTTGGACAGTGGACACTTGTGGATTGTGTGCGGCCCACTGATATCTGAGCGCTATGTGACACGCTCGATGGCACAGCTGCCTGTGACCAAAGTGACGAGAGGATAATGGAGATTTTGAATCTCTGCGTACACTTTTGGACAGTGGACACTTGTGGATTGTGTGCGGCCCACTGATATCTGAGCGCTATGTGACACGCTCGATGGCACAGCTGCCTGTGACCAAAGTGACGAGAGGATAATGGAGATTTTGAATCTCTGCGTACACTTTTGGACAGTGGACACTTGTGGATTGTGTGCGGCCCACTGATATCTGAGCGCTATGTGACACGCTCGATGGCACAGCTGCCTGTGACCAAAGTGACGAGAGGATAATGGAGATTTTGAATCTCTGCGTACACTTTTGGACACTGGACACTTGTGGATTGTGTGCGGCCCACTGATATCTGAGCGCTATGTGACACGCTCGATGGCACAGCTGCCTGTGACCAAAGTGACGAGAGGATAATGGAGATTTTGAATCTCTGCGTACACTTTTGGACACTGGACACTTGTGGATTGTGTGCGGCCCACTGATATCTGAGCGCTATGTGACACGCTTGATGGCACAGCTGCCTGTGACCAAAGTGACGAGAGGATAATGGAGATTTTGAATCTCTGCGTACACTTTTGGACACTGGACACTTGTGGATTGTGTGCGGCCCACTGATATCTGAGCGCTATGTGACACGCTCGATGGCACAGCTGCCTGTGACCAAAGTGACGAGAGGATAATGGAGATTTTGAATCTCTGCGTACACTTTTGGACACTGGACACTTGTGGATTGTGTGCGGCCCACTGATATCTGAGCGCTATGTGACACGCTCGATGGCACAGCTGCCTGTGACCAAAGTGACGAGAGGATAATGGAGATTTTGAATCTCTGCGTACACTTGTGGACAGTGGACACTTGTGGATTGTGTGCGGCCCACTGATATCTGAGCGCTATGTGACACGCTCGATGGCACAGCTGCCTGTGACCAAAGTGACGAGAGGATAATGGAGATTTTGAATCTCTGCGTAAACTTTTGGACACTGGACACTTGTGGATTGTGTGCGGCCCACTGATATCTGAGCGCTATGTGACACGCTCGATGGCACAGCTGCCTGTGACCAAAGTGACGAGAGGATAATGGAGATTTTGAATCTCTGCGTACACTTTTGGACACTGGACACTTTTGGATTGTGTGCGGCCCACTGATATCTGAGCGCTATGTGACACGCTCGATGGCACAGCTGCCTGTGACCAAAGTGACGAGAGGATAATGGAGATTTTGAATCTCTGCGTACACTTTTGGACAGTGGACACTTGTGGATTGTGTGCGGCCCACTGATATCTGAGCGCTATGTGACACGCTCGATGGCACAGCTGCCTGTGACCAAAGTGACGAGAGGATAATGGAGATTTTGAATCTCTGCGTACACTTTTGGACAGTGGACACTTGTGGATTGTGTGCGGCCCACTGATATCTGAGCGCTATGTGACACGCTCGATGGCACAGCTGCATGTGACCAAAGTGACGAGAGGATAATGGAGATTTTGAATCTCTGCGTACACTTTTGGACAGTGGACACTTGTGGATTGTGTGCGGCCCACTGATATCTGAGCGCTATGTGACACGCTCGATGGCACAGCTGCCTGTGACCAAAGTGACGAGAGGATAATGGAGATTTTGAATCTCTGCGTACACTTTTGGACAGTGGACACTTGTGGATTGTGTGCGGCCCACTGATATCTGAGCGCTATGTGACACGCTCGATGGCACAGCTGCCTGTGACCAAAGTGACGAGAGGATAATGGAGATTTTGAATCTCTGCGTACACTTGTGGACAGTGGACACTTGTGGATTGTGTGCGGCCCACTGATATCTGAGCGCTATGTGACACGCTCGATGGCACAGCTGCCTGTGACCAAAGTGACGAGAGGATAATGGAGATTTTGAATCTCTGCGTACACTTGTGGACAGTGGACACTTGTGGATTGT
Source organism: Dendrobates tinctorius (assembly GCF_039654945.1). NCBI lineage: Eukaryota > Metazoa > Chordata > Amphibia > Anura > Dendrobatidae > Dendrobates > Dendrobates tinctorius. The sequence goes on from NW_027361913.1 coordinate 3,015,935, forward strand.
GTGCGGCCCACTGATATCTGAGCGCTATGTGACACGCTCGATGGCACAGCTGCCTGTGACCAAAGTGACGAGAGGATAAAGGAGATTGGATTGCTTTTAAAAAAGCAGTTTGCGGAGCAGTGGGTAAACAGCAATGCCAGCGTGTCAGGAAGCCTTAAAAGGCAGCCCAACAACCAACACCACTGATACACCACAATATAGCCTCCCCTTGCACTGCACACACAGTGACTTGTGTGTTGTGCAGGCCAAATCGCTAGCAGCAGAAGCAGTTTTTTTGTCTTCTTCCCTGCCTAACGCTCTCCCTACAGAATCAGCAGCAACCTCTCCCTATACTAAGATCGGCAGAAGTAAGATGGCGGTCGGCGTGCATGCCCTTTTATACCCCCTGTGACGCCCACCAAAGCAAGCCAATCACTTGCATGCCCTTCTGAAAGATGGTGGTGACCCGTGCCTATGTCATCACGTTGCCCACAGTCTCCGTGGATCCTGATTGGCTGAAAAAGAGCGCAAAACAAACTTTTGAAACGCGACTTTGGCGCGTAAGTCGCCGACCTCGTGGCCGACCTCATCCTAGGGTCGGGTTTCGTTTCATGAAACCCGACTTTGCCAAAAGTCGGCGACTTTTGAATTTTTTCGACCCGTTTCGCTCAACTCTAGTTGCTATGTTTTCCATCATACCTGCTGTCACTGTTGGACAGACAAATAATAAATGTAGATGACTGACAGCAGGCACAATCGTGCTGTGCAGTGAGGGTAAGAGTCTGTTTGCAAAGACTGACCGGCGGCACAATACAACCCCCGATCGGTAAACTTTTGCCTATCAGCAATCATTTGAATCCCTGTTTCCACAAGCAGACCAAATTAAAGGATGCACACCAAGCGATCGATACTAGATTGCTCAGTGCGCATAGGCTGCTATTCTTCTCCGCAGAATGAGTTGTGTTTGCATCATATGAACAAGCATTTTGATTGTTCAGTGGGTGATCGGCAACCTGTTTTGCAGCAAGATAATCAAGAAGCAAGTATTTTTAACAAAGCTCACTCTCAATCATTCTGCAGTATGCGTGTCCCTTAAAGGGGTATTCCAATCTCCAAGACCATGCACTAACATTTACTAGGTGTAGTAATAACAATATTAGCAAATGCATCTAACTAGAAATGTATTAAAAACACATGTGACATGCACAAGTGTGGACAAGTCGGTAACACAACGTTCACACCACCCACTAACTGAGACACAACAAGAAAACAGATTTGCAAAAATACTCTCCAGTATAATACGTATATGACAGTAATCAGCAAGTGCTGGATAACAAATACAGGGTATTTAGTCGATACTTTTTTTGCAAAAAAAGTATACCAAGCTGCTTCACCGCATCAAGGTAACCTGTATTGAAGCAGTCCCTATCTAATGTATTTAAAACCTGAACATCTGAACAGTGTCTAAAATGAACAGGATTCGGACAGGCGCTTCTTAGTGTGGGCTTGTGGTGCAAGACAGCTCTTTTGTGCATGCCACACAAGAGAGGGGTGGGGTCTCTCAAACCATGCTAGGCAAGGAAAAAATGGATTAAAAACACATGTGACATGCACAAGTGTGAACAAGTCGGTAAGACAACGTTCACACCACCCACTAACTGAGACACAACAAGGAAACAGATTTGCAAAAATACTCTGCAGTAAAATATATGACAGTAATCAGCAAGTGCTGGATAACAAGTACAGGGTATTTAGTCAATACTTTTTTTGCAAAAAAATGTATACCAAGCTGCTTCACCGCATCAAGGTAACCCGTATTGAAGCAGTCCCTATCTAATGTATTTAAAACCTGAACATCTGAACAGTGTCTAAAATGAACAGGATTCAGACAGGCGCTTCGTAGTATGGGCTTGTGGTGCAAGACAGCTCTTTTGTGCATGCCACACAAGAGAGGGGTGGGATCTCTCAAACAATGCTGGGCAAGGAAAAATCGGATTAAAAACACGTGACATGCACAAGTGTGAACAAGTCGGTAAGATACGTTTTGCAAAAATACGTATCGACTAAATACCCTGTATTTGTTATCCAGCACTTGCTGATTACTGTCATATATTTTACTGCAGAGTATTTTTGCAAATCTGTTTTCTTGTTGTGTCTCAGTTAGTGGGTGGTGTGAATGTTGTCTTACCGACTTGTTCACACTTGTGCATGTCACATGTGTTTTTAATCCGTTTTTTCCTTGCCTAGCATGGTTTGAGAGACCCCACCCCTCTCTTGTGTGGCATGCACAAAAGAGCTGTCTTGCACCACAAGCCCATACTAAGAAGCACCTGTCCGAATCCTGTTCATTTTAGACACTGTTCAGATGTTCAGGTTTTAAATACATTAGATAGGGACTGCTTCAATACGGGTTACCTTGACGCGGTGAAGCAGCTTGGTATACATGTTTTTGCAAAAAAACGTATCGACTAAATACCCTGTATTTGTTATCCAGCACTTGATGATTACTGTCATATATTTTACTGCAGAGTATTTTTGCAAATCTGTTTTCTTGTTGTGTCTTAACTAGAAATGTAGTATAGTTCTTCTCATTCACTGTGTTGTTTACCCCATGTGCAGGACATTGCAGTAGCTTAGGTATCCATGATTATGACCACTAACTACCGCTATATGATTAGTCATAACCATGGATACCTAAGATACTGAAAGGCCTTGCACATGGAGTAAACGACATAGTGAATCAGAAGGACTATACTACATTTCTAATTGGAGGCATTAGCTATTATTTTTATTATTATTATTCCACCCACGACATCCTCAGTTCTGATGCATGTCTTAGGTCCATGGTCAAGATTGTCCATTTTTCCTATTGTTATATATAAATATAGCTTGATGAAACCTTTGAAGAGCCATACATATATTTCTGTAGTAGAGGACAGACTGGAATGAAGAGTTTATTTTTAGATGGACATCAAATTCTTTAAAGCTGAAGCACAAAAGGCACTTTCATCTGAGATCACAAGCTTATTCCTATTGTCTATTTTGTCGTGTATCCATTTAGATGTTAAGTGATACATAGCAATAAGGAAGTGGTTAGAGAGGTTCGAATAAATGTTATCATTGTCCGATTAACTCTTACATTTAGTGTTTTTAGCAGCTCAGTCCAGTACATAATATCACCAGGATATCTTAAATTTATGATCTACATTTAGTTTTCTGTTTCCTAATTTCCTGTTACCCGTTACAGAACACGACCAACTCTTTTTACTGCATGTTTATGGGTGGTGGTCTCAGAGTACTGAACAAACACAGAAAGGAAGGGCGAAAATCAAGTGGAAATTACGCAACTGGGTCTAAGTGTCCACCTCACCCATTGCTGCTTAATATGGACACTGTTTTAAATAACTTTCCATAGTGATTTCCAACAGAAAATTAATAGAGTCATGAGAGAAATGGTTTTCACCATTATTATGTTTTTGTGTATTTTTTAATCTCCTTGAATTTTCATTTTACTGCAAAGTTTATACCAAACTTCATACCAGTCAGTATTTCACATCAGTATTTGTAAGCCAAAATGATAATTGGAGCAATCAGAGGAAAAGTATAATAGAAACACATCACCACTTCTGTATTTACTGTATAAGTTTGATTTCAAACCAAACTGATGACGTCTGTTTGGGGGCTTGATTGATTTCTGCTTTCCCTGCTTACTGTGTTCTCTCCTTTTCAATGTGCAATGACAGTGCACTCTCTTGCCAGCTCATCACTTCTCATTAGAGGCGGCAAGGGAGCACACTGTCACTGCACATTTAAAAGAAATAGAGAACTGTAAGCAAGTAGCTCATACTGATTATGCGTTTGAGCTAACAACCGCTACATCATCAGTACAGCAAGGACTAGACCAGCCCCTTAAACAGATCTCATTGACAACTTTTCATTTTAGGTTGGAGAAAGCAGCTGCGTCAGTGACCACTGCCAATGCCCCTTGATGATATTCTGTTTAAGTATCCCAGCATAAATTGGGGATTCTCAAATGAAACATGAAAACGGGAGTAAAAAAAACAAAAAAACTCTGAAAGGTAGAGTAGAGAGGGAATGATAGGGAATTTTTATTTAAACTATATTAGAAAAGTGATAAGATTGTTACATTAAATATATAGACAGAATGAAATAAAACTTTGGTTTCAGACCATCCCTTTAAATATATTACAACTAATGTAACAAATTATTTCTTCAAATTCAGCACAAAATGCAACTTTTATTGATAACTGCAGTCTCAGAATTAGTCAACCCCTTCATGACAAACATCTTTAGTATAACACCCCTTGGCTGGTATGACCTGCTATAAAAGTTAAAAATAGCCAAATACCAGTTACTGGCAGTTCCCGATGAGTCTTAGCACATTCCTCATGGGCATGGGCCTCTAGTTCACCGATATTCATGGGGTATGGCAGAAAAAGTTCATTGAAGAGTAGGAATGAGAGAACCCGAACAGTAAAGTGTCCGTTGCCAAACCCTAAACACAGACTTTTTAATGTACATCCGATTTCCTATTCAGGTTCACCAGTGTTATAAAGCTTGGTGAAAGGCTGCAGATAAATCAACAAGCTTTTGTGGGCACTTCAGGAGCCATCACAGTCATGCCAGCACGTGACTCGGCCTGTATAAAGGCTGGATCATGAGTGCCTCCACCATTCTGCTCTCATTAGTGTAGGGATAGGATGCAGCTGTAGTGAGGGACAGATTCTGACTGCGCACTCTGCAAAAAATCCACTGTGTGTACTCTGCAACCAATATCTGTGGAAGTACTGTGCCAAAAGCCATTGTGTGTACTCTGTTACCCATATCTGTTGGAATACTGTGCCTTTAAGCTTCTGTGTGTACTCTGCAACCCCCACCTGTGAGAGTACTATGCCTTTATGCTACTGTGTGTACTCTCCACCCTCAGCCTATGGGAGTACTGTGCCTTTAAGCCACTGTGTCTACTCTGCATCCCCCTGTGGGATTACTGTGCTTTTATGCAGCTGTGTGTACTCTGCTCCCCGCCAGTAAGAGTATTGTGTCAAAAAAGCTGTGTGTACTGTGCAACCATATCTGTGGTAGTACTATGCCTTTAAGCTGCTGTGTGTTTTCTGCACTGTCCGCCTATGGAAGTAGTATGCCTTTAAGTCGCTGTGGGTACTTTGCACCCTCTGCCTGTGGGAATACTATGCCTTTAATCTGCTGCATGTACCCTGCCTCTCGCCTGTGGGAGTACTGTGCCTTTAAGCTGCTGTATGTACTCTGCACCCTCCGCTTATGGGAGTACTGTTATTTAAGCCTCTGTGTGTACTCATACCTGTAAACAGCTGTGTGTTTGGAAATAAATAATTGGCATCAGTTGTCTCATTGCCATTTTTGGGGGAAAGAAATAATATTTCCTATTTCTGGACCGGTGTGTGTTTTTTTTAGTTATCTGGGAAATAAATAATTAGCATCAGCTGTCTTGTTGCCATTTCTAGGCCAAAAAAAAGTTTTCCTAAATTGGTGTGTTTTTTTAGTAGTCTGGTAAGTGAATAATTGTCATCAGTCATCTTGTGACCATTTCTAGGCCAAATAAATATTTTTTCAAGACAAAATAAATAATTTTCCTAAACTGATGTGTGTTTCATAGCAGTCTGGGAAATAAATAATTGACATCAGCCACCTAGTTGCAATTTTTAGGTCAAAGAAATAATTTTTCAGAACTGTTGTGTGTTTTTTAGTAGTCTAGGAAATAAATAATTGGCATCAGAATTCTCGTTGCCATTTCTAGTCCAAAAATTTTTTTTTCAAAACCGTTGTTTTTTTAGTAGTCTGGTAAATAAATAATTGGCATCAGCCTTCTTGTTGCCATTTCTAGGTGAGAGAAATAATTTTTATGGACCGTGTGTGTTTTTTAGTAATCTGGGAAATATATAATTGGCATCAGCCATCTTGTTGCCACTTCTAGACCAAATAAATTATTTTCCTAAAATGATGTGTTTTCTAGTAGTTCTGCAAATAAATAATTGGCATCAGCCATCTCGATGCCATTTGTAGGCCAAAGAAATACATTTTCTAAACCAGTGTATGTTTTATTATAGTCATGGAAATAGTTAGCATCAGCCATCTCCTTGCCATTATTAGGCAGAAGAAATAATTTTTCAGGACCGCTGTGTGTTTTTTAGTACTATTACAAATAAATAAACTTACTCTACCCCCATCTCTTTGCGAGTAATGTTTTGAAAAAACACTTCCAAAAATGAGGAGAGTATCAAATAGGGAATGTGGACTTGGTGGTGCTGCTGTAATTGCTGATGGTGGTGGTGGTATAGCTGATGCAGGGGGAGGACGTGGTCGTTCAGTACCTGCTATGTGCCCAAATACCACATGTTCCTCTGGCGACAAGATGTTATACATTCTTTCATAGGCCCCAATATTGCTGCATGAATAGTGAGGCCACGAGATGTTGAAAAGTTTTAGATTTGATGGCTGAGGGTGGCTTCAGTTACTTTCCATTATCTTCCACCCAATCCAGTGCAGAAAGTTCACAGTTGCCACCTGAGAACCATTGTCATCCAGCTTCCACCTCACTCCATTGCAAGTCAGCTAAGCAGTCTGAGCTCCAAGCCATACAACAGTCTCGTCTGTTTTTTGATGTCTCCTATAGCTGTGGTTTCATGGCCCATCAACCTGGCCCTGCCCCAGAAGTAGAAGAGTCTGAGTGCACTGATGCTTAACCACTTGTTGTGTTCAATATGAGGTAGGGGTATGATGACAGATGGTATCATGATAGACAGCTCAGTTGTGCAGTCTGAGGCTTGGGCGTGCTTAGCTATCAGTGTGATGAAAGACAGTGCAGAAAAAAATTGGGTCACACACACAATGACTAAAAAAAAACATAGCGGTAGTCAACATAGGACTATTTTTTGCCCCCAGTCATTGTTCTGTGTTACCCAATTTTTTGGAGAGGGTTTCCTGTTTTGGGGTGATTGCAATTGTTCACCCCCATATACTCACATGGGCACTTTCAAATATGTATTGATGCACTGGATCTATGTTTTAACATAGGAGTATTTTTTGTCACCAGTGGAACTTATCTGTATGTTAGTACATCTATTGATGAGAAGACTTACAGTAGTTCTTTGAACTTAGGGTTTTGAATATTTGATTTTATTTGAATTTCTAGTAACACCCTTTATCAGACGGGGGGACTCAACTCTACCCCATGTGATTGCCTGCCACTATAGACATTGGGACATTCAGGTTGATCACCTGGGGTGTGCCTAGACTATTTTAGAATCCTACAGATTCAGCTGGCACCACTGGTTATCTAATGGCTTATCTCCAGCTAACATGCGGGCTCCCGCATCGTCCTATATCCTTATAGGTCTATTTATACTCTTGATCTCCTGTTAAGGAAGGCATTCTTAGCACAATTATATTTTTTATTATCTACATATTTCCAATATAAGAAGTTTTAAGCCTTTGACCTCACCTCCGACCCTGTCTTTCCCCACCTCACCCCAAACTATTGGGTCTTTTTTATTACTGATCTTGTCACGACTTTACCATGACAGAGAGGAGACAGAAGACTGCAGCGTCTGATTTCTCCTACTATTGCACTGATTAGAAGTACTTCTCCTTCATATTAAACAGAGTAAATTTATTTTAGCAGTGCTAAAGTTAATGGGCTTAGTTGAGAGCTCCTGGAAGCTTTCCTGCATTAAGGCTCTCAGCTGTGCACTCTTAGCCACTCTCATTTCATATATAAACCAGACCCTGGATAAAACTCATTGTCAGAGTTAGCTTAGGCTACTTTCACACATCCGTTTTTTTAAATCCGGCATGATGCGGCGAAATTTGTGTAAACCGGATCCAGAATTGGATCCGGTTTTTTCACATAGAATATAATGATCGCCGCATCATGCCGGATGGACATGCGGCACCTCCGGGTTTTGCCGGATACGGCAAACATGCGCCGTCCGGCGTCTGCAAAAAACGTTGGCTGCAACGTTTTTTTGCAGCGCCGGACCGGCTTTTTCAACTGCGCATGCCCGGGCACTATGAGTTTTAACCCCACAAGTGCCCGGCGCGCATCTCTCTCTCTCTCTCCCCCTCCCCTTCTCTCTCTCTCTCTCTCCATACGCTCCATACCTTTCTTTGGCTGGCTCTCTCGTCCCCCTCTGTCTCTCTGGCTGCTCTCTCATCCCCCGCTGTCTCTCTGGCTGCTCTCTAGTCCCCCGCTCTCTCTTCGGCTGCTCTCTCGTCCCCACTCTCTCTTCGGCTGCTCTCTCGTCCCCCGCTGTCTCTTTGGCTGCTCTCTTGACCCCCGCTGTCTCTCTGGCTGCTCTCTTGCCTCCCGATCTCTCTCCGGCTGGCTCTCTCGACCCCCGGTGCTGCGGCTCCTTTAAATGTCCTCCAAGCCGCATCAGGGGCCGCATGTACATCCGGTGTCACCGCTGCAGGCCGGATCCGGCCGCCCGGCTATTCGCCGCAGGCCGCCGGACCCCTGACACCGGATGTCTGAAAGAGGCCTTAGGCTGCATGGCTGGAGGTTATTGGTGGTTGTTATTGGAGAAGGCATTTGGTGGATTTATCTGTGACTTTTGCTAGGTTTTGAGTGTTAGGGACAGGGAAGGAGCCCCTGGTCTGGGAACACCCGACAGCAGAGTCATGACAGATTTCCTGCTATGAGACAGAAGGATCAAAGGATCATATGGGCCCCTTTAGGCTACAGGTCTGAGAAGCAAGTGCAAGCTGTAAACCTCCTATAGTAGCAACAGTGTAGGTAAGTGAATCAAAAAAATGGAAGCTACTGTACATTTGTATCATCACAACTTTGTGTTGGTATTTGTAAAATCTTATATTTAGCCCAGCTTACTTTTAGTAGTTTTTCATGACGGCCTTAGTGCAAGAGAGAATCCAAAACAAGGAGAACCATGATCACAACTTTATATTTCACTTCTGTTTTGGATCTATTCCAATATGGCTAAGGAAAGATGTGGCGTGACATATTTCCATGACTCATGATGTGGTTTATTGGATTTGCCATAGCCATAAACCATTTATTTAAAAATGAAAGCAAAGACGAATAAAAACTTGGGACAGAAACTAGTAAGGCCACTCTTGCTGAATCATTACCTCTTCTGATTTTTTTTTTTAACTTAACTGGTTCAAGTCTATGCTGAATGCGATAACAGATCTTATACATGATATCAGTTACTATTTTTTTCTTGGTTAATGAATTATCTTTTTTCATGTATTTTAGAAAATCTTATCAATTCAAGTGGGAATCAGTGGACTCAAACAAGGAAAAGAAAATCGACAAAAAGAATGACAGAGTTTCCTCATTCTCTGTCACTAGAGGAAGCAGACACAGAGGAAAGGAAACAATTTAAGTCCTTTATGGAGCAGCTTGGAGCACACAGTGTGTTTGAAGAGTGAGGATTTTGCTTTACTTCAATTAAAAGACAAATCTTTAACTATGATTTTTTTTATTATTAAATTACTTTTTCTGGACCTTTATAATTTTGTCTTTAAAGGGAATCTTTCATCAAGGTCTTGCAACCCCACATTCAGGCTATGTACCCACGTATGCAGAAAATTCCTGACTAAAAACCGGACTCCTTCCCAGGAAAAACGTGTTTTTTCCTGCTCCTTTTTTTGCACGTTTTTTCTGGAGCATCCCCAGTCTCTTAGAATATAGTTGGAAATGCGTTTTTTACCACAAAATTAATGAACATTCTGCGTTTTTTACCGCAATGCGTTTTTATGCAGAAAAAAACGCATCAAGTGCACAAAAATTGTAGAATGCATTAAAAGAATGGGATGCTTAATGTATGCGCTTTTTAAGCATTTTTGCATGGAAAAAAAACGCGGAAAAAACGCTTATGTGGGCACACAGCCTCAAAGAAACTTGTTTCCGGGTCATCTACATTGCAAGATGTATTCACTGTATATATTTGTATGATTTACGTTTTAGCTGCTGCAATTACTCACATCTACCGCTCTTTCACACACTCTGTTCACTTGTCATCCATATCAGCCCCTTTCTCCACTTTCTCCTCTCCTCTACTATGTAAATCTCTCACGCTCTTTTCACAGTCTTAAACCACACAGATCCATTCCCTCCACCATACAGCACAAGAGACGATATCACAAATCACTTAACCATCTGCTCACTCTCTCTATTCTCCTTCTCCTAGTTGCAGGAGATATGTATGCGGCCCTTCTTGTAAAAGTAAGTTTAACTCCTCCCCTGCTACACTCAGAAACCCTGTGAAACTCATTAATGTTCCTTGCATGCCTTCTGTCTCTTAACTGTGCCCTCTGGAACTCACAGCAAGTAAAAATCTTTCCTCCATCCATTACTTTTTCCTTTGAAATTTCCTTACCCTTCTGACTCTTTGAGGTCCATGCTGTCAGACTCTAACAGCCACTCTCCCTGTGAATGGCGGTTGTGCATCGCTCTTCAAGCCCCTCCTGTCAGTTCCTGGATCACTTTGCTACCTGACTCCCACGCTTTATACCCTGTCACATCCCCACTTTCATAATGGAGGACTTTAACATCCCAATTGGTGCATCCCCTCTCCACATGTATCACTCACATTTTATCTCTTTCATAGTTTAATAGCTCTCCTGTGCATGAAGACGGAAATACATGGGACCTTATCTTCTCCCGACTCAATGTATTACTTACTCCTCTTTCCCATTCTCTGACCACAACATTCTTTTATTCTCTGACAAGAACTGTCACCCTGCTCAGGACACCCCAACTATGAAGATTTTGCAGACATCACTGACATTGATCCTAATCTCCTCCCTCTCATGTCCAGACTCCGCACTGAAACATTATAATGTAACATTGCAAAGTGCCCCGGATGAAGCTGCCCCTCATACACTTAGAACAACTCAGCACAGATGGCCACAACCCTGGAAAACACTGAAAGCATGTTTTCTCCACCAGTGCTTCAGGTGTGCCGAATGTCTGTAGAGGAAATCCAATCTGGCCGAAGATTTCATCCATTATAAGTTTATGCTTAAAACATAGAACTTTGCCCTTCACCTCTCCAAACAAACCTTCTTTAACAACGTTATCACTGCACTTACCAATAATCCTAAACAACTCTTCTGGCGCTTTTCATTCTCTCCTCAAGCCAACAGTGCAGGTCCAGTGCTCCACCGACATCAGCGCTAACAATCTGGCCAATTATTGAAAAGACAAAAAAATGACCAGATCTGACAGGAAATTTTCTCCCAATCACCTGATATCGAGCATTGTCCTCCCTCCCACTCTACATCTAAATCACGTTCTATCTTTGATACGGTCGCAGAAGATGTAATCAGGCTCCCTGCATCTTCTCGCCTTACTACCTGCACCAATGACCTTATTCTCTCACATCTCATCCAGTCCCTTTCCCTTGCTGTCATCACTCACCTAACAAAAATATTTAATCTCTGTCTCATCTGGTATCTTTCACTCCTCATTTAAATATGCCAGCATACATCCATTAAAAAAAATCCCTCGACCAGAACTGCTTTGCTGACTACAGACCAGTCTCTAATCTTCCCTCTATCTCTAAACTCTTGGAACACTTCTTCCATTCTCATCTAATCCGCTATCTCTCAGATAACTTTTTCTTAATCCTTTACAATCTGGTTTCAGCTCATACACACCACTGAAACGGCCGTTACTAAAGTCTCTAATGATCATCCGACAGCTAAAGCTAATGGTTACTACTCCCTGCTTATTCCCTTTGATCTCTCTGCAGCATTCAACACTGGATCAGCGGTTCCTCATCACTATGCTCTGTGCTAGTGGCTATAAGGATACTGCACTCTCTTGGTTCTTATCACCTCTCTGACTGCTTCATCACTGTATCTTTAGCTGATTGTTCTTCCTTTCATCTTTCCCTTACTATTGGGGATCTTCAAGGGTCAGTCCTAGGCCCCCTCCTCTTCTCCTTATAAACTGCCCATATTGGACAAACCATCGGTAGACTCAGCTTTCAGTACCATATGTATTCTGATGAAACCCAATTATACACATTGTCTCCTTACATCACCCATGAATTACTACAAAATACCAGGGATTGACTTTCTGCTATCTCTAACATCATGTCCTCCCTGAACCTAAAACTGAATCTGTCAAAAATTGGCCACGTGTTTCCTTCCACTACTAATGCTGATATTAATATTTCTGTGTGTTCTACCATTACTCACCAGCAACATGCCCGCTGTCTTGGGGTCATATTTGATTCAGATTTTTCACTCACCCCCTACATCCCATAACTTGCTCGCTCATGTCAGTTACATCTCAAAAACATCTCTAGAATTCAAACTTTTCTTACCTTTAACTAAGCAAAAACGCTTAAGGGCCTGTCACACTAAGAGATATCGCTAGCAATATCGCTATAACTTGTGACGTTATAGCGATATTGCTAGCGATATCGCTGTGTGTGATACTTACCTACAACCCGCTCCCCCTGCTGGTTATCGCTGATCGTGCGAGAACAGGCTGGACTGTTTCTCGTCGTCAGCTTCCTGCGGCGCTTCCTGCTGTGACGACGAGCGACGCGTGGAGCCGGGCGGGAGGACGCAGGATCGCCTGGTGTGACAGGTAAGTAGCGACCCCCGTCCCCAGCAATGTCGCTGGTGAGATCTGCCTGTGTGGCAGCTCACTAGCGACCACTTAGCGATGTACCAGCGATCCTGACCGCGTCATATCGCTGGTCGGGATCGCTGGTACATCGCTAAGTGTGACAGTACCTTTACTATTGCTCTTATTCGCTCTTGTCTGGACTATGGCAACTCTCTACTAATCAAGCTCCCTCTTACTAAACTCTCCCCTTCTTCTTTAGGATTAACTGATAGCACTGTAGATGTTCAATAATAAAATAAACCATCAAAAATACAAATTGCGTAATATTAGGGCACACAGTGTTTGCAGGGAGTCTGAAGTTCAAATTGCTTTAGCTACCTTTATTTATTAAACTGAAATAAGATCGATTTGTCTCATCACATGTTGATCATGTATCTGAGCAGCATTTTCAAGAAAAGCTTCATTTTATATCTAATTTTGCAATAACTATTATTAGAATCTATTTAACCAGGCCTGCATTTATGCAGAGAAAGCCACTTGCATGAGATCTTGCAGCTTTGGAGATGGGGAACTGGTTGTTAGATACATCTATACTCTCCACAGAAAAGGCAAACATGATTTATTACCAAATCCGTCTTCCTGGTCTCTGTAAACACAACCCTAAAGGCCCCGTCACACACAGCGATCTTGCTAGTAAGATCGCTGGCGAGATCGAGGGCGTCACAAAATTAGCGAGATCGCTGTGTGTGACTGGGATCAGCGACCGGGCCCCCTACCGGGTATTGCTGATCGCTCTCCATCGTCCTGGGCCGTTTTTTGATCGCTGGTCTCCTGCTGGCCAGCGCGCATTGCTGCGTGTGGCAGCGAGAGACCAGCGATCAGCGACGCTGGACGCTGGTTTCCAATGTAAAAATTGGGTATCTAAGAGCCACGCAGCTCTTAGTTACCCGCTGTTTACCTTGGAAACCAGCGTACACGCTGGTTTCTAGGGTAAACAGTGGGTATCCAAGAACCGCGCCACTCTTAGATACCCGATGTTTACATTGGAAACCAGCTTGCTCGCTGGTCCTGATCGCTGGAGGGGCTGTCTATGTGACAGCTCACCAGCGATCAGCCTAGCGATGTCCCAGCGATCCCATCCATGTCGGATCATTGGTGGGATTGCTGGGACATTGTTATGTGTAACGGGGCCTTTACAAGTGAAGTAGACCACATAGTGGAGTAAAGAGGCACCAATTTTTTGATCTGCAAATATTGGTATGGATGTTCATCCATACACAACTTCTTATAGGGTACATCTGGGTGGTGCAGAGCTCAAAGTATCACATGAATTCTAAAAGTAGGAATTGAAATGCAGCACTCACCCATATCCTTTGAATTAAAATGTCCTTTATTCCACACACATGGACATCATTTTTCGTGGTGATCAGGTAAAAACAGGGGTTAAAGCAGGCGAGAGGAAAAACAACGGACTACACACATTTTGTGTCTTCACTGACGCTTCTACAGGTCCATTCCAAAGAATGATGTCCATGTATATGGAGTGAAGGACTTTTAATTCAAAGGAAATGGATGAGTAGTGCATTTTTATTCCTGTTTGATGAATTCTATGTGTATACAGCAGTTAGTGAACAAGACCAAATGATCATACAATTGCTGGTTGTAGTGGGAGAGCAGGAATTGCTTGGCCCTCAGAGACAGAGGCCCATTCAGCTCTGCAATGCTGCCAGGCCAGTAGATTTCCCCTGTAACTGGGATTAACATACCAGCTCTAGTTACAGGGATAATCAGCTTTAAAACAGTGTATTAATATTTTAAAATTCCCCCCAAAATTCTTATAAGGCCTTAAAGGGGACACGTTGAGTTAGTAAGAAATAGATAAAAAAGCTAGAAAATAATAAATAAAACAAAAATAAAATATCCATTAGGCTACTTTCACACATCAGGTTTTCGGCGTCAGGCGCGATCCGGCGTCGTGCCGGAATGCCGGATCCGGCAAATGTTTTGTAAAACCTGATGTGCCGGATCCGGTTTTCTGCCGGATCCGTCTTGTTCTTGACAGACAAAACCGGATCCGTCTCATCCGGTTCATCCGTTTTTCTATCCGTTTTTCGACGGATTACGCCGGATCCGGTTTTTAAAATTGACCCTTGTGGCCTTCCGAACGGGATTGGCTACTGGAAAACTATATATAGCATGTTCCTACAGCCCTTCTTTGACAGGTTGTAGAGAAGAAAGTGCAGGTTGGAGAGAAGAGCAAGTTACTGGCGAAGATGGATGTTGTCATTGGAAATATTACCACTAGAAGTTCTGTGACGGTTTCAGGGACAATTTTCCACTATACTTTATGTCACCTCAAGGCAGAGTACACTGGCAGGATGACAGAGTGTGAAAGATTTGTGCCCTAACCAAACCTGTGTACCTTCTGGACCAACAGTATATACCTTTGCCAACCAAAGTTGGCTATCTTGTCATGGTCTTACTATTTTTAGCTTTAGGCCACAGGTGTGTACCTGGTTGTGTTTTATGCAAAGTATTTCACCTTTTAACAAAAGTTGTGTACATTGTTAGGAAATCACCAACAATAAACACAACTTTTTAGGTGAAATACTTTGCTTCAAACACAACCAGGAACACAACTGTGGCAAAAAGCTAAAATTTACCCACAGTTATATACCTGGTTTTGAATACCTTTTTACCTTTGAAATACCCTGTATTTAACCTTTTTTTTAAACATAGTTCGCCGCAGAAAGAAATGACAGACAACCATTGTGAAACGATAATTTAACTTTTATTTAAATTTTTTTTTTTTTTTGTAAAATGTTTTTAAAGTGCAAAAAACTTTTTTAATAAAGGTTTTAAACCCAATGGGCATTTTTATTAAAAAACACACATTACAAATCTGTGTAGTGTGGGGTGGAAATACTGCTGGAGGGGATGCGGGACACTTCGACACTGGGTGTGTGGAGAGAGGACTGGGATCGTGGTGGGGAAGGAACAGTTAGAGGTGAAGGTGTGGAAAAAGCTACAGAATGGGTGGACATGTGGGAGGCAGAAGAGGTGGTGGGCGGTGGAGTGGAGGGTTGGGCAGGGACTGTAGGAGCAGATGATGTTGATGGAAAGTTGTATGGGGAAGGAGTTTGGTACGGGGAAGGAGTTTGGTACGGGGAAGGAGTTTGGTACGGGGCAGGTTGCTGGAAGTGGGGAGATGTCTGGTACGGGGGAGGTTGCTGGTACTGGTGAGGTTGCTGGTATGTAATAGGAGGGGGAGGATGGAAAGTGGCTGGAGGGGGTGCAGATGTAATAGGAGGGGGAGGATGGAAAGTGGCTGGAGGGGGTGCAGATGTAATAGGAGGGGGAGGATGGAAAGTGGCTGGAGGGGGTGCAGGTGGAGGAACTACAGTGGTGGGAGGTGGAGGTTGGGAGGTAACCTGCTGTAGAGCACCGTGGCACGAATGCATTACATGCATCTGCTGGGTAGGAGATAGTGTTGCCATGCGCTCCACAACAGACCTGAAAAAGGTGTGGTTTGGCGAAGATCTTGCTTCTGAATGCATGGTTTGCAGAAGTGTCTTCACCTCCCGAATGCTGGAGTTGATCTGCTGAAAGCCTGCGGAGATTTGCTCTGACAAGACTTTTAGACAGTTCTGGAAAGATGCATTCAGATGCAAGAACTCTTGCGCATAACTCTTTTCCTGACCCCTCTGCCGCTGCCGCCCAGTACCCGCAGGTATACTAGAGGTGGCAGGGCAGAAGGGTGGGGTAAAGGGAAAGCGATCTCCTCACCAGCAGCTTCATGTAATGTAGGCGGCCACGATGCTCCTGTGCTGGTGGATGGGACAGATGGGTCGAATGTGTGGGAAGGCTGGGAAGGTGCAGATGTACCGGGGCGGTCGAAGTGTCCCTCGGTGCCGGTCTCCTCAGGGATCGCCTCAGAAGGGTCCAATCGTGCAGGCTCCCGAGTGCTGCTCACCGTGCTGTGGAATAAAGAGAAAAAAAAACAATTAAAATACTGACATGGTATGGCCCTGGCTGAAAAAAAAAAGTTACATCTAACATTTTTTTTCACATGTGGTGTGTAATATTTACCTTCTAGTGACCATTGTTTCCCGGAGGAACGACAGGGCTTGTGCGTACTTGTACTTGCTCCTGCGTCCTCCAGATCCACTCGGGGCCCGCATCTCTTTATTGAACTCCTTCTTGAAACGATCCCTCACAGACCGCCACCGATTCACAATTCTGTTCCCTGAAACGAGAAAGGAGTGGTTAGTATACAACATCAGTGTTTCACAAACTCCAGTCCTCATGGTCCCCAGGGGTCATGTTTTCAGGATTTCCATAGTAAATAGAAATCCTGAACACATGATCCGTGGGGACCACGAGGACTGGAGTTCGGGAAACACTGGTTTACATCAAGCAACCAGTACTGTATATACTTACGCTCTTTAATCTGGGCCCGAACATCGAGGTCCTCCCAGCGGCCCACAAGGAGCGAACAGATTTCCTCCCAGAGTCGTCGGGTAACGATAAGGTCAGCGTGGCGGCGGTCAGCCATATTCCAGAGCGGCTCCCTTTCTCTGACGAGATCGATGAGGTGGTCCACATCGAGTCCTCCATCCTCACCGTCAGAGTCGGGAGCACGCTGTGAAGGCTGTTAAAGAAAAAGACAAAAATAACATAATTAGCCTCCACAAAAGAAATGAAATAAAAAGTGCAAAAAAACAAAGCAAAAATATTTATACTTACACGCTGGTGACCGCCGCGTTGCTGTCGCCGACGACCCTGGGAGGCACTGCGAGGACCTCTTGGCCGAGCACCAGATTGGGAAGACTAGAGAAGAAAACAAAAAATGTTATGTCTTTGGATGTAGGCATTTGTTTGCTGTGTGTGGTCTGCAGAACATTGTTTTCTATGTGTTGTGTGTAGTGTGATGTTGTGTTTCTGCGTTTGATGCAAAAAACTTACCAATTGTGAGCCCACTCCAGGTGTCTGTCCACCCCTTCCTTCTTCTTCTGGGAGCTCCTCTTCATCTTGTGAATCCTGTTTTGAAATAAAAGGCAATGAATAGACATATATTACAGAGATGATGGATTTTGGAAATAAAAACTTACCGTCAAACGCTGACGATGCGAGGGAGGGCTCCCAGAAGAAGATGTGCTGTCCTGTTGATGGCCAGACTCCATGGCTGTGGGTATTGCTGCTGCTGTTGCTGCTGCCAGTGATGCCATTTCTGCTGCTGCTGCTGCTGCATCTCTTGGGCGGCTGTTGAATAAAGAGAAACAAAGGGCCAATGAATATCTTGATATTCCATGGCCCTAGTTTGGAGGAATGGGGGATTTGATAATTACCGTCTCTCATCTGCTGCTGGACTCCCCTCCTCAGCATGTTCCATTTGCTGCTCCATTTGGGGTGGTGGTGGTGCTGATGGTGCTGCAGTGGTCTCCTGCCTTCTCCTGCTGCGCTTGGTTGCTTTCTTGGGTGGCATGTTGGGTGTGGCTGTGGGTCCCACTGTCTTGCTTTTATATATGTCTTGTGGGCAGAGCTACTGAGCATGCTCAGACCAAAAAAACCGGATCCGGCCACCGGATCCGGCTTTCGCCGGATCAGGCGCATTGCGGCGCTCATAGGCTTTCATTGTGTGAAAAAGCCGGACGCGCCGGATCCGGCGGGTCCGGCTTTTTCGCCGGAGACAAAAAACGTTACAGTAGCCGTTTTTTCCAGACGCCGGATCGCGACACATTGCTGGATCCGGCGAAAACCGGATGAAACGCATGGCCATCCGGCGCGATCCGGCGCAAATGCAAGTCAATGGGGGGGAAACCGGATCCGGCATTGCATTTCGCCGGATCCGGTTTCTGTCAAAAGCGCCGGATCGCGCCTGACGGCGAAAACCTGATGTGTGAAAGAGGCCTTAGTCTTGTTTCCAGCACTGCTTCGTTAGAAAAAAATATGTCCAATATACAGTATGTAGATAGTTTATACAAAAAGGGGAACTCAATTTAAAAAGTTTTAGAAGTCCTCTGTGGTTGTAAAAATCTAAAGAATACAAAAAGTGTAAAAAATAGATAAGCATCTATTATTTTTCTTTACATTTTCCAATGATATCAGCAAAACACACAAGAATATAAAAATTGCATAACAACTAAGCCCCATGTATCACAAGAAAAAGAAACAAAAATTATTTGAACATCCTAAGGAGAAATTTTTTTAAGAGCCATTAAAAGCACTTATAATAATAATATTAATCTTTATTTTTATATAGCGCTAACATATTCTGCAGCGCTTTACAGTTTGCACACATTATCATCACTGTCCCCGATGGGGCTCACAATCTAAATTCCCTATCAGTATGTGTTTAGAATGTGGGAGGAAACCTGAGTACCCGGAGGAAACCCACGCAAACACGGGGAGAACATACAAACTCCTTGCAGATGTTGTCCTTGGTGGGATTCGAACCCAGGACCCCAGCGCTGCAAGGCTTCTATGATAAAACTGGAAAATGTGCCTGGTCAGAAAGTTGGAAATGGCCCCGTCGTGAATTGACAAATTGGTTAGCTAATATAGCTGATTGAAGCAAAGTAAACATAACTGCAGGATCAGACAACGCATAGACTTGGTCTGTAGTCTGTTACCATGGAGACATATAAACATGTAAAGAAGAAGTATACTAGATTCTACATTCCTTATTTTAGATGCACCAAATTAATAAAGGAATTGCTTCAAAATGTGCTCATTTTGCTAGTTTAAATTAGGGAAAAAATATTAACACTTTTTTTTTTTATTTCATTCAAGTGAAACTGAAATCTGGAAACTGTGGACCAGACTTGGTCATGAAGAACCTCATTTATTGGAGAACCTAGAGGAATTTTTGGCAAAAGTAACAAATCAAATCAAAGAAGCTAAAAAAGACAAAGAAACACTGGAAATCATGTTAAAAAAGTGAGTTTATACAACTTTTAATTACAGTGTCTCTTCCTAAGGCATTAGCTGCAAGCACGAATTATGCAATACATCCTCTGTGGAGCCTGGACTGTGTCAGTGTGCAATGTAACAAGCGTTCTACAAATCAGAATAGGAGTTTTATAGTGATCCTTTAGTTTTTAAATGAAAACATTTTCAGGAAGAGTAAAAAAATGTGCCTATAAAGCATTAAAAGTTATTATATGCACTCAAGCAAGATTACTCCATTTATTCATATAGACATGGCAGGCAAACAAAATCTCTTTGAGTTCACGTATAACAGATATGCTGTGCATTTTCTATCTGGATTAATGGCGGGAGAATTCTCATGATAACACAAAAGCCATAAATTTCATCCTGTGCTCCTCTTTTAAATCAGCAGCTGAAGTGCTAAGAAGTGAGGGGGGGTGGCAATGTAGTTTTACTTAATTTAAGTAATTCTTATCATACTAATCAAAGAAACAGCAAATAAAGTAATTAAATAAAGAAAAGTAGAACAAAACATGTGCCATATAGCAAAATAAGACAGTCCTTTTAAAGAAATGTAAAAGACAACATTTTAAAAATTAACATTTTCAATGATAAAATACCTGAAAAAATAACAAGAATAGATGGAGTTTATTATCTCGAAGGAAAGGGAAATTTCTTATTCCAATATTGCCATCTTTTATTTTATAAAGGAAACAAGTTGTTCATATTACCATGAATCTGTTCATAAAGATTATGAAAACGTATTTTGTCAATAACGTCTGATCTTGGCTATGTTCACACATTGCATGTTTGCAGCTTTTTTTAATGCAACGTTTAAGTTGCTTACAAGAAGCAGGTTTTCTTAGTATTTGCTGCCTTTTTGCTTAGTTTTTGCTGCGCTTTTGCAAAATTTTCGTCAGGGTACATTTGTCTCTTGTGCATGCTAATAAAATCTAGTGCATAAAAAATTATCTGATTCAACTTACTCAGGGTTTGGCGCCAAAAACTGATACCGGTGTTTTTTTGCAGCTTTTTTTTGCACTACCTGTTCCTTTTAAAGGGAATCTGTCACCTGAATTTGGCGGGCTATTTAAATTACTTCAGTCCAGTCTGATGGGCGGTGTTTCCTATCCATTCCTTTTCCCCATCCTTGGCTGCTGTCCGCAGTATTTTCTGGAATTGGAGTAGGTGTCCACCATAGTCCGCGTGTGCGCAATGCAATCTTGCCTCGTGCATGCGCAGTATGCTTTGCCCAACTGCGGGAAAAGCCTAAAAGCATTACTGCACATGCGCCTGTTAACTATGTCCAGAAGTATTTTGCTGTGTTCCGGGACATAGTTAACCGACGCATGCGCAGTAATGCTTTTAGGCTTTGTCCGCAGTCGGGCAAAGCATACTGCGTGTGCGCGAGGCAAGATTGCATTGCACACACGCGGACTATGGCGGACACCTACTCCAATTCCAGAAAATATTGCGGACGGCGGCCAAGGATGGGGAGGAGGAATGAATAGGAAACACCGCCCATCGGACCGGACTGAAGTAATTTAAATAGCCCGCCAAATTCAGGTGATTCCCTTTAATAGGTCAAAACGCTGAAAAAATGCTGAAAGAAGTGACATGCTGCTCTTTGTCAGAACAGCCTGGAAAAAAGCAAGGTGTGCGCATGAGATTTCTGAAATCTCATAGACTTTGCTGGTAGTGTGCTGAAAATTTTCATTAAAAAAAAGCAAAAAAACACTGCAATAATGCAAAGTGTGAACATAGCCTTAGGTGAAATTGAGTCAGTTTTTCCTCTAGATGCAGTTTGGTTTTTAATAACATATGTGTAATAATCGGAATATATGTGGATGGTATCGTATCTAGATTTAGTGATAAAAGGGCAGACTGAGGAGAGATGGTAATAATAAGGTGTGTAATTTGATTTATCAGAAATTATATATCATGACATAGTACTTTCAGTTTTGGACAAGTCTAAAAGATATGTAACATCTCCATTCTTAACAAAATCTTGCTGACAGGTTTGCTTTAATGTCCTTTTCCCAGTCCAATATAATTCTTTTTGGCGAATTCCATATCGTATGTTGTATATGTTACATGATCTCCATTTAATATTATTATTTGGGTTGTTCGCCAAATCAATTTAGTTTTTCAAACTTGCTTTCACCCTGTGCTGTATGTATTCTTATTATTAGTGCACATTTCTTGTGCAGGAGGATTACTGAACATAATCTAGAAGTGCAGAGTCTGTATGATGAAATGGAACAACAAATGCGGGAAGAAATTAAGAAATTAACCAATGAGGTAGGAGATGTTTTACATTTTTATTAGAAGTGTGGAGAATAATTTTGTGCATCCAGTAATTTTCAATATTGTTCAAAACAACATTTTAAAGAAACAAAACAACAAAAATATTTTAATGCAAAAAAAGTCACAATATAATGTCACAATAACCCGCCTGGTGGACACTCACCGGCGGTTGCAGCAGTCCAGACAGGCAGTCAGGAACCTCGGACGGCCAGTGGTAGCAGCATCCGAGGACCAGGCGAGGTGTTAGTGGTGCAGCAGGAGCCAAGCACTAGGTAGTGAGTGAGCAGATAGGACCTGCGGCATGTGACCATGGGTCAGAGGGAAGGAGGCGGGGCCTACCGCGCTGCTGTTGAAGCCAACAGAACGGCACTGCGGAGACTCCAGAGACAATGAGGAGGGGAAAGGGGTACCACTGGACACCAGGGAAGTTATAAGGCACCAGACACATACGTTAGTCCAGGACAAGCCGAGGTCAAACACAGATCGGGCAAACGTAGTACACAAGGATCAAGCCAAAGAATAGTCAGTAACATAGCAAGAGTCAGAGAACCAGAGAAAGCAGATAAACAGTACAGAAGCAGCAGGCAATGATCACAACGGGGACAGAACTGGGTCACAACTACACAAGCAAGCTATAACACAGGCACAAGGCACAGGCACACAGGGGTCGGCACACTCAGCCAAGGGCAAAAGTATAACGGACAAAGCATGGCCCCACAATGAGGCTATAAAAAGCCTCAGATAAGCCAAAAGGAGGCTCTCCGGGTTAACCCTTAACACTCCAAACCAAATATAACCAGCAGACCATGACACATTATAGTTCTGCATATCCACATACAGAATATAATTCCCTTAAAGCCCTTCAGCTATTTCTATCCATTGATTAGGGTGGTCAGTGATCAGCCTGGGTCATGTCAGGGATCATTAATTCTTCTATATATCACAGTAAAGGACAAACATCTATTGGAAGTAGTAGCGTGCACCTCTATGTGCAGTAGGAAAAGTCATTGAAAGCATCTTATATTTCTTTGTACTACTTTTCTAGAGTAATACCCGCAGCAGTATCCACAATCAAGAAATGAAGAATACCATAGAGGGGAAAAATAAAGAAGTGCAGCAACTGATCTCTGTTCAAAATGAAGTAAGACATCTGAATAGAATTTTTCATCTAAATTGCAAATACAGTAGTTACATGTAAAACATCACATTTTAATTCAATGAAATAGAAGCAAGCATGTAACATGCCACCAGCAGTTTATCAGTTATGGTTATTATGAAATGTTACTATTAATTTTATTTACTAAAGAGGCTGTTCACCTTTGGATGCCATTTTTGTTTTCTTTAAATGTATGTATTTGGGGATAAAAAATTTTTACAATTGGGTTTCATTAAAAAAATAAAACACCATTTGGCCTTTACAGGAAATTTGTTTTCCTGCACATAATGTGGCTTGTGGTCGTAAATCAGCAGAAAGGAGCTAAGAAAAAGACAAGTAAAAGCATTACAAATTTTTTTTCTTAGAATGTGGTCACTGATAAATTCTCAGTTAACTGATTCTGCAGCCTGAAATGCAGCACAACACAAAAGAAAGAAAATATTGTAATATGTTTTAAGGGAATCTGTCATTCGGATCATCCTTCCTAAGCCATCTATATGGACATGTAGGTCATAGGAAGTTGAATAAATTGATATCTGGAATCCAATGTCTTATTCCAGAGAAATACACAATTTTCTTAATATGTAAATGAGCTGTTAAGATCTATGGAGGTGGCCATAGATCTTACTAAGACCCTGCCTGCAGAGCTTATTTTAAATGAAAGGTGTGTTACCAGTGTGAGACATATAATGCCTAATAGTGTGGGCTCCTGATCTACATGTCTCACACTGGTAACTCCCCTTTCATTTAAAATAATCTCTGGATGCAGATTCTTGGGGAGATCTATGTCCAGCCCATAGCCTGGAACAGCTCATATAAGAAAAATGTGGATTTCTGTGGAATAAGACATCAGATCGCACATATCACGGCATCATTTTATTCAACTTACATGTCCATATAGATGGCTTAGGAGAGTTTATCCTCCTGACAGGTTCCCCTTAATGAAATCCAATGGCAAAAATAAGTTTAGTTTCAAATACGTGTACTTAAATTAAAAAAGTCCCTCTAATGTGGATAGCCCCTTAAATATTAATGATATTTGCACAATAATGAGTTACAGTGAGATATCTCAGAACTTTAATTGTGCATGTCCTATACAGTTTCGGTCAAATGTAGACCCAAACACAGATTTTCTAATTCATGTGCACACACCTTCTCTTCTCATTAGGGCCATGTGAAATCTTCTTCTACATTTCCAAACATGCCTAATTCTGAAAACAAAATTCTAGAGATATAATTGGGTATAATAAATCATATTGTGAGGACTAATTGCTGGTTGTTACAGTTAGAAAAAAAACTTTCCAACCTACGAAGTATGGAACAAGTTACAAAGTCAGAGAATGAGAAACTGAAAAGAACCAATCACGATTTAGAATTCGATTTGGTGAAAATCCGTGATCAGTTGTCTGAAGCTCAAGACTGCCTGAGTGAGATGAAGCAGAAAATGATTCAACATGAACATGAAAAGTGAGTGAATAACAGTCCTAGGGCTCGTGAACACAGTCACACTGCAGCCCGGTTTTGTACAGATCCATAGGACTTCCATACAGGTGCAGGAGCCATCTAATGTTACAGAGTATGCCTCCGCTTTCACACAGAAGTAGCCTTTTTTTTTTACTGTTTTTAAAACTTCTGAAATTTCCACAATTGACTGATACCAACAGTAGCAATATGTATAAACCTATATGGGATTGAATAAATTAAACACTATTGTATTTTAGGCAATCAGCAGGTTTTTGCTGTTTAATCTGAGAGCAGCATAATATAGGTCAACAGAGCCTGATTCCAAGGATGTGTCATTTATTAGGCTGTGTGTTGTAGTTTCAATACAATCAGTGTTTTATCAGCAGGAGATTATCACTGCCTGACTAGGTCCCACATGCTGGCCAGTCTGCCTAATCTGTGTAACCCCACCCCCAGCAGTTTACTAACAATGTACAATGTAAACAGTAAACTGCCAATCGGGGGTGTGGGTGTGTTGTACACCTCTCAACCTTCTGACCACTGCTGCATCTACAACAGAGAAAGCAGAGTTTCTATCAAAACTTCACCAAGCAGTCCAATAAGTGATACATCAGTGGAATTGGGGTCTCTGCCCTTACATCATACTGCTCTCTGATTACATAGTAAAAATCTGCTGATAGATTTCCTTTAATAATTTATAAAATTACAATTTTTATTAGAAACGTACATCAGCCTTTCAACTGAACCTTTATAATATTATCAGAGAACCTATTTCTGCCAATGATAAAAACTTCTTTCCTTTAGGTTAGATCCATACATCCGTGCGAGTGTTACCGCCTGAGAAAAACGGACAGATTTTTTCCTCAGGTTTTATCCTGGTTTCATCAGCTTTTTTCTAATCCCATTTTTTCCTTTGAAGCAGGCACACTGTCTAAACTTTTTTTTAACCCCTTCACTACCAAGGGTGGTTTGCACGTTAACTCCCGGGCCAATTTTTACAATTCTGACCACTGTACCTTTATGAGGTCATAACTCTGGAACGCTTCCATGGATCCCGGTGATTCTGACATTGTTTTCTCGTGACATATTGTACTTCATGTTAGTGGTAAAATTGCATTCAAATAACTTGCGTTTATTTGTGAAAAAAAAGGAAATTTGGCGAAAATTTTGAAAATTTCGCAATTTTCCAACTTTGAATTTTTATGCCCTTAAATCACAGCGATACGGCACACAAAAAACTTAATACATAACATTTCCCACATGTTTACTTTACATCAGCACAATTTTAGAACCAAAATATTTTTTTGTTAGGAAGTTATAAAGGTTAAAAATTGACCAGCGATTTCTCATTTTTGCAACACCATTTTATTTTTAGGGACCACTTCACATTTGAAGCCACTTTGAGGGGTCTATATGATAGAAAATACCCAAAAGTGACACCATTCTAAAAACTGCACCCCTTAAGGTGCTTAAAACCACATTCAAGAAGATTATTAACCCTTTAGGTGCGTCACAGGAATTTTTTGAATATTAAAAAAAAAATGAACATTTAACTTTTTTTCACAAAAAAAATACTTCAGGTTCAATTTTCTTTATTTTACCAAGGGTAACAGGAGAAATTGGACTGCAAAAGTTATTGTGCAATTTGTTCTGAGTACGCTGATACCTGATATGTGGGGGGGAACTACTGTTTCGGCGCATGGCAGACCTCAGTAGGGAAGGAGCGCCGTTTGACTTTTTCAATGCAAAATTGGCTGGAATTCAGATCGGACGCCATGTCGCGTTTGGAGAGCCCCTGATGTACCTAAACAGTGGAAACCCCCCCAAGTGACCCCATTTTGGAAACTAGACCCCCCAAGGAACTTATCTAGATATGTGGTGAGAACTTTGAACCCACAAGGGCTTCACAGAAGTTTATAACGTACAGCGGTACAATTAAAAAATCATATTTTTTCCACAAAAATGATCTTTTCACCCCCAATTTTTATTTTTCCAAGGGTTACAGGACCCTAAAAGTTATTGTGCAATTTGTCCTGAGTACGCTGATACCCCATATGTGGGTGTAAATGACTATTTGGGTGCATAGCAGAGCTCGGAAGGGAAGCAGCGCCATTTGACGTTTTTGGCTAGAATTGAGATCGGACACCATGTCGCGATTGGAAAAGCCCTGATGTACCAAAACAGTGGAAACCCCCCACAAATGACACCATTTTGGAATCTAGACCCCCCAAGGAACTTATCTAGATGTGTGGTGAGAACTTTGAACCCCCACGGGCTTCACAGAAGTTTATAACGTACAGCAGTACAATTAAAAAATCATATTTTTTCCACAAAAATGATCTTTTCACCCACAATTCTTATTTTTCCAAAAGTAACAGGACCCTAAAAGATATTGTGCAATTTATCCTGAGTACGCTGATACCCCACATGTGGGTGTAAACCACTATTTGGGCGCATGGCAGAGCTCGGAAGGGAAGCAGCGCCATTTGACGTTTTTGGCTGGAATTGAGATCGGACACCATGTCGCGTTAGGAAAGCCCCTGATGTACCAAAACAGTAGAAACCCCCCACAAATGACACCATTTTGGAAACTAGACCCCCCAAGTAACTTATCTAGATGTATGGTGAGCACTTTGAACCCCCCAGTGCTTCACTGAAGTTTATAACGTCCGGGCGTGAAAATAAAAAAATCGTATTTTTTCCACAAACATCATCTTTTAGTCCCCATTTTTTTATTTTCCCAAAGGTAACAGGAGAAATTGGACCCCAAAAGTTGTTGTCCAATTTGTCCTGAGTACGCTGACACCCCATATGTGGGAGAAAACTACTGTATGGGGACACGTCGGGGCTCGGAAGGGAAGTAGTGACGTTTTGGAATGCAGACTTTGATGGAATGGTCTGTGGGTGTCATGTTGCCTTTGGAGAGCCCCTAATGTACCTAAACAGTGGAAACCCCCCACAAATGATCCCATTTTGGAAACTAGACCCCCTGAGGAACTTATCTAGATGTGTGGTGAGCACTTTGAACCCCCAAGGGCTTCACAGAAGTTTATAATGCCCAGGCATGAAAATAAAAAAAATCGTATTTTTTCCACAAACATGATCAATTAGTCCCCAATTTTTTTATTTTCCCAAGGGTAACAGGAGAAATTGGACCCCAAAAGTTGTTGTCCAATTTGTCCTGAGTACGCTGATACCTCATATGTGGGAGAAAACTACTGTATGGGCACACGTCGGGGCTCGGAAGGGAAGTAGTGATGTTTTGGAATGCAGACTTTGATTGATTGGTCTGCGGGTGTCATGTGCGTTTGGAGAGCCCCTGATGTACCTAAACTATTGAAACTCCCCACAAGTGTCCCCATTTTGGAAACTAGACCCCCCACGGAGCTTATCTAGATGTGTGGAGAGCACTTTGAACCCCCAAGTGCTTCACAGAAGTTTATAACGCCTGGGCGTGAAAATAAAAAAAACATTTTTTTCCGCAAAATTATATTTTTGCCCCCAATTTTTTATTTTCCTAAGGGTAACAGGAGAAATTGGACCCCAAAAGTTGTTTTGTAATTTGTCCTGAGTAGGCTGATACCCTACATGTGGGGGTAAAACACTGTTTGGGCGCATGGCAGAGCTTGGAAGGGAAGGAGCACCATTTGACTTTTTCAACGCAGAATTGGCTGGAATTGAGATCAGACACCATGTTGCCTTTGGAGAGCACCTGATGTGCCCAAACAGTGGAAACCCCCCAATTATAACTCCAACCCTAACCTCAACACACCCCTAACCCTAATCTGAGCCCTAGCCCTAACCCTAGCCCTAACCCTAGCCCTAACCCTAGCCCTAACCCTAACCCTAACCCTAGCCCTAACCCTAACCCTAACCCTACACTAACCCTAACCCTAGCGGGAAAATGGAAATAAATACATTTTCTTTTAGTTTTATTATTTTTCCCTAACTAAGGGGGTGATAACGGGGGGTTTGATTTACGATTTATGTAAGTTTTTATGTTTGGCGGCTGTCGCACGCTAAAAGACGCTTTTTATTGTAAAAATAGTTTTTGCATCACCACATATTGTGAGCTATAATTTTTCCGTATTTTGACCCACCGAGTCATGTGAGGTCTTATTTTTTGTGGGACGAGTTGACGTTTTTATTGGTACCATTTTCGGGCACGTGACATTTTTTGATCGCTTTTTATTCCGATTTTTGGGACGCAGAATGAACAAAAACCAGCGTTTCATGAATTTCTTTTGGGGGGTGCGTTTACACCGCTCCGCGTGCGGTAAAATTGATAAAGCGTTTTTATTCTTCGGGTCAGTACGGTTACAGCGATACCTCATTTAGGTCGTTTTTTATGTTTTTGCAATGAAAACAATTTTATATAAAAAATAATTATTTTTGCATCGCTTTATTCTGCGAGCTATAACTTTTTATTTTTTTGCGGATGATGCTGTATGGCAGTTCGTTTTTTGCGGGATAAGATGACGTTTTCAGCGGTACCATGGATATTTATATGCGTCTTTTTGATCGCGCGTTATTGCACTTTTTGTTCGGTGGTATGATAATAAATCATTATTTTTTGCTTAATTTTTTTTATTTTTATTTTTTAAGGGGTTCGCTAAAGGGGTTAACTAATGGGACAGTTTTATAGGGCAGGTCATTACGGACGCGGCGATGCCAAATATGTGTACTTTTATTGTTTTTG
The DNA here is from genome assembly GCF_039654945.1 of Dendrobates tinctorius. Lineage (NCBI taxonomy): Eukaryota > Metazoa > Chordata > Amphibia > Anura > Dendrobatidae > Dendrobates > Dendrobates tinctorius. The sequence continues at coordinate 3,045,074 of NW_027361913.1, forward strand.
TTTTTTTTTATTTTGAAAAAATGGATTTATTGGTGAATATATTTTTTTTTTCACTAATTTATTTAGCGATTTTTTTTTTATTGTTTTTAACACTTTTTTTTTTTTTTTTTTTACTTTATTACCTTGTCCCAGGTGGGACATCACTGTCCTGTGACAGATCGCTGATCTGTCACATCACAGATCACTGTGACAGATCAGCGATCTTTTTTGTGACTTCTTCTGCTGCCATGATGCTTTTTATAGTGCTTATAATAACTTGCCCAAAATAATCCAAGATCTTAAGATAGATACTCAAATCCACCCATTGTCATATTGTCCAGTACATAATCTTTTCACCTTGAGGTGTTTGCTAAAGTTTCTGTGTAAAACAATTGCTCTTAATTACATTGATATTTGCATGAGATAATAAAATGGTGGGACATTTGTTTCACTTAGGGAGTTAAAGGATTCTGAAGAATCAATAAATATATCAAGTGCACAGGTAAGGAGCCTTTATCTAACCCATAAACTGTATAATAAAGGTCATAATATAAACTGTGTGAGGTTACAATATAGACTGTTCAACTGTAAAAATAATTATATGAAAAAGTTCAGGGTTGTGGGAGCCCGACAAGCAGAGCAGGATCTCATAACCCTCCATGGCCCCTCACTAGCAGAGAGATCTGCCGCACTTTTAAGTAAAACACCGCTGCCGCATTATGTACACCGCGGTCACCAATCAGGAACAGTTATAATGATGTCACTGATAGTGTGAAGATGCGCAGCCCTCCTGGTTAAAGAGTGCTCAAGTACGGTTCCAGTGCAAATATAATGTTACTGATAGGTCATTGCTGTGTACAGAAACACACCAACACTGGACTATAGTAAACCAATCAATTATTAGTAACCATAATAAAAATAATAAAATATACCACCAGTGTTAGTGAAATTAGTGATTACACACTATTAAGGATAAAACACACCAACCAACCAATCAAAGGACCTCTTAACCATAAAAAACCAGACAGGGTGTACTTATTAAATTATATTTTATTTATACAGGTGGTTACATTAAAACCAATTAAAATCAAAAAGAGTGCACGTATAGGAACAGTTTTCACAAAATTGTAAAATGATAAGACCCAATTTATATATCAGATATGCATACCCCACATATTGTGGAATAACAATTTGAAAAGGATTGTGAAAAAGGTGCAAAAATTACATAAAAATCATTATAATACATAAAAATAATTAACAAAAAAAGTGCAATGTGCAATGTGCAAAATTGTCACACAGTGGATCATATACAGGAAAAATATTTTTTAGAAAGAAAAAACACATAAACATATGTCCTTTTAAACATCAATTGTGTGTATTCACAAAACTTCCATATATCCAGAATAAAGTGCAGAGTGCCTGTGCAATAGAATCATGCACAATATGTAAAAGTAACCAGTGCCACCTTTTCATTAGAAAATTACAACTCTTCACATATACAGAGGTATGCCATAGACAGATCCTTTACCTATAAGGGTCACCACGTCCCTATCACACGCTCCCCGACGCGCGTTTCGGAATCCTGCCTTCATCGGGGGGTGTGTACATAATGCGACAGCGCTCTTTTAGTTAAAAGCGCAAGCTCTTCTGATAAAATCATAATAGCTCACACATTCCCAATATGTCTAGACATAGATGGATGACTGGATCCCACAAGATCGGACTTGTCTTTTGCTAGGAAGCTGGATCCTTTAGGCTGGCACTTTTTCTAATGAATATTATTTTATAAAATTATCTGCATGTCGCTTAAGTAAAAAGGTAACCCCAGACTGATGGTAGGTACTTATTATATTTCTGCTTATTCTGGGCCCTAGGAATATAGTAGACAGCCTACTATAGTAGACAGCTACAAAGTGAGTGACAGCTACCGAGCATCTATGTATATATTGAATTACTAACTGACTCCACCCACTGGACCCCTAAGCTAAGAATATGCAGAGATTTTAATTAAAGGGAATCTGTCAACAGGTTTTTGCTATGTAAACTGAGAACAGCATGAGGTAGGGGTTAAAAAACTGAACTCAATGATATGTTACAAGTCCAGCAGTGTGCTGTTGCTAACTTACAGTGAAGGTGACAATGTGTTTGCAAGTTCGACTCCACCCTCTTCTCTGATAAGCAGCTCATTGTCTATAGTTATGTGCCTGGTGTGGGCGGGGGCAGCTTTCTTAGCTCTGCTGCATTGCTAAATCTAAAAGCACTTATTGTGTAAGAACTGCTGCACCCAGTAATCTAAGTGAAACATCGTTTGATTCAGGGTCACTTTATGCCAGGCTTCTCTCTGATGAGGTAGCAAAAACCTGCTGACAGATTCTCTCTAATTAGTTACAAGATGTGCTGAATCTATATATCAATGAGATATATATATATATATATATATATATTTGTGTTCCCTTTATTTCTTTGAGCAGTATATATATACTAGATTATGGCCCGATGCTATCGCATCGGGAGGATGCGATAGCATCACACGTCTTGCCATGTTAACCCTCAACACACACACTCCTCAACACACACTCCTCTCACCTTTCACCATCTCCACTCACTCTTTCACTCCACATACGACCCCTTCTCTCACTCCGTCTCTCATACTCACGCCGTTATTGCCGCTGCTCCACGATCCCCGACATCTTCTTCCGCCAGCGCCATCCTGGATCCAGACGTTGTCCACGCCGGCGACATGTTCTTGCGGCAACGCCATCTTGAGTATCGTGAAATCCCGCGATAGTCAAGATAGCGTCGCCGGAAGAACATGTCGCCGGCGTGGATGACGTCGGGATCCAAAATGGCGTCGGCGAAATCTCGCGAGTTTTCGCCTACGCCATTTTGGATCCCGACGTCGTCCTCGCCGGCGACATGTTCTTGCGGCGACGCCATCTTGACTATCGCGGGATTTCGCCGATCCAAAATGGCGTCGCCGCAAGAACATGTCGCCGGCGTGGACGACATCGGGATCCAAAATGGCGTCGGCGTAATCTCGCGAGATTTCGCCGACGCCATCTTTTTGGATCCCGAGTCGTCCACGCCAGCGACATGTTCTTGCGGCGACGCCATCTTGAATCTCGCGGGATTTCACGAAATCCAAGATGGCGTCGCCGCAAGAACATGTCGGCGGCCTGGAGAACGTCTGGATCCAGGATCGCGGCGGCGGAGGAAGATGTCGGGGCAGCGACGATGACGGTGTGAGTATGAGAAACGGAGTGAGAGAAAGGAACGTATGTGGAGTGAAAGAGTGAGTGGACGTGAGTGGAGGTGAAAGGTGAGAGGAGTGTGTGTTGAGGCGGTGTGGTGTGTTGAGGGTTAACATGTGCGTGTGTGTGGTGACGTCACCGGTTACAACTGGACGGAAGTTGTTACAACCGGAAGCTGCTTAGGGCATTTATTATTATAGATGATGAGGAAGAAGCCGTCTGTTGTTGGCGGTGATGGCGTGTAGAGGCTTCTTCAGCCAATGTAATAGATTTAGAGTTAGGGGATTCGTGTGTGAGACGACGGCGTTTATAAGCCTTAATCTTGTCAAGTCGATGCTGTTTTTCCTCAGGAGTCTCAATAGCACGGCGTTGTTTTTGTCGTAGTGCTAAAGCTGCTTTCCTTTCACTGGCATTGGCATACTGTGCATCGGTATTGAATGGTGGTATTGATAGGGCAGAAACAGATTGCTGATTAGTTATGTCAGTGAACGGCATATGGGATGAAGTGTAGCAGTAAATTGTTCCACATGCTGATGTGGAAGCATCCTGTTGTGAGTCTAATAATAATGATGAGGAAGAGGCTGTCTGTTGTCGGCGGTGACGGCGTGCAGAGGCTTCTTCAGCCAATCTTATGGATTTAGAGTTAGGGGATTCGTGTGTGAGGCGACGGCGTTTATAAGCCTTAATCTTGTCAAGTCGATGCTGTTTTTCCTCAGGAGTCTCATTAGCACGGCGTTGTTTTTGTCGCAGTGCTAAAGCTGCTTTCCTTTCACTGGCATTGGCATACTTTTTGTTATGACTCATGTTGGCACAGGTAAAGGAGTCTATTTGGCAGTTATCTGGCAGTGAAGAAGGCGTCCTGGAGTATTGTAGAGTAAACAGATACTAATTGACCCTGTAATTGCCCAGCAGTAGTTATGAAGTGGTAGTGGCAAATTGGCCCTGTAGTTAGACACCGGCAGAGGAGCAAGGCAGCAGTAGTTATGGCGGTAGAGGCAAATTGGCCCTGTAATTAGAGACAGGCAGTGAACAGTCAGAGGAGCAAGGCAGCAGTACTTATGGCGGTAGAGGCAAATTGGCCCTGTAATTAGACACCGGCAGAGGAGCAAGGCAGCAGTAGTTATGGCGGTATAGGCAAATTGGCCCTGTAATTAGACACCAGCAGAGGAGCAATGCAGCAGTAGTTATGGCGGTAGAGGCAAATTGATCCTGTAATTAGACACCGGCAGAGGAGCAAGGCAGCAGTAGTTATGGCGGTAGAGGCAAATTGATCCTGTAATTAGACACCAGCAGAGGAGCAAGGCAGCAATAGTTATGGCGGTATTGGCAAATTGGCCCTGTAATTAGACACCAGCAGAGGAGCAAGGCAGCAGTAGTTATGGCGGTAGAGGCAAATTGATCCTGTAATTAGACACCGGCAGAGGAGCAAGGCAGCAGTAGTTATGGCGGTAGAGGCAAATTATCCCTGTAATTAGACACCGGCAGAGGAGCAAGGCAGCAGTAGTTATGGCGGTATAGGCAAATTGGCCCTGTAATTAGACACCGGCACAGGAGCAATGCAGCAGTAGTTATGGCGGTATAGGCAAATTGGCCCTGTAATTAGACACCGGCAGAGGAGCAAGGCAGCAGTAGTTATGGCGGTAGAGGCAAATTAGCCCTGTAATTAGACACCGGCAGAGGAGCAAGGCAGCAGTAGTTATGGCGGTATAGGCAAATTAGCCCTGTAATTAGACACCGGCAGAGGAGCAATGCAGCAGTAGTTATGGCGGTAGAGGCAAATTGGCCCTGTAATTAGACACCGGCAGAGGAGCAATGCAGCAGTAGTTATGGCGGTAGAGGCAAATTAGCCCTGTAATTAGACACCGGCAGAGGAGCAATGCAGCAGTAGTTATGGCGGTAGAGGCAAATTGGCCCTGTAATTAGACACCGGCAGAGGAGCAAGGCAGCAGTAGTTATGGCGGTATAGGCAAATTAGCCCTGTAATTAGACACCGGCAGAGGAGCAAGGCAGCAGTAGTTATGGCGGTAGAGGCAAATTAGCCCTGTAATTAGACACCGGCAGAGGAGCAAGGCAGCAGTAGTTATGGCGGTAGAGGCAAATTAGCCCTGTAATTAGACACCGGCAGAGGACAAAGGCAGCAGTACTTATGGCGGTAGAGGCAAATTAGCCCTGTAATTAGACACCGGCAGAGGAGCAAGGCAGCAGTAGTTATGGCGGTAGAGGCAAATTAGCCCTGTAATTAGACACCGGCAGAGGAGCAAGGCAGCAGTAGTTATGGCGGTATAGGCAAATTAGCCCTGTAATTAGACACCGGCAGAGGAGCAATGCAGCAGTAGTTATGGCGGTATAGGCAAATTGGCCCTGTAATTAGACACCGGCAGAGGAGCAATGCAGCAGTAGTTATGGCGGTAGAGGCAAATTAGCCCTGTAATTAGACACCGGCAGAGGAGCAATGCAGCAGTAGTTATGGCGGTATAGGCAAATTGGCCCTGTAATTAGACACCGGCAGAGGAGCAAGGCAGCAGTAGTTATGGCGGTATAGGCAAATTAGCCCTGTAATTAGACACCGGCAGAGGAGCAAGGCAGCAGTAGTTATGGCGGTAGAGGCAAATTAGCCCTGTAATTAGACACCGGCAGAGTAGCAAGGTAGCAATAGTTATGGCAGTATAGGCAAATTGGCCCTGTAATTAGACACCGGCAGTAAACAGGCATAGGACCAAGGCAGCAGTAGTTATGGCGGTAGAGGCAAATTAGCCCTGTAATTAGACACCGGCAGAGGAGCAAGGCAGCAGTAGTTATGGCGGTAGAGGCAAATTAGCCCTGTAATTAGACACCGGCAGAGGACAAAGGCAGCAGTACTTATGGCGGTAGAGGCAAATTGATCCTGTAATTAGACACCGGCAGAGGAGCAAGGCAGCAGTAGTTATGGCGGTAGAGGCAAATTAGCCCTGTAATTAGACACCGGCAGAGGAGCAAGGCAGCAGTAGTTATGGCGGTATAGGCAAATTAGCCCTGTAATTAGACACCGGCAGAGGAGCAATGCAGCAGTAGTTATGGCGGTATAGGCAAATTGGCCCTGTAATTAGACACCGGCAGAGGAGCAAGGCAGCAGTAGTTATGGCGGTAGAGGCAAATTAGCCCTGTAATTAGACACCGGCAGAGGAGCAAGGCAGCAGTAGTTATGGCGGTAGAGGCAAATTGGCCCTGTAATTAGACACCGGCAGAGGAGCAAGGCAGCAGTAGTTATGGCGGTATAGGCAAATTAGCCCTGTAATTAGACACCGGCAGAGGAGCAATGCAGCAGTAGTTATGGCGGTAGAGGCAAATTAGCCCTGTAATTAGACACCGGCAGAGTAGCAAGGTAGCAATAGTTATGGCAGTATAGGCAAATTGGCCCTGTAGTTAGACACCGGCAGTAAACAGGCATAGGACCAAGGCAGCAGTAGTTATGGTGGTACAGGCAATGCCAAGCGTCCGCACAGCAAGTCGGCGTGAGGTAAATGACGCAATTTCACGAATGCAAGATGGCGTCGGTGAAATCTCGCGAGATTTCGCCGACGTTGTTAAGGCTGTGTGCACACGCTGCGGATTAGGTGCGGATTCATCCGCGCGGATTTTGTAAAATCCACAGGTGAAACCGCAGGTCAAAAGAGGAGATGGCAAACCGCAGGAGAATCCGCAGAAAGAATTGACATGTCAATTCTTTCTGCGGATTGAAAACCGCAGATAATCCGCGCGGAAAATTCCGCACCATCTGCACTGCGGTTTTTGATTCCCATAGGGAATCATGGTACAGTACACCGCAGCAAAAACAGCTGCGTGTGCACACAGCCTCACACCTCTTGCCATGTTAACCCTCAACACACCCTCCTCTCACCTTTCACCTCCACTCATGTCCACTCACTCTTTCACTCCACATACGTTCCTTTCAATCACTCCGTTTCTCATACTCACACCGTCATCGTCGCTGCCCCGACATCTTCCTCCGCCGCCGCGATCCAGGATCCAGACGTTCTCCAGGCCGCCGACATGTTCTTGCGGGACGCCATCTTGGATTTCGTGAAGTCCCGCGATATTCAAGATGGCGTCGCCGCAACAACATGTCGCTGGCATGGGCGACATCGGGATCCAAAATGGCGTCGGCATAATCTCGCGAGATTTCACCGACGCCATCTTTTTGGATCCCGATGTCGGCGGCCTGGAGAACGTCTGGATCCTGGATCGCGGCGGCGGAGGAAGATGTCGGGGCAGCGACGATGACGGTGTGAGTATGAGAAACGGAGTGAGAGAAAGGAACGTATGTGGAGTGAAAGAGTGAGTGGACATAAGTGGAGGTGAAAGGTGAGAGGAGTGTGTGTTGAGGCGGTGTGGTGTGTTGAGGGTTAACGTGCGTGTGTGTGTGGTGACGTCACCGGTTACAACTGGACGGAAGTTGTTACAACCGGAAGCTGGTTAGGGCATTTATTATTATAGATTTGTAATAGTTGAAGTCTAAAAAAAAAAGAAAATTAATTTAAATAAACTAGAACAAACATATCGATATTTGTCAGGATCCAGCAGAAAAGCAGCATCTCCAAACTGTTACCCGGGGGATCAAAGGACATAATCCCTGAAAATATCAGTGTATGCAGTAGCATGAGCATTCAATGGTTTGTCTGCTTTGGACAATAACTTTTTGCTTGATGGGTTGAAGTGAATGGCATGGCAAGTGTTGGTGCTTGGCTAAATAGACGAGCTTGGGTTGGCTCTCATGTATCGCATGGTTCCAAACAGCATCTCTGATCATCTGTCCAGTATTGAGACCAACCGAGTACGAGTAAATTGTTTCCTGATCAGCCTGTTGTTGAATTCTCAAATCTAAGGGTACTTTCACACTTGCGTTTTTTTGCGCATAAAAAACGCATCATGCGTTTTCTTGGTTTTTGCGCATGGTTTTTGCCTAAAAACGCATGCGTTTTTAAATGCTGATGTGCGCATGACCATGCGTACGTCAATGCTCCCATAGACTTTAATGTGTTTTTGGGTGAATTCCGTGCGCATTGGGTGCGCATGCGTTTTTTTGAGACAGGTCAGACGCACAAAAAATGCAACAAGTTGCAATTTGTGCGCCTGGGCGCACACTACAAAAAAACGCATGCGCATACAAACACATGACAATGCGCACCCATGTTAAGTATAGGAAAAAACGCATGCGCATGTTTGCGCAAAAACGCAGTGCAAAAAAACGCAAGTGTGAAACCAGCCTAAGAACAACTTTTTCCCAACATTTTCAACACCAAAGGTGGTTTAACACATTGCATTTTAGTGCAAAATCCGTGTATTTTTGCAAAGTTTTTAATGGTTTTTGCTTGGTTTTCTTGGAGCAAAAACACATTGTTGGTCATAAACCAATAAAAAGTACTAAATGCACTAGCGACATTTTTTGGATTTCTTTAGGAAACATTATTTCACACTTTTGATTCTACAAATTTCGAAAGCCATAATAAATTATTACAATTATTAAGTTACCAATATACTAATCTGAACTCAGTTCCAACATTTATCGTGGGCTGTAAAGTAACTACAATTGCAATGACCTGCTCATGTACCACAAGTCAGGAAAAAATCAGGATAATATCTATATTTGCACAGAAAAAATGCCCTATTTTTACAGATTGTCCTGGAATTTCTGGACAATTAGCATATATGCACACGTTTGATTAGCATTTGCTTTATTCTATCTCTATGTTGTAAAATCAAATAAGTACAGTAAAAGTAGAGTAAAAGCTAATATATAAAGGCTGATTATAACATGTATAACGTGTATATGATTATGATTAATAGAAATTACCTAGAAATGTAAGAAATCCGATTGTATGCATCTTTTCATTTACGTCTCCATTTGAATTCCAAAATATAACTTACTGAATTATACAGTTTTACCAGATTTTCTTCAAGGACTCCACCCAGAAAGAAAAAGATAACGAAAAGGAGTCTGTACAAAGTGAGCCACAAGTGACGACAGATCTGTAAGTATGAATGACCCTTTAGCTTACATTCATATATTACATTACTGCAACCCTTACACCCGATGCAGTCAAAAAGTCTCCTCAACAAGGCTCCATCGTTCCATCGCAGACTGATTTCTGTCTTCTGGGCCTTTGATGTTTTCTTAGAAAACACTTTACATTTGCAGGAAACAAAGCAGTCAAGTTCATGAAGTTCATTTTCTATAGAATTAAATCTTCAAATAATGGCATTATAGGTTCAAGGATAAGTGGAAAAACCTGCTTTACAAGAATATGGCAATGGGAAAGGACAAAAAAAATCATACGTCACAACCATTTAGTGGTTTTACCATTGTATATGAGGATATGAGCAATTTACTGTGGAAACAAGTTGCAATGTGCCACTGAGATAATAATAGGTAGGGTGAATTAAGTGCAAATTTACTACATAAGTCAATAAAATATTGTGGGAAAAAAATCCTAGTTAATCCAAAGCATCTCGTAGGGACCGTAAATGTGACTTAAAAAATGAAATCCATTGTTGTCATGTATATAGCTTATGGTGAGAGAAGACAATCATGAGGAGGTTGTCCAAGATTAGAAAATAGATGTTGCATATACTTACAGTATAATATATATACAGTATATATACATATGGAAAACTAAGAATATATCACATTTTGTGATGAGAGTTCTAGGCCTCTAAGAAAAAGTATCATGCCTCTGGGTTTGAACCCTTGAGCCTGTGTTTTATGGTCGGCTTCTCTGTCCGCCGAAAGGGTACCGTTCATGTTTAAATCCATGTGTCGCAGAGATGGATTACAGTGTGGGAAAGGACATGTAATGTGCGATGAAATAGGACTAATGTAATTAGGTTAAAAATCTGATTACATTCAGACCAATATTATTTTTTCTTTGTGTGTTCACCTGCGATTTCTTTTTCCATCCTGGATCGAATCACAACTGAACTGGGAAAAATCGATACATCCTGCGGTTTTAATTGGAAGTCATATCGCATTTAGCAATAGAAGTCAATAGGTGCGAGAAAAAAAAAATCGTACAGCACTTGAACCATGTAAGTGCCGTACGATTTTTACACACTGATGGCCTTTGAAAAGTTGTCAATTCATCTGCCGAGTACAGTAAAATCTCAGAGTGACCCGACAAAATAGAATAGATAGAATACATACAGCTCTGGTAAAAATTAAGAGACCACTTTCAAATGTTTTATAGGTATATATTTTTTAGTAAAATGTAAATTGTTCTTTTATTTTATAAACTTCTGACAAGATGTTTTCGAATTTCCAAGCAATGAATTTAGTATTTTTTTTCTGACAAAGAAAAATGGTCAAAATAAAAAAAACAGTGCTTTCAGACCTCAAATAATGCAAAGAAAAGAAGTTCATAATCATTTAGAAACAACAATACTAATGTTTTAACTCAGGAAGAGTTATGAAATCAATATTTTGTGGAATAACCATGATTTTTAATTACAGCTTTCATGCATCTTGGCATGCTTTCCACCAGTGTTTCACACTGCTTTTGGCTCAAAAATGTAAGCAGTTCTTCTTTGTTTGATGGCTTGTGACTATCCATCATCCTCTTGATTATATTCCAGAGGTTTTCATTGGGGTTCAGGTCTGGAGAATGGGCTGCCCATGACAGGGTTTTGATGTGGTGGTCTCTTAATTTTTTTGAGAGCTGTATATGCATATAGAATAGATAGCTGTAAAGATGTCAGTCACATATATCATTAGTACAGTGCTTGGGTAGCCTACTGTACATGTATTTTATTACTAAATAAACTACTTTATGAAAAAAAGGCATGGGATTTTGCATGATTTTTATAACCAGCAGAGGGAAAGCAGACAGCTGGGGGGCAGATGTTAATAGCCTAGGAAGGGGCCATGGATATTGGCCCCACAGGCTAAAACATCACTTCTCAGCCGCCCCAGAAAAGGTGCATCTATAAAATGCGATAATTCTGGCACTTAGCCTCTTCCCACTTGCCCTGGTGTCATGGAAAGTGGGGTGATAGTTGAGGGGGTTGATGTCACCTTTGTATTGTCAGGTGACATCAAGCCCAGAGGTTAGCAATGGAGAGGTGTCTATAAGATGCCCCCATTACTAACACCATAGTCATATTGTATAATAACACACACTCCCAAAATAGTCATTGTGACGACTCCTGGAGTGGACCCTCTGGTTCGTGATACCAACCCACCCAGGGCGAGCTAACTTAGTGAGGACCACTCCGTATACAGGGAGTGTCAGGGGCAGACCCAGGGGGGTAAAGTACCACGACTCCTGGAACCAGGTGGCCGGCTCACAGAAGACAAGAGGGAGTGTGTCTAGCAAGGTGCAACAGAGAACATGCAGAATACAAGAGTGTGCAAAGTGTGGACACAGGGGCACACAGGGTATAGGATAGTACAGGGCATGTGCACGGGAGTAAGGAGGGTTCAGAACAGTACAAAGCGTGAACACGGGGGACGCTGAGTACTGGGTAGTGCCAGGTGCGTACATGGGAGCACACTGGGTGCGGGAGTGCATGTGGCATGCAGTGACAAGCATACCTGGGTATGGAGCAAAGCAGGGTGCGTGCAAGGGGAGTACAAGGTTAGGTAGAGTGCATGCTAGGAGGCACGCCAGAGGACAGGGTTAGGCGAGTGCACGCTTGGAAGCATGCCTGAGTGTAAGGCAAGGCAGAAGATGTGCTAAGAAGCACGAAAGGACACAGGGCAGGAGCTGAGCATTTGCTAAGAAGCATGACAGAGCACAGAGCAGAGCATGTGCTAGGAAGCATGGTAGAGCACAAGGCAGATACAGAGCGTGTGCTAAGGAGCACGACAGAGCACAGAGCAGAGCATGTGCTAGGAAGCACGGCAGAGCACAGAGCAGAGCATGTGCTAGGAAGCACGGCAGAGCACAAGGCAGAGACAGAGCGTGTGCTAAGGAGCATGATAGAGCACAGAGCAGAGTGTATGCTAGGAAGCACGGCAGAGCACAAGGCAAGGGACTTGAATACAGAGAGCGACCAAGCAGGGTCCAAGCAGGCCTAGCAGGGAAGCACAACAATAACCAGGCACCTCCCATAGGAGGAGGTGGCCTGATATAGGGCAATAGCACTGGGACTTCCAGGTTAGGTCCTCCTGGACTATAGAGACGACGTGGCTGCAGTCAGAGCAGAGAAGAGTGCGCATGCGCGCCAGGCACAGCCATGCAGACACGCCATCAAATGTGAGAGGTGCACATGCGCACCCGACATCACTTCCGGAGGGGCCGCGGCACCGGAAGTGATGACGTCAGGCGCGGAGTCCCCGCCTCAGGTGAGCATGGCGTGACAGTCATTTAATTGAAATAATGACAGAGACTCCTTTAATCAATCTTAGTTAAACCATACTCACGTCATCGCTCATTCCAGTGAAGCCATTGTCCCCTGTAAGAGAATTATAATAAAAAACAATCATATTCCTCAACTTTTCCCACTGTGCTCATGCTGACATCAGTTAAGTGAACTGAGTTATTTGGCTATGAACTCCTAGGACCTTTCTGACAGCACCAGGAGCGTGAGAACTTTCTCACTCTCTCGGGGACGTCAGTCAGGTCATAGAAGTTCACCGTGAGACACTGAGCAGTTATCCACTTTGTCCCTTGTTGGTCAGTTGAAAAGTTGTTATATAAGACAGACGCATTATGTCAATTTGCTTAAATTATTGGAGAGGGGTTACGGCTACATTTATAAAATTTGCTTATAATTCACATACAAAGCAATTTGATTCCTAAGAGAAAAGGTCAATGTTCTATATCAGATTAGATCCCCCATTTCTTCATGATATGACAACAAAGCCAAACCTTTTTATTGTGCATATGTAATAAAAAAAACAATTTAAACAATAGGTTATTTTCTGCTGATAGCTTTCTTTTCAATGCTTGTGATTGGGTTGAAGTATAGCACCATGTATATTTAGCTTAAAAATTGCTCTGAATTGACACAAGTGAATATGTTTTACTTATTGGTAGCTAGAATCTTCAAAAGCAAATAATCTTTGTAGCTAAACAATAGTTTTACACATACCCTTCTGTTCCAGTAGCTGAAACTGGTATCTGAGATGTCATTAAAGAAATTAAGCCAAAATAGCTGAGTAAGCTATTTTTCATCCATAAGCATCATGTTTTAAAGATTGCTTTGATTTTATGGTTTCACAATTGTGTGAAAAAATAAAAACATATCCATGAACCCAACTATTATAGCGTATATGCCCTACCCTCTTGTACCACAGCAGCTTCAAAGCAAAGACTACTTTAAAGCAATTCTAATTAAATGTAGGCTTTGAAGAAGAGCTTTGAAGGGTGCGGCAGCACTAGCATAAATGTCAGGGATTGTTGTACTTTGCTAGACGATAGATCTGTATTTATTGTCTCACAAGAAGATCAATGGAAGTTACAGCTTATTGGATAATATTTTGTTAAGTTTAATGATATGCGTATTATATTATGATATTGATATTTATTTAATTCATTGTATTTATTATTAATGCTTGCTTATAAAACAGCAACATTTTCTATAGCACTTTACAGACATTGTCATCACTGCTGCTTTTATGGCTCACACTCTGAATTTCCCACGCAAACAAGAGGAGAACCTGTTCTTGGTGGGATTTGTCCCAAGACCTCATTAGATCTGCGTAAACTATGAAGGTTACATGGCGCGTGCAGATAAAGGGACCTATCAGTGATTCTGCCTTAGATAACATAATATTTTTCTAGTATGCAAAAAATTGTCTAATTTTAATCAATGTTTTGAATTTGATTTTTATCTGGCAATGTGACACAGGGATGCTTGCTGTAGTTTTGATAAAATCACAGTTTTATCAGCAGGAGATTATCGCTAGAGGACTAGCAACCATGCTGCCATATTCATGAGCTCTGTATGACCCTCGCCACCACCTGTGATTGGCAAATTTCTGACTATGTACACAGAAAGCTGCCAATCAGTGGTGTGGGTGGCGTTATTCAGAGATCCACATTCTGAGAACTGGAGATCTACAGCAGATAAAACATGGATTTCATCAAAACTACAGCAAGAAGCCTAGTATGTGATATAACAAGGGAATCAAAGTCTCTGCCTCTACATTATGCTGTTCTTAGATGGAGTAGCAAAACTCTGGTGACAGATTCCCTTTACGAGTCCTTGCGCACTATTGTTTTTGAATAATAGAATTTGACAAAACTAAAAATGTGTCTGGTCATTTTGCATCTATGTGACTCCGATTGTGTATTGAGGAATGGGAACATTGTTTTTCTGTTGGATTCTGAAATAATTTGGGCTCGCTGTGATGAATTGAGGAAATATTCTTCAATAAAAGCCTTCCTTCTCCATAATATGGTGCCTAACAGATGAAGCATGAGACAGTTTGCTTCATGGCTTGTGTGCCACCGCACAAGCTCTTTTCTGTGCACGAGGCCCAACATTGGTGGCCAGTTTAAGTTTCAGAAGAGCATGATAATGAATAAGGCATGACCCTGAAGCATTACAATTAATTTATTATTTTCAATAAAGGATCAACTGATTTTCGCAGAAACATTGATGCATAATTTGCAATTAAGCTTAATTTTCTGCCTATAACATTTCGCTTTTGGTGTCTATATCTAACACAACCAACTCGTAGCCCTGACACGTTGCCAGAATCACAAAGAAAACTCCATACTACAATTAGTTTTCACATGTAATACAAGTCAACTAGTAAATATAAGAAAAATAAAAGTAGAAATTGTATAGAATTAATTATATTTTATATTTGTTCTTGTGTTGTGTCCTAAAACTATTTTATACATCATTACATTTAGTGATCAGCAGAATACATTCAAGAGCACCAATGCCATTAAAAGTTCAAGAGCAAGAGTCATTTCAATAGAAGAAGACCCAATACAAGAGTGCCTACTTAAACACTCCAAACTACTTCAAGAAGGTATTACAGAGGAAGTGCCAACTGAAGACTTCTCCAGTACTACAGAAGCAGAAGACTCTGTTCATAGACATCTTGCCGAATCCAAATCATCTGCCCTTGATGGTTACACAAAAAAAGAACAAAGTAGTATTTCATTTGAAATAAACAAAACATCCCACCGAGATGTAAAAAAGATAGATTTAGCTTCAAAGATGAACAGTATCCAACAAGACTTTGATGTTGAAAATAAGAACGCTTCCGAAATCTCTAACTTTCAGGAGAAGGTAGAAAATAAGTCAAAAATACCAAACCACCTTCAAGAATTACATTCAGACCCAGACCATTTATATAAAATTATGTTTGTTGGAAACACCCATGTTGGAAAAACATCTTTTCTACGTCAAGTTCATGAAGGGTCCTACAGCAAGAATACGTCTGCTACAATAGGTAAGGAGGAAAAAAAGTTTTTCCTGTTTATGCATCTAACAATATGCCATAGTGTACATAAAATCCCAAAATATGTCATAATTCAAGTAGGGCACAATGAAGGTCCCCATTAGATGAAAGTTGTTAGTACCTGCTAATCTTAGTGGGAACAGCTGACGATTTGATCTGTATGGTTCCGAGTCCCCATAACCGATGATTTCCAGGAAGCAAATGATTCAGCCATTGAAATGGTAACTTCTGACCCTTTTGTTTTCAGAGGAGCAACAGCCTACTCCTCTCTCCCCATTTAAACACTTGAAAATTCATCCGATAGCCAACTTAAGTAGAGGAACCATCTGGGAGTTTTGTTTGCTAGGTTTCAGTTATGTTGGCCATGGTGTGATTTTTTTGATGAAGGAACCTCTAATGGGTGGCTCAAAAGACATTTGAACGGCTTTTTTGGGCCACTAATGAGGGACAATTTCAGAAAATAGGGGGAAAAACCTTTCTACTTTTTTATGGGTTCACAGCAGGATAACCATTTAGCGGTGTCACTGCAGTCCTTCCTGACCACTCTTTGTAAGGCAGGAGTAGCATAATAATATGGTGAGCAGAAAATGGGTACCCACTAGGGCACCAAGATGCTTGGCCTGGCATAACAGTGAACTATGTAGAGGAATATACAGTAAGGAATAGTGCATTCTTCACCTCTGCAAGAGGGTATGGAATTTCCTGCAGTGAATCCTCAGGCTAATGCAGAAATGAGTTGAAGTCACCAGATTGCTGTACAAAGCCAACAGGAACCATAATCAGACTCTACACAGCTCAATGCAGCCAGAGTTTGGTTACACGAAGCAGACAGGCAGAGGTTAGAATGGTCTGCAGGCAAGAGTAGGAATACAAGCCTTATTTATACTAAAGAGATACCTTAACGGAATTTGGAACTTAAAGAGCCCTATAGTTCAGGCCCCAAAAATGGGGGAAGAGTGATTAGTATATACTGGCTTTGAAAAGAACAGGAGAAAATTTATATTTGCGATTTAGGCCCAATGTAGTAGCAGAACAACGGCCCAAAAAAAAGATGGAGGTCACCCAAAGAGGTGAGCCAGTGTAGTGTTACACACTGTCTGAATATTAGGTTTTTTTAAAAGAGGATATTCGGATATTCAGTCTTTACACATATTGTACATGCAATTATATATATATATATATATATATATATATACACTCCTGTGTTGCCTAAAATTGCTACTTATAAACTTCAAATAAATACCCACCCTTAAACACCATTCCATTTTTTTTAAAAGGGAATCTGTGTGTCTGGCAGTTTCACTCTTCAAATTATGTACATGGGCGTGTAGGTCTTTGAAACCTAAGGCAATCTGTACCTTCACTTATTCAATCGCTTGCTATTGCTGAAAAAACACTTCTGCCTCCCACAAAGAGCCACTGTTTCCCACCTAGTGCCACCTGCTTCTGCTTAACTGATGGCTCACTGGTTGCATAGAAGAGTAGATCAGGAGGTAGAGACACAAAAAGTGCTCTAGCATGCCCAACGTACTTCAGCCTAATTTGCAAATGTAAAAACCATCATTTTTGAGAAATTAAGAAATTGCGTAATGTTTTAAAGACCTACTATTCCATATAAATGGTCATTTTTTTGGTGTGTGCGGAGGCGGGAGGGCATAATAGTAATATGAGAGCACCTGTGAAACAAGCGATCATGCTCACTATCAAAAGGGTTGCTGGACCCATGTTTCTGGATGACACTTTGGGCCAGCTGCCATTATGATCATTGGGTGAGGTTGACTGCCTGCAGTATTTGCGATTGACTAATATGTTTCAAAGTCATACATGTCCATATAGAGTTTTTGGTGGAGATAGAGATGTTAGCGCCCACTGATAGATTCCTTATAATCTAAATAAGTTCAAAATTATGTGCGGATTAATTTTTTTTTTTACAGATCTTTAAAATATAAAAATAAAAATGGGTATAGGTGAAAGACTCACTGTAATAAAATCACGGTCATTAAAGAGAATCTGTCACCAAGAAAATGCAGACCGAACTGAAGGCCCCATGTTATAGAGCAGGAGGAGTTGAGCAGATTGATATATAATTTTGTAGAAAAAAGATTTAGTATAACCTGTGTTTTAATCATTTAAACCTCATCCGTTTCTGGGATTTTCAGTTCAGTGGGCGGTCTTAACATTGACTGACAGCTGTCTCTGCATGCACACTTATACAAAGATAGCTGTCAGTCACTGATGGGACTGCCCACTGGACTGAAAATCCCAGAAACAGCTGAGGTTTAAATAATTAAAATGCAAGTTATACTAAATATTTTCTCTTAAAGCTGTATATCTATCTACTCAGCTCCCCCTGCTCTATAACATGATGTCTGCTGATTAGTCAGCATTTTCATGGTGACAGATTCCCTTTAAACCATTTCAAATTCATGATATTACAATGCTAAAAATACATAAGCTGCACAACAGATGATACCAGAAAAAAGGTCCAAAACAAAAAAGAGGAAGCAAAAGTTATCTGTAAAAGAAAAATATTATATAGACCTATAAATGAAGAGATAGTTTAATTGATTCCTGTATATATCAGGATCCTGTCAGCGCCGGCGGACTGCCGCGGGTGAACAGGGTAACTCACCCAGACTACGGGAGGACCCGGGGTCCAATACTGCAGGGAAAGTTCAGACAACAGGACCTGCGACACTGAAAGTAGTTTAGCAGTACAAGGACCTATGATCATGTGACCACAGGGGACGTGGCTTAGCATCCTGCTGCAGGATAGGGTTCTATTACAGGAATCCTGGAGCAAAGGCTAGGGAAACTCAGGTCAGACAAGCAGGGGTCTTACACGGGGAGGACGGCGCGGTACCAGAGGGACAAGCAGAGAATAGTCAAAAAGTAAACAATGAATCATACACAGAGATAGCAACGCAGTACAAGGGAGGCAGTCATAGAGTAGTCAGGTCCAAGGCAAAAGAGTCATACACGGGAATAGCAGAGCAGTACAAAAGGAACAGGCAGAACTCGTGACAGGGACAGAACCGGATCAAAACCAAGCAAGCATAAAGTATCACAGTCACAAAGCACACTAAGGTCACACACTCGGCCAAGGGTCTGAGTATAAGCTTCAAGGAGTGAGCCCACAATGAGGCTATTAAAAGCCTCCCAGAATCTCAGAGCGAGGCTGTCCAGATTAACCTCTGAACTACCTGATCACACAAACTCAGCAGATCATGACAGTATAATACAAATCACAAAGCAGTCTCTATAGTGCTGCAGCATGTAGGACATACAATCAAAGTTCAAGACCTCTAAAAGGACTAAACAAAGTAAAACGAAAAATCAAAAAATAAATAAAAAACTCTAAAAATTAGAATAACTCCTTTTTATCCAGTAAAAGGCAAAATAAATCTCCCCCCCAAAAAATCAGCATAACTATCAAAATTTGTTATATTTGAATTACCATAAGTATTACATATACTGTCCTGTAAATGCTGTAAAAAAAAAAATCAAAACGCTGGAATCATAGTTTTTCGTTCACCACACATTTGTAAAAAAAGTAATCAAAATGTCATATCAAACCCCTAATACTGTCAATACAAATTTCAGTTTTCCCAGCAAAAGGACAAGCCTTAACACAACTCCATGGATTGAAAATATTAATTTTGGGTCTCAGAAAATGGCGACACACACATTTATTTATTGTTTGCTTTTTTTTACATATTTCTTATTTTTTTAAACATTTAAATTAAAAAGGTGAAAACTGTACAAGCCTGGTATCAATTACTGCAGTGACCAAAATAATCATGTCGCCAGCTAATTTTTACCTCCCAAGGAACACTGTGAAACAAAACACAAAAAAAATGGAAAAATTGTATTTTCTCATCATTTTTCTATACTTGGAATTTTTTATTTACCATTTTACAGTACATTGCATGATAAAGTGAGTAGAGTAATTCAAAACTACAACTCTTCCTGCAAAAAAGCAAGCTCTCATATGCCTGTGTGGTTGGAAAAATAAAAACAAAGTTATTCTTGGAAGAAGGGTAGAAAAAAAAAAATCAAAATTGCATACACAAAAATCTATTACCAAGATGAAAATCTGGTGTTCATGGAAATGATCCTACATTCACGTGCTCACGACAGATGTCTATGTCCAGTGAAGGATGCAGAGAAAGTTTAGAGAACACCGTGTACTTCATAACAAAGAAAACTCTGGCTTCCTCATTGATCTAAAGGAAATTACACCATTGTTCTTTTAGGGGTTTTACTACATGTAGGAAAGCCTAGGAAGCTGTGATGCAGATGTGTGAGGTAATGCTAGTGCTAACAAGTGTAAAGGTACTGTCACACTTAGCGATGTATCAGCAATCCCGACCAGTGATATGACGCGGTCAGGATCGGTGGTGCATCGCTAAGTGGTCGCTAGTGAGCTGCCACTCAGGCAGATCTCACCAGCGACATTGCTGGGGACGGGGGTCGCTACTTACCTGTCAGACGAGGCGATCCTGACGTCCTCCCGCCCGCGTCCACGCGTCGCTCGTCTCCACAGCAGGAAGCTGACGATGAGAAACGGCCCAGGATGTTCTCGCGTGATCAGCGATAATCAGCGGGGGAGCGGTCGGAGGTAAGTATCAGACATAGCGATATCGCTATAACATCACAAAAAACAGTGACGTTATAGCAATATTGCTAGCGATATCGCTTAGTGTGACAGGCTCTTAACTGAGGGATGACAAATAGACCTATAATTTTACATCAATCTGATATCACATTGCCCAATGATGACTATACAGTGATAATTCTGCACTAGAGAAAATACATTGTATGTAAGTAAATTGTATAAAAGTGTTTAATATTTCTTATGTCTTATACTGCAGGAATAGATTATCGCGTTAAAAGCCTAATTGTGGACAACAAACAATACGCACTACAGCTGTGGGACACTGCAGGACAAGAGAGGTAAGTAACTTTTTCAGAGGATTATTACATACTTGTTTTTTATGCTGTAAGACTATTTTCACATGGAGTGTTTTTATTGAATGTTCTTTCTGCAGCCGAAACTTGCTTCCTTGGCAGTAAAACCGTCGTGTTAAAAATGCACGTTTTGCAGTAATTTCCTTGCCATTTCTGCTGATTTTTGTTTTCAGTGTTTTTAAATTTAAGTAAAAAAATCAAAAATTTGAAAAAAAAATTTGACTTGTGCTGTCATTTTCTGAAACCCGTAAGTTTTTTTTTACATTTTTTGCTATGATGGACCCATATGCAAAATCGCTTTTTGTGCATTGAGCTGACATTTTTATTAATACTGTTTTGGGCTACTTAAGACATTTTGGTCACTATTAGGTTTCTTGGGGAATTATAATGATTGAAACTATTTAGGTGTCTGGATTTTTTTTACCATTTCAACAATTATGGTGGAAGCAAAACCAAATATGTTAATTTTTTTTTTATTTCTGCTATTTAGATTTGGTGAAAACTTTGGTCGGATTTTAACTTTTATACTTTATTTTTTTTAGATATATATTTTTATTTATTTATTTTATTTACACCCCTTAGGAAAGTTGAACATATGTAATACACTGAAATACAATAGTATTACAATGTATTCTGAAATAGACAATCTCTATGAAGTCCAGCTCCATGCTCGTCTTCGTAAGTGATTTCACATGGCAGACATGGGTGCCTTCAGACGACAGCCATTGTGAAGACTTTTAAATGTCATATTTGACACTGGCATTTAAAAGGTTAAATTGATGCTATCTAAGCTATTCCAATCGCATCAGTTACAGTCAGTTGCTGGCTGTGCAAAAGTAGTGGCACCCATGTTGCTCGGAGAAGGTTCAACTCTTGAAAGGGCTCCGTTAGTGGATTTCTACAGTACATTTACAACAAGATGAATTTTGATTGCTTGCTATGGTCTATAGACGGCAGTTTTAACAAGTGAGGAACCAGATCTCTCAGTTCTATATCTCGCAAGCCATGTTCGAGTTGGCAAAAAAAAAAAAAAATGTGGAAGTTTGAATTGAAAAATCACAACATTTGTCAAAGTAAAATAATATGTTATTTTTAATCAACAAATCATAAACATGACTGCAAATATGGTTGGAAAAATGGATATGATAAAAAATAAAGAGGTGATATTGCTTTTTTTCACAAGGTAAGTCATGATGCTGTGCTGGATCCATTACACAATGGATGGAAATGAGCTAGACTTAGTCAAGAATTCTGACATTTTGCTTAAATCAGAATTGGAGACTTCACGCGAGGCTTCAAAGTTCAGTGCCAATAAACCATCAGGATTTCCTGTTTTAATGACAAGAACAATGTTGTGTGCTGTTATACTTGCTATCAAAAGTGGATGACAATGCTAACAGCACTACAGGTGCAGGCACCAATGGCGGTGTGACCACAGCATCATGCTACAGAATACAACCCACCGGTCACTGCCCAGATATTGTCTGGTGATGGCGGTCTTACCTTGTTGAAAACCTGCTGCTTGTTGAAAACCCGAGCAAGACCTCCCTATAAAATGTCTAGTCGGTGAAAACACAACTTCTTTCCCAAAATGCACCACTAATACAACAAATAAAGAGCATTGAAATCTGTTTCGGAGCTATTGATTTTAACTTTCAAATAGGTTAAACACATGGTTTTTAATTTTTAATTTCTTTAATTCATATTCATTTCCTTATTTTCTGTTAATCATACTTTTTCTAGCCCATTCCAAGTATCTCAGTAAGATTAATACTTGTGCTATATTTTGTTAATTTTTCTTTTTTGTTGTTGTTTTGTTTTTAGGATTTTTAATTCAGTTTGTCTGTTTATTGTTTCATTTATGTTTATAATATGTTTTATTGTTGCCACATTTAATATTTATATATGATGTTTGTGGACCTTGAATGGTAACACTCATGTCACGGTTGTGTCAGGTGTGACAGACAGTCATCTTGGATCCAGCTGTAGAAAGTCTTTGCATTTAGCTCAAGCACCTTCTTGATTTTTGCATCTCTGTTATGGAGTGATATCCTTCTCCCTCTAGAACCCATTCATTACCTCCACCTCCTGCTGCTAATTAGCACACCTTTGCTGAAAGTTTAAATACATTCAGTCTCTTTAGCAAGGTGCTGGCGTTAGCTCAATTTCCCTCTGTCTGGTTGGAAGTACTAGCAGTCGGCTAGTGTCTTCCTGGAGTACTCTTGGAGGATTACTGGCATGATGATGATCTTCTCAAACTAAGTGTATCCCCTCGTTTGTCCACCCTTCTCTGTCTTTAGTTGTAGTGGGGGCTGACTAGTGCACACTCCGTCCCCTCCCTACCCAGGGCCTATCACTAGGGTCAGGCAGGGATTAGTTTCCTGCTTGGTGATAGGTGCAGAACTTATTTAGGGAGGTTTATGGAAAACAGGATGTTGTTAGATCTGCCTAGGGCTCTCCACTCCCCCCTTCCCTAGTGTTTGGGCTCCCCTTCCGTCTCCCCGTTGTTGGGCACCTTGCTTCTCCCTCACCCAGCGTGACATTATGCTACATGTCCATGTTACAGACCCATAAACATCTTATGTGTCTCCATACACTTATTTACCTCTGTGAAACATATTCTCTGCTATTATGAATGATTCTCCTCGAGGTTATAGAAGAACAGAATGGGCTCCATAACCACCATGTTGTGTTGATTTAAGACATTATATGCGTTTACTATTTCTCTACGTCTATATGGCTTTTCATTATTTGTGCCGCTGACGTCTTTTTCTGTTACCTATGCTCATGTTCCTATATGTCTGGGCCTATTGTTTCTCTCTTTTACAAATGTTCAAACCACACTTTTTGTGAAACTTGTGCTATTTCTTATAGCTAATATTTTAAAGGGAAACTGTCAGTATAATCAATTCTCCTACAAAGTCTACATGTACATGTAGGTCATAGGAAGCTGAATAAAATGTTGCCTTAATATCTCAGATCCGATGTCTTATTCCAGGAATATCCACATTTTTTTCTTATATGTAAATGAGCTGTTAAGAAGTCATGCAGATCAGTGTCCGGCCCATAGTCTGGAACAGCTCATTTATATTTAAGAAATACATGGATATCTCTGGAATTAGACATTTATTTTATTTTATTTATTTTACTCACTTATATAGCACCATTAATTCCACAGCGCTTTACATACATTTTCATCACTGTCCCCATTGGGGCTCACAATCTAAATTCCCTATCAGTATGTCTTTGAAGAGTGGGAGGAAACCAGAAAACCTGGAGGAAACCAACGCAAACACGGGGAGAACATACAAACTCCTTGCAGATGTTATATACTGTTATGTCTAATATATAAAGCTCAAAGTGTGTATGTATGTATGTATGTATGTATGTGTGTGTATGTCTGGGACAGGCATCCGCACCGTCGCAGCTACAGCCACAAAATTTGGCACAGTCACACGTCTGGACCCCGAGAGCTTCCTAAGCTATGTTGTGAGGCGAAATTTTAACCCCGCGCATTCCAATTCACCAAACAATTTTGCCCCTATCTACATAATGGGGAAACAGTGTGTGCGTATCAAGCCCCGCCCCTCATTATGATGTCACAATGGTTGCCATGGCGACGCTGATGTCATCATAGGTTGCAAGCCCCGCCGCTCATTATGATGTCATAATAGTTGACTATGGGATGGAGGATGTGTGATGGGTATATGGGCACTGGACTATGGGATGGAGGATATGTATGATGGGTATATGGGCACGGGACTATGGAATGGAGGATGTGCGATGGGTATATGGGCACGGGACTATGGGATGGAGGATGTGTGACGGGTATATGGGCACTGGACTATGGGATGGAGGATATGTATTATGGGTATATGGGCATGGGACTATGGGATGGAGAATATGTGTGATGGGTATATGGGCATGGGACTATGGGATGGAGGATATGTATGATGGGTATATGGGCACGGGACTATGGGATGGAGGATATGTATTATGGGTATATGGGCATGGGACTATGGGATGGAGGATAATTATAATTTATTATAACTAACCACAGTTAGTTACTATGCCCGGGCAGCGCCGGGCTCTTCAGCTAATACTGTATATATTAGTTAGAAAGCATTTTCCTATAAACATATATACCAAACCTCGGTAACAAGCTCTACATACAGTGCTGAATCTCTAATCTATGTAACTGCTGGGTTTAGGTATCAGTAACCTCTTCTCAGATCAGAAGTTGAACACTTTACTCCCCAAACAACTAGTCCAAATCAAGGTTTAATCCAGGATTGTTATGACACACTTCTCACTTTTCACAGGAACAAGGCGCGGCCTATAGTTGCATGGGTCCACCTTCTTCCCCTTTTTGAAGAAAGGAACAACATTTGCTCTTCTCCAGTTTTCTGGGACTTCTCCTGTTCTCCAAGAATTTTCAAAGATTATGGAGAGGGGTTCAAAAATTTCTTTTGCTATCTCCTTCAATACTCTGGGGTGTAATTCATCTGGACCTGGAGACTTGAATTCATTTAGGTTAGCTAAGTGTTTCCTCACTATATTTCTGTTTATAGATATCCTGGATTCTTCAATTCCCTTAATAGGACAGTGGAGAACAGTTGTTACATTTCCTTTCTGAGAGAAAACAGATGCAAAATAGGAATTTAAAAGTTCTGCCTTCTCAACATCCTGTCTTACCATTTCATCATTTTCATCCTGTAAAAATCCTATAGCATCTTTGACTTTTCTTTTACTTTTGACATATCCCCAAAATCCTTTATTATTGCTTTTGACGTCTCTTGCAAGCCTCAATTCATTGTCAGCTTTAGTAATCTGATTTGTGCCCTGCTGGTTCTGCAGACAGCATTATATTCTTCTTTAGATATGCCTCCCTCTTTCCATTTCATTACATTGGATTGCAGATATCATTTTATTCAGCTTCCTATGACCTACATGTCCATATAAACGGCTTAGTAGGGTTGATCCCACTGGCAGATTCTCTTGAAGTTTAACTGATCGTGAGCCACGTAGTGATTGTATCTCACCATGTTCTTCATTTATACAGGTTTCTTGTTTCTATGTGATGTTTATTATTTATGACATGTGTTTCATAATGTATATCTTTTGTATTTTTATACTTTGTGATTTTTTTGGGGGGGACTATATAAACCAAAACTATACACCATTGGTATACCTTCTTGACATTTTGTGATTCTTTTTACGATTTCCCAGTTTGTTATATACAATTTTCCTGCAACTCTATAAAATAGAGTATAGTATAGTGTATTTACATACATTTTCCTACAATGCTTGTGGTCAGTTTATTTTATTTTTTTTACTGATGTATGTCATTGTTACTTTGACAAATGTAATTTTTAATAATTGAGATCTTCCTTTTCGGACTTCCAATTACTCAGCAGTCAGCATTGTTGACCTTTTATTTGTTTCATCACAGTTTTAATGTATTATATTATATATACATAATAATATATATCTTTTGTATCTGTGATCTCTATGGATTACATAAACCTGTATGACTCAACTCAGTAGCTTCTGCACCCAGTTTACCTGCAAGAGCTCTATTCTCTTTTGTTGCTAAACTCTGCCCCCTAGTGTTCAAATCTAAACATTGTGGCTCCTTTAAATTTATGATTGTGGTTCTCACACACTGCTAAAAAATGGTGTAACATTCACAACATTCTATTTTTCTATCAATAGGTAGATAGATTGCTGGAAATTGATAATTTTTATATATATATATATATATATATATATATATATATATACAGTCATATGTTAAAGTTTGGGCACCCCTATTAATGTTAACCTTTTGTCTTTATAACAATTTTGGTTTTTGCAACAGCTATTTCAGTTTCATATATCTAATAACTCATGGACTCAGTTATATTTCTGGATTCAAATGAGGTTTATTGTACTAACAGAAAATGTGCAATCTGCATTTAAACAAAATTTGACTGGTGCAAAAGTATGGGCACACTTATCATTTTCTTGATTTGAACACTCCTAACTACTTTTTACTGACTTCCTGAAGCACTAAATTGGTTTTGTAACCTCATTGAGCTTTGAACTTCATAGCCAGGTGTATCAAATCATGAGAAAAGGTATTTAAGGTGGCCACTTGCAAGTAGCTCTCCTATTTGATTCTCCTATGAAGAGTGGCATCATGGGCTCCTCAAAACAACTCTCAAATGATCTGAAAACAAAGATTATTCAACATAGCTTTTCAGGGGAAGGATACAAAAAGTTGTCTCAGAGATTTAACCTGTCAGTTTCCACTGCGAGGAACATAATAAGGAAATGGAAGAACACAGGTACAGTTCTTGTTAAGCCCAGAAGTGACAGGCCAAGAAAAATATCAGAAAGGCAGAGAAGAAGAATGGTGAGAACAGTCAAGGACAATCCACAGACCACCTCCAAAGACCTGCAGCATCATCTTGCTGCAGATGGTGTCACTGTGCATCGGTCAACAATACAGCGCACTTTGCACAAGGAGAAGCTGTATGGGAGAGTGATGCGAAAGAAGCCGTTTCTGCAAGCACGCCACAAAAAGAGTCGCCTGAGGTATGCAAAAGCACATTTGGACAAGCCAGTTACATTTTGGAAGAAGGTCCTGCGGACTGATGAAACAAAGATTGAGTTGTTTGGTCATACAAAAAGGCGTTATGCATGGAGGCTAAAAAACACAGCATTCCAAGAAAAACACTTGCTACCCACAGTAAAATTTGGTGGAGGTTCCATCATGCATTGGGGCTGTGTGGCCAATGCGGCACCGGGAATCTTGTTAAAGTTGAGGGTCGCATGGATTCAACTCAGTATCAGCAGATTCTTGACAATAATGTGCAAGAATCAGTGACGAAGTTGAAGTTACGCAGGGGATGGATATTTCAGCAAGACAATGATCCAAAACACCGCTCCAAATCTACTCAGGCATTCATGCAGAGGAACAATTACAATGTTCTGGAATGGCCATCCCAGTCCCCAGACCTGAATATCATTGAACATCTGTGGGATGATTTGAAGCGGGCTGTCCATGCTCGGTGACCATCAAACTTAACTGAACTAGAATTGTTTTGTAAACAGGAATGGTCACAAATACATTCATGCAGGATCCAGTAACTCATTAATTACTACAGGAAGCGACTAGAGGCTGTTATTGTTGCAAAAGGAGGATCTACGAAATATTAATGTCACTTTTATGTTGAGGTGCCCATACTTTTGCACCGGTCAAATTTTGTTTAAATGCAGATTGCACATTTTCTGTTAGTACAATAAACCTCATTTGAATCCAGAAATATAACGGAGTCCATCAGTTATTAGATATAAGAAACTGAAATAGCTGTTGCAAAAACCAAAATTGTTATACAGAAAAAAGGTTAACATTAATAGGGGTGCTGGGAAAAAGCAATTAGTTCCAGCTGCGTGTAAAAAAATTTCTTCTTTATTTCAACATTAAAATTATGTCATCTTCATAGTATGCCATACACACGGACACGGCAACGCGTTTCGATCTGTAAGATCTTTGTCAGAGCCATAGAGATACACTGATCTCAGCTGCATATATACTGCATTTGATCCAATGACATGCACAAAAACAATCACATGACAATTAACTCATTAAAATTACATAGCAATGTACAAAATAAATTAAAATACATGTTGCAAAAGAAAAATATTTATCTTTTCAACAATAATGAAGCATTAGGTCATTTCGTTTATTTAAACCATTCGGGGATCGGACATCTAGGTGATAAATCCAAAAAGCCTCTCTTGTTAACAGGCGTCGCTTTGAATCTCCGCCGCGGAAAGGAATTTTAACCTGTTCTATTCCTTGCACTTTAAAACTCGAGATGTTTCTAGCATGGTGCCTAATGAAATGCTGCGACACAGCTGATATATTACGATTAGAGTTGAGCGATACCGTCCGATACTTCAAAGTATCGTATCGGATGGTATCGGCCGATCTTTAAAAAAAGTATCGGTATCGCCGATTCCGATACCGGAAGTCCCATTCAAGTCTATGGGACTTCCGGTATCGGAATAAGAAAAACCCTTTCCTGCCCTTGTACAGCCTCTCTGGGGTCTGTACGGGCCTTTCGGGGGGCTGTGCCGGCCTGCCAGGGGGTCTGTGCAGGCTCCGGTGGTCTGTGCCGGCCTGCCGGTGGTCTGTGCAGGCTCCGGGGGGCTGTGCCGGCCTGCCGGGGGGCTGTGCCGGCCTGCCGGGGGGCTGTGCCGGCCTGCCGGTGGTCTGTGCAGGCTCCGGGGGGCTGTGCCGGCCTGCCGGGGGGCTGTGCCGGCCTGCCGGGGGGCTGTGCCGGCCTGCCGGTGGTCTGTGCAGGCTCCGGGGGTCTGTGCAGGCATCGTCCGATGGGACTACAAGTCCCATCGGGCGATGCCTGCTACCATGACAGTGATTGACACATTAGCCAATGATGGGACAGTAGTAGTCCCATCATCCGGCTAATGTGTTAAATGTAAAAAAAAAAAAAAAAAAAAAAAAAAATTACATGCTACATACATACAACATATATACTACATGCATGCTACATACATACTACATGCTACATACATACTACATATATACTACATGCATGCTACATACTACATGCTACATACATACTACATATATACTACATGCATGCTACATACATACTACATACTACATGCTACATACATACTACATATATACTACATGCATGCTACATACATACTACATGCTACATACATACTACATATATACTACATGCATGCTACATACATACTACATGCTACATACATACTACATATATACTACATGCATGCTACATACTACATGCTACATACATACTACATATATACTACATGCATGCTACATACATACTACATGCATGCTACATACATACTACATGCTACATACATACCACATATATACTACATACATACAATACATTCATACAATACATACATAGACATACAGTACATATAACATAGAGTAACATACTTACCAATACTTGTCACATTGTTCCCCGAAGCCATTGTCTTTTCCGGGATAAATATTAACATAACAAACCACAAAAATACTCACCCACGATCCGAAGCAGTCCACGAGTGTGTCCCACGACGATCTTGGGTAGAGAACTGCAGCATCAGATGATGCTGCCGTTCTCTACGGGCTGCAGGAATCCAATGACGGAAGGTAGGTATCCTTCCGCACTGTATTCCTCCGCCACTTAAAAAAAAAAAGTCCCTAGTCTCACTTTATGCCATTGCTGTGTGGGAATTTCCCACACAGCAATGGCATAAAGTGAGACTAGGGACTTTTTTTTTTTAAGTGGCGGAGGAATACAGTGCGGAAGGATACCTACCTTCCGTCATTGGATTCCTGCAGCCCGTAGAGAACGGCAGCATCATCTGATGCTGCCGTTCTCTACCCAAGATCGTCGTGGGACACACTCGTGGACTGCTTCGGATCGTGGGTGAGTATTTTTGTGGTTTGTTATGTTAATATTTATCCCGGAAAAGACACTGGCTTCGGGGAACAATGTGACAAGTATTGGTAAGTATGTTACTCTATGTTATATGTACTGTATGTCTATGTATGTATTGTATGAATGTATTGTATGTATGTAGTATATATGTGGTATGTATGTAGCATGTAGTATGTATGTAGTATGTATGTAGTATATATGTGGTATGTATGTAGCATGTAGTATGTATGTAGCATGCATGTAGTATGTATGTAGCATGCATGTAGTATGTATGTAGCATGCATGTAGTATATATGTAGTATGTATGTAGCATGCATGTAGTATGCATGTAGTATGTATGTAGTATGTATGTAGCATGCAGTATGTATGTAGCATGTATGTAGTATGTAGTATATATGTAGTATGTATGTAGCATGTAGTATGTATGTATGTAGCATGTAGTATGTATGTAGTATGTATGTAGTATGTATGTAGCATGCAGTATGTATGTAGTATGTATGTAGCATGCATGTAGTATGTATGTAGCATGCATGTAGTATGTATGTAGTATGTATGTAGTATGTATGTAGCATGCAGTATGTATGTAGCATGTATGTAGTATGTAGTATGTAGTATATATGTAGTATGTATGTAGCATGTAGTATGTATGTATGTAGCATGTAGTATATATGTAGTATGTATGTAGCATGCATGTAGTATGTAGTATGTATGTAGTATGTATGTAGCATGCAGTATGTATGTAGTATGTATGTAGTATGTATGTAGCATGCATGTAGTATGTATGTAGTATTTTTTTTTTTTTTTTTTTTTTTTAACATTTAACACATTAGCCGGATGATGGGACTACTACTGTCCCATCATTGGCTAATGTGTCAATCACTGTCATGGTAGCAGGCATCGCCCGATGGGACTTGTAGTCCCATCGGACGATGCTTGCACAGACCCCCGGACATCAGCACAGCCCCCCGGCAGGCCGGCACAGCCCCCCGGCAGGCCGGTACAGACCCCCACAGGGTGCACAGACCACCGGTAGGCCGGCACAGCCCCCCGGCAGGCTGGTACAGACCCCGGGCAGTCCACACAGCCCCCCGGCAGGCCGGCACAGCCCCCCGGCAGGCCGGCAGAGACCCCCGGAAGGCCCGAAATGACGGCGCATCATGATGCGCACACACCGCGCATCATGATGACGTCAGGCCGTCAATCAACTGAACTTCCGATTCCGATGCCGAATTCCGATATTGAAAAAATATCGGAAGTCGGTATCGGAATTCCGATACAGCAAGTATCGGCCGATACCCGATACTTGCGGTATCGGAATGCTCAACACTAATTACGATTCATGTTATTCGTATTTTCAATATCATGTAGATGTTCCCTAATGCGCATCTTCATTTTTCTAGATGTACACCCTATATATGATAATTTGCAAATGGTGCAATCTATCTTGTATATTACATTAGTTGAATTGCAATTAATATATTGTTTTATGGTATATTGCACTTTATTTGCCGCATCAGAAAATTTTTTTGTAACATTTGCATATCTACATGTTTTGCATTTTGTAGCTCCACATCTGAAAAAACCATTGCAGGTTAACCAGGTTTTATTAGTTGTATTTTTAAGAGAAAATAAATTAGGTGATAATTTATCTCCCAATGTAGGTGCTCTTCTCGATACTATATTAATACCTGGCTTTAATATATCTGCCAATTTACTATCTTCATATAAAATGGGCAAATATCTATTAATGATTCCCTTGATTTGTGGAAATTGGCGACTGAACTGAAAACAAATATACGGTTTCTTTCCAATAACTGTCTCATTTGCGTTGTCACCAGAAAAAATCATTTCATTACGTTTTTTATTTTTTACTATTTGTTGTGCTCGATTCAAAGACCAATCCGGATACATGCGATTTTTTAATTTTTTCTTTACATGTTCCAGTTCACTATCTAGATTACTCTCTTCACTACAATTACGTTTAACCCTTGTGAGTTCTCCTACTGGTATTGCTTTAAGGGTATGTTTATTGTGACTGCTGGTTGCATGTAAAATAGTATTCCCACTATAGGGTTTATGATGTGTTTTCGTAGAGATTATTTCCCCCTCAACACCAAATAAATCCAAATCCAAAAAAGATATATGTTCCATATTATGTTCATGCGTAAATTTAATATTATATTGGTTAGAATTTACATATGACATAAAGGCAGGTATGGCAGATACATCTCCATCCCAAATTAATAGGGTATCATCGATATATCTGCCATACCATGCCACCTGTCCATAAAAAGGATTGGAATCTGAGAAAATAAATTCATATTCCCAAAACGACATAACCAGATTTGCAAGGGACGGTGAAAATTTTGCTCCCATGGCTACTCCCTTCAACTGTAAATAATAACACTGGTTGAAGGAGAAAAAATTATGTGACATCAAAAATATTACTACTTCCAAGATATAATTGATTAAATCCATAGAGTAGTTACTAAACCTTTTTAAATGAAATTGCAAAGCTCTTATTGCTAAATCATGAGGGATACATGTATATAATGATACTACATCGCAACTCAGCCATGAATATGATGACAACCACATCTTATTAGAGAACATTTGTAACACCTGTTTGGAATCTCTAATATAGCCAGGCATCCTCTGTACAAGGGGTTGCAACAATGTGTCGACCCATTGTGACAAATGCTCATGTGCTGAACCGATGCCTGAGACAATCGGTCGCATAGGAGGAATGCCGCAGCCTTTGTGTATTTTGGGTACTCCATATATGATTGGAAGCACCGGTTTTTTCACTTGCAGATATTCTGCCTGTTTTTTAGTAATAACTCCTATCTCCAAACCTTCCATGATAATTTGATTAGTTTTATCCCTAAATTGTTCTAAAGGGTTATAATCCAGTTTCCTGTATGTCAATTCATCTGACAATAACGCAATCATTTTATCATAATAATCTCTAGAATCTAGAACCACAACTACCCCACCTTTATCTGACATTTTTATAACAATATCTGTCATTGATTTTAATTCTCTTAGGGCTATAAATTGCTTGCCAGATAGATTTTTAAATTTACTGTTTTTTTGATTAAACAAAATTTGCAATTCCTTCTCCACTATATCTTGAAATCGGTCCATACACTCAGATCTCGCGTGGACCGGATAAAAATAGGGATTTTTTGTGGAAAAATTTGATGACTGGTTAACATATTCCATGTCTCTATTTTTTTCTGTGTCCAAATCTTGTAAAGTTACCAATGACACCTGCTCCTGAAAGTTCATATGTAAAAATTCGTTAGTTATTATCTGAGTGTTGTCATCACATTCTCCTTCTTCATTCATTGTTGTTTGTGAATCATTCAAAAAGTGTTTTTTAACAGTCAAGTTCCGCATGAACTTATTCACATCTAGTATAGTTGTGAACAAATCAAAGTCCTGATCCGGAGCAAAGTTTAACCCCAAAGATAAGATCTCAATTTGATCTGGAGTTAAATCTCTGGATGAATAATTTTGCACATTCTTAATTACTTGGTCATATAATGCTTCTTGCGGGTAGTAATTCCTACTGCGCCTGTGGTGCTTGCGACCCCCGCGCCTCTTGCGTTTTTTGAAAAATTTTGGCCTATGTTCACACTGGTTGGTGCATTATCATCTGAAGCACTCAAGTAATTATCAGAGGAGTCCGGGTCTGATGATGTAAAGGAAACAAGCGGTTTATTAGGTCTAGCTCTTGAATATTTGCGTTTTTTATGAGCATGGCTATGTTTAAGAATGGACTTAGGAGATTTATCAAAATTAGTCCACTTGCCCCAGTCATATACTTTATTACTTGTGTAATCATTAGTATCTCGCACACATTTTTTCTTTTTTCCGGTAATAACTTCTTCTTCCAAAGCTGAGACTTTCTCATTTATTTTTGCTATGGAAGAATCAAACCATGCCAATGTCTTATATTGCAGTATAGACGAGTTAACTGTTTCCATCTCCTGCTGAATGTCTTTCAGTTTAGACTCTTCCTGCCGAACAATCAGTTTCATTAAATTCTGAGAACAATTACTTAGAATAGTATTCCATTGCTCTATGAATTAATCCGAGTAAATTTGGATTTATCACCTAGATGTCCGATCCCCGAATGGTTTAAATAAACGAAATGACCTAATGCTTCATTATTGTTGAAAAGATAAATATTTTTCTTTTGAAACATGTATTTTAATTTATTTTGTACATTGCTATGTAATTTTAATGAGTTAATTGTCATGTGATTGTTTTTGTGCATGTCATTGGATCAAATGCAGTATATATGCAGCTGAGATCAGTGTATCTCTATGGCTCTGACAAAGATCTTACAGATCGAAACGCGTTGCCGTGTCCGTGTGTATGGCATACTATGAAGATGACATAATTTTAATGTTGAAATAAAGAAGAAATTTTTTTACACGCAGCTGGAACTAATTGCTTTTTCCTATTGATCACACGTCAGTCCAGACGGAGCTCCGAGGTCTGCGGTCTACATTTGGTGAGCTGGCTTTTGTTTGTTTTTATATTAATAGGGGTGCCCAAACTTTTACATATGACTGTGTGTATATATATATAATATAAATTATTAGTATGTGTATAACTTAGAAAAATATAAAAATTTGAGAGTCCAGGGGCACAGAAAAATAACACAATAAATAAGACAATGAAAGGAAATGATCATACTTGTATTTATTCACCTATAATTCATATTTCTCACAGGTTTTATAGCATCACAGAACAGTTTTTTAGAAAAGCGGATGGTATGGTGATCATGTATGATGTAACTGCTAGGGAAACTTTCACTGGTGTGCGCCGATGGCTGAACTGCATTCAGGTAACGATCATGTCATATACAATGCTATATGCTCATTTAGAATAATTATACATTGCAGGAATTTGGAAGATTTATACAATAGTCAGAAAAGTAACAGATGGGGGTTACAAACTCGTATAACAACATTTTCCATGGAAATTCAATCATAGCAAATATCAATCTCTGCCCCGTAGAGCTTTGGGATATTCTATTCTAAGTGTGATTTGTGATTACTTGTAATACCAATTAAGAGTCATTTTGACTGGATTCAAGATTTTTAGATCTCTTGATCCATTTTCTAGAAAAGTCAAATTTAATGAATAGATCTTGAAAAAATAATTTCCACAATTAGATGTGTGTAAATAAAAATGTTCCTGTGCTCAGATAATCTTATAAATGTGCCCCTGCTGTGTACTGTGTAATGGCTGTGTCTGAACGTACAAGGACAAACATGGAGAGCGGGAGGATTATGAGTCAAAGGCCAGGATCAGACTTGCGAGAGCTATGCGAGAAACTCGCGCATCAATACCCGGCTCTGCCGCCGGCACTCGGGGCTGGAGTGTGCGGCTGCATGTTTTTCTATGTAGCTGAACACTCCAGTCCTAAGTGCCAGCGACAGTGCCGGGTTGTGATGCGCGAGTTTCTCGCATAGCTCTCGCAAGTCTGATTCCAGCCTAGTGCTGAAAGTTGAAATCTGTGTGTTGGGTGCCGGTCCTGCTGGTTCAGCCAAGATTCAAAAACAGGGAAGTAATTGGCATATTTGTTCAATGATGTGTAAAATTTAGAACAAGCTTTACTGGAGATTCATTAATGGAGTCCATGTTTTTAATGACTCGCCAATAAAGCTTGTTATAAATGTTATGCATTGTTGGACGGATGTGTCGATTATTTTCCTCTTTTTTAATCAGGGCAATAAGCTAGTGTCAATAAATAAATGTAGCCACTAGATGGAGCGTGTGTACCGCAGACAAAATTCAACAATGAAACTTAAAGGCATGACAATATCAAATGTGCAGAGTTCACAACTCGAGAATTTCAATATGCCATGCGATATTATGCCTTCATTCCCTTGAGATATTAAGCCTTTTGCCAGTATACTATACCTGCTGCTTTTCCCCTTCTGACCAAAGTGTGTACATTTATGGTAGCATTGGGAGGAACAGCTGGAGGGTAAAAGAGTCTTTCACCAATTTTTTTTATGTTGAACAGGACATATGAAGTAATAGCAGCTGTAGAGTGAAATAAAACATTTTTTGCCTATGTTATCAGATAGTTTCCACTGGCGAAACTTCTCCCTGTATGATGCTGCCTAATCATAAGGCAGCAACACACACATGAGAAAGTGGCCATGCTCCAAGTTAGCTCAGTGCAAATTTCTCAGTGTGTGAGATATAGTATAATGATACAGCTCTGATCTCCTGGTCTAACCTCCTGTATAAGTCAGTGAGGGAGAAATGCAGTGCAGCTGGGTGTTGCTGTGTCAAATTACAAACCCTTCTATCAGCTCTCCTTTTTCTTATCTTGGTAATATTTGCTGTACTGCCCCACCCCCCACACTGCCTGTCTGTAGATGTGAGGGCGGCACGGTGGCTCAGTGGTTAGTGCTGCAGCCTTGCAGCGCTGGGGTCCTGGGTTCGAATCCCACCAAGGACAACATCTGCAAGGAGTTTGTATGTTCTCCCCGCGTTTGCGTGGGTTTCCTCCGGGCACTCCGGTTTCCTCCCACATTCTAAAGACATACTAATAGGGAATTTAGATTGTGAGCCCCATCGGGGACAGTGATGATGATGTGTGCAAAATGTAAAGCGCTGCGGAATATGTTAGCGCTATATAAAAAATAAAGATTATTATTATTATTATTATTATGTCTGCTGTTCTCTTGACAACATGTAATCACTCTGCAATGAGATCAGGACAGTCATTACATCTCTCAGAGGAATAACCTGTGTGTTCTGTCTTCTGTGCAGCATATAATGACAGCCCTGATCTCACTGCAGACTGATTACAAGTTGAGCACAACAGACATAAGTGATTACTGGCACATCTCTGAACAGACAGTGTGGGGAGAGGTACATTAATATATATCAGAGGCGACAGTACTAGGAGAGTAGGAGACGTAGTTAAAGGTTTGTAATGTGACACAACTAAACTCAGCTGTGCTGCACTTCCACACACTGACTCCCACAGGATGTTACACAAAGAGTTCATGGTTGTATCATTACATCTCACACACTGAAAGCCTGCACTAAGCTATTGGGGAGTGTTCCTCATTCCTTGGAGCATTGCTGCCTGCTTATTATTGTTCAACATTATACAGGTAGAAGAAGTACATGGCCCCAGTGGAAACTATGTGATGATACCCACTGGGACTTAATGAAAATTAACTCACTAGGGTCCAAATGCTTTGATTGCTAATATCTCTGCAACACAGAGATTAAATAAAAAAACAAGGTTTTATTCCGCTCTGCAGGCACTATTACATCATGTGTCCAGTGCAACATGAAAAATTTGGCGAAAGGTCCTCTTTCAATGAGACTTCATCCAACAGCTATCTCAGTTATAGTCAGCTTGATAACGTGCAGGTAAAGAACATGCGCTATGTGGTATTAATACTTATAGGTGTTGAATCCTTATGACTGGTGATAATGTTCTACAATCTAACTCATAGGAAAAAGCCATGGATGATATTATCATTCTTCTTCTCGGCAATAAACTAGACTGTGATGCTGAAAGACAGGTGACATTTGATGATGGACAGAGGTTGGCTCAGGTATGGGTATATTTTATAGTAATGACTAGAGTTGAGCGAAACGGGTCGAAAAATTTCAAAAGTCGCTGACTTTTGGCAAAGTCGGGTTTCATGAAACGAAACCCGACCCTAGGATGAGGTCGGCCACGAGGTCGGCGACTTACGTGCCAAAGTCGCGTTTCAAAAGTTTGTTTTGCGCTCTTTTTCAGCCAATCAGGATCCACGGACACTGTGGGCATCGTGATGACATAGGCACGGGTCACCACCATCTTTCAGAAGGGCATGCAAGTGATTGGCTTGCTTTGGGGGGCGTCACAGGGGGTATAAAAGGGCGTGCACGCCGACCGCCATGTTACTCATGCTGATCTCAGAATAGGGAGAGCTGCTGCTGCTGATGATTTTGTAGGGAGAGCGTTAGGCAAGGAAGAAGACACCAAAAACTGCTTCTGCTGCTAGCGATTTTGCCTGTACAACACACCAGTCACTGTGTGTGCAGTGCAAGGGGAGGCTATATAGTGGTGTATCAGTGGTGTTGGTTGTTGGGCTGCCTTCTAAGGATTCCTGACATTCCTGCATTGCTGTTTACCCACTGCTCCGCAAACTGCTTTTTTAAAAGCAATCCCAATTTTTTTTTTGTCCTGCTGAGAAGAAAAAAAAACTGCTTCTGCTGCTAGCGATTTTGCCTGTACAACACATCAGTCACTGTGTGTGCAGTGCAAGGGGAGGCTATATAGTGGTGTATCAGTGGTGTTGGTTGTTGGGCTGCCTTCTAAGGCTTCCTGACATTCCTGCATTGCTGTTTACCCACTGCTCCGCAAACTGCTTTTTTAAAAGCAATCCCAATTTTTTTTTTTTGTCCTGCTGAGGTACTGAGCGTGCATTTTTTCACACCATACAGCGGTGTACGCTCCTCACACAGTACCGTGTAACGGCTGTTATCACAGCCACAGTGAAGCTATCAGTGTGTCACTCTGTGAGAATAAAACGAGGACATGTTCCGTTCTTACAGACCTGCACTCTAGGGAGATTCCTATTCTGCCCAATTCTACATACACCTTGTAGTTTGTGATACACTAGCCAATTTCTGCCTGTGACATAGCGCTGTGAAATTCAGTGGGCCTCACACAATCCATAAGTGTCCAGTGTCCACAAGTGTGTGCAGAAATTCAAAATCTCCCTTATCCTCTAGTCACTTTGGTCACAGCTGTGCCATCGAGCCTGTGACAGAGCGCTCAGATATCAGTGGGCCTCACACAATCCAAAAGTGTCCAGTGTCCACAAGTGTGTGCAGAAATTCAAAATCTCCCTTATCCTCTAGTCACTTTTGTCACAGCTGAGCCATCGAGCCTGTGACATAGCGCTCAGATATCAGTGGGCCTCACACAATCCAAAAGTGTCCAGTGTCCACAAGTGTCTGCAGAAATTCAAAATCTCCCTTATCCTCTCGTCACTTTTGTCACAGCTGTGCCATCGAGCCTGTCACATAGCGCTCAGATATTCAGTGGGCCTCACACAATCCAAAAGTGTCCAGTGTCCACAAGTGTCTGCTGAAATTCAAAATCTCACTTATCCTCTAGTTACTTTGGTCACAGCTGTGCCATCGAGCCTGTCACATAGCGCTCAGATATTCATTGGGCCTCAAACAATCCAAAAGTGTCCAGTGTCCACAAGTGTCTGCTGAAATTCAAAATCTCCCTTATCCTCTAGTCACTTTTGTCACAGCTGTGCCATCGAGCCTGTGACATAGCGCTCAGATATCAGTGGGCCTCACACAATCCAAAAGTGTCCAGTGTCCACAAGTGTCTGCAGAAATTCAAAATCTCCCTTATCCTCTCGTCACTTTTGTCACAGCTGTGCCATCGAGCCTGTCACATAGCGCTCAGATATTCATTGGGCCTCACACAATCCAAAAGTGTCCAGTGTCCACAAGTGTCTGCTGAAATTCAAAATCTCACTTATCCTCTAGTCACTTTGGTCACAGCTGTGCCATCGAGCCTGTGACATAACGCTCAGATATTCATTGGGCCTCACACAATCCAAAAGTGTCCAGTG
The DNA here is from genome assembly GCF_039654945.1 of Dendrobates tinctorius. Classification (NCBI taxonomy): domain Eukaryota; kingdom Metazoa; phylum Chordata; class Amphibia; order Anura; family Dendrobatidae; genus Dendrobates; species Dendrobates tinctorius. The sequence goes on from NW_027361913.1 coordinate 3,084,792, forward strand.
TCCACAAGTGTGTGCAGAAATTCAAAATCTCCCTTATCCTCTAGTCACTTTGGTCACAGCTGTGCCATCGAGCCTGTGACAGAGCGCTCAGATATTCATTGGGCCTCACACAATCCAAAAGTGTCCAGTGTCCACAAGTGTGTGCAGAAATTCAAAATCTCCCTTATCCTCTAGTCACTTTGGTCACAGCTGTGCCATCGAGCCTGTGACAGAGCGCTCAGATATTCAGTGGGCCTCACACAATCCAAAAGTGTCCAGTGTCCACAAGTGTGTGCAGAAATTCAAAATCTCCCTTATCCTCTAGTCACTTTGGTCACAGCTGTGCCATCGAGCCTGTGACAGAGCGCTCAGATATTCAGTGGGCCTCACACAATCCAAAAGTGTCAAGTGTCCACAAGTGTCTGCAGAAATTCAAAATCTCCCCTGTCCTATAGACACCTTGTACCTTGTTTTACATTACTATATAGTTTGTTGGATTTTGTCTACATTTCTACCTAAAATGAGCTAGGCTGGTGGAAGAGGCCGTGGAATTGGGCGGGGGTTGGCAGCTGGTAATGATGGTGTTGGTGGTGGATCTGATGGTAGTGGCAAGAGCAAAATAGGACCGAATGCAGGAGGTGTTGAGCCTGCGTCATCGTCTGGCTACATAAGGCCTCGAACGCTTAGTTTTCTAGGAGTTGGCTAACCGCTTTTAAAGCCAGAGCATCAGGAAAAAGTTTTGTCTTACATTGCTGACTCAGCCTCCAGCTCTATCGCCTCCTCTTCTTCAGTTGTAAAAAGTAAAAGCACTGAGTCGTCATTGGAGGCTCATGTTCATGAACCACACCTTTCCTTTTGTCCTTCACCCCAACCAAGATTGAAGGATGACGCAGGCCATACTACTGATTACTCCATGGAGCTGTTTTCACATACCATGCCTGGATTGTCAAGTGAAATGGTGAATTACCCAGGCCAAGATGAATCTGACATGGAGTGCACTGATGCACAGCCGCTGATGGATGATTCTGCTGGTACATTCACTCAGAGCACTACATTGTCCTCGCAGTGTACAGAGCCAGATTCTGACCCTGATGAGACTCAGGTGCCCCTTCCCGCACACTATACCACCATACACGGTGACACAGAGGAAGGTGCACATGACATAGAAGAGGAGGTGATGGATGACCCAGTTGTTGACCCAGATTGGCATCCATTGGGGGAAGAGGGTGCTGCTTCCAATAGCTCAGATGAGGAGCATCCACAGCAGACATCGACATCGCAACAGCTGTTATCTGGCAGGCCCGGAGCACTCCAAAGACAGGTTCCAAACATCAAAAGAGTTGCTGGACAGCTTGTCCAGAGGGTCAAAAGATCACAGTGTGCTAGGCCGCAAAATGTCTGCCAAAGTAGGAAGAGTGCAGTGTGGCACTTTTTTGAACAAAATCCTCATGATCAGGCCAAGGTTATCTGTAAGAAGTGCGCAAAGACCTTTAGCCGAGGGAAAAATCTGAAAAATTTGAATACCAGTTGCATGCTTAGACATTTAACCAGCATGCACTTGCAAGCGTTGACACAACACCAAACCTCAAGTGCCACATGTGCAACTGATCACAACGAAGGTAGTCAGCAACGCTACATTGTTTCCCCCACTGTAAGCCCACCGGTTAGCACAGCAGCAAATGTTGAGGTGTCGTTGCAAGGCCACAGCAGTCAGGGAATCCCACTGTTATATCAACGAAAGACTGATTCTAGGCCATCAGAAAGAACACCAACTCCATCACCATCATCAACCCTCTCTCAGTCCGCCCTGTCCACCGCTACTTCTACCATATGCAGCTCTCAAGTCCAGCTCACCCTCCCAGACACTATGAGTAGGTCAAGAAAGTACTCAGTCTCTCATCCGCGTACACTGGGTTTGAACGCCCACATTGCCAAACTAATCTCGTTTGAGATGATGCCCTTTCGGTTGGTGGAAAGCGCAGCTTTCCGCGAACTCATGGCATATGCAGTACCACGCTATGACCTACCCAGTCGCCACTTCTTCTCTCGCAAAGCCATCCCAGCCCTCCACCATCATGTGAAAGACCGCATTGTCCATGCACTCAAGCAGTCAGTGAGCGGAAAGGTGCACCTCACAACTGATGCATGGTCCAGTCGGCATGGCCAGGGCCATTACGTGTCCATCACTGCGCACTGGGTTAATGTGGTGGATGCAGGGTCCACAGGGGACAGCGGTGGTGGGACAGTGCTGCCTAGCCCACGGTATAGGAAACAGTTGGCTGTAGGCGTTCGACCCTCCTCCTCCTCCTCCTCCTCCAGAAGCGAAAGCTCGTCCACAGAGCGCAGTCGTACGAGCACTCCATCTGCAGCTGCCACTGTTGCACACGAGGTGTCCCCCTATCGAGCAGCTAGTGGAAAGCGTCAGCAGGCAGTGTTGCAGATGATGTGTTTGGGCGACAGACACACCGCCGAGGTGCTGGCCGAGTACTTGAAGCGTCAAACTGAGTCATGGCTGGGCAGTGTACATCTTGAGGCAGGCAAGGTAGTTAGTGATAACGGGCGTAATTTTGTGGCAGCCATAGCCCTTTCAAAACTCAGCCACATACCTTGCTTGGCTCACATCTTGAACCTGGTGGTGCAGTGCTTCCTCAAAAATTATCCGGAGTTAACAGCCCTGCTCCAGAAGGTGCGAAGACTGTGCGCGCACATCCGCCGGTCGCCTGTACACTCCGTTCATATGCAGAAGCTGCAGCGATTGCTCCACCTTCCCAACCACCGCCTCATTATCGACATTGCAACAAGGTGGAACTCCACCCTGCACATGGTGGAGCGGCTGTGCGAGCAGAGGCAGGCCATAATGCATTTGTGGGAGGATACACGGCCAGGCACTTTGAGAGCAGACATGGAGTTGACCGGTGTGCAGTGGTCGAAGCTGAAAGACCTCTGTAAAGTCCTTCAGTGTTTTGAGGAATGCACACGGCTGGTAAGTGCAGACGACGCCATCCTAAGCATGAGCATCCCACTTATGCGTCTGCTCATGCAAACTTTGACGCACCTTAAGGAGCAGGCTTCTGCAGCCAATGTTGATGAGGAGGAAGAGGAGGAGGGAATCCTTGATGACATTCAGCCATTGTCTGCTCAGGGACCTCTCCTGGACGAGGTGGAGGAAGAAGAGGAGGAGGAGGAGGATGATGGGGATGATTACTTAGGGGAGGAGGATGCATCTCGTGGGGCAAGTGAAAATGTTGGCGTGGCAAGGTCTGGTACCGGGTTTGTGCATGACTGGAGGGATGTGGATTTGCCAGAAAGTGCTCCTCCAACCAGCACTCGCAGTGCATCATTGACACCGGGAACATTGGCCCACATGTCAGATTATGCCTTGCAGATCCTAAAAAGGGACCCCCGCATTGCCAAAATGATGAACGATGACGACTACTGGTTGGCCAGCATCCTGGATCCACGCTATAAAGGCAAATTACAAAACATCATGCCACAGGAGAACCTTGAACTAATATTGGCTAATAAACAAGCAACTCTGGTAAATCGGTTGCTTGAGGCATTCCCAGCACACAGCAGCGGTGATGGTTCTCACACGAGCCGTACGGGCCGGGGGCAGCTTGGCAGAGGTGTTCGTGGTGCACACAGCAGAAGTGGCGTTGGAGACAGGGGTTTCATGACAATGTTGTCGACTGATTTTTCAAGTACCGCTCACACAACTGGTAATACTGCATCGATGGAAAGTGACAGGAGACAGCAGTTGTCAACTATGGTTAACAACTACTTTTCCACCCATATCGATGTTCTCCCACACAGGTCATTCCCCTTTGACTATTGGGCCGCTAAACTGGACACCTGGCCTGAATTGGCACAATATGCCTTACAGGAGCTCGCTTGCCCAGCTGCAAGTGTGCTATCTGAAAGAGTCTTCAGTGCAGCTGGATCAATCCTGACAGAAAAAAGGACCCGTCTGTCAACCCAAAATGTGGATGATCTAACCTTCATTAAAATGAACCACGCATGGGTTTCCAAGGATTTTGTCCCACCTTCCCCTGATGACACATAGGGTGACAGAAAAATGGCTTGCTTTGGTCCACCTCTTCCTGGGACTTGACCTATTTCACCTTTTGCATCAGCTGAATGTCCAACATCAACATATGCCACTTTCTAAAACTCCCTAACTGTGCTGCCTCCCCCCCATGGCCGGGGTCACCACCTAGCGCATGACACCGTGCGAGTGCCGTTGCCCTGGACAGGTGGGTAGGCCGACTGTTGGGCGCGGGCACTGGCACAGGGTCCTTCATAGTGCAATCAAGTGTCTCTGATGGTGGTGGTGCACACCCGCCGTCAGACACACCGCCGTACTGTGAGGGGCCCAGTGCCAGTACCGACGCCCACGAGTGGGCCCCCCTTGCTTGGGCAGGGCCCCAGCATTTGCAATCTTTACCTCTCCCTGCTCCTCCGCTGTGTAGTCTGGGCCGTCAAATCCATACTGTGCCTGACACCGTCTGAGCCTGCCTCCAGATGTATAGACATATATTTTGAATGTGTACGCTATCCATACATGTTATCCGGGGAAATGGTACCCTTTCTAACCTTTGTGCAATCACGTGCAATCCATACTGGGCCTAACACCGTCTGAGCCTGCCTCCTGATGTATAGACATATATTTTGAATGTGTACGCTATCCATACATGTTATCTTGGGATACGGTACCCTTTCTAACCTTTGTGCAATCACGTGCAATCCATACTGGGCCTAACACCGTCTGAGCCTGCCTCCTGATGTATAGACATATATTTTGAATGTGTACGCTATCAATACATGTTATCCGGGGATATGGTACCCTTTCTAACCTTTGTGCAATCACGTGCAATCCATACTGGGCCTAACACCGTCTGAGCCTGCCTCCTGATGTATAGACATATATTTTGAATGTGTACGCTATCCATACATGTTATCCGGGGATACGGTACCCTTTCTAACCTTTGTGCAATCACGTGCAATCCATACTGGGCCTAACACCGTCTGAGCCTGCCTCCTGATGTATAGACATATATTTTGAATGTGTACGCTATCCATACATGTTATCCGGGGATACGGTACCCTTTCTAACCTTTGTGCAATCACGTGCAATCCATACTGGGCCTAACACCGTCTGAGCCTGCCTCCTGATGTATAGACATATATTTTGAATGTGTACGCTATCCATACATGTTATCCGGGGATACGGTACCCTTTCTAACCTTTGTGCAATCACGTGCAATCCATACTGGGCCTAACACCGTCTGAGCCTGCCTCCTGATGTATAGACATATATTTTGAATGTGTACGCTATCCATACATGTTATCCGGGGATACGGTACCCTTTCTAACCTTTGTGCAATCACGTGCAATCCATACTGGGCCTAACACCGTCTGAGCCTGCCTCCTGATGTATAGACATATATTTTGAATGTGTACGCTATCCATACATGTTATCCGGGATACGGTACCCTTTCTCACCTTTGTGCAATCACGTGCAATCCATACTGGGCCTAACACCGTCTGAGCCTGCCTCCTGATGTATAGACATATATTTTGAATGTGTACGCTATCCATACATGTTGTCTGGGGATACGGTACCCTTTCTCACCTTTGTGCAATCACGTGTAATCCATACTGGGCGTGAGAACGGCTGGCAAGCTGTTAAGCAAGCTATAGCACCTGTGGTTTGCACACGTAAGTTTTTCATTTTTTCAGGAATGACGGTTAGGCCTAATTCCGGAACTGTGGTTGACCTGCACTTACTGGGAAATCATTGTTCGTGGGTAATAATTGTAATCAGTGATCCCCATCACTAACGTTGTTCAGCGGGTTATCTGCACCTGTAAGCGACAAACGCTGGCCTTTTCAGTGTAGCGCACATGCAGCCACGGACATGTAAGGGCATGACACACCAGTTATTGGCCAATCTCATGTGCCAGAGCCTCACGTGTCCCTCTAGTAAGCCGGACTCGGACCGCGGGGTATGACGGAGTCTCGTTCGTTAACGGAATTAAGTTTGCAATGTGTGCATCTGTTCTGTAGCTGGCATGGTTGAGGTTTCCCAGGTGGAGTCGAATTTAACCGTAGGCTCCACTCCTGGTGGTGCCCTTCTGGACATTCCTTTAAGGTTCAGCTTTGCAACCATACTGCCCACGTAAAACAAACACTTTGCCTTTATGAACGCTGTTTGGAGGGTCATGACTCGTGGGAATAACGCCGCCCAATCAGTTAACCTGCTAGAGAGATCGTTCGTTGCTCCCAAGCATGACATCACACTCCCTAGGAAGAAGGTAATGCCACTGTGGCGACCGTACTCCTGGGGGCGACACAAGTGCACTGATGCCCAGCCACTGCTCGATGAATCTGCTGGTACATTGACCCAGACCACTACATTCCCCTCGCACGCTACACGACCTGAATCTGACCCTGATGAAACTGAGGTTACCCTTCCCATATACAGTTCCATCTTACACGGTGACAAAGAGGAAGCTGCAGATGAAAGTGCAGGTTTGGCCCACCCGCCATCAGACACACCACCGTACTATCAGGGGCCCTGTGCCAGTGCCATCGCCAACGAGTGGGCCCCCCCTGCTTGCTCAGGATCACAGCACTTGCAGTGATGAGACACGAGACAAGGTATGACTTGTGAAATCAACTTTTATAACTTCAAATTGTTACTTACCAAGGATCCTCGGGGTGTACTCGCAATTGAACCACCGGAGCTGGCAGCACTTCTTCTAAAGGCCTCACTAGTTTGGCCAGTTCAGTCCGTGCTTTCAGAACGGTGTCTCGGTCTTCAAGGTTAACGCAGCGTACCAGGACGGTTCCTTTTTGCACCATAGCCAGGGAACGGGCCACCAGTATGCCAGGAGGTAAGCGCTCCGAGTGACACGGCTCCACCTGCATCTCCATGTCCTCCAAAGGTATCGGGGCTCGAATTGGCAGGGCCACCATAGTCTGTCCAGGAGGTAGCATAAGCAGGGTAGCTGCTGACGCGATGACCTTGCCCAGAGCCTCACCCTCCTGGCAGTCCTGATGCACCCGCGCACCTCGCACCAGCTGGTCGAATACCTATCCCTTAGCTGTGCGAGAACCCCACTGCTTCAGAATCTTCTGTGTGGGATCATTTAGTAGTAAGTTGCCGAACTCTCGTAAAATATTCATGCCTAGGGTGACGGTGTGCCGTTGATCAGCTTCTCCTTGAGTTAGCACCACCCCTCTGCGACCAAGGGATTTACCACACAACGCCACCTGCACCCACACTACCCCGGCAACCAGGACCGGCAGTTGGTTGGCGGCTATTAGTCTAATCATGGGCCCCCACTGAGGTCTTGCTGCTTCCGGGAAGTTTTGTTGAAAGTACGTTGTGGGCATGGTGGTTACTTGTGACCCCGTGTCCACAAGACACCGGACGGCCCGGCCCTCCACTTCTGCCCATACCACCGGACACTTTGCTACCAAATCTTCGGGACTTCTACCACCCCTAGTTGTGGTTTTCGGCTCCGAGCAGCGTCCCCCCAGCCCGGAGCCCTTTAGTTTAATGGCCGCCCGGGTGGGTATCTCCCACGCCATGGACACTCTCGGGCGAAGTGGCCTGGTTCTCCACACTCAAAACACCGGGCTTGTGTAAGCTGACCACCCCGCGGGGGGCGTGATCTCCAGGGACCAGGGCTAAAACTAGGTCGTCCAGTCCCAGTCTCGGTCCTTCTCTTTACTTCAGCCAACTCGCCCTTAATATTTTTCAACTCTTGCTTCATCTCCTCCACCCACTGAGGCTCCTCGACTGCGTTTGCGGAGGCCTCCACACCTCGGACCTTCCCCACGGGGACCGCCATCCCCTGCTCTTGCTCTCGAACCCGTGCCTGACTTCCCACCTCTGAAAAGTCTATTCGGGGATTCATTCTGATCTGCTCCAGCAATGCCTGCTTTGTTAAAGGATCTCGCAAACCAGTCACCAGTAGGTTACATAGGGTATTGTCAACAGGTCCTACCCCTACCCAGTCCTTTCTTTCAATAGCCGTATGCAATTCTTGGAGGACATTCATGTACTGAGTGATCGTCTCCCCCTCTGCCTGCATCCGACTAATCAAACGGGTTCTTAACTCTCCCACATTAGTAGGGTCCCCATGGGTCTGCTCTACTATCTGTAACACTTTTTCAAAAGTGTTGCGGTGCTCCGGAGATTTCAACATCACTGACCTCCGCACCTCCCCGTCTAGTGCCATGAGTGCCACTTCGGCTTCCAGATCAGGGGTCATTGGGTGCATCCGAAAAAGCCCCCACATTCGCTCTGTCCAGCTCCATAGCATAGTATTGGAGCCGGAGAATCTAGGCAGGTTGTTCAGCATGGCCCCAATGAAATGCTGAAGTGGGAACCCTCATTATTTGTGGAGTTGACAGCTCCACCCTGATCGGTGGCACCACTGTCCGTGCTCAAAGGATGCAGTGACGATTCACGAGATAAGGTATGAGCCGCTGGGGCTATGCTGAAAAAGTAACAGAGGTAACAACAATCTGTCCTTGCAGGGACTCAACAAAATAAACAATAATTTTCTTATATTCAATGTGACTAACCCGGCTAGTCCGGGCGTTGAAGCCCACGTATGGCACAAACTATGGGTCCTTATTTCCTATAGTTCACTTATCCTTCCAGACGTCACTCAGGTTCACAGGTGCGGCCGCTTAGAGGTCGCTGAATGCGGATGCCTTGACGTCTCGTTGTCCAGGGATGATTTGAGCTTGACAGGCCCTGAAGAAACTGTGCTGAAGGGGCACAACAGGCCCTGAAGGATCTGTGCTGGTGGGGCACAAGAGGCCCTGAAGACTCTGTGCTGGTGGGGCACAAGAGGCCCTGAAGGATCTGTGCTGATGGGGCACAACAGGCCCTGAAGACTCTGTGCTGGTGGGGCACAACAGGCCCTGAAGAATCTGTGCTGGTGGGGCACAACATGCCCTGAAGACTCTGTGCTGGTTGGGCACAACAGGCCCTGAAGAATCTGTGCTGGTGGGGCACAACATGCCCTGAAGACTCTGTGCTGGGGGCACAACAGGCCCTGTAGAATCTGTGCTGATGGGGCACAACAGGCCCTGAAGGATCTGTGCTGGTGGGGCACAACAGGCCCTGAAGACTATGTGCTGGTGGGGCACAACAGGCCCTGAAGAATGTGTGCTGGTGGGGCACAACAGGCCCTGAAGACTCTGCTGGTGGGGCACAACAGGCCCTGAAGAATCTGTGCTGGTGGGGCACAACAGGCCCTGAAGACTCTGTGCTGGTGGGGCACAACAGGCCCTGAAGACTCTGTGCTGTTGGGGCTTTCAGAACGTCTTTTACCGGCTCTCTCGTCTCACAGTGCAGTGATGACGCAGTTCCCCAAAAAACGTTTGGCTGGCCTCTGCTCAGGGTCACCTTGTAGATGGGACGTGGGCCTCTATTGCCTCCTATGGCGAGGTGGCCGTCATTGTTAGTGATGTTATTTTACGGTACAATAGTCCCTTTCAGATAACCAATCTCTCCCATTGTCGCAACATCAGCAACATGTCTTGAGTCAAACTTTGTCGTTGAGAGTCAGTAGGTAATTGCCCAGCGGCGACCCACGTCCTGAGAAGGCCAACCTCTTCGTCTTCTTGTTGTTGTTGTATCCACTTATCCCGGGATTGTTCTAACATGCCCCTTGGGGTCTCGGGGGAACATATTTTTTTATTGTCAGTTGTGAGCATGGCAGCAGTGAAAGCGAACGGTATTTTCTCTCCTTCTAATTCTTTGTCTCAGTTCTGTCCTGGAGTTGTATGTCATATACTGGAGAGGGCGTCTGCATGGACATTCTCGGCCCCTCTTTTGTAGATAAACTTATAAATGTACTTCACCATCCGGGCCACCCATCACTGTTCCAGAGCCCCCAATTTGGCGTTTTCCAAATGAGCCAGCGGGTTGTTGTCAGTTCGCACCACCACCTCGGAGCCAGCTAGGTACTCTGCGAATCTCTCCGTCATGGCCCACTCCACTGCAAGGAGCTCGAGCTTGAAGGAGCTGTAATTGTCAGGGTTACGCTCGGAGTCATGGAGTGAGTGGTTTCCATATGCGATCACCCTCTCCCGGCCATCTTGAACCTGCGACAACACAGCCCCCAGCCCGTGAAGACTCCCGTCAGTGTGCAAGATGAACGGTTGTGAGAAATCTTCATAAGCCAACACTGGGGCATCCGAGAGCGCAGCCTTGAGGTCTCGGAAGGCATCTTCCTGAGGGTGTTGCCACTGGATTCTTCGCCCATTGGCCCCAGCGGGAGCCCCCTTCAGCAAGTCGTGCAGGGCTCGAGCTCGACAGGCAAAATTCTTTACAAAACGACTTTAATATCCGGCTAACCCCAGAAAAGCCCGCACATCTTTTACCATCTCGGGGGTAGGCCATTCCTGGATAGCAGCAACCTTCTCCCGGGATGGCCTCACACCCTCTGCCGAAACGACATGACCCAGATACTCAATATGGGAGTGAAATAGGTGGCATTTCTGAGGCTTGATCTTCAACCCATACTTTTGCAACCGGCTGAGTACCTGTCCCAACCGCTTTAGGTGGTCCTCGAAGGTGGCGGTATAAATGATGATGTTGTCCAGGTTGATCAACGTGGCCTCAAAATTGAGATCTCCCAGACACCACTCCATCAATCGCTGAAAGGTCCCGGGGGCGTTGGCCAGCCCAAACGGCATTCGATTAAACTCAAACAGTCCCATGGGCAATATGAACACCATCTTGGCTCTATCTTCTTCTGACATGGGCACCTGCCAGTACCCACTGGCCAAATCCAGGGTCGAAAAATATGTTGCTTTCCCCAAGGCGGACAGGGATTCTTCTATGCGGGGCAGTGGGTATGAGTCTTTAATAGTGCAAGCATTCAGTTTACGATAATCCACACAAAACTTGTGACTCAGCAGTGATCTCGCTAGCGAGATCGCTATGTGTGATGGGGCCCTTAGACTACACAACAGACTCCTCAGTGTGAACAAAGTCCAAAGCCGGCATGACAAGTAGCTACAATGCATAGACGTATAATCCTATAAAGAATTGATTTAAACAGTACACAAGAAAGTGGGACATAAATGCATAACAATTAAATTGCAAAATGTGATATAGTGTAAGTACATGAATATTCATGATACAACAAATAGTATGATAAACAAATGTTAATGTAACATGTATCATGCCTTACTTGAATAGGACCCTGTGGATCAAGATATAAGAAGCATAGTGCATGACTCTAATGTAAATCCACTGTCTATCGCAAGAATATAAGGTGTCTGGAGCCAAATAACATTAGTATGAACATCATTCCAGATAACAAGTATGATTATACAAAGTGGTAAAAAAGGAAAGGAATTACTCCATACCATATTGTGCCTGTAGCCCTGCAATGACGGCATGGTGATGCCAATCACGCCAAAGGATGCACACATACGCTGCTCCACTCTACATTATTTTAATGGGTATAAAAGTTACCCATTCGGCAGATTGATGCGAGTCCCCGAAATCGAATTGAACCTCCACAAACAATAAGTGATCACCTGTGAACAGGAGATCAGATAACTTATTTTTGCCTGACAATCCTTTGATGATGTAAAAATCATATCAAAGGTATTAGCACCCAAATTGACACATTTCAGATCTGAAAAGTGATGAAGTCTTAACAACTAAAATAGTGTATTGCTGTACTAGACTTTTTTCTCTTCCCTTTTAACCTGTTAAGGACAGGACCTATTTTGGGATAATATCTGTATAGTAGTTTATCCTTGCTTTACTGCATTTACACTATTAAATCTTTTTTTTAAATGTGAAAAGAATATATTTTTTAGTCGCTACACTGAAAGTACAGTAGTAATACCTGCAGCTGTATGAGGGCTAGTAATTTTATTGGCATGATTTTGGGGTGCAGAAAACTTGTTGTCTAACCCCATCTAGCCACCAGACTATATTCATACATGCAGCCAATTCTCATTGCAGCGAGGCAGAGCGTAAATCTACAATGCCATCTTTAATGGATGCATAGGGCTCTTGTCTTAAAGCGACTCCGTCAGCACATGATGACTGTTCAAATATAGTTGTGCCGCTAAGTGCTTTACTGTGGGGCAAAGCATTTAAATGCACCTTCATACCTGCTTGTTGTCACTCAATCTTTACCACTCCCCTCTTTGACTGACAGCTCTGGCTTCATAGAGAAGGAGAAAGGTGGAGATATATGGAAACCAAACAGGTGGGGAGGTGTATTAAAATGATTGGCCCTGCCATGGAGCACCGAGTGCCTGTACTTGGTTTGAAAAGATATTTTGTGCTGACAGAGGCCAGTTCAAGCTGACACTATGACAGACCATTCTACCATAAGTGACAGGTTAATCTCACACAAAGCGCTAAACACAGCTTTCAAAGTGTTTAGTCCTAGGTTCTGAATGCAGGAAGCAGTGGGTCATTGACATGTAAACCCAAGCTTGAAGTGACTGAAACTGTTACATTGGGGAGAGGAGGTTGCTGTGTCTGCCTAGTATTCCTATGTAGGCAGAACACTGCTGTAAAGGGCCTGTCACACTAAGCGATATCGCTAGCAATATCTCTATAACTTGTGACGTTATAGCGATATTGCTAGCGATATCGCTGTGTCTGATACTTACCTACGACCGGCTCCCCCGCTGGTTATCACTGATCGCGCGAGAACGTCCTGGACTGTTTCTCGTCGTCAGCTTCCTGCGGCGCTTCCTGTGGAGAGACGAGCGTGGAGCCGGGCGGGAGGACGCAGGATCGCCTAGTGTGACAGGTAAGTAGCAACCCCCGTCCCCAGCGATGTCGCTGGTGAGATCTGCCTATGTGGCAGCTCACTAGCGACCACTTAGCGATGTACCAGCGATCCTGACCGTGTCATATCGCTGGTCGGGATCGCTGGTACATCGCTAAGTGTGACAGTACCTTAAGTAATCTAATGCCTAGAAGCTACAGTATTATGTCATTGGAATCTGTGATCTTTCTACACAAAAATGATCAGCAAGAAAAATTATGCAGTTATATGTAGATATTTAGGCGAATCTAGATTTTCCTGAACCTGTGGCATAAATTCCTGTCCTATACACAGCTTATGTGGTTTGCATAGTCCCAAATGCGGTTTGTATATACAATCAGGTGTCAACTAATTCTTCCTAATTCTCTCAGTGTTCAGTGAAAAATTAGAGCCCCTGCTTCATTGAGAGAAGCAAGAAGAGAAGCTAGCTGGCATGAGACCATAAGTGTGAAAATCTTATATGAATAGGCACAGCCGAATCCTAATGGCGCAGTCAGACCGATGTATAACATGGACGACGATCGCATGGCAATGCTTGCACTGGCCGGCGGCATTCCTGACCCAAGCATGACAGTAAGTATTTCTATGCAGCTGTCATGCTCGTGTCAGGAGAGGCGCAGGCCAGTCTGTGCACTGCGATGCGATCATCGTCCGTGTTATACAGCCGTCTGGCTGCACCCTAACTGTGAGTATATTACACATGGTTAAGATTTGGTATGCCACAGTGCATAATATCATAATTAATACTCCCATCATATAGATATAATAATCCTTAACTTGTCACTGTCTTCTCACATATCCCCCCATACTGTCTCGTCACACATTTCCCCCTCCCATACTGTTGTCTCCTCGCACATTTCTTCCTTCCAAAACTGTCATCTTATCACACTTATGTAATTTTCTTCTAGGAACACAAGCTACTATTCACAGAATGCAGTGCGGCATCAGGAGAAAACATCACTGAAGCACTGATACAGATAGTCAGGTAATAAAATCCTATAAAATAATTGCCAACATTCCTTTATTTGCCGAGACTGTCCTGGGTTTTTTTAGAGTAAGCTCAACAAATTAAAGGCTATCTGGGTCTAAAAGTTGTTGATTTTATATAAAAAATGGGCATCTTAGGTTTGTGTCGTTCCTAGTAGAGATTGAGATATTCCTTAATTTCTTGTTAGCTCTTAAGTAGGAACTTAAAGAGGTTCTCTCAAGATGAATCTTTGGGAGCGCATTGTATCCAGTTTCCAGCTTCTTTCATTGCTAAGAGTGGTGCGCTCCTAAAGATTAAAAGTTTATTTGTACAATATGTGCTTTACCTCTGCAGCATGGGCAAAATGCAAGGTTAATGAGACTGGTCAGACCCAGGCAGCTTCAGAGCAGCATGAGAAGATTGTAAGGCATAGAGCCTGATTGCTCCTGGCCTAGGTAACTGGCCAGGCTGGGACTGTAACGTGGCCCGTCACCTAGACATTGAGCTGTAGACTTTATAATTAAAAAAATATCCTTTTTTGAGAATTACAAGCACTTTGCAGTTTTATCAATTTCTGAACTCGAGACAACCCCTTCGTGACCGGGCCAATTTTTTAAATTCTGACCAATGTCACTTTATGTGGTCATAACTCTGGAATGCTTCAACAAATCCCAGTGATTTTGATACTGTTTTTTCGTGGCACATTATAATTTATGATAATAGTAAATTTAGATTGATATGTTTTGTGTTTATTTATAAAAATATCAGAAACTTGACAAAAATGTAAAAAAAATTGCAGTTTTCAAACTTTGAATGATTATCCCTTTAATCCAGATAGTCATACCACAGAAAAACATGAATAAATAACATATCCCTCATACCTGCTTTACATCAGCACCATTTTTAAAACTGTAATTTATTTTGCTAGACTTTTAGGAGGTTTAAAAATGTAGCAGCAATTTTTCATTTTTTCAAGGAAATTTACAAAATTTATTTTTTTGAGGGACCTATCCAGGTTTGAAGTGACTTTAGGGGTGCTAAATATTGGAAAACCCCAAACGTGATACCATTTTAAAAACAGCACCCCCTGACATATTGAAAACTGCTGTAAGGTAGTTTATTAACCCTTCAGGTGATTTTTAGGAATTAATGCAAAGTGGTATAGCCGGAATGAAAAAGTGCTTGTTTACCACCTAAATGTCGCTAACTTCTGAACTGACCGCTATAGCCGGGAGACTCTAAGGCCGCTATTTGGCAATGAACAGCTATGGCAAACATCAAGACCACACAATCATGATCTCGGTGTGTCAATTAGATTAAAGTGCAAGCCCCCACAATCTTTTAACCATTTATTTGATGTAGTCACTTTTGACAGCAGCAACTAAGGGGTCAAACAGATATGGACGGTGCCAACACCGATCATTTGTGATACAGCAATTTGTCAGATATAGTGGACAGCCGAAAGCTGCTGGATTGTCACCTTTATGGGGATGATATTCTCTTATATCTCAGGTCAGTATATATACGTATTGGCGGTCTTGAATTAAAGTTCTTTAAATACCTCCTGATAATTCAGCAAATGAACGCTTGTGGTAATGCTTCTTCCCGATTTTCTGCTGGTACAAACATGTAGACAATCCCCAGCTGGATCAACAAAAACGCTTGTTCTTTACATAGTTACGTAGGTGGAATAAAGACCTAGGTCCAACAAGTTCAACCTTTCTCCATCAACTGTACATTTGGTCACTAATCTAGCTATAGCCCGCAATGCTATGTGTATCAAGGAAATCGTCCAAACCTTTTATAAAAGCTGTTATAGTGTCTGCAATAACTATCTCTTGTGGTCGGCATTACACAATCTGACTGCTCTAACTGTTAAGAACCCTTCGCTGTTTAGCTGTTGGAATCGCATTTCTTCCACCCATAATGAGTACGCCCTATTCCTCAGCATGGTCCTTGGAAGGAATAAGTCAGGTGCCAGTGTTTTGTACTGGCCACACATATATTTATACATGTAAATGAGATCCCCTCTGAGGCGTCTTTTTTCTAAGCTAAACAAGTCCAACTTTTCCAACCTCTCCTCATATGAGAAGCCTTCCATCCCTTGACATAATCTAGTTGCCCGTCGTTGAACTGATTCTAGCTTCTGAATATCCTTTTTAAAATGTGAAGCCCAAAACTGGATCCCATATTCTAGATGTGGCCTCACCAGTGATTTATAAAGTGGTAATAATACATTGGGATTGTGGGATCATATTTTTCTTTTTATACATCCCAAAATCTTTTTTGCTTTTGCAGCTGCTGCTTGACATTAAGTACTGCTGCTCAGCTTACTTGTAATGAGAATACCCAAGTCCTTCTCTTGATCTGTAGTCGCGAGTATGCTCCCATTTAATGTATATGCAGCACTAGGATTACTCCGTCCTAGGTGCATTACCTTACATTTATCTATATTTAATCTCATTTGCCAAGTGTTTACTAGAGTTGAGCGAAACGGGTCGAAAAAATTCAAAAGTCGCCGACTTTTGGCAAAGTCGGGTTTCATGAAACGAAACCCGACCCTAGGATGAGGTCGGCCACGAGGTCGGCGACTTACGCGCCAAAGTCGCGTTTCAAAAGTTTGTTTTGCGCTCTTTTTCAGCCAATCAGGATCCACGGACACTGTGGGCAACGTGATGACCTAGGCACGGGTCACCACCATCTTTCAGAAGGGCATGCAAGTGATTGGCTTGCTTTGGTGGGCGTCACAGGGGGTATAAAAGGGCGTGCACGCCGACCGCCATCTTACTTCTGCCGATCTTAGTATAGGGAGAGGTTGCTGCTGATTCTGTAGGGAGAGCGTTAGGCAGGGAAGAAGACAAAAAAACTGCTTCTGCTGCTAGCGATTTGGCCTGCACAACACACAAGTCACTGTGTGTGCAGTGCAAGGGGAGGCTATATTGTGGTGTATCAGTGGTGTTGGTTGTTGGGCTGCCTTTTAAGGCTTCCTGACACGCTGGCATTGCTGTTTACCCACTGCTCCGCAAACTGCTTTTTTAAAAGCAATCCAATCTCCCTTATCCTCTAGTCACTTTTGTCACAGCTGTGCCATCGAGCCTGTCACATAGCGCTCAGATATCAGTGGGCCTCACACAATCCACAAGTGTCCAGTGTCCAAAAGTGTGCGCAGAGATTCAAAATCTCCATTATCCTCTCGTCACTTTGGTCACAGGCAGCTGTGCCATCGAGCGTGTCACATAGCGCTCAGATATCAGTGGGCCTCACACAATCCACAAGTGTCCAGTGTCCAAAAGTGTGCGCAGAGATTCAAAATCTCCATTATCCTCTCGTCACTTTGGTCACAGGCAGCTGTGCCATCGAGCGTGTAACATAGCGCTCAGATATCAGTGGGCCTCACACAATCCACAAGTGTCCAGTGTCCAAAAGTGTGCGCAGAGATTCAAAATCTCCATTATCCTCTCGTCACTTTGGTCACAGGCAGCTGTGCCATCGAGCCTGTCACATAGCGCTCAGATATCAGTGGGCCTCACACAATCCACAAGTGTCCAGTGTCCAAAAGTGTGCGCAGAGATTCAAAATCTCCATTATCCTCTCGTCACTTTGGTCACAGGCAGCTGTGCCATCGAGCCTGTCACATAGCGCTCAGATATCAGTGGGCCTCACACAATCCAAAAGTGTCCACTGTCCACAAGTGTGTGCAGAAATTCTAAATCTCCCCTGTCCTATAGACACCTTGTACCTTGTTTTACATTACTATATAGTTTGTTGGATTTTGTCTAAGGCCTCGAACGCTTAGTTTTCTAGGAGTTGGCAAACCGCTTTTAAAGGCAGAGCATCAGGAAAAAGTTTTGTCTTACATTGCTGACTCAGCCTCCAGCTCTATCGCCTCCTCTTCTTCAGTTGTAAAAAGTAAAAGCACTGAGTCGTCATTGGAGGCTCATGTTCATGAACCACACCTTTCCTTGTGTCCTTCACCCCAACCAAGATTGAAGGATGACGCAGGCCATACTACTGATTACTCCATGGAGCTGTTTTCACATACCATGCCTGGATTATCAAGTGAAATGGTGAATTACCCAGGCCAAGATGAATCTGACATGGAGTGCACTGATGCACAGCCGCTGATGGATGATTCTGCTGGTACATTCACTCAGAGCACTACATTGTCCTCGCAGTGTACAGAGCCAGATTTTGACCCTGATGAGACTCAGGTGCCCCTTCCCGCACACTATACCACCATACACGGTGACACAGAGAAAGGTGCACATGACATAGAAGAGGAGGTGATGGATGACCCAGTTGTTGACCCAGATTGGCATCCATTGGGGGAAGAGGGTGCTGCTTCCAATAGCTCAGATGAGGAGCATCCACAGCAGACATCGACATCGCAACAGCTGTTATCTGGCAGGCCCGGAGCACTCCAAAGACAGGTTCCAAACATCAAAAGAGTTGCTGGACAGCTTGTCCAGAGGGTCAAAAGATCACAGCGTGCTAGGCCGCAAAATGTCTGCCAAAGTAGGAAGAGTGCAGTGTGGCACTTTTTTGAACAAAATCCTCATGATCAGGCCAAGGTTATCTGTAAGAAGTGCGCAAAGACCTTTAGCCGAGGGAAAAATCTGAAAAATTTGAATACCAGTTGCATGCTTAGACATTTAACCAGCATGCACTTGCAAGCGTGGACACAACACCAAACCTCAAGTGCCACATGTGCAACTGATCACAACGAAGGTAGTCAGCAACGCTACATTGTTTCCCCCACTGTAAGCCCACCGGTTAGCACAGCAGCAAATGTTGAGGTGTCGTTGCAAGACCACAGCAGTCAGGGAATCCCACTGTTATATCAACGAAATACTGATTCTAGGCCATCAGAAAGAACACCAACTCCATCACCATCATCAACCCTCTCTCAGTCCGCCCTGTCCACCGCTACTTCCACCATATGCAGCTCTCAAGTCCAGCTCACCCTCCCAGACACTATGAGTAGGTCAAGAAAGTACTGAGTCTCTCATCCGCGTACACTGGGTTTGAACGCCCACATTGCCAAACTAATCTCGTTTGAGATGATGCCCTTTCAGTTGGTGGAAAGCACAGCTTTCCGCGAACTCATGGCCTATGCAGTACCACGCTATGACCTACCCAGTCACCACTTTTTCTCTCGCAAAGCCATCCCAGCCCCCCACCATCATGTGAAAGACCGCATTGTCCATGCACTCAAGCAGTCAGTGAGCGGAAAGGTGCTCCTCACAACTGATGCATGGTCCAGTCGGCATGGCCAGGGCCGTTACGTGTCCATCACTGCGCACTGGGTTAATGTGGTGGATGCAGTGTCCACTGGGGACAGCGGTGGTGGGACAGTGCTGCCTAGCCCACGGTATAGGAAACAGTTGGCTGTAGGCGTTCGACCCTCCTCCTCCTCCTCCTCCTCCTCCTCCAGAAGCGAAAGCTCGTCCACAGAGCGCAGTCGTACGAGCACTCCATCTGCAGCTGCCACTGTTGCACACGATGTGTCCCCCTATCGAGCAGCTAGTGGAAAGCGTCAGCAGGCTGTGTTGCAGATGATGTGTTTGGGCGACAGACACACCGCCGAGGTGCTGGCCGAGTACTTGAAGCGACAAACTGAGTCATGGCTGGGCAGTGTACATCTTGAGGCAGGCAAGGTAGTTAGTGATAACGGCCGTAATTTTGTGGCAGCCATAGCCCTTTCAAAACTCAGCCACATACCTTGCTTGGCTCACACCTTGAACCTGGTGGTGCAGTGCTTCCTCAAAAATTATCCGGAGTTAACAGCCCTGCTCCAGAAGGTGCGAAGACTGTGCGCGCACATCCGCCGGTCGCCTGTACACTCCGTTCGTATGCAGAAGCTGCAGCGATTGCTCCACCTTCCCAACCACCGCCTCATTATCGACATTGCAACAAGGTGGAACTCCACCCTGCACATGGTGGAGCGGCTGTGCGAGCAGAGGCAGGCCATAATGCATTTGTGGGAGGATACACGGCCAGGCACTTTGAGAGCAGACATGGAGTTGACAGGCGTGCAGTGGTCGAAGCTGAAAGACCTTTGTAAAGTCCTTCAGTGTTTTGAGGAATGCACACGGCTGGTAAGCGCAGACGACGCCATCCTAAGCATGAGCATCCCACTTATGCGTCTGCTCAAGCAAACTTTGACGCTCCTTAAGGAGCAGGCGTCTGCAGCCAATGTTGATGAGGAGGAAGAGGAGGAGGGAATTCTTGATGACATTCAGCCATTGTCTGCTCAGGAACCTCTCCTGGACGAGGTGGAGGAAGAAGAGGAGGAGGAGGAGGATGATGGGGATGATTACTTAGGGGAGGAGGATGCATCTCGTGGGGCAAGTGAAAATGTTGGCGTGGCAAGGTCTGGTACAGGGTTTGTGCGTGACTGGAGGGATGTGGATTTGCCAGAAAGTGCTCCTCCACCCAGCACTCGCAGTGCATCATTGACACCGGGAACATTGGCCCACATGTCAGATTATGCCTTGCGGATCCTAAAAAGGGACCCCCGCATTGCCAAAATGATGAACGATGACGACTACTGGTTGGCCAGCATCCTGGATCCACGCTAACAAGGCAAATTACAAAACATCATGCCACAGGAGAACCTTGACCTAATATTGGCTAATAAACAAGCAACTCTGGTAAATCGGTTGCTTGAGGCATTCCCAGCACACAGCAGCGGTGATGGTTCTCACACGAGCTGTACGGGCCGGGGGCAGCTTGGCAGAGGTGTTCGTAGTGCACACAGCAGAAGTGGCGTTGGAGACAAGGGTTTCATGACAATGTTGTGGACTGATTTTTCAAATACCGCTCACACAACTGGTAATACTGCATCGATGGAAAGTGACAGGAGACAGCAGTTGTCAACTATGGTTACAAACTACTTTTCCTCCCATATCGATGTTCTCCCACACAGGTCATTCCCCTTTGACTATTGGGCCGCTAAACTGGACACCTGGCCTGAATTGGCCCAATATGCCTTACAGGAGCTCGCTTGCCCAGCTGCAAGTGTGCTATCGGAAAGAGTCTTCAGTGCAGCTGGATCAATCCTGACAGAAAAAAGGACCCGTCTGTCAACCCAAAATGTGGATGATCTAACCTTCATTAAAATGAACCACGCATGGGTTTCCAATTTTGTCCCACCTTCCCCTGATGACACATAGGGTGACAGAAAAATGGCTTGCTTTGGTCCACCTCTTCCTGGTACTTCACCTATTTCGCCTTTTGCATCAGCTGAATGTCCAACATCAACATATGCCACTTTCTAAAACTCCCTAACTGTGCTGCCTCCCCCCCCATGGCCGGGGTCACCACCTACCGCATGACACCGTGCGAGTGCCGTTGCCCTGGACAGGTGGGTAGGCCGACTCTTGGGCGCGGGCACTGGCACAGGGTACCTCATAGTGCAATCAAGTGTCTCTGACGGTGGTGGTGCACACCCGCCGTCAGACACACCGCTGTACTATGAGGGGCCCAGTACCAGTACCGACGCCCACGAGTGGGCCCCCCTTGCTTGGGCAGGGCCCCAGCATTTGCAATCTTTACCTCTCCCTGCTCCTCCGCTGTGTAATCTGGGCCGTCAAATCCATACTGTGCCTGACACCGTCTGAGCCTGCCTCCTGAGACATATATTTTGAATGTGTACGCTATCCATACATGTTATCCGGGGATACGGTACCCTTTCTAACCTTTGTGCAATCACGTGCAATCCATACTGTGCCTGACACCCTCTGAGCCTGCCTCCTGAGACATATATTTTGAATGTGTACGCTATCCATACATGTTATCCGGGGATACGGTACCCTTTCTAACCTTTGTGCAATCACGTGCAATCCATACTGGGCCTAACACCGTCTGAGCCTGCCTCCTGAGACATATATTTTGAATGTGTACGCTATCCATACATGTTATCCGGGGATACGGTACCCTTTCTAACCTTTGTGCAATCACGTGCAATCCATACTGGGCCTAACACCGTCTGAGCCTGCCTCCTGAGACATATATTTTGAATGTGTATGCTATCCATACATGTTATCCGGGGATACGGTACCCTTTCTAACCTTTGTGCAATCACGTGCAATCCATACTGTGCCTGACACCGTCTGAGCCTGCCTCCTGAGACATATATTTTGAATGTGTACGCTATCCATACATGTTATCCAGGGATACGGTACCCTTTCTAACCTTTGTGCAATCACGTGCAATCCATACTGTGCCTGACACCGTCTGAGCCTGCCTCCTGAGACATATATTTTGAATGTGTACGCTATCCATACATGTTATCCGGGGATACGGTACCCTTTCTAACCTTTGTGCAATCACGTGCAATCCATACTGGGCCTAACACCGTCTGAGCCTGCCTCCTGAGACATATATTTTGAATGTGTACGCTATCCATACATGTTATCCGGGGATACGGTACCCTTTCTAACCTTTGTGCAATCACGTGCAATCCATACTGTGCCTGACACCGTCTGAGCCTGCCTCCTGAGACATATATTTTGAATGTGTACGCTATCCATACATGTTATCCGGGGATACGGTACCCTTTCTAACCTTTGTGCAATCACGTGCAATCCATACTGGGCCTAACACCGTCTGAGCCTGCCTCCTGAGACATATATTTTGAATGTGTACGCTATCCATACATGTTATCCGGGGATACGGTACCCTTTCTAACCTTTGTGCAATCACGTGCAATCCATACTGGGCCTAACACCGTCTGAGCCTGCCTCCTGAGACATATATTTTGAATGTGTATGCTATCCATACATGTTATCCGGGGATACGGTACCCTTTCTAACCTTTGTGCAATCACGTGCAATCCATACTGTGCCTGACACCGTCTGAGCCTGCCTCCTGAGACATATATTTTGAATGTGTACGCTATCCATACATGTTATCCAGGGATACGGTACCCTTTCTAACCTTTGTGCAATCACGTGCAATCCATACTGGGCGTGAGAACGGCTGGCGAGCTGTTAAGCAAGCTACAGCACCTGTCCAGACAAGTACAGGGATTCCCTAGCGAGGAGACTTATTTGATTGTTTTCAATGTTGGGACAGCAATTTTTGGGGAGCACTATACTCTGGAGAATGATAGATGGGGCCCACCATACACTGGAACATTCCAAAGGTGGACATCAGACACTGGAGCAGCATTTACAGGGCCCATTATACACTAGAGCATTAGAAATGGGGCCCATTATGTTTGGAGCATTATTTGGGCCCATAAGACAGTGGAGCTTCATCCATGGGGACCAACATATACTGTAGCATTATGTGGAGCTCATCATATACTGTTTCAAACATTATATGGGACCAATGATTCTGTATGGAGAAATAGATGGGCCTCGTCATGAGATGTAAAAAGTGAGGTATTTTTCATTGTACTATACCGCTATTTATCTGCCGTATCGGAGCATGATGAGTTGTGGTATGTGTTAAAGGGGCGCTCTTTCGCCCAGGGCACATGAAAACCTGCAGCCAGCCCTCCCCCCCCACAACTTTAGCCAAATAACCCCCATTTTTCAGTGCGTAACTTGTATTATGAAGTTAATTAAGGTTGACAAGCTTAAGTAAGAAGAATTGATGCTTTTGGCATTCAAATGGGCACTGTAGGTGTGTTTCCTGTCCTCCTCTCACTGCCGACTTTTATTCCCCATTGACTTACATTGGGTTTCGTGTTTCGGGACGACCCCGACTTTTCCCTATAATCGGACGATCTTGCTCGACCCGACTTTTGGAAAAGTCGGGTTTCACGAAACGAAACGCGACCCTAAAAAACCAAAAGTCGCTCAACTCTAGTGTTTACCCCTTCAGTCATCTTATTCAGATCATTTTGCAATATTGCAAAGTCAAGGTCAGATTTTAATATCCTACATAGATTGGTGTCGTCATCAAAGTCTAACACTTTACTTTCAATCCCATCCACAAGGTCATTAATAAAGAGGTTAAAAAGAATTGGTCCTAGCACAGATCCCTGTGGTACCCCACTGCTCACTGTAACACATTTAGAGAACGTACCATTTATAACAACTCTTTGTTTCCGGTCATTTAGCCAATTCCTTATCCATCTGCATATAGTTTCCCCCAGTCATTGCTTCTGTAGCTTAAGTATAAGTCTGTTATGTGGAACTGTTTCAAATGCCTTTGCAAAGGCCAGATAAGTCACATACTGTAAGCCGCTTTACCTACATCCAGATTTGCACTCACCTCCTCATATAAACTCATCAACATGTTAGTTAGACATGTCTTATTCTTCATGAATCCATGCTGGTTGTCAGTTATTATAGTATTCTGTGCAATATATTTCTGCAGGTCATCTCTTATAATGCCCTCAAAAACTTTTGCACACTACTGATGTCAGGCTTACCGGATGGTAGTTGCCCGGATCCACCTTCTTACCTTTCTTAAATATTGGTACCACATGAACCATCCTTCAATCTTCAATATGTCTAAGAATATGAGATACAGTGGTCTGTCAATTATTGAGCTCAATTCCCTCAGTATCCGTGGATGAATTCAATCTGGGCCAGGGGATTTGTCAATGTTTAAATTGCTCAGACGTAAATGCACTTCTTTTTGTGTTAAACTAGTTATATCAGGTTGTGAATTTTGATTTTTGCCTTGTTGAATGATCCCTGTAACAGACAGTTCATTGGTGAACACAGATGAAAATTGCCTATTTAATATCTCTGCCTTTTCTTTGTCCTCTGTGATTATCTTGCTATTGTCATCTTTTAAGGGGCCGACACCATCTATTTTATTCTTTTTGGCATTGATGTATTTATAAAAAGTTTTGGGATTTATTTTATGTCATTGGCTATTTGTTTCTCTGTAGATAACTTTGCCAGCTTGATTTCTTTTTTACATTTCTTATTTAGATCTTTATACTCCTGAAATGCTATTTCAGTATTCTCTGACTTTCTTTCAAGATTTTCAATGCCCTTTTTTGTCTTATTAAACTTTGTACTGTCCTGTTCATCCATAATGGTTTCTTTTTATTCCTTGACATTTTATTACCAGAGGGTATAAGTTTTTTGCAGGATTCTAGTAGTATTTCCTTAAAAATGCCCCATTTATATTCGGTATCCCGAGTTATCATCACGTTGTCCCAGGCTATACGATTAAGCTTGTCCCTTAATTTGTTAGCTTTCTTAAAGTTCCAGGTTTTGGCATTTCCCCTTTTGAATGCTTGATTGAAAATTACATTGAAACTTACCATGTTATGGTCACTGCTTTCTAAATGCTACCTGACCTGTAGATCTGAAATTGTATCTGGTCTATTTGACAGAACCAGATCCAGTAGATTACCTCCCCTGGTCGGTTCATCTATCAGCTGAGAGAGGTAATTGTCCTGAACTGTGGATAAGAAATTGTAGCTTTTAGCACAACCAGAAGAGTCTATACCAGATTGAATGTCTGGATACTTAAAATCCCCCACTATAAGAACCCTGTTACTGTTTGCTGCCTTTTTAATTTGGTGTAGCATTTCATCCTCTAACTGTTCAGGTATATTAGGTTGCTTGTAGGAAACTCCAATTAGCAGCTTTCCATTATTGCCATCCCCATATACATTTACCCATAGTGACTCTACATTGATGTATCTCCCCCCAATGTCTTCATTGAGCACAGGTTTTAATGTGGATTTCACAAAGATGCACACCCCTACATCTTTTTTTATCTTTCCTGTCCTTTCTAAATGTAGTGTACCTCTCTACATTTGTTACCGAGTCATGGCTCTCATCAAGCCAGGTTTCCGTAATGCCCACCATATCATATTCTGTGATTTACATATACATAAAAATCGTTATCGGCAGCACATCTGTTACGCCCACAGGGTGCGAAGATGTATAGTGGACTCACTAGACCACTGATTGTGCAGTGGTAGCTGTATACCTGATGCACAAGAGACAGGAGAATGAGCTTCAAAAACCAAGGATGTTTATTAAAGGAAGCAAACAAACGGAAAAGGTGCCTGAGGGAAGAACCCTCTGGACCATGACACAGAACCACATAGTAAAGCACCGGGCAAGGTGTACCCCTATACAGGAATGCCACGATACCCGGACCACAGGGATGACCCGTAAA
The DNA here is from genome assembly GCF_039654945.1 of Dendrobates tinctorius. Lineage (NCBI taxonomy): Eukaryota > Metazoa > Chordata > Amphibia > Anura > Dendrobatidae > Dendrobates > Dendrobates tinctorius. Next base: position 3,110,679 of record NW_027361913.1, read on the forward strand.
GACCGTATAGAGGAGGTGGCGAGAATCCAGGAATCTCTGTGTATTCTCAGAAAGGCTGATCTAGACGGCAGAAATATCTGCATGGTTCCAAGAGGAGAACTTTGGTCAGCCTGTGGTAGAAACCGGAATGTCCAGACAGGGAACTGCCAGCAGAGGATTCTGAGAAGACAGAGTTATTAGTATAAAGACAACATTAGCCTTAGCATGCAGAGCTCAACAGAGTGTGGCCTGAATGGGAGACAACAATCCCACAGAATAAACACGTTGCTCAGGCACCTCCCTCAAGGGGAGGATGCCTTTTATGCACGAACATCACAGCACAGACAGCCCTAATAGAGAACAGGTGCCCTGCTGTTTTAAGTATGTGCAGGAAGCGGGGCGCGCCTCCTAGGAGCATTACCAGGAGACCTGCCAAGAGGATGCAGGTTCTTAGCAGAGAAAGGAGACGCTGATCGTCTGGAGCCACAGACAGGGTTAGTTGTACCAGTGGAGCTGCGAGATAGGCACCGGTCTCCCTGCGCAGCGGCGACCGGGCCTGCGGCTGAGGACATAACATCGCTTTCTGTAAGCAGGTGATGTGCTGCTGATAACATGTACTATATGTAGGGGTGGGACAATCGCATTAGTGTTTGTTCTGCCCAGTGGTGTAACTAGAGTCTGATGGGCCCCGGTGCACGATTTGGACCTGGACCCCCCATCGTGATTATATATATATATATATATATATATATATATACACACTAGCTGAAGAGTCCGGCACTGCCCGGGCATAGTAACTAACTGTGGTTAGTTATAGCAAATTATAATTATCCTCCATCCCATAGTCCCGTGCCCATATACCCATCATACATATCCACAATCCCATAGGCCCGTGCCCATATACCCATCATACATATCCTCCATCCCATAGTCGAGTGCCCATATACCCATCACACATCCTCCATCCCATAGTCCCATGCCCATATACCCATCACACATCCTCCATCCCAGACTCCCATGCCCATATACCCATCATACATATTCACCATCCCATAGTCGAGTGCCATTATACCCATCACACATCCTTCATCTCATAGTCCCATGCCCATATACCCATCATACATATCCTCCATCCCATAGTCCCGTGCCCATATACCCATCATACATATTCGCCATCCCATAGTCGAGTGCCCATATACCCATCACACATCCTTTATCTCATAGTCCCATGCCCATATACCCATTATACATATCCTCCATCCCATAGTCCCGTGCCCATATACCCATCATACATATCCGCCATCCCATAGTCCCATGCCCATTTACCCGTCATACATATCCTCCATCCCATAGTCCAGTGCCCATATACCCATCACACATCCTCCATCCCATAGTCCTGTGCCCATATACCCATCATACATATCCTCCATCCCATAATCCAGTGCCCATATACTCATCACACATCCTCCATCCCATAGTCCCGTGCCCATATACCCATTATGACATCATCATCACCATGGCAACCGTTATGACATAACCGTCACCATTGCAACCTATGATGAATCAGCGTCGCCATGGCAACAATTGTGACAACATAATGAAGGGCGGGGCTTGATGAACACACACTTTTACCCCCATTATGTAGATAGGGGCAAAATTGTTTGGTGAATTGGAATGCGCGGGGTTAAAATTTCGCCTCACAACATAGCCTAGGACACTCTCGGGGTCCAGACATGTGACTGTGCCAAATTTTGTGGCTGTAGCTGCGACGGTGCGGATGCCAATCCTGGACATACATACATACATACATACATACACACATACACACACTTGAGCTTTATATATTAGATATACATATATATATATATATATATATATATATATATACTGTATATATATTTATATGTGTCCTCCATCTTGATATATATATCCCAAGTATAATGCACCCCAAAGTCATCCATAATAGTATAATGCACCCCAATAGTCATCCTATAAAGTATAGTGCACCACCATAGTCATCCATAGTAGTGTAATGCACCTCTTAGTCATCAATAGCAGTATGGCCACTGATTTTTATTTTTTATTTTTTAAATATTCACCATTCCTTCACTGTCACGCAGTGTGCATCCTCTTGTAAAGCCAGCAGCTCAATTTGGAGTGCGACAGGAGAGTGTGACGTCACAGACATGCGCACCGTCACGTGCACGCTGACGTCAGGTGCTGGCTTCTGATTGGTCAGCAGCATGTATTGTGGCACGCAGACCTAAGTTCTGCAATATACTTCAACTGTCCATGCTTCCGAGGGTGCACATCCAGTTTTAACTTTTTCTGGCATCGGCGGGACCCTGAACCACTGAGCCCGGTCGTGACTGCTGCGACTGCAGTTGTTACGCCATTGGCTCTGTCCCCCTCTTTGCTCCTCATTCAGTAAACAAGTGAGAAATGACTTAAATATTCCAGAGTTGATAACAAGTCACTACTGCCCTGAAATTGGCCAGTGACATTGTGACTTTATATGGCCCTATTTTGCCAACAGTCACTGCTGAAATTCTACTAATTGCTGGATAGGACATGTCCAAGTGAGTTCTCTACACTGGATGTAATTGTAGTAAAAACCTCAAGTTTGAATTTTTTTAGCCATGCATGGGCTTTTCAGCTTAAGGCCCTCTTTACATGGCATAGCAGACTTCGTACCACAACATTAGCAGTCTGTAACAACCCTGCCGGCATCACTGCATGGCCTCCCATCCACCACCTGCCTTACACACCAACTTACTCACTACTCTGGACCATGCTGTGAGTTCTGTCTTCTGCCGGCTCTATGATGGGTGCCTCTTGTCTCCTGCCTGCTCTCTGCATACTTCCTGGCAGTGCCGGCACTCCCTGGCTCTTATTGAGTCAGTGCGCACCTTCCTAAGGTGTCCCCAGCCAATTGTCAAGAGGCCTCAGGTACTTAAGGCATCCTTGCCCATAGGAGGATGCCTGAGCAATGCATTCCCAGACCTGTTAGCTTTCACTTTGTGTCCAATGTTTCCGCCTCCCTGAGGGCTGCATACTCAGGCCTGTGTCCTTGTCCAGTATCTGTTCCCGTGTCTGTCCTTGTCGGTACTGTGTCCTATTCCTGTATCTTATCCTGTTCCTGTACCTAACCTTGTCTGAATTCAGTTCTAACCTATGTCTGTTTGTCTCCTTGTCTGTGGCTTCCTTTCCCTGCTGTGAGTATCCTCGTTTCCCTGCCTTGCTCCGCTCCTTGCGGTTCTGCCTCGCTCTGCATACCTGCGATTTGGCCTCACTCCACTCCTTGCAGTTTTGCCTTGCTCCGCTCCTTGCGGTTCTGCCTCGCTCTGTACACCTGTGGTTCTGCCTTGCTCCGCTCCTTGCGGTTCTGCCTTGCTCCGCTCCTTGTGGTTCAGCTCGCTGCACTGCAATCGGTGACTCTGTTCTGCTCTCTGCTCCACAATCTTGCGGTAATACACTGCTCTTGTTCCACACCATGCAGGTCTTTGTCCTTCCAGCTCCACCAGTCTGAACAGGTCCCTACCTGTTCCCATATACCTCCCATACCTGTCCGTGTTCCTGTCCCTACCAAGTCAGTACCTGTCCTGCTAGAGTACCAGCCATGCCCACCTGTCCTGCCAGTGTCTCAGCCATGCTCGCCTGCCAGTGTCTCAGATGTGCCCGCCTGCCAGTGTCTCAGCCGTGCCCGCCTGCCAGTGTCTCAGCAGTGCCCACCTGCCAGTGTCTCAGCAGCGTCTGTCAGTCAAGCCCGTTTTCTGCTCCTGTCCTAGCATTCCATTCCTCAGTGGGATCAGCAGCCACAGCCAGACAATACCCTGGAGTGGCACCTGGCAGTTACCTGCGAAACAAGCCTGACCTCACCATCAGAGGCTCCAGTGAACACCAAGGTGGCTGCTTAGCCACACCCCTTCCAGGGTAGTCTGGTTTGTGGCACAGTGGGGCCACACCCTCCACGCTCACACCAACCTGTCAGGGTGCAAGCGTAGCACAGTCATGTATGTCTGCCAGGTGCCTCTGTACAGTCTCATGTCAAAAAGATATTCTGCCTTAGAAATGCTTCTCATTGAATACATATTAAAAAGATGTCATCCGACGCAGAATATCACATTTTTTCTATTGGGCAGCATCCTAACTTGAAATATGACATAATTAACAGGTACAATCATTTTTATTAAAGTGGTATTTCAAATAGTTATGGCATACGCATTTGTTATCTGGCTAGATACGATGGGCTCCTCATGAGATGGTTGGAAGGATCTAATTTTTTTTAAATTAATTTGAATGTTTAAATCAAAAAAACAATATGGAAGAAATTTTTAAATGTGTTTTCTTCACCAGGTCCCTAAGAGAGCACGAAGAGAACATGAAAAATAATGTGGTGACATTAAAAAGATCAGAAACTTTGAAGAAAAAAAATTGTTGCACGTGAATCTCCATGTCGGCTGTACTAAAGATTGTAATGATTTCTTTAAGAAATGATGAATACTAGCTCTGCTTTTCAAGAAAGGATGATAGAACTTAAAAATTCAAAATCACAAAGAACCATTTCGTTTTTCTCCTTTCCTTTCTTTCATATGACTGAGGATATGTGCCAGAAAAAGCGCTCAATAAATGTGAAAATAAAATGAACATATACACTGCAATTTAAAAACTACTTGCTGTTCATGTATTTGGTCTTTCGAATGTTTCTTAACTGTCGTAGGTTTGTAAAGATGCAAAGCAGTTAAAAGATGATGAAATCAGTCCATTGTTCAAGTGGCTCCAACTAGTTGATGCATAGAAGACCCAAAAAATGACTGGATAAGAAGCCAACACTAAAACCAACTGAGAAGACGATGCTTCAGGAAAAATACAGCTTGCATCTTCCTGAAGCAAAACTTTGCAGGTACAACAGCATCTAAATGAGGTTCTACATATCCTTATGGTAACTTTTCAGCTCAAAAATAATTGTTGGACCAGTTTGCTATTGTTTTCAGTGGGAGGAGGGAAATAAGTCAAGGCTATACAGTTCAGGCAATGACTTTTCTCTAGGAATGAGCAATTCTGAACTGTAAAGTTTGGGGTTTGTACCGGATACCTAAAGCTGGTTGAAAGGACATGATCTAGGCTAACATTGTGAAATAAATAATTAAAAAAAAACATGTGCAGTCCCCTCTAATTTTATAACCAGCCAAGGGAAAGCAGAAATCTGTGAGCTGATCTTATTATGCTTGGAAGGGGTCACTATCCATGCACCTTCCCAGCATATTAATATCTGCACTCAGCTGTCTGCTTGCCTGTTATTAAAAATGGGTTGACCTAAAAAAAATGACGTGAGGTCCCCCCTATTTTTAATAACCAGCAAAGGCTAAGCAGACTGCTACAGGCTGATATTAGTAGGCTGGGAAGGGCCATGTATATAGGCCCTTCCTATAGCCTAATAAGACCGGCCCTCAGCCGCTCCAGAAATGGCGCAGAGATCAGCGTCGGGCACAACAGACAGGTAGTTAGCAATTGCTAGTTTGTCAGCCCCTATTGAAAAAATGTAATAGCCCTGGATAAACCATTTAAATTAATTGGGCTGTGCTACCATTTCCAGGGATCAGATGTAGGATTGTGCACAAAAATCCCTCAAAGATTCAGCTGCAATTTATTAGTATCATGCTCACAGCAAACCTTGGAAAACCTGTTTAACCTCGCAAGTTCACTATTGAAATATGTAGTAAGAGTGACTACGTTTTTCCGTACATGTCAGTTCTCTGATGCTCTCTTGTAAAACTCCAACAAAAGAGCACCTTAGATCTTTTTTCAGTTTTATGATAAATTTTCCTACTTTGACTATTGTTCCTCAATAAGTTTTCACTTACAAATGACCACTAAAATCAATTTACAAAACTACCAGTATACAGCAGTTCATTAAAATAATATACAGACCATGATCAGCTGCAATCTAGTCCACTGATTAAATTTAGCTTCTTACAAATGAGCTTTTGAAAACCCTATTCACATTTACAGTAAAATCTTCAGCAAAACCACCACATCTGAACATGGTATTAGAAGAAAGAAATATATTTATAGTTTAATTGCAAAATGTAAACGTTTTTGACAAACACTTCTTTGTTTTAACTCCTTAGCACTCAATGACATTGATATACTGGAAATCACATAGATCCAGCCATGACATTGCAATAGCTGGGGCTGACAGTTTCATACTTATAGACGGGGCCGAAAAAACACCCCCTATGGCCCCTTTCACACGTTCTGATATTACCCGTACTGGAAAAACACATGTCCTTGTGTAACATACATGTGGCATCCATTGTGCTACATCAGTGTGACACGTACTGGCGCCTGGGAAAAGCAGTACAGTTAGTTTCAGTGAAAGCAAATAGGCGGCACATCCATCCGCTATATATAAAAAGTTAGTTCATGCTTTATTCAAAATTCATTAAAAACATGGAATCCAAAAAATATAGATAAAAATCTGACACATTTCTGCCGTCCACGTGCCCTTAATCATAGGATATCATATCCTATGACTAAATGACTAAGGGCGCTTGGACATCAGAAACTCGTTAGCTTTTTATCTACATTTTTTGGATTACATGTTTTTAATGAATTTTGAATAAAGCATGAACTAAATTTTTAAATATTGCGGATGGATGTGCCGCCTATTTGCTTTCACTGAACCTTTGGCTGAGCTTCACCAGCACAACCGGCACCCAACACACAGATTTCAGCCTCCAATATTGGATGACATGGCGTGGTGAGCTTCAAAAATCCCCCCCTCTCCAGTACAGTTAGTGCTGTTCCCAGGTGCTGGGTGTTGAATGCAGCTCTAATCATTGTTGCCAGGTCTTCCCGTGATCAGCGCCACCAGGTGACACTAATGGGAGTTTGAGTCAGCACCCTCTATGCGTGTATATCATGTATTAACTTTTTTTATTTAATGGCAAGGGTTCCCCCTTCATTTTCCTAACCAGTTGAGGGAAAGCCAATAGCTGGGAGCTGATATTAATATTCTGGGAAGGGCTCAATTGCCATAAAGGTTTCCAGCCTATTAATAACAGATCACAGTTGTTTGCTTAGGATTGGGGGGCGAGGGGGCCTTGCATACAAGGATTGGGAGATGAGGGGTACAATGAATACCAGGATAGGGGAGTGAGAGGACCATACATACTAGGATAGGGGGGGCGAGAGGACCATGCATACCAGGATTGTAGGGTGAGGGGACCATACATACCAGGATTGGGGGGTGAGAGGACCATGCATACCAGGATGGGGGGGTGAGGGGATCATGCATACCAGGATAGGGGGATGAGAGGATCATGCATACAAGGATAAGGGGGGCAAGAGGACCATGCATACCAGGATGGGGGGGTGAGAGGACCATGCATACCAGGATGGGGGGTGAGAGGACCATAAATACTAGGATTGGGGGGTGAGGGGACCATGCATACCAGGATAGGGTGGTGAGGGGACCATGCATACCAGGATGGGGGGTGGGAGGACCATACATACCAGGAAAGGGGGGTGAGAAGACCATGCATACCAGGAAAGGGGGGTGAGAAGACCATGCATACCAGGAAAGGGGGTGAGAGGACCATGCGTACCAGGAAAGGGGGCGAAGAGACCATGCATACCAGGATTAGGGGGTGAGGGGACCATGCATACCAGGATAGGGGGGTGAGGGGGACCATGCATACCAGGATAGGGGGGTGAGGGGGTCCATGCATACCAGGATAGGGGAGTGAGGGGACCATGCATACCAGGATAGGAGGGGAGCATCACATACCAGGATAGGAGACCATGTACCAATAAAAATGCTCACACCCGGGCGTAGAAAGGGTTCATAGCTAGTATATTCAAAAATCCAAACTTTGCAATGCTCAAAAACTAGGAAAAAAATAATTTAAAAATAATAAAGTTGAAAAATTCAAAAAGAATATTTCATTTCTGTTGTCAGCATTCCGGAAAGTTATGAGCATATACAGTATGTATATATTAGGGTGCCAAGGAAATGCATGGTAAAAATTAAGTAGCAAGTTTTTGAAGGCCTTAGGCTAGTTTCACATTAGTGTTTTTTAGCGCTGCGCTTCCTGCGCAATAGAAACGCATGCAAAAACCGCATCATGCATTTTGCATGCGTTTGCGTTTTTAGGTGCATGCGTTTTAACCAGTTTGTAGCCATGTTAACTCTTAAAACGCATGTGATTTCAAACGCAGGCATGCGCATGTCCATGCGCACGCCTGCGCTCCCATAGACTGTAATGTGTTATTTTTGCACATTGCATGCACTAGCATGCGAATGTGTTTTGTTTTTTTACGCCGTTGGACGGACCCAAAAATGCAAAAGGCTGCGTCGGGCGCGCCTAAGCACACACTACAAAAAAACGCATGAGCACGAAAACGAGTACGTGCGAGTGCAAACGCTAGACCATGCGCCCGCCATGTTAAACATAGGGGCGCTTGGCGCATGCGCATGGACGCACACGATGCGCTGCGCTAAAAAACGCTAATGTGAAACCAGCCTAACCTCCTAATTTTTTTCCTTTTCGGTCATAGATATTTTATAATTTTCTTTCTTTAAGATTGGTTATCATTTACTGGTTGCTCAATGGCAGATCATATTGCAGTTTTAAATGTTTGCTTAGTATTTATCGTCATGCATATCCCGCGTTATGTATGGTATGTTCTGCCGTTTACAGATCAGATTAATTGATTTTATAAAAAACTGAACTGACTGCTACACTGCTACTAAGTATTGATTCATGTACAATGTACATAATTGTGTAATGCATATTTTACTGCAATAGAATGCTTACTGCCATTCTATGTTTTTTGAATTAGAAATAGTATATCCATCCAGTTAAAGATTTGATGACAAACTGAGTGGTTATTGTGTGCACAATATTGTGGAAAATGAGAAACATGGAATAATTAACATGCCTTGAGCAAGTGGTAAATCTAAATTTAATGTCAACATATTTTACATGATGAATCCTTATGCCAAAAGGAACAAATTTGAGGGGTAAGACTTACCAATTTACAAAGTTCATTTTTCCTTGGCACCCTAATATATATATATATATATATATATATATATATATATGGAAAAAAAAATAGGCAGCACTCAAATTAAATGTGAAAAAAGTGGATACTTTACTGATCCTCAGATGGCAACGTTTCAACGGTGACCCGTCTTTGTCAAGGCTTGACAAAGACGGGTCACCGTTGAAACGTTGCCATCTGAGGATCAGTAAAGTATCCACTGTTTTCACATTTAATTTGAGTGCTGCCTATTTTTTATTTTTTTTCCTTTTGTCATTTTTGCTGTTTGGACACTGCTGAATAGGTTTTGCACCTGCTGTATTATTTTGGTAGTGCTGCCCTTTTTTCTTGAGATTTCTAACTATGTGTCAAATTGTCATTTTTGTGGGTGTCTGTGTTCATATGTTTCACATCTCTACTAAATGCTTGAGATTTTAATGCAAATACAAAATGTTGATTTGTTACTGTTTCCAAGGTGCTTTTTAGCCATTTTATTAGCTGAAGAGAAAACGTGAAATTCAAAACACAAATTTCAGATGGGGAAAGTACACGAGTGGATTGCACAGTTCATCAATCAAAACAGTGAACCCAGCAAACGGGAAAGGCTGCAGTCTCAGAAAATAGCCTCACCTTGCCTCATGTTTTTTATATCCCTACTGGAAAAATGAGCAAGCTGCAGCTAAAATCCTGCAAAAAAGTCTAACCTTTCCAATTACTTCCATGCAAAGGTTTCTTTTTCGACTTATTAATTTTAAAATCTCAATGTAAAAAAAGAGTACCCAAATCCTAAAATGCCTAATAAAACCATTTTTATCCCTAACAGGGCCTATTGATATGCAATGTTTTATCGGACTGGCCAAATGTTATGCTATGGGGCAGATCTGCGATTATTTTCTCTTGTCAATTCATGTGAAAAAAATTACAGCATATTGCTAGTGGCTCTGGCATTCAGATCTTACTTATCACGTGCAGTCAGATGTCATCCGAGCAGAGTTCAACATCCACAGACTCAGTCAATGGAGAAGATGGAGAAATTAAGGTCTCCATCTTTTCCACACCGGAGGTTGATCTCAGTGCCATTAACATAATCGAGACGATTCTCTCTTATGTATCATCGCTCATGTGGCCCCAGCCTTAACCGCAAATCCTAGCCTGACCATAGGTTTAGCAACCCAAACTCGCAGTATCAACAATCCTTAAAGACTGCATCATACAGCAGGAATGTCTATCTTTCTGTTTAAACTTCAAGAAAACTACAAGTTATGTGTTATTGTGTGAGTAAGATCAAGCACTGGGTTTTGAAATAATTGTTCTAGAGAACTTTTTTACATCATTTCCTTATTATTATTTACCTCCCTTCCTGAAAGTTGTTAAAGGAACTATCATATAATATATTTTGTATTACATTATACTGCCATACTCATATTTGCCAATGTAGAAATATGCATAGGCTACAGTTAGGGTGTTTTACAACATAAAGGCTGGGGACCTTTATCTGGTCTCAGGCTACCTCCATCGTAATGCCAGCCCTAACAATTATGTCAATGGAGATGATAATGTCACGCTCGGCGGCGACACAGCATATTAATACTACAGGATGGAAAAAGGAAAGGAAGGCCCTAATGGTAAGGAGTTAAGGAAGGGACACCTCCTGGCACCAACATGTGCCTGTTTTTATGTTCCCTTAGTGCCCTAAGCAGGTCCTTCCCCCTGTGGCCGCCATGTGCCTAATCCCTGACTGTCACCTCTATTAACTCTGGCTAGTGCACTGACCGGCAAGGACTCTAGCGTCACTACTGCAGATGGTAACACACAGGGGAAGAGACAAATAGGGGACAGACAACAAGGAAAATATTCAGCTCTAGCTCTACTGCTAAGCTCCACATCAGTAGAGCAAACGTCTTCAGGAATCAGAACCCAGCAACAGTGGCAACACCACCATCACAGGAAAGCTCCACACTCCTAGCTGGTCAGTATAGAAGAGAAACTCTATAACTGAAGATCAGCTCATGGTTCATGTGACTATTTAAAGTGAGATGGGAGTGGTTACCAAACAACATCAGCTGACTAGCCTAAAAGAATGGCCAGTAAGAGACTGAGATTAACTTTTGCTGTAAGAAAAGGAAAAAAAAAACAACATTTAAATTTCATCAGAACCAGAGCTGCCACAAATCCCTTAATGATTCGTGACAGTGTAGGGAAGTGAAGTGAAATGTCCTCTTTAATGTCACCTCCCTTTAAGAAGTGCTAATGTATATATGTAATTACTCCTGGTAATGCTACACTTATAGTGTATTACTATTGTTTGCTTTATTGGTACTGCCACATCATCTATGTGTTACCATGCTGTAAGATTGTCATATGTTGTGTTATATAATGTTTTGCATATTTATGTATAGGTTAGGGTAAGCTAGTGCATCCTTCGGGTTCATTAGTGGAGGGCACTATTAGCATAGAGTTTCTAGATATGGGTAAGTGTAGTTCTGTAGTGGGCCACTAGATGGGATTATACTAGTGGGCCTTGTTAAGTATAGCTGATAGGAAGTTCATATAGGGTTAATTAAAGGAGTTGCTATGGGTTAAGAAAGTGTAGGAGATAGGAATAGGTTAGAAAGGTGAGGATGCCCGAAGTGTCCACAAGGGCTCTAGGCCCAGGACGAAATAGCAGCTACAAAACGTTCTTTGGAAGAGAAGTATTTGAGCACAGTCAGATGGGTCCTGGATGAGACCCAAGCACCCCGGGAGTTGTGGTGTTCCACGGCAGCAAGGCAAGGAGAGAATTATGTGGTCCAAGAGTCGTGCAGGGCGCAGAAGATTCACAATGTGGCAGATCTTAAATAGGGCTGAGGCTTGTGAGTCCGGGGTGAAACAGATGAACGGGATCCCCTATGTCTGGAGGTCCTACAGAAGTGATGCTGCGGTACCGCCTAGGGTGCTACTACCCTGTAATGTGCGTGAGGACAAAGAAAGCAGGAAAGGGAAAGTGCAGGAGGAATGCTGTGTGGACTGTAATGTAACTGATGTAGAGAAAAGTAAAATCGTTTGTTTGGCATCTGAACCGGTATCTGTGTCCGTTCTTTCTACCATATGCACCGAAACTGAGTGTACAGGAGCTGTGCAACACAGCTGTGGAATCTCTGACTGTGAACCAGTACCGCAAGAAGGTATGCTGGTTGGAGCTGACAATTTTCCTGTGAGAGGAGGTCGGGACACCAAGGCCCTGGTGTCCTCGGCCATGACTACCGTCCTGGCCCCCTCTTACAATAGGTAACTGCAACTACAGGATTTTACCACTGAAAATTGCTTAGGCCAGGTTCACATAGCGTTAACAGCAGTCCGTTTAACGCATAGCGCTGATGGACTGCGTTAAGGCTATGGTATAACGCGAACGCGTTATGTCCTCCCGCTAGCGCAGATGAAGCATCTGCGCTAGCAGTGATAGAGCCTTAGACGCTGCAGCCCGCGTCCGATGCTCCATCACAGAATGACGGCACAACACTAGCGCATGCCGATTATGGCAAGTGTTAGCGATGCACTCGTCTATAGCTGTGTATGGGTGCGTTCCGCATCCGCTACATAGCGTTAATGTCGCTGTGTAACGGATGCGTTAAACGCAGCCCATTAACGCTATTTGAACCCAGCCTTATAACGTCAAAAGGAAATAAAAAAATATTAAAGAAAGCTTACCCATGATGCAGAGTATAGAAAACAAAAATTCCTCTAAAATCACTTTTTGGCTGTATGATACACAGAATAATAACACATTGGGGCAATTGGGATATTTTTGGATTAGTCTGAAAAAGAGTAGGAGGACACTGTGGTCCCTTGTCCATTGTCCTCTGTTGTAGGACATTGCTTTTTCTATTGTGCTTTTGCTTTAGACTTCCCTGTATTCTTCACAGTGCAGATTTGTGGAGTTAATTAGCCGTTCTTTTTTTGGTATAGAGAAGTTACTACAACTGAAATCTCACACAAAAGACTATTACAGTATATATTTTTTGAAGTACAGAAACTTTTCAATATATTTTATAAACTGTCAAAGTCCTAGGCCAATTTCATGACCCTCTCCCAGAGTCCATGTACTGACAACCAGGTATTTTTGACAAGGAGAGATTTTCAAGCAATAACTGGCCAACAAAACCAGCATACTCCCTAATTTCTCTGCGATCTTCTGCTTTTGGGTTTCAAAGCTAGACATCTGGCATCAGCTGTCCCTCTATGCCTTGGAGGTGTTGTGCTGCCCTGCCACTAGCATCTTGTATGAACAGGTTTTTAGTGCCACTTGGGGGGTCATAACAGATAGGAGTTTTGTTCCAGCTATGGCCATTAGATGGCATAGTTCCCCTTCTCTTTTCTGTACATGGATTTAGAATCCTTTCCCTTTAAAGTTCTTCTGTCTAAAACCGCCCCTTCATGTTTCCCGGGCTTGGAAGCTTGTAGCCATTTTCTCTCGGATCTCTGAGCTATTCACATGTGTCCTTCTCTCTGCAAAATCACTGCTTCTGTCAAGCGGATTTCGGTGAGGTTTTAATACAGTTATGTGTTTTTGCAAATGCATCCGTGTAAGCTAGCCATTATGCAGCCCTGAGATACAGTGGGGAAAAAAAGTATTTAGTCAGTCAGCAATAGTGCAAGTTCCACCACTTAAAAAGATGAGAGGCGTCTGTAATTTACATCATAGGTAGACCTCAACTATGGGAGACAAACTGAGAAAAAAAAATCCAGAAAATCACATTGTCTGTTTTTTTTTCATTTTATTTGCATATTATGGTGGAAAATAAATATTTGGTAAGAAACAAGCAATCAAGATTTCTGGCTCTCACAGACCTGTAACTTCTTCTTTAAGAGTCTCCTCTTTCCTCCACTCATTACCTGTAGTAATGGCACCTGTTTAAACTTGTTATCAGTATAAAAAGACACCTGTGCACCCCCTCAAACAGTCTGACTCCAAACTCCACTATGGTGAAGACCAAAGAGCTGTCAAAGGACACCAGAAACAAAATTGTAGCCCTGCACCAGGCTGGGAAGACTGAATCTACAATAGCCAACCAGCTTGGAGTGAAGAAATCAACTGTGGGAGCAATAATTAGAAAATGGAAGACATACAAGACCACTGATAATCTCCCTCGATCTGGTGCTCCACGCAAAATCCCACCCCGTGGGGTCAGAATGATCACAAGAACGGTGAGCAAAAATCCCAGAACCACGCGGGGGGACCTAGTGAATGAACTGCAGAGAGCTGGGACCAATGTAACAAGGCCTACCATAAGTAACACACTACGCCACCATGGACTCAGATCCTGCAGTGCCAGACGTGTCCCACTGCTTAAGCCTGTACATGTCCGGGCCCGTCTGAAGTTTGCTAGAGAGCATTTGGATGATCCAGAGGAGTTTTGGGAGAATGTCCTATGGTCTGATGAAACCAAACTGGAACTGTTTGGTAGAAACACAACTTGTCGTGTTTGGAGGAAAAAGAATACTGAGTTGCATCCATCAAACACCATACCTACTGTAAAGCATGGTGGTGGAAACATCATGCTTTGGGGCTGTTTCTCTGCAAAGGGGCCAGGACGACTGATCCGGGTACATGAAAGAATGAATGGGGCCATGTATCGTGAGATTTTGAGTGCAAACCTCCTTCCATCAGCAAGGGCATTGCAGATGAAATGTGGCTGGGTCTTTCAACATGACAATGATCCAAAGCACACCGCCAGGGCAACGAAGGAGTGGCTTCGTAAGAAGCATTTCAAGGTCCTGGAGTGGCCTAGCCAGTCTCCAGATCTCAACCCTATAGAAAACCTTTGGAGGGAGTTGAAAGTCCGTGTTGCCAAGCGAAAAGCCAAAAACATCACTGCTCTAGAGGAGATCTGCATGGAGGAATGGGCCAACAACAGTGTGTGGCAACCTTGTGAAGACTTACAGAAAACGTTTGACCTCTGTCATTGCCAACAAAGGATATATCACAAAGTATTGAGATGAAATTTTGTTTCTGACCAAATACTTATTTTCCACCATAATATGCAAATAAAATGAAAAAAAAACAGACAATGTGATTTTCTGGATTTTTTTTTCTCAGTTTGTCTTCCATAGTTGAGGTCTACCTATGATGTAAATTACAGACGCCTCTCATCTTTTTAAGTGGTGGAACTTGCACTATTGCTGACTGACTAAATACTTTTTTTCCCCACTGTATGTGCAATGTCTTTCCAGCTCATTGTAATGCTCTTGCACTGCATATTAGACAGATGCACCCCTGTTCAGTTAGTGCAATGCTGCAGTCTTAGGTGTTTAGATATCTCTCTTCACTGCATTGTGTGTTGTATTACTCAACCTGTGTAATAATGCCTGCTACTGTTATAATAGCACCCTGTATTACTGCTTTTGTTGATCTGCCAGTACTGATATATTGTACTGTGTTTTTTTTATAGTTTTTACCCGATCTCATCCACAATTGCGTTCACCAATCTCCTCCACTATATCATCTGTTATCATCTACCATAGTTGTTCACATCATCTCAATAAATATAGACTTAAGCACCCATACAGTCTTTTTACTGGGAGTGGTTGAATGGTTTAGCCGTATGCTGGAATCCACACAGCGTCATACATGGAAGAAGGCTCTATGATAACAATGAACAAAGCCTGGATTAGACCTGACTTTTCCACAGATGATAACAGCACATACAGTGCATGTAATGTTCAATATTTGAATAAGACCCACCAGTTGTTGCCTTCTAGGTCTAGGGATGAGTGGATGACCCTACTTAAATTTTTTTCTCTTTACCTACATCATGCTGCACTCACATGAAGTAGCAAAAACTTGCTGACAGATTCACTTTAAATATCTTTTCTTGACTATAATGAAGTTTGATTAACTTAATTTTTGTTTTGTTAAAGAAAGAAAAAAAAAAAAAGATTTCAACTGTCTAGGGACCATCACAGGAATTAGTCCAATCTCTCCTCTGCAGAGCCTTCTGGTAATGTGGAAAATAGCCCAGGAAAGGTAAACAATGATACATAAGGCTGCGTGCACAGGATCAGTAATAGTAGCGTTTTGGATGCAGCATATTTTTGCTGCATTTTCTCAGAACGACGCTCATAATGCTCTACAGAATTGCTGGACCTCGTGGGAACCAAAATGGATTATGGTGAAGCTACGGGGATTTTTATTTAATAAATTTATGAATGAGGGAGTGTCTCTTTTTTTTATTTATTTAACTTTTTTATGCTTTTCAGGTTCACATTTTTGGTATCCTTCTGATTCACGGGATTACGTCGGATCTCTTTTTTTTGTTTTTTAATAAATTAGTGAATGAGGTGTGATGGAGTCTTTTTAAAATAAACTATTTTTTCTTGTGTGTTTGTTTTTTTATGATTACTGAGTTAATAATGGGAGTGTCTGATAGATGCAACTCCATTACTAAACCTTGTGCTTGATACCAGCTGACATTACAAAACTGACCTGAACCCCATAAACTATTAATCCGATTTCCAATGAGCCAGGACAATTGGGAATAGCAGGGCAAAGTGCAGGAATTGGCGCAGCTAGTGGGTGTGCCAATCTGGGGACGACTGCAAGCTTTTATTTTTAGGCTGGGAAAGACAAAATAACCATGGACCTTCCCAGCCAGATAAAAAAGACCACACCTGTCTGCTTTACCTGGGTTAGTTATCAAAAATAGAGACCCCCACACCATTTTTTGTTAAATAATTTATTAGGTTAATACAGGTATGCAAAGCACTAATTAACCTTACAAAAATCTATACATCTATTTATCTATCCTTTACAAAAACTCTAAATGCATGCATTTTTGCAGCATAAAAAACGCATTAAAAATCGCAAGTGAGTGCAGGTGCAGAATTCACATGGACATTCACCTGTGCCAAAGCCTGTACAATCACTGATCATGTGAACATACCCTTATAGTAGAGAGCTCAGAGCCAGGGGGAAGCTGTTGTTGGGTTATGTAGGGAGCAGTCAGATTCTGTCAGTTTAGGAGGATCTTTGTGGGCTAATAAAGACTACAGTGACATTTGATTGTCCTGTTGGCCTGAGGTGTTGCCAGGTGAAATAGTTTTGAATTATACTGGACTGTGTGGGATAGACAGTGGAAGGGGTATCACAGTGGGAGCGTTGGAGAGACAAGAGTTATTAATCAACCACATAGCTGTCTGAGTGAGTTTGGAGAGCGGTTTGGGTTTCCTACAATGAGACTCTCTACGAGACTTAACAGGAACATGACCTAACGGAAATAGAACAACCTGAGAACTAAAGAACTTTTATATAGAGATTGAGATCTTGAGACTCAGGGAATGGTGGGAAAGAGATGAAACCTTTCAGAAAACCCTGATCAAGATAAGGACTGAGTAAAGACTGACCCCCTTGGATACAAAGAACAGTGATAGAGACATAAAGATTTAAGTCTGTTTCCTTCACACATAGCGAGATCGCTAGCGATATCGCTAAAGCGTCACCGATATTGTGACGCAACAGCGATATCGCTAGCAATCTCGCTACATGTGACACTTACCTCCAACCGGCCCCCCCGCTGGTTATCGCTGATCGCGCGAGAACGGGATGGTCCATTTTCTCATCGCCGGCTTCCTGCGCTGGCGCCGACGAGCGACGCATGGACACGGGCGGAAGACGTCAGCAGAGCTGCGTGTGACAAGTAAGTAACGACCGCTGACCGCTGCTGCATCACTGGTGAGATCGGCCTGTTTGGCAACTCACTAGCGACCATTTAGCGATGCACCAGCGATCCTGACCGGGTCGTATCATTGTCGGGATCGCTGGTGCATCTCTAAATGTAACGGGACCTTTACTGTATACCTTACACGGTGGAAATTGCGGTATAAGATTGTGTGAGTTATTATATGGTTTTCTATGGCCTCTGTGTAATGAGCAGAGACCTGAGTAAACTATGTATATTATGCCTGGTACAGGCACATTCACCATTACACATTTTATACCATTTTATCTGCAGTTTTATTTAATAAAGTTGAATTGTTTGAATTTATTCTGTCTGTCATTGTCTTCTTTATAAAAAAGGAAACCTGTGTCATCCAGAAATGTTATATAACTGCAGATATATTGGAAATCTGCAAGTAAACAGCATTTAAATCCTGTCTTGCCGGGTTATTAAAGTGGCGGGTTCCGTGAGAAAATTAAGCTATATTTTTCCTGCCACTGTTTGATTCCAGTTATTGGGACGGCACAGAGAACTGTAACAGTCACTGATCTCTACATTACTATTGATTAACAGCCTAATACAGGACAGCCTTTCAATCAAGAGCGGAGGAGTGATTACAGAGTGCTCACTGAATAGTTATCACTGACTGTAATTGCTCCCCGCACCGCCCCTGTGACTAGAACTGAGCGGAAGCAGGGAGAATAAAACTTCATTTTCTCTCTGTAGCCACTGCTCCATTTAGCCAGTTACCCCAGATTTAAACACTATTTAGTTGCATATGAACCCTATATCTGCAAATAAACACTGTTTTTGATGTGTCAGGTTCCCTTTAAGAGGAAGCGCAGTGTATGGTTATAGCTTTGGTGGTACTATGTTTAGATATACTGCCTTACAGCAAGAACCACAGCTTATACATCACAACAGGAGGTACAAGCTCATTAAGCAAGCGTAGGAGAGAAGCTGTGCATGTATAAAACCCAGAAAGAGGAAGCAAAACAACCTAAAATATGCAGGTTGAATGAACAATGTCCGATTGCATCAAATATACATCTACGGCTGCTAAGTATGTGGTTGACCAAACATGTTACTGATATTCCAAAATAATCTTCAAACCTTCAAAATGGAATTTTTATAACTGATTTTTCATCTTATTAAACAATGATCTACTGCTCTTCAAGCTTTACAGCCTTTTTACTAATGCTACCTCTACAAATTTTTTAGCTAAAGAAGATCCTTTGACAGAATTTTTTTTACCACTATTTTGGTTTAATAATGAATGATGATATTACCATCTGAAATGTACATATTTCATTATCCGAAATCCTTAGGCTACTTTCACACATCAGGTTTTCGGCGTCAGGCGCGATCCGGCGTCGTGCCGGAATGCCGGATCCGGCAAATGTTTTGTAAAACCTGATGTGCCGGATCCGGTTTTCTGCCGGATCCGTCTTGTTCTTGACAGACAAAACCGGATCCGTCTCATCCGGTTCATCCGTTTTTCTATCCGTTTTTCGACGGATTACGCCGGATCCGGTTTTTAAAATTGACCCTTGTGGCCTTCCGAATGGGATTGGCTACTGGAAAACTATATATAGCATGTTCCTACAGCCCTTCTTTGACAGGTTGTAGAGGAGAAAGTGCAGGTTGGAGAGAAGAGCAAGTTACTGGCGAAGATGGATGTTGTCATTGGAAATATTACCACTAGAAGTTCTGTGACGGTTTCAGTAATGAGGGACAATTTTGCACTATACTTTATGTCACCTCAAGGCAGAGTACACTGGCAGGATGACAGAGTGTGAAAGATTTGTGCCCTAACCAAACTTGTGTACCTTCTGGACCAACAGTATATACCTTTGCCAACCAAAGTTGGCTATCTTGTCATGGTCTTACTATTTTTAGCTTTAGGCCACAGGTGTGTACCTGGTTGTGTTTTATGCAAAGTATTTCACCTTTTAACAAAAGTTGTGTACATTGTTAGGAAATCACCAACAATAAACACAACTTTTCAGGTGAAATACTTTGCTTCAAACACAACCAGGAACACAACTGTGGCAAAAAGCTAAAATTTACCCACAGTTATATACCTGGTTTTGAATACCTTTTTACCTTTTAAATACCCTGTATTTAACCTTTTTTTTAAACATATTTCGCCGCAGAAAGAAATGACAGACAACCAGTGTAAACAATAATTTAACTTTTATTTAAAATATTTTTTTTTGTGTAAACTGTTTTTAAAGTTAAAAAAACTTTTTTAATAAAGGTTTGAAACCAACCAAATGGGCATTTTTATTACAAAAAAAACATTATAACTCGGTGTAGTGTGGGGTGGAAATACTGCTGGAGGGGCTGCGGGACACTTCGACAATGGGAGTGTGGAGAGAGGACTGGGATCGTGGTGGGGAAGGAACAGTTAGAGGTGATGGTGTGGAAAAAGCTACAGAATGGGTGGACATGTGGGAGGCAGAAGAGGTGGTGGGCGGTGGAGTGGAGGGTTGGGCAGGGACTGTAGGAGCAGATGATGTTGATGGAAAGTTGTATGGGGAAGGAGTTTGGTACGGGGAAGGAGTTTGGTACGGGGAAGGAGTTTGGTACGGGGCAGGTTGCTGGAAGTGGGGAGATGTCTGGTACTGGGGAGGTTGCTGGTACTGGGAAGGTTGCTGGTACTGGTGAGGTTGCTGGTATGTAATAGGAGGGGGAGGATGGAAAGTGGCTGGAGGGGGTGCAGATGTAATAGGAGGGGGAGGATGGAAAGTGGCTGGAGGGGGTGCAGATGTAATAGGAGGGGGAGGATGGAAAGTGGCTGGAGGGGGTGCAGATGTAATAGGAGGGGGAGGATGGAAAGTGGCTGGAGGGGGTGCAGGTGGAGGAACTACAGTGGTGGGAGGTGGAGGTTGGGAGGTAACCTGCTGTAGAGCACCGTGGCACGAATGCATTACATGCATCTGCTGGGTAGGAGATAGTGTTGCCATGCGCTCCACAACAGACCTGAAAAAGGTGTGGTTTGGCGAAGATCTTGCTTCTGAATGCATGGTTTGCAGAAGTGTCTTCACCTCCAGAATGCTGGAGTTGATCTGCTGAAAGCCTGCGGAGATTTGCTCTGACAAGACTTTTAGACAGTTCTGGAAAGATGCATTCAGATGCAAGAACTCTGGCGCATAACTCTTTTCCTGACCCCTCTGCCGCTGCCGCCCAGTACCCGCAGGTGTACTAGAGGTGGCAGGGGCAGAAGGGTGGGGTAAAGGGAAAGCGATCTCCTCACCAGCAGCTTCATGTAATGTAGGCGGCCACGATGCTCCTGTGCTGGTGGATGGGACAGATGGGTCGAATGTGTGGGAAGGCTGGGAAGGTGCAGATGTACCGGGGCGGTCGAAGTGTCCCTCGGTGCCGGTCTCCTCAGGGATCGCCTCAGAAGGGTCCAATCGTGCAGGCTCCCGAGTGCTGCTCACCGTGCTGTGGAATAAAGAGAAAAAAAAACAATTAAAATACTGACATGGTATGGCCCTGGCTGAAAAAAAAAGTTACATCTAACATTTTTTTTCACATGTGTTGTGTAATATTTACCTTCTAGTGACCATTGTTTCCCGGAGGAACGACAGGACTTGTGCGTACTTGTACTTGCTCCTGCGTCCTCCAGATCCACTCGGGGCCCGCATCTCTTTATTGAACTCCTTCTTGAAACGATCCCTCACAGACCGCCACCGATTCACAATTCTGTTCCCTGAAACGAGAAAGGAGTGGTTAGTATACAACATCAGTGTTTCACAAACTCCAGTCCTCATGGTCCCCAGGGGTCATGTTTTCAGGATTTCCATAGTAAATAGAAATCCTGAACACATGATCCGTGGGGACCACGAGGACTGGAGTTCGGGAAACTCTGGTTTACATCAAGCAACCGGTACTGTATATACTTACGCTCTTTAATCTGGGCCCGAACATCGAGGTCCTCCCAGCGGCCCACAAGGAGCGAACAGATTTCCTCCCAGAGTCGTCGGGTAACGATAAGGTCAGCGTGGCGGCGGTCAGCCATATTCCAGAGCGGCTCCCTTTCTCTGACGAGATCGATGAGGTGGTCCACATCGAGTCCTCCATCCTCACCGTCAGAGTCGGGAGCACACTGTGAAGGCTGTTAAAGAAAAAGACAAAAATAACATAATTAGCCTCCACAAAAGAAATGAAATAAAAAGTGCAAAAAAACAAAGCAAAAATATTTATACTTACACGCTGGTGACCGCCGCGTTGCTGTCGCCGACGACCCTGGGAGGCACTGCGAGGACCTCTTGGCCGAGCACCAGATTGGGAAGACTAGAGAAGAAAACAAAAAATGTTATGTCTTTGGATGTAGGCATTTGTTTGCTGTGTGTGGTCTGCAGAACATTGTTTTCTATGTGTTGTGTGTAGTGTGATGTTGTGTTTCTGCGTTTGATGCAAAAAACTTACCAATTGTGAGCCCACTCCAGGTGTCTGTCCACCCCTTCCTTCTTCTTCTGGGAGCTCCTCTTCATCTTGTGAATCCTGTTTTGAAATAAAAGGCAATGAATAGACATATATTACAGAGATGATGGATTTTGGAAATAAAAACTTACCGTCAAACGCTGACGATGCGAGGGAGGGCTCCCAGAAGATGATGTGCTGTCTTCCTGGTGGCCACACTCCATGCCTGTGGGTGGTGTTCCAGCTGCTGCCATTGCTGCTGCTGCATCTATTGGGCGGCTGTTGAATAAAGAGAAACAAAGGGCCAATGAATATCTTGATATTCAATAGCCCTAGTTTGGAGGAATGGGGGATTTGATAATTACCGTCTCTCATCTGCTGCTGTCCTCCCCTCCTCAGCATGTTCCATTTGCTGCTCCATTTGGGGTGGTGGTGGTGCTGATGGTGCTGCAGTGGTCTCCTGCCTTCTCCTGCTGCGCTTGGTTGCTTTCTTGGGTGGCATGTTGGGTGTGGCTGTGGGTCCCACTGTCTTGCTTTTATATATGTCTTGTGGGCAGAGCTACTGAGCATGCTCAGACCAAAAAAAACGGATCCGGCCACCGGATCCGGCTTTCGCCGGATCAGGCGCATTGCGGCGCTCATAGGCTTTCATTGTGTGAAAAAGACGGATGCGCCGGATCCGGCGTGTCCGGCTTTTTCGCCGGAGACAAAAAACGTTACAGTAGCCGTTTTTTCCAGACGCCGGATCGCGACACATTGCCGGATCCGGCGAAAACCGGATGAAACGCATGGCCATCCGGCGCGATCCGGCGCAAATGCAAGTCAATGGGGGGAAACCGGATCCGGCATTGCATTTCGCCGGATCCGGTTTCTGTCAAAAGCGCCGGATCGCGCCTGACGGCGAAAACCTGATGTGTGAAAGAGGCCTTAATGTATCACACAAGTCTTTTGCTTTCCTGTATAAAGGGTCTGATTCGTTAACACTGGAATTGTGCACACTAGAGTTGAGCGACTTTGGTCGGATCGGGTTTCATGAAACAAAATTTGTTTCAGATGAAACTGGTCCGACTAGGGCAAAAAAAAGTCGGAGTTTCGTCCAAAACCCGACCCCAAAGCAAGTCAATGGGAAATAAAAGTCGGCACTGAGCGGATGACATTCACCTTACCCCCGCTGTACTACAGAACGCCAGTGACTGTCTGTCCGCAGTCTCCAAATATCTTGTCCACTCTCTATCTGAAACTCAACCTCTCCAAAACTGAACTTCTTCTGCTCCCGCCGTCTACTAACCTCTCTAAAACTGACATTTCCCTCTCCGTGGGTGGTACCACAATAACACCCCGGCAGCAGCCGCGCTGTCTGGGTGTTATGTTTGACACCAATCTCGCCTTCACATCCCATATACAATCTCTTGCCTGCTCTTGCCGCTCACACCTAAAGAACATCTCTAGAATCCGCCCTTTTCTCACCATGGAAACAACAAAAACCCTCACTGTAGTATTGATCCACTCCCGCTTGGATTACTGCAACGCTCTATTAATTGGCCTCCCCGTCACTCGACTATCCCTTCTCCAGTCCATACTGTACTTAATGCAGCAGCCAGGGTCGTCCATCTGGCTAATCGGTACTCGGACGTGTTCGCTCTTCGTCAGTTATTACACTGGCTGCCCATTCATTATAGGATCCAATTCAAAGTACTTGTTCTCACCCACAAAGCTCTCCACAGTGCGGCACCCCCCTACATCTCCTCCCTCATTTCTGTCTATCGGCCTAGCTGATCGCTGCACTTTGCAAACGACTTTCGACTAACCTCTACACTAATCCGTACCTCCCACTCCCAACTCCAAGACTTCTCCCGTGCTGGTCCTATCCTCTGGAATGCTCTACCCCAAGAAATTAGGACTAACCACAATTTGCTTTGTTTTAGGCACTCCTTCAAAACACATTTGTTCAGAGCGGCCTATCACGTTCACTAATCAAAGTCATTCTATATGCAAGTGTGCGTGTGTAGCCCATTCACTATCTCCATTCATCCCTCACTCCCTCAAGATGGCTGGACCTTCATTGTAAATGCACAATAGTAAATACACACATGTACTTTGTATCTCCCTCACCTCATGGTAGATTGTAAGCTCTCACGAGCAGGGTCGTCTTATTTCGTCTTATTTTGCTTTAATATTGTTAACGTATTGTTAACGTTGTTACTTATGACTTGTGTTTTGAAACTGTTAAACTGTAAAGTGCTGCGGAATATGTTGGCGCTATATAAATAAAGATTATTATTATTATAAATAATGATTATTATTAGAAGGTAATGATGGGAGTGATGGGGAGAGGGGAATGATGGGGGTGATGGTGAAGGCAATGATGGGAGTGATGGGGAGAGGGCCAATGATGGGGTGATGGGGAGGTGGTGGAATAGGCAATTTCTACATATCTTCATGAATGGAATCATGATGGGGCATATTTCTGCATGAAGGGGATCATGATGGGGCATATTTCAGCATGAAGGGATCATGATGGGGCATATTTCAGCATGAAAGGGATCATTTTGGGACATATTTCTACATAGAATCATAGAGTTGGAAGGGACCTCCTGGGCATCTGGTCCAACCCACAGCCTCTGTTTCCTCCCATTCAGTTTCATCCCATTGCTTCTAGTCTTTCCTTGTGCAAATGAGAATAAAAAAGATCCTTCTACAATGTGACAGCCCTTGAGATATTTGTAGACAGTTATTAAGTCTACTCTCAGTCTTCTCTTTTGCAGGCTAAACATTCCCAAATCCTGCAACCTTTCCTCATAAGACAGGGTTTGCAGACCGGTCACCATTCTGGTCGCTCTTTTCTGAACTTGCTCCAGTTTGTTGATGTCTTTTTTAAAATTACTACAAGAAGGAGATCATGATGGGGCATATTTGTGCATGAAGGGGACAATGATGGGGCATATTTGTGCATGAAGGGGACAATGATGGGGCATATTTCTGCATGAAAAGGATCATGATGGGGCATATTTCTACATGAAGGGGATCATGATGGGGCATATTTCAACATGAAGGGGATCATGATGGGGCATATTTGTGCATGAAGGGGATCATGATGGGGCATATTTCTGCATGAAGAGGATCACGATGGGGCATATTTCTACATGAAGGGGATCATGATGGGGCATTTTTCTACGTGAAGGTGATCATGATGGGGAATATTTCTGCATGAATGGGATCATGATGGGGCATATTTGTGCATGAAGGGGATCATGATGGGGCATATTTGTGCATGAAGGGGATCATGATGGGGCATATTTCTGCATGAAGGGGATCATGATGGGGAATATTTCTGCATGAAGGGGATCATGACGGGGCATATTTCTGCATGAAGGGGATCATGATGGGGAATATTTCTGCATGAATGGGATCATGATGCGGCATATTTCTGCATGAATGGGATCATGATGGGGCATATTTCTGCATGAATGGGATCATGATGGGGCATATTTCTGCATGAAGGAGATCATGATGGGGCATATTTCTGCAAGAAGGGGACAATGATAGGCATTTGGCACGTGTTGGCACTTTGTCATAAATAATTGGGTTTTAGGTTGCAGTTTGGGCACTCGGTCTCAGAAAGGTTCACCATCACTGGTCTAGAGGGATATACACTCACTGGCCACTTTATTAGGTACACCATGCTAGTAAGGGGTTGGACCCCCTTTTGCCTTCAGAACTGCCTCAATTCTTCGTGGCAGAGATTCAACAAGGTGCTGGAAGCATTCCTCAGAGATTTTGGACCATATTGACATGATGGCATCACACAGTTGGCGCAGATTTGTCGGCTGCACATCCCTGATGCGAATCTCCCGTTCCACCACATCCCAAAGATGCTCTATTGGATTGAGATCTGGTGACTGAGGAGGCCATTTGAGTACAGTAAACTCATTGTCATGTTCAAGAAACCAATCTGAGATGATTCGAGCTTTATGACATGGCGCATTATCCTGCTGAAAGTAGCCATCAGATGTTGGGTACATTGTGGTCATAAAGGGATGGACATGGTCAGCAACAATACTCAGGTAGGCTGTGGCGTTGCAACGATGCTCAATTGGTACCAAGGGGCCCAAAGAGTGCCCAGAAAAAATTCCCCACACCATGACACCACCACCACCAGCCTGAACCGTTGATACAAGGCAGGATGGATCCATGCTTTCATGTTGTTTACGCCAAATTCTGACCCTACCATCCGAATGTCGCAGCAGAAATCGAGACTCATCAGACCAGGCAACGTTTTTCCAATCTTCTACTGTCCAATTTCGATGAGCTTGTGCAAATTGTAGCCTCAGTTTCCTGTTCTTAGCTGAGAGGAGTGGTACCCAGTGTGGTCTTCTGCTGCTGTAGCCCATCTGCCTCAAAGTTCGACGCACTGTGCGTTCAGAGATGCTCTTCTGCCTACCTTGGTTGTAACGGGTGGCAATTTGAGTCACTGTTGCCTTTCTATCAGCTCGAACCAGTCTGCCCATTCTCCTCTGACCTCTGGCGTCAACATGGCATTTCCGGCCACAGAACTGCCGCTCACTGGATTTTTTTTCTTTTTCAGACCATTCTCTGTAAACCCTAGAGATGGTTGTGCGTGAAAATCCCAGTAGATCAGCAGTTTCTGAAATTCTCAGACCAGCCCTTCTGGCACCAACAATCATGCCACGTTCAAAGGCACTCAAATCACCTTTCTTCCCCATACTGATGCTCGGTTTGAACTGCAGGAGATTGTCTTGACCATGTCTACATGCCTAAATGCACTGAGTTGCCGCCATGTGATTGGCTGATTAGAAATTAAGTCTTAACACACAGTTGGACAGGTGTACCTAATAAAGTGGCCAGTGAGTGTATATATGTTTGGGCCAAAGGGCCACTCACCTCTTGGGGTTGTGCACAACCCCAGTTTGAGCGTGGAGGTGAGGAGGATCAGACCTCTGTGCTGTGCAGCTATTCCTGGTGAGATCACGGGGTCCGGACACGTGACCGCGAGGAGGCATCAAAGGAATCCATGTCATCACAGGTCCTTGAGCCAGAGCAAAGGGGATGCTGAGCCTAGAGCTGCTCCTGCCACGTACCCTCGAAAGGACGTGAGTATGGAAGCAACAATAACGTGATCTTAAGGAGCACTATCTGTGCTTACCAAGGCCTCATATTGGCAGGAGAAGAGATAGGAGCCATGTCTGACTGTGATTAGCCACAGTCAATCAGCTGTTTTGTTCACTGACTATGTTTGTTCTTTAATCTATCCTGACTCTGACCCTGCCAATCCTAACTTTACTTTGATTGACTACCTGATACCTGACCCCAACTGTTCCCATGATTTCAGTTTTGTCAATAGTGCTGTCCCTCCTTTTACTACCCTGGCTAGTTTTGCAATAACTTACTGTACATGGCTTGCTCAGCCAGCCAGCAGCCATAAGTGATAAGTGTGAAGGCTGGGGTTTCTCCATGATCTCTAAGACAAAGTGGGTAGCGGCAATTCTGTCTGAGGTAGCCTTTTTGAGTTGAAAGTTGAAAGCCTCAGACAGACTTAACAGTTGAATTAACCCCTTAGAGACTGGGCCAAATTTTTTAAATCTGACCAGTGTCACTTTATGTGGTAATAACTCTGGAATTCTTCAACAAATCCGAGTGATTTTGAGACTGTTTTTTTCGTGGCACGTTATAATTTATGATAATGGTAAATTTAGGTCAAATACTTTGTGTTTATTTGTAAAGAAATATCAACAATTTGACAAAAATGTAAAAAAAAATGAGCAATTTTCAATCTTTGAATGATTCTCCCTTTAATCCAGATGGTCATACAACAGAAAACATTAATAAATAGCATTTCCCACATGTTTACTTACACCAGCACCATTTGTAAAATGTTATTTTATTTTGTTTGCATTTTAGGAGATTTAAAAAGTAATTTTTCATTTTTTCAAGGAAATGTACAAAATTTATTTTTTTAGGGACCTCTCCAGGTTTGAAGTGACTTTGAGGGTCCTATATATTGGAAAACCCCCAAAAGTAATACCATTTTAAAAACAGCACCCCTCAACATATTGAAAACTGCTGTCAGGTAGTTTATTAACCCCTTTCTTCCAGATGACGTACTATCCCGTCCATGTGGCCTGCGACTTAATTCCCAAGGACGGGATAGTGCGTCATCATCAATCAGCCGCGCCCTCGGGGGGAGCGCGGTTGATCGTGGTCGAGTGTCAGCTAACACCCGGCACTTTAACCCCCGGCACACTGCGATCAAACTTGATCGCAGTGTTTTGGTGGCATAGGGAAGCATTGGGCAGGGAGGGGGCTCCCTGTATGTTTCCCTGAGACCCTCAGAACAATGCGATGTGATCGCGTTGTTCCGAGGGCCTCCTCCCTGCAGGCCAAGATCCAAGATGGCCGCGGGGTCCTTCCGGGTCCTGCATGGAGGTGGCTTGTCAGTGCCAGCTGAGAGCTGATCAGTGCTCTGCAAAGTGTCAGATCAGCTATCTGGATTTATATAGTGATGTCCCACCCTGGGACAATGTAAAAATGTAAAGAAAAAAATTTAACATGTGTAAAAATATTTTTTTTAGAAATCCCTAAATAAGTAAATAAATAAATAAAAATTCACTAACAAACACATTGTTATTATGTAAATAAAAAAAATAAAAGTATACCTATTTAGTATAGCCGCGTCCGTAACAACCTACCCTATAAAAATGTCGCACTAGTTAACCCCTTTAGTGAACCCCTTAAAAAAAATAAAAAAAACAAGGCAAAAAAACTAAGCTTTATCATCATACCGCTGAACAAAAAGTGGAATAACACGTGATCAAAAAGATGGATGTAAACATTGTACTGCTGAAAACGTCATCTTGTACCGCAATAAACGAGCCACCATACACTGTCATCAGCAAAAAAATAAAAAATTTATAGCTCGCAGAACAGTGCTCCTTCCCTCTGCCTGCTCCCGGCACTTAGTGCCGAGTGTCAGCTGTGAGAATAAGCTGACACCCGGCCGCAATCGGCCAAACACTATTACTTTACCGTCCATGGTCAAATTATGCTGGGTCACATGGACTGTATAGTACATCAAATGTCAGAAAGGGGTTAAATAAGAAGCCCCCCCACACTCTGTTAACCATTTATATGATGTAATCACTTTTGACAGCCGCATCTAAGGGGTTAAACAGATATGGACAGTGTCAACTCTGATTGCGGCAAATGCAGCAAATTGTCAGCTATAGTGTAAGGGGAGGCCAGGACTGTAGTCATTGCCAGAGACACTGAAGCATCTGTGTTCTGACCTTCCCTCCCATAAAACTGTAATCCACTGCTCAGCGTACCTGTGTCTCTAGGTTCAGGTCCCCCTGGACAGTTCCCAGGCAGTGACGGCCCTTCTTCCAGGTGACTCCCAGTAATGAAGAGACACACTCCAGAATCACTTGAACTTTTTCTTAACTTAGAACTTCATACATTATATCCACAGTAGACACATAATGGAATTCACATTCGGCTTTACTGGCTTCCTCAGCTTTCCCTACCCTGCTGACACTTCCGTGTGGCACATGTCCAGACCGGACCATCCTAGACTGCTTCCCAGCTTCTTCCTGGCTTAACCTCGCCATGCTGACAATTTCTTCTGCCTGTTTTGCCCCAGACCTGAAGTCATCCCCCACCTGGTTTAGTCGCTTCTGGAAAAGCATCCGGCCCGTCTGTACCGTTCCCTACAAAGCTTCAACTTCCTTCTGTTCCTCACTCCAACCAACTCTCGCCCTAAAGGCGTCCGCCCAGGCTATGAGTCGCCACATCTTCTTCCTACTGTACTGGCCTACTGCAGTGATGCCCAGTGGCCGTGGATAACGTGGGCTGTCACTGCTTAACATTGCGTGGCTGCTGAGCCGTCCTTGGCCTATAGTTCATGAGGACTCTTCGGTGTTGTGAATTCTCTTACTTCTGAGTAGGGGCTCCCGCTGATGGTTACTGTGGGTAGTGGAGCTGGCCGGATTGACAGAGGTCTGCCACCTGACAATGATGATTGGAAATCTGGGGTTACTGATTGGGAGTATTTAAATGAGCAGGCTTCCCTCAATTGTTGCTGGTGATTAGTTCTTCCTGTGCAACTTGAGGTCTGCTGTCTCCTGCCTGATCCTGCATTTCAGTTAAGTTGTCTATTTGCTAATCCTTTGCATCTGATCTGGTTTTGCCTCTTTCTGCTTTGCTGTGCAGGTTCAGCATGCTCCCTGCTGGGGCTGTGCTGGACCCCGCTCCATATGTTACAGCTTGTTTCAGTTTGCTCAGTCCCCTGTTATATTAGTCTCTTTTGCTTTGCTGCCAGTTTACACCAGAATGCTGATATAGTGGGGGAGAGGTTGAGAGACCTCAGTGTTTTTTTGTACATCAGACGTGTTGGATTTTTTAGGGTTTTTGCATAATTGCAGACAGTGTCTTTCCTTTCCTATCCTATTTAGACAGTTTGGGCCCCATCATTTGCTCAGTCTATTTTCTGCCTGTGTTTGTCCCTCATCTGGTCTCACCGACAATATATGTTTGGGGGCTATTTCTTTGGGATTCTACTCCGGGGCAGTTTAAATTTCACCTTTCTTGCTTTAGGCCTAATTAGTTCTCCGGCTGTGTCGTGGCGTCTAGGGCATCGTAGGTACGCTCCACGGCTACTGTTAGCTGTGTTGCTAGGATTAGGGTTCTGCAATTCGCTAAGTGACCAACCTTTCTTGTTTCCTGGTGGCCTAGCCTATTCCTGCCATCCTCCTCGGTGACCTGTTCATAACAGAATCACCAGCCATACTGTAGATTCTAGGGTACTCTAAAGAAGGATAGAATTGTAAAAAAAAAAAAAAAAAGGGGTCCGAATTTTTTTATATATTTTTTCCTCTTTTTCTCTGGGGCCGTAGGAGGATTTTTTTTCTAATGGAGACTAAGCAATTGTCCGATCGTGTAGAGCAGCTCGCTGCTGAAGTGCGGGGAATTTCTGCCTATCTCGTTCAATCATCTGCTGTAGAACCAAAGATCCCTACTCCTGATGTAAAAATTTTTAAATTTTAAGAATAATTGTAAACTATTTTTTTCTTTGAAACCTAACTCATCGGGGAGCTCTGTGCAGCAAGTTAAAATTGTCATATACCTGCTGCACGGCGATCCCCAGAATTGGGCTTTTTCTTTGACACCTGGAGATCCTATTCTGGCTAATGTGGATGCATTTTTTCAAGCCCTGGGGTTGTTGTATGATGAACCTAATGCTATTGATCAAGCTGAGAAAACCTTATTGGCATTGAACAAGGGTCAGGATTCTGCAGAGTTATATTGTCAAAAATTCCAAAAGTGGGCGGTCTTTACTAAATGGAATGATGATGCCCTAGCAGCTCTCTTTCGGAAGGGTCTGACAGAAAACGTAAAAGATGTTATGGTGGGATTTCCTGTCCCCTCTGGTCTTGACGACTCTATGTCATTGGCCATTCAAATTAATCGATCTTTACGTGAACGTAAAACTACACGAGAGGTGGTGCCGTCTTTCGAACAAACTTCTGAACCCATGAAATGTGATAGGGTTTTGTCTAGGGCGCAACGTCAAGAGTTTAGAAGGCATAATAAGTTGAGTTTTTTTTGTGGGGACGCCTCTCATACTATTTCTGTCTGCCCTAAACGAGAAAAGCGTTTTGCTCACACATTTGCGGTGGGCAGTGTACAGCCTAAGTTCCTTTTGGCGGTTACCTTGATCTGCTCCTTGTCTACATTTTCTGCTAAGGCTTTTGTTGATTCAGGAGCAGCTTTGAATCTGATGGATTATGACTTTGCCAAAAGTTGAGATTTTCCCATGGTACCCCTGCGGACTCCTATCACTTTGAGGGGTATTGATGCTACTCCTTTGGTGGAGAATAAATCCCAGTTTTGGACCCAGGTGAAAATGCGGGTCGCCCCGGACCACCAAGAGAATTGTAAATTTTTGGTGTTGCACAATTTACATGATATTATTGTGCTGGGTTTTCCTTGGTTGCACCCATAATCATGTTTTGGATTGGAAATCTGTGTCTGTGGTGAGTTGAGGTTGTCAATGTGTCTTAGTGACACTCCTGTTTTCTCCACCTTTCCCCAGTCTCATTATGTTCCTGACTATTTGGCTGATTTTTCTGATGTATTTAGTGAGAGTAAGTCTGCGTCTTTGCCTCCTCATAGGAGTTATGACTGTGCAATTGAGTTAATGCCCAGTTGTAATTTTCCCAAGGGTCGGCTTTTCAATTTATCGGTACCTGAACATGATGTTATGTGATCTTATATCAAGGAGTCATTGGAGAAGGGTCATATCAGACCATCCTCTTCACCTTTAGGTGCTGGGGTTTTTTTGTGGCCAAGAAAGATGGCTCATTAAGGCTAGTTTCACGCTTGCTTTTTTTTGCAGCGCGTTTTTCCCGCAAAAAAACGCATTGAAAAAACGCATACATAAGCATACAACTGCTGCGTTTTTTTCAAGCATTTTTATGAGCATGCATGAAAAAAACGCAGCGTTTTTATGCGTTTGTATGCGTTTTTAGTGCGTTTTTACCGCGTTTGCGTTTTTTTCCAACATTTTTAGGTGGCCCCTCACACTACCCAAACCATGACTTTACTAACCCTAACCCTGACCCTAACCCTAACCCTAACCCTGACCCTAACCCTAACCCTAACCCTGACCCTAACCCTAACCCTAACCCTAACCCTGACCCTTAACAAAACCATACTTAACCCTAATCCTGACCCTAACCCTGACCCTAATCCTTAACAAAACCATACTTAACCCTAACCCTGACCCTAACCCCAACCCTGACCCTAACCCTAACCCTAACCCTGACCCTAACCCTAACCCTAACCCTGACCCTAACCCTTAACAAAACCATACTTAACCCTAATCCTGACCCTAACCCTGACCCTAATCCTTAACAAAACCATACTTAACCCTAACCCTGACCCTAACCCTAACCCTGACCCTAACCCTAACCCTAACCCTGACCCTAACCCTTAACAAAACCATACTTAACCCTAATCCTGACCCTAACCCTGACCCTAACCCTTAACCAAACCATACTTAACCCTAACCCTGACCCAAACCCCAACCCTAACCCTGACCCTGACCCTAACCCTAAACCCCCTTAACTAACCCTAACTCTAACCCAAACCCCTAAATTCCATGGTTAAAAAAAAAAAACGCATATGCAAAAAAACGCATACATGAGCATGCCAGTGCGCACATATGCGCATCCATAGGCTATAAAGGCCATTTTTAGCGCAAAACGTGCGCATATAACGCACACCCCAAAAAAACGCAGTGCATGAAAATCGCATACATGCGCTTACAAGCGCGCAGGTATGCGCACCCATGTTAAATATAGGGGAAAAAACGCATGCGCAGGTATGCGTTTTTTTCCAGCGCTAAAAAACGCAAATGTGAAACCAGCCTAAGGCCATGCATTGACTATCGTTCCCTTAACAAAATCACTGTTAAATATCAGTACCCGTTACCCCTGATTTCTGATTTATTTTCCAGAGTTAAAAGTGCTTGTTGGTTTACCAAACTCGGGGATGAATGGAAGACGGCGTTTAATACTCCGGAGGGACATTTTGAGTACCTGGTGATGCCTTTTGGGCTCACTAATGCCCCTTCCGTCTTCCAATCTTTTATGAACGATATTTTCCGGGACTTTGTGGATAAGTTTTTGATCATTTATCTGGATGATATTTTGATCTTTTCCAGTGATTGGGATACTCATGTGGAACATGTTCGGACTGTGTTCCAGATTTTGAGGGAAAATACTCTGCTATCTCCTGCCTGATCCTGCATTTTTCAGTTAAGTTGTCTATTTGCTAATCCTTTGCATCTGATCTGGTTTTGCCTCTTTCTGCTTTGATGTGCGGGTTCAGCGTCCTCCCTGCTGGGGCTGTGCTGGACCCCGCTCCATATGTTACAGCTTGTGTCAGTTTGTTCAGTCCCCTTTTATATTAGTCTCTTTTGCTTTGCTGCCAGTTTACACCAGAATGCTGATATAGTGGGGGAGAGGTCGTGAGACCTCAGTGTTGTTTTGTACATGAGACGTGTTGGATTTTTTAGGGTTTTTGCGCAATTGCAGTGTCTTTCCTTTCCTATCCTATCTAGACAGTTTGGGCCCCATCATTTGCTCAGTCTATTTTCTGCCTGTGTTTGTCCCTCATCTGGTCTCACCAACAATATATGTTTGGGGGCTATCTATTTCTTTGGGGTTCTTCTCCGGGGCAAGTTAGATTTCACCTTTCTTGCTTTAGGCCTAATTAGTTCTCCGGCTGTGTCGTGGCATCTAGGGTATCGCAGGTACGCTCAACGGCTACTGTTAGTTGTGTTGTTAGGATTAGGGGTCTGCAATTCG
Organism: Dendrobates tinctorius; assembly: GCF_039654945.1. NCBI lineage: Eukaryota > Metazoa > Chordata > Amphibia > Anura > Dendrobatidae > Dendrobates > Dendrobates tinctorius. The sequence goes on from NW_027361913.1 coordinate 3,145,216, forward strand.
CTAAGTGACCAACCTTTCTGTTTCCTAGTGGCCTAGCCTATTCCTGCCATCCTCCTCGGTGACCTGTTCATGACACTTCGGGCACCCTGGCCCTGTGAATAACTTCCCTTCTGCTCTAACCTTAGCTTTCGGCAGCCCCTACCCCTACTACACTTAACCCTACACTACCTACCAACTATTCTTTATACTACAGTGCCTCCTCTAGTGTCCAATCAAGAGTACTACGCTTTCCTTATAAACAAAGTGAGCATTATCACACTACATACAATGAGAAACATGGAAATACAGCAATGGTAATACCCAGAAGGGGTAGCAGTACGATATCACACATTAGGTAGCACATAGAACATGTAGCAATAACAGAGAGCAAAAGGCATAAATAAATACAACAATGAAGAATTATTAACTTATCCCCTTTACAATAGTGTACAGCTGACAGCTGTTGGATTTTCACCTGTATGGGGATGCTATTCTCTTTTTTCTCAGTTCTGTAAAAAGACATATTGGCGGTCATTAAGAGGCTAATGACTGCCTGTATCCTCTGACAGATGTGCAGGATTCTATGGGACATCAAGATTAAAATGCGCATATGTGTGAGAAAATTATATTAGGGATTTACTAGTTATGCAGACTTCTCATCTCTTCATCTTCAAGAGACCCTCCATCTTTTGACACAATCATCGAAGAGCTGACAGTAGGGTCTATTGTTCAGGTTGGACAGTGATAACTCAAAATTAAAAATAAAAGACTTTTCATTTCTCTAAAGAAACTGAATACAAGTAGCTTTAAAATTTGGAGTCACTGGGGTTGTGCACTGCTTGCACGAGACATCACCACTGGTGGCAGTTTAAACAATAAATATATTATACTATTATGTTTTACATTTAGTCACTTGCCAGTGTATTACAGGAAAAACCCTTTAAAAACCAAGCAGTCCTGTTCCTCGGAATTGACTTCTAGGTGGTTTCTGAATGTCTTGGGATGACTACGCAGAGCACAACACATTTCAGTATATACAGCAATATCGCTGTTGCAATCTACTTCCTCTTTACACAGGAAAACCTTTACACATTTTTTTATAATTTTCACACAAAGAAGATCTTGTAGCAGTAAATGTAGCAGCAGTTTGCTTGATTTCACTCATTTCTCAAGATTTAAAGGTAAGATGACTTCTTCTATATCGGATTTATTGGGTTTTAAAAAATCTGCTTGTAACCCAGAAACTGTAAGCAAAAAAGGGTGTAATAAATTTATATCTATACAAAGTAGGCATGAAATAATGTTTTTGATAATGATATCTAAGTTGCAGCACTGACATATTTTGAACCCTACTGATATATTTTCTTGGTTGGTCTTTATATGGCGTGTCGGATCCATTCAATAAATGAAAGCATATTCATATTTCATGCTGATGCAGGGATCATGAACTTGTTATACATATTTCCGTTAGGTTAGTAATATAAATTTGTAATTATGTAGAACTTGTTCTCAGTCTGTGGTACATACAAGACTGGCAGCACATACAATGTTTATAGGGGAACTTGGTCTGTGCTCATGTCATGATTTTGATAGGTAGCATGTGTGATCATCTAGTGTAGTGTTTCCTAAACTCCAGTCATCACAACCCCTCCAGCAGATCATGACTTGGGAGAAAAACTAACGTGGACAGCCCTGGTAAAACACTGAGCTGTGAATCAGTTACCAGAACACTTTTTCCATTGTCTACATTAAGCATCAAACTGAAAGGCAAGGATCACACATGAGAGAAACTCGGAGGAGTCACGCATGTTAATTCCCGGCAGTGCCGCCGGTACTCGGGAGCGGACCGTGCGGCTGCATAGGAAGACATACAGTCGTACGCTCCTATCAGAGTGCCGGCGGCATTGCCGAGTATTAACATTCGAGACTCGTCCGAGTTTCTTGCATGTGTGATCCCGGCCTAATAGTGAGTATGTAGGGACCGGTGGCAGGCTGGGGCGGAGGGTAGCGTGCTGTGGTAATTAGGAGGTAATGTAAATGTCTGAAATACTTGATTCGGACGGCACCCCAGGCGGAAGATTCCCTATCATGAGGCAGATGGAGGCACTGTGGATGCTATCTGACCTGTGATCCGGCGGTGTCCGTCTTTTTAGCTGTGCATAAAAATTTGGTCAGCCATAGTTTTGTGAAAAGAAGGACTCTGCTGAACAAAGGTCAGGCAGAGTTCAGAGTAACTCTACTGTCTCATTTGTGATTAGATCCCTCAGGGATTTCATCTGATTCACTTCACTCAGATTTAGATGGAAACCCCAGTGTAGAGCCCAGGATAAATGTGATCCCAAACATTATGTAAAATGTTACAAATAAAAGCTTCAATTCAATCCACAAAAAAAGAAAGTCTTCACTCAGGTTGATGTTATGGTAGTACAAAGGCTCTGAAAAAGTGAAACGGCTCCTCGCCCCAAAAGAAATTAGCAAATTCTGGGCTCCCAAATACCCCCCTCCCTTCTAAGCCCCAGTGCACATAAACCATCTTTAGCATCCACAAGTTTGGCAGGGGTATAATTTCCAAAATGTGTTGACTTGAGGGTGCATTCTGCTCTTCTAGCACTTAGAGGCTCTGTATATGGAGTCTGCAAACTATTTTAGGAAAATCTGCACTTCAGGAGGAAAACAGTGCTCCTAATCTAGCTTTTGTTTCTATTAAGTCAGACTTTTCAGGATATTTTCCAACTTTCTTCATCATAATTCAAAGTAATAAAGCTCACAAACCCAAATTTTAATAATATGAAAAGGATCAGTGGATTCTTTCATGAAAAACAAAGAGAATACTAAATGTGACTTTAAAGATGATCTGCCATGAGTGGGTATTTTTGTAGGCAACTAATTTATAATATTACATTTCACAATTTTGTAATTCTCAAGTTTTATATTTATTTTTATATTTGGAATGTACAATAGTTTGCAATCTCTGACGAAGGAAGTGAGTTTTGCATATGCTACTCAAAAATGACAGGAACACAAGTCAGACATCGGATCTCATTGAATAAAAGATTCATGTTGAACCTTTTATTTAGTACAAAATGAAGTATCAATGGTTAGTGGAAACCAAAGTTATCAACCAATTGAGGGCTTGAATCCAAACCACCACAAAAATTAAAGTGAAAAACTGAAGTCCCTGGTGGATCCAATTTGCATGAAGTTACACCTCAAAGCATATTGTGACTTAGTACTCTGTATGGACTATAACTCCTGATGGTGTCCTGAAAGATGTTCTCCCAGACCTTGCTTTAGGGAGTCAGTGAGCTCCTATACAGTTTGTGGTGTTACATTTTGTCATCATATACACTGAGATAAAATCTCAGAAGTCCTCAATTGGGTTTAGATCAGAAACGCTAGGGACAGTTAATGGCATCAATGGCTTCACAATCCAGTAACTACCAACACACACTGGCCACATGAAGCCAGGCATTGTCCTGCAGGACAATACAAAGCCATTTCACCACTAAGTTTTGATGATGGTTGTGATCAGGACTACCAACTTGATTTTTTATTTTTACTAGACAGCAAAAAATCAAGGACGGAAATATTGGAAAGTCATAATAAATCATACATATCCACAGCTCATAATTCTGCATTCACTGTAAACTGCAAAATGATGATAACTTGGCTAAGGCCACAAGACCATTTTTCTCTCATTTGAGAAAACCAGTCTGATTATGCTAATCACACTCTCATAAGTCTTGGATCAGAGTTTTCTCAAATTGTGATTCGATTTTGTCAGCTAAAGTTTCTCTATTTTCTCTACAGGGAAGATGTATATCTTTGTACCGTGTTAGCCAGTAGATAGAAAAATATTCAGGATTGAGAGTCCTCAGTAGTTGATACCTTTTAATGGCTAACTGAAAAGATGGTAACACATTGCAAGCTTTCGAGACTACTCAGGTCTCTTCATCAGGCTAGACTAATAAAAAAATCTGAAGAGTCACATATTTATGCACAATACAGCCTAGAAAAAATGCAATAGATAAGACAAGTGACGTGAAGCAGAACTATCAATATGGGAGAGGGAGAAACATAAATATAAACATTGGACCAGTTCATAGATAAGGAGTCCGGATGTTTTATGGTCCTCTGATTGGGGTCTAGTTCTGTGTTGTGATGCCCCCACACGGTTTTAAAAGGAAATTCCTTAATTGATGTAAAAAGACATAAATCCATGCGACACATTCATTCCAGCACTGAGAGTGTCAAAGTTCGTCATAAATTTGTACTCCCAAACTCGTCTCTCTCTCTGAGAATTGAAGTTACCTTTCAATACCAGTAATTTCATATCCACGCTGCTGTGATCAGGGATACAGAGATGTTTTGCCACAGGTAGATCCATTCTTTTTTCTCTTATTGTGTGACGATGAGAATTCATCCTTGTTCTAAGCTTTTGCCCTGTCTCCCCCACATACATACCCCCAGTTGGACATTTAGTACAAATAATTAAGTACACCACATTAGATGTAATGCAGCTGAAAGTACCTGCGATCTTGTAGTCCTGATGTGAGTTGGGGATCTTTATCTTGTCCGTGGTCATTATAAATGGACAGGTTTTACATTTTTTCTGGTTGCAAGGAAAGGTTCCTGCAGTTGTTGTAGAGGACAGGGAGCTTCTGACAATGATGCTTCTTAAATTTGGGGGCTGCCTAAAACACAGCAGTGGGGGGTCTGGAAAAATGGATTTCAATCGGGCATCTTTTTGTAGTAAAGGTTGTAATTGCTGCTAGTTTATTCAATAGGTCAGTTGTGTCCTGAATGTAACTATTGCACCTCCCTTGTCCATTGTGATAAAATCCACAATCATAGACACTAACAGGAGACAAGCATCCAGCATCAGTGCCCAGGAGAGAAAGGCCATACAGTCTTTAAAAACCAACAAAGAAATCATCATTAAACCTGCTGACAAAGGAGGTGCAATAGTCATGATGAATACGTCAGACTACATGAAGGAAGCAAACAGGCAACTTATGGACACACGCTACTATAGAAAATTGGAGTCGGATCCTACACAGGACTATTACAAGGAACTAAACAAGTTGGTTTCTTGTCTGCCTGACCAGTCCATAAGAGCTGGCGATGACCTGATACCAGAGACTCCAAGAATAGGGACATTCTACATGCTTCCCAAAATCCACAAATCTGGAAATCCAGGAAGACCAATTATTTCATGTGTGGGCACCCTCACTGAGCAGGTATCTGGATGGGTAGAGGGTATTCTTAAACCACTGGTGAAGCATACATCCAGCTACATTCAGGACACAACTGACCTATTGAATAAACTAGCAGCAATAGGTCCTCTACCAGAAGGAACCATCCTGGCCACCATGGATGTGGAATCTTTGTACTCTAATATCCCACACCAAGATGGTTTAAATGCCTGCAAATTCTTCATGGAAAACACAGGGACTGATGCTGATGCTGTGGTGAAACTTATAAAATTCATCCTCACCCACAATTACTTTGAATTTGACAACAGGATCTATCTACAGGAGACTGGCACAGCTATGGGAAGTAAAATGACTCCACAGTATGCAAATCTTTTCATGGCAAAGCTTGAAAGCGACTTTTTGTCCTCATGCCCCATCAGGCCCCTGGCCTACTACCGCTTCATTGATGATATTTTAATCATCTGGACGGAGTCTGAGCAACAGCTAAAGACTAGTGTTGAGCATTCCGATACCGCAAGTATCGGGTATCGGCCGATAGTTGCTGTATCGGAATTCCGATACCGACTTCCGATATTTTTTCAATATCGGAAGTCGGTATCGGAATCGGAAGTTCAAAGTTGATTGACAGCCTGACGTCATCATGATGCGCGGTGTGTGCGCATCATGATGCGCCGTCATTTCGGGCCTTCCGGGGGTCTCTGCCGGCCTGCCGGGGGGCTGTGCCGGCCTGCCGGGGGGCTGTGTGGACTGCCCGGGGTCTGTACCGGCCTGCCGGGGGTCTGTGCCGGCCTGCCGGTGGTCTGTGCACCCTGTGGGGGTCTGTACCGGCCTGCCGGGGGGCTGTGCCGGCCTGCCGGTGGTCTGTGCACCCTGTGGGGGTCTGTGCCGGCCTGCCGGGGGGCTGTGCCGGCCTGCCGGGGGGCTGTGCTGATGTCCGGGGGTCTGTGCAAGCATCGTCCGATGGGACTACAAGTCCCATCTGGCGATGCCTGCTACCATGACAGTGATTGACAGGAATTTCCCACACAGCAATGGCATAAAGTGAGACTAGGGACTTTTTTTTTTTTAAGTGGCGGAGGAATACAGTGCGGAAGGATACCTACCTTCCGTCATTGGATTCCTGCAGCCCGTAGAGAACGGCAGCATCAGCTGATGCTGCAGTTCTCTACCCAAGATCGTCGTGGGACACACTCGTGGACTGCTTTGGATCGTGGGTGAGTATTTTTGTGGTTTGTTATGTTAATATTTATTCCGTAAAAGACAATGGCTTCGTGGAACAATGTGACAAGTATTGGTAAGTATGTTACTCTATGTTATATGTACTGTATGTCTATGTATGTATTGTATGAATGTATTGTATGTAGTATGTATGTAGTATATATGTGGTATGTATGTAGCATGTAGTATGTATGTAGCATGCATGTAGCATGCAGTATGTATGTAGCATGCATGTAGTATATATGTAGTATGTATGTAGCATGCATGTAGTATATATGTAGTATGTATGTAGCATGCAGTATGTATGTAGCATGCATGTAGTATATATGTAGTATGTATGTAGCATGCATGTAGTATATATGTAGTATGTATGTAGCATGTAGTATGTATGTAGCATGCATGTAGTATGTATGTAGTATGTATGTAGTATGTATGTGGTATGTATGTAGCATGTAGTATGTATGTAGCATGCATGTAGCATGCAGTATGTATGTAGCATGCATGTAGTATATATGTAGTATGTATGTAGCATATATGTAGTATGTATGTAGCATGCAGTATATATGTAGTATGTATGTAGCATATATGTAGTATGTATGTAGCATGTAGTATATATGTAGTATGCATGTTGCATGCATGTAGTATATATGTAGTATGTATGTTGCATGTAGTATATATGTAGTATGTATGTTGCATGTAGTATATATGTAGTATGAATGTAGCATGTAGTATGAATGTAGCATGTATGTAGTATGCATGTTGTATGTATGTAGCATGTAATTTTTTTTTTATTTTTTTTTTTACATTCAACACATTAGCCGGATGATGGGACTACTACTGTCCCATCATTGGCTAATGTGTCAATCACTGTCATGGTAGCAGGCATCGCCCGATGGGACTTGTAGTCCCATCGGACGATGCCTGCACAGACCCCCGAAGCCTGCACAGCCCCCCGGCAGGCCGGCACAGCCCCCCGGCAGGCCGGCACAGCCCACCGGAGCCTGCACAGCCCCCCGGCAGGCCGGCACAGACCACCGGAGCCTGCACAGCCCCCCGGCAGGCCGGCACAGCCCCCCGGCAGGCCGGCACAGCCCACCGGAGCCTGCACAGACCCCCTGGCAGGCCGGCACAGCCCCCCGAAAGGCCCGTACAGACCCCAGAGAGGCTGTACAAGGGAAAAACAGGATTTTTCTTATTCCGATACCGGAAGTCCCATAGACTTGAATGGGACTTCCGGTATCGGAATCGGCGATACCGATACTTTTTTTTAAGATCGGCCGATCCATTCCGATCCGATACTTTGAAGTATCGGACGGTATCGCTCAACTCTACTAAAGACGTTCCACGAACAGTTTAATCAATTTCATCCCACCATCAATTTAACACTCAACTACTCCAGTACTGAGATTAATTTTTTGGACACCATCATTAAGCTAAAAAACAATGAAATAGAGACATCCCTGTATCAGAAGCCAATCGACCGTCCAACATACCTTAAATGGGACAGTTTCCATCCAAAACACATAAAGAACTCTATTATCTATAGCCAAGCCATCAGATACAATCGTATATGTTCCAACCCCATGGACAGAGACAAACACCTTGGTCGCCTCAAAAAGACCTTTTTGAATCAAGGTTACCATCCAAGAACAATTGAAAACCAAATTACAAGAGCCACCAGATTGTCAAGGAATCACCTGCTAAATTACAAAGCTAAAGAAGAAAATAACCGAGTGCCTCTAGTAGTCACCTACAACCCAAATCTGGAGGTGCTAAGGGGAGCTGCACGGAAATTACAACCTTTACTACAAAAAGATGCCCGATTGAAATCCATTTTTCCAGACCCCCCACTGCTGTGTTTTAGGCAGCCCCCAAATTTAAGAAGCATCATTGTCAGAAGCTCCCTGTCCTCTACAACAACTGCAGGAACCTTTCCTTGCAACCAGAAAAAATGTAAAACCTGTCCATTTATAATGACCACGGACAAGATAAAGATCCCCAACTCACATCAGGACTACAAGATCGCAGGTACTTTCAGCTGCATTACATCTAATGTGGTGTACTTAATTATTTGTACTAAATGTCCAACTGGGGGTATGTATTTGGGGGAGACAGGGCAAAAGCTTAGAGCAAGGATGAATTCTCATCGTCACACAATAAGAGAAAAAAGAATGGATCTACCTGTGGCAAAACATTTCTGTATCCCTGATCACAGCAGCGTGGATATGAAATTACTGGTATTGAAAGGTAACTTCAATTCTCAGAGAGAGAGACGAGTTTGGGAGTACAAATTTATGACGAACTTTGACACTCTCAGTGCTGGAATGAATGTGTCGCATGGATTTATGTCTTTTTACATCAATTAAGGAATTTCCTTTTAAAACCGTGTGGGGGCATCACAACACAGAACTAGACCCCAATCAGAGGACCATAAAACATCCGGACTCCTTATCTATGAACTGGTCCAATGTTTGTATTTATGTTTCTCCCTCTCCCATATTGATAGTTCTGCTTCACGTCACTTGTCTTATCTATTGCATTTTTTCTAGGCTGTATTGTGCATAAATATGTGACTCTTCAGATTTTGTATTAGTCTAGCCTGATGAAGAGACCTGAGTAGTCTCGAAAGCTTTCAATGTGTTACCATCTTTTCAGTTAGCCATTAAAAGGTATCAACTACTGAGGACTCTCAATCCTGAATATTTTTCTATTTTCTCTACTCATTCTGTCCTTGAAAATCGGACTGCACTCAGATGTTTTTTTCCAAGTGCATCCCGATATCTTTTTACAAATCAATAGACTTGAATGGCCGAGTACAATCAGATTATAGGAGGCAAATCAGGCGGCGGCACTCATGGTAACCTGTGTGAGTTGGCCTATGACCTGTGGTAACCTTACTGTAAGGTCACGTGAAATCCTAGAAGCTGGTTTTCACACTGTATGGGGCCAGTCAAGATTTCACAGTTACTGGGTGTAGCGGCAGCTGTGGGGCCTAGAAACCTTAAGGGAGACTTTAAGATAAGTGGAGTTTCCAGCTGCTCAAACACCTGGAGGTTGTGAACTAAGGTTACCTTAGGTGTGTATTTTACTTTACTTGTTTATAAATAAATGAAAAAATAATGTGGGTTCCCCCTATTTTTAATAACAAACTGAGGGAAAGCAGACAGCTGTCAGCTTATGTTATTATTCTGGGAAGGGGCAAATATCCATAAAGGTTTCCAGCCTATTGATACCAGCTCACAGATGTCTGTTTAGTCTTTGCTGGTTATTAAAAAGGTGGATCCAAAAAAATGATGTAGGGTCCTCCCCATTTTTGATAACTAGCAAAGGCTAAACAGAGAGCTGAGGGCTGATCTTAATAGACTGGTAAGGGGCCATGGATATTGGCCCCCTCCCAACTAGTATCACTTGCCCTCAGCCACCACAGAAATGGGGCACCCAATAGATACACCAATTCTGGTGTTTAAATGAAAGCTGTCACGTCCCCCATGCCCTCCAATCTAGCAGCATTCACTTATTTAGGAGTAACTTCCCTGCCTAAAATCTCTGTATAATGTTTTTTTTTTAAATTAGGCTTACAAAAAGTATTACTATTGTCCTTATTTCCATTGATAATCAGTGCTTTGGCTAGTAGATGGGGTCTTAGTTGCTCCAGACTAGTCAGTCCTCTTTCCATGTTATGACGTCCCTGTGGGTGTGAAAACATAATTTAAACTACACCTTTGAAGCCGGATAACCAAACACTCAGCTTCTGAAGTGAACTGAGCATGATTGGATGTTTGTAACAAGGTAGCATGGGGTGGTAGTTATGGCAGTCACTTAAAGCTACAGTCCATAAACAGAGTCCACTGAGCAAACAGTTAGCGAGCACACCGGCCTCTTGCACATAAAATATACAGAACAGATGAACTCCAGGTGATTTACCTCTTCTTTACAGTCACTGCAACACGGGCAATCAAGATCCAGAAACACCGATAAAATCCAACAGGGATAACAGTTTATTGTAAAGTAGAGAAAAGGCAATAAAAGTAGAAAAATGTGGAAAAAGGTAGTTACAATAATTGAGGTAAACTTCCTGCTCATTCCCTAGTTCCTTCACTGCTGTATTCGCGGCAGCAGCAATGGCGGCTGCAATGGTGGTAACAGTGGCAGCCGCAGCACAATCACAGTCCTCAAGCCAATTCCTGGATGCTCATAGTCCTCAGCGGCGCACTACGTAGGCCATGTGCCTGACAGTCCTGGCAGCCAATATTCTCCTCAGCTGGGGGTACAATATAAAGGCTTTTTTTAAACCTAATTTTTACAGAAAAACTTTATACAGGGATTGTTAGGCAGGTAATTTACTCATAAAAACTGAATGTTGTTGGGTTGGAGAGCATCACATATTCTCTTTATTTTCTGCTCTAAACACATTCCTGTCATGTCGGACACTGTTCGCACCAGGGTGTCCGGCAGACAGCGGTAATACCCCATCCTACCACTTGGTCTTCTGATCCGGCTTGGATTGGGTTAACCAGGTTGTCATTCTGGCTAAGGGCTTAGGCTGGTTTCACATTAGCGCTTTTGTGCGCAGCGCATCGTGCGCACCCATGCGCATGCGCACTGCGCACCTATACTTAACATGACGTGCGCATGGTCTTGCGCATACTTGCGTTTTCGTGCGCATGCGTTTTTTTGTCTTTTGCGCCAGGCGCGCCAGACGCAACATGTTGCATTTTTGGTTCCGCCCTGTCTCGTCAAAAAAACGCATGCGCACGCTTGCGCACGGAATGCGCAAAAACACCACATTGGAGCCTATGGGAACGCATGCGTGCGCATGGTCTTGCGCACGCTTGCGTTTTTTTGCGCATGCGTTTTTGAGTTAAACAAGTCTAGAATGTTCTCTAGACAATGGAAAAAACGTCACACTTAAAAACGAATGCGCATAAAAAACGCAAACGCATGCAAAAAACGCATGTAAAACGCAAACAACGCTGCGTTTTTTTTACACATCAGCGTGCGCATGACGTTAAAAAAACGCGCGTTTGTTTTGCGTTTTTCTTTGCGTTTTTTATGCGCCCGATGCGCTGCGCAAAAAAACGCTAATGTGAAACTAGCCTTAGCCACGCCCTCTGTCTTTAAATTGTCCTGCGTGACTATGGGCGTCGCCGACTATAGCTCTTGCCTTGTGCTAGCAATACCGGTCTGGAGTGGTGGTCTAAGGAGCATATGGTTTCTGGTGTAGTATATTCCGTTGTTGCCATTTTGCCTCCCTGTGTTGTATTTTTTGGTTGCCCTTGCACATTATTGTATTATCCTGTGTGTACGCGGTGTGGTGCCTTTCCTTTATCCCTGTCCATACTTATGTGTGGGGTCTGGTGTTTGGTCTCCTCACTGGGTGGAGGGTGGTGGGTTCAGCTTAGGGCTGGACAGGAGACAAGGACAGGGTGGAGGCCCAGGCAGGCACACCTTCAGTGTAAACCCTGGGTTGAGGGACAGACAGAGTTTCCCCTAGTCTGAGGGACACTGCAGGGGCCCCAGGGTTTCAGCCTAAAGTTACCTAGGCTTCCCATGACATTATAGTCGGCCCAAAAAAAAATTATTTACCATGGATCCTATAGTCTCCATAACCAAGCAGCTGGAGGCTCTGTCCATACAGGTCACTGAACTGAGGGGGGCGGTCCAGCAACGAGGCCTGTCAGTTCCTGCTATGCAAACTGAGGCAGCAGTCAGGGCAGCTGAACCCAAGTTACCTCTTCCTGAACGATTTTCTGGTGATCGCTGTAAGTTCGTTGTATTTCATGAATCCTGGAAATTGTATTTTCGGATGCGTCCACTCTCCTCAGGAAATGAGGCTCAGCATGTGGGCTTGGTAATTTCCTTGCTGAGTGGTGATCCACAAGCATGGGCTTTTTTACTACCTTCTGATTCACCAGCTTTTGAGTCCGTAGACCTTTTTTTTTCTGCTCTTGGTTTAATCTATGACGATCCTGACAGACTGGCGTTAGCAGAGTCGAAAATACGCTCTCTACTTCAGGGTGAGCGACTGGCGGAGGATTATTGTACGGAATTTCGTCGCTGGGCTGTGGACACTCAATGAAATGACCCTGCACTAAGGAGTCAATTTTTGCATGGGGTTTCTGGAAGGGTTAAACAAGCTCTGCTAATGTATGAGACTCCTGCCTCTCTGGAGGCTGCTATGGTGCTTGAAGTACGCATTGATCGCCGCTTTCGTCAGAGGTCGCAGGAGACATTGCCTGTGGAGGGGGGCAGTCTCTGGTGAGGTTGCCTTGGGTGAATCCTTGGAACCTATGCAGATCGCTGGTATATCACATACACATAATAACAAGCATAAATGTCCCTTGCCCAGAAAGCAAGGAGCCTGTTTTTTTTGTGGCAAAAAAGGACATTTTATTAATGCTTGCCCCCTGGTACCTAAGAAAGACGTGCCAGCGGAAAACTGCTAGGCTCAGAGGGTTTGGAGGAGTCTAGTCTGAGCCTTTGCATATCCTCCGTGGTGGTCTCCCAGTGTATGCTCCCTGCCAAGGTAGTAATCGGGGGCCAAGAACTGTCAATTACTGTATTTGTAGATAGTGGTTCAGCCGCTAATCTCATTGATGAAAAGTTTGCGCGTACAACGGGATTTAAGGTGGAGACGCTGCCTAATCCTATCCGGGTGGTTACTATCAATGCTTCCCCTCTCTCACAAAGGGAGATTAAAGAGTTTGTGGCTGATGTAAAACTCCACATTGGGGTCCTACACTCTGAGCGGGTAACATGTAAGGTGCTCAGTAATTTACCTGCTCAGGTAATTCTGGGGTTTCCATGGTTGTCTATGCACAATCCGGTGATTGATTGGAAGACCCAGGACATAATCCAGTGGAGCAGATATTGCCAGGGGAGTTGTCTGGCCACATGTATCTCCGCTGTGACTCCCAGCATCCCGGAGCCACTTCTGGACTTTGCTGATGTGTTTTCTGAAAGAGGTTGTTCAGAGCTGCCACCGCACCGACGCTATGACTGTGCTATTAGGTTAAAACCGGGTGCCAAGTTACCGAAAGCCAGGATGTTTAATATCTCAGGTCCTGAGAGGCAAGCTCTCAAAGAATACATTGCAGAAAGTCTAAGCAAAGGGCACATCAGGCCTTCATCATCTCCATTGGCGGCGGGGTTCTTCTTTGTCAAGAAGAAAGATGGCGGATTATGCCCGTGTCTGGATTTCAGGGTACTCAACCAGATTACGGTTCGTGACCCATACCCAATGCCACTGATACCCGATTTGTTCAGCCAGGTGTCTGGTGCCAAATGGTTTTCCAAGCTTGACCTCAGGGGGGCGTACAATCTCATATGAGTCTGTCAAGGGGATGAATGGAAGACGGCATTTAATACCCCTGAGGGTCATTTTGAGAATTTGGTGATGCCATTTGGGTTGACGAGCGCGCCAGCAGTATTTCAACATTTCATAAATGATGTCTTTTCTCATCTCTTGGGGAAATTTGTTATTATATACCTTGATGACATTCTTATTTACTCACGCGACCGTGATGCACACAGAGCATGTTAGGCAGGTATTGCAGTTGCTCAGGGAGAACAAGCTCTATGCCAAGCTTGAGAAATGTGTATTTGTCGTCCAAGAATTACCTTTTTTGGGTTATGTAATTTCCGCCTCAGGGTTTAGAATGGACACCGCTAAGGTGCAAGCGGTGCTGCAGTGGGATCGGCCTGATAATGTCAAGGCGCTTCAGCGATTCCTGGGCTTTTCCAATTATTATAGGAAATTTATTAAGAATTTTTCTATGATTGCTAAACCGCTCACTGACATGACTAAAAAAGGTACCAATTTTTCTGACTGGTCTGAGGCTGCTGTGCGCGCGTTTGAATTCCTAAAAAACAGTTTTGCTTCAGCTCCCATCCTGGTTCAGCCTGATGTCTCCCTACCATTTACCATGGAGGTGGATGCATCTGAGGTTGGAGTGGGGGCGGTACTGTCTCAGGGTCCATCCTTGGGCAAATTGCATCCGTGTGCCTACTTCTCCAAGAAGCTGTCGCCTGCTGAGCGTAATTACGATATTGGTAACAGGGAATTGTTGGCCATCAAGTTGGCATTTGAGGAATGGCGACACTTCTTGGAGGGGGCTGTCCATCAGAATACTGTTATAACAGACCATAAAAATCTGCTTTATTTAGAGTCTGCTAAACGCCTGTCCCCCAGACAGGCTCGCTGGGCGTTATTCTTCACCCAGTTCAATTTTTTTGTAACATACCGACCAGGTTCTAAGAAGACTAAGGCAGACGCCTTGTCCAGATGTTTTCCGGGTGGAGAGCCATGGGAGGATCCGGTGCCTATCCTCCAAAAGGGAGTTGTGGTCTCAGTTCTCACGACAGAAGTTGAGGCAGAGATTGCTGAGGCTCAGGAGGAGGTACCGCCGGATCTGCCTCCTAATAAATCGTTTGCCACTTCACCTACGCTTAAAGGTGTTAGGGGAACATCACGATACTGTCCTGGCGGGCCACCCAGGGGTTAAGGGCACTCTGGAACTTGTATCACATAGTTTTTGGTGGCCCAAAATCCGGCAGGATGTGACCCACGTGCGCACGGGCCAAGACACCACACTCCCGTCCTGCTGGCACGTTGCATCCTCTCTGTGTGCCCAGTAAGCCATGGACTGAGATTTCCATGGATTTCATTACTGATTTGCCCTCCTCGGCTGGGAACACAGTCATTCTGGTAATAGTTGATCGGTTCTCTAAAATGTCGCATTTCGTTGCTTTACCATCTTTGCCCAATGCGAAGACCCTTGCTCAGGTATTTATTAGCGAGGTGGTCAGACTTCATGGTGTCCCATCTGACATTGTATCTGATAGAGGTACACAATTTGTAGCAAAATTTTGGAGACCTTTTTGTTCACGCCTAGGGATTAAATTGTCTCATTCATCGGCTTTCCATCCGCAGTCGAATGGGCAGACTGAGCATATGAACCAAAACCTGGAACAATACTTACGCTGTTTTGTGTCTGACAATCAGGAAGAGTGGTCGGCGTTTCTTCCTCTGGCTGAATTCGCGATAAACAATCATTGTCAGGAATCGTCTGGGGAATCTCCTTTCTTTTGTGTTTATGGTCAACATCCCCAATTCTGTACCTTGCGCCAAGGGTGCTCTGCAGGCGTCCCTGAGGAGGACCAGTTGGGAGCATAATTGTCATCCGTTTGGAGGAGAGTAAAGCAGCACTTGCTGAATGTAGGTTCTAGGTACAAACGTGTGGCTGACAGTAGACATGTGCCAGGTCCGGACCTGTGTGTGGGTGATTGGGTGTGGAACAAGGAACATCAAACTCAAAATACCATCGCTTAAGTTGGGTCCCAGGTTCATTGGTCCATTTAGGATCTCTGCAATTATCAACCCTGTGACATTTCGTTTGGAGTTACCTGCCATATACAAGATACATAATGTGTTTCACAAGGCGTTACTAAAGAAAGTCGTGGGTGCTGTTGATGTCTCTCCCGTGCCACCACCTCCCGTCTTGGTGGATGGCACGTTGGAGTTTGAGGTGTCCAAGGTGGTTGACTCTCGGGTAGTGCATCGCACTCTACAGTACATGTCCACTGGCGTGGCTATGGTCCTGAGGAGAGGACTTGGCTGCCGGCTTCAGACATACATGCGGACCGACTGATTACAGGGTTTCATCGCTGCCATCCGGACAAGCCAGGTCCTCGACATTGTGAGGTTCCTGGGGTCCCTCGTAGAAGGCGGGGTACTGTCATGTTGGACACTGTTCGCACCAGGGTGTCCGGCAGACAGCGGTAATACCTCATCCTATCACTTGGTCTTCTGATCCGGCTTGGATTGGGTTAACCAGGTTGTCATTCTGGCTGAGGGCTTAGCCACGCCCTCTGTCTTTAAATTGTCCTGCGTGACTATGGGCGTCGCCGACTATAGCTCTTGCCTTGTGCTAACGATACCGGTCTGGAGTGGTGGTCTAAGGAGATATGGTTTCTGGTGTAGTATATTCCGTTGTTGCCATTTTGCCTCCCTGTGTTGTATTTTTTGGTTGCCCTTGCACATTATTGTATTATCCTGTGTGTACGTGGTGTGGTGCCTTTCCTTTATCCCTGTCCATACTTATTTGTGGGGTCTGGTGTTTGGTCTCCTCACTGGGTGGAGGGTGGTGGGTTCAGCTTAGGGCTGGACAGGAGACAAGGACAGGGTGGAGGCCCAGGCAGGCACACCTTCAGTGTAAACCCTGGGTTGAGGGACAGACAGGGTTTCCCCTAGTCTGAGGGACACCGCAGGGGCCCCAGGGTTTCAGCCTAAAGTTACCTAGGCTTCCCATGACAATTCCATGGTGCGTTGGCAAGTGGGGTAATATCTGGGGGTTGATGTCAGCTTTGTAATGTCAGCTGACATCAAGCCCAGGGATTAGTAATGGAGAAGTGTCTATCAGACACTCCCATTACTAACACAGTAGTTAAAAGTAAGAAATACACACAGAGAAAAGTCCTCTAATTGAACAAAACACTCTCCTCTTTTACCCATTTACTAAGATATTGCTAAAACTATAAAAAATCAAAGTAATCCTCACCCGTCCATCATTCATCCATAATGATCATGTAAAGACACACTGATTTTGTGCCTTAAGTGTATGTGTGGGGAGGAGGACTCCCAGACACTGACTGGGCCGGTACCCAGGGGACCGCCATCAGGGATCCTGAGGGAACAATACTGGGAGAACAGTAAAGGGAGAGACATGACCGAAGTTGTCAGGGAAACAGGGGGCGGGGCAAGGATAAAAGGAGAAGGGGGCGCGCTGAGTAGGAAGTTGGGAGTGAGTGTGACAGGAGGCAGGAAGCCGGGTGACTGGAGGGGACACCAACAGGAGCCTGTGAGGAGGGGACTGCGCACTCACCGACAAGGGAGACGTGAGAGACTTTTACCGGAGGCCGCTTCCCACCCACTTTCTCAGAGAGCCACGCCCGCCATTTCCCGCCCTTGTGGGAGAGACCCTTTACCTCAGGTCGTGGCTGTGACGACACATAAAACGGTCACTGAGGCCTGGACACTGCCCCCCGGCCTTCTCCCACCGTGGCGACCCTGTCATCACCGGCCTCAGGGGACGCCACTTTGCCATAGGCGACATTAGAGGCGCACATCCCGGTTACGGAGGGACCCTTAGTGGAGGACGGCCACCGGCCATTTGAGGGAACTGCATCATTACCGTGCCCCACCAGCATCGCTTCTTCAGGGCCTGTTGCGCCTGACGGGCACCGTTTCTTCAGGGCCTGTTGCGCCCCACCGGCATTGTTTCTTAAGGGCCTGATGCGCCCCACCGGAACCGTTTCTTCAGGGCTTGTTGCGCCCCACCGGCATCATTTCTTCAGGGCCTGTTGCGCCCCACTGGCATTATTTCTTCAGGGCCTGTTGCACCCCACCGACATCGTTTCTTCAGGGCTTGTTGCGCCACATCGGTATCGTTTCTTCAGGTCCTGTTGCGCCCCAACGGCACTGTTTCTTCAGGGCCTGTCGAACCTAAATCTTACCGGAATATCGATGCATCAAGGCCGCCGCATCAACAAACTCTAAGCGGCCGCATCTACGATCCCGAGTGACGCATGGAGGGATAAGTAGACAATAGCAATAAGTACCATAGATTGGCCATATTCCTGCCTTCGACACTTGGACTAGCCGGGTTACTCCCAGTTACTTAAAAAAGTATTGTTTATTTTATTAAGTCCCTGCGAGGACAGATTTGTGTTACCCCTTTTTGCCTGTTCAGCATAGCCCTAGTGGCCCCAATTTATTAAAGTTTAATATACAAGCCATACCCTGTCTCGTGTCTCGTCACTGCATCCTGAGGACCTGCTCGACCCTACATATGCACCAGAGGGAGTATTGTAGAGGGGGCAGCAGTCTCGTGTAGGAGAGTGCAGCCTCCGCTGTGTGTAAAGCAATACCAGAGCAGGACCTGGCGAGACACGTGACCACCGGGGGAGTGGCCTGAGGTGGAGCCAACCACCATACGAGAGAGAGTGTGAGAGTGAGAGCCGGCAGCGCCAGGAGAATAGTCAGAACAGCCGAGGTCAGTAACCGAAGGGTAACGCAAGATCCTAGGGATGAGACAGGAGAATAGTGCAATACAAGCCAAAGTCAGAAGCCAGACAGGAATGGAGTAAGGATATTTTTCCTTTTTTGTTTTATTTTTGTTACAGGTCGATGGTTTTGTTTTGGATTAGAAGAGAAATAAATCTTGTCAAAAACTAGGTGTCTTTATTTCATTAAAATAATTTTCCATTAAGGTCTGTTTATGTTTTTCAACCGTTTAATAGTCTAGGGTTAATAATGGATAAGTGTCTAATTGACACCTCTCCATTATTAATCGGCTTAATGTCACCTTCCAATAGCAAGATGACATTAACTCCTTCTTATTAACCCATTATCCACCACTACAGGTCAATGGGAATAGAGAGGATATATACAGTTGTGGCCAAAAGTATTGACACCCCTGCAATTCTGTCAGATAATACTCAGTTTCATCCTGAAAATGATTGCAATCACAAATTCTTTCATATTATTATCTTCATTTAATTTGTCTTAAATGAAAAAACACAAAAGAGAATGAAGAAAAAAGCAAAACAGTGATCTTTTCACACAAAACTCCAAAAATGGGCCAGACAGAAGTATTGTCACCCTCAGCCTAATACTTGGTTGCACAACCTTTAACCAAAATAACTGCGACCAACCGCTTCCGGTAACCATCAATGAGTTTCTTACAATGCTCTGCTGGAATTTTAGACCATTCTTCTTTGGCAAACTGCTCCAGGTCCCTGATATTTGAGGGTGCCTTCTCCAAACTGCTATTTTTAGATCTCTCCACAGGTGTTCTATGGAATTCAGGTCTGGACTCATTGCTGGCCACCTTAGAAGTCTCCAGTGCTTTCTCTCAAACCATTTTCTAGTGCTTTTTGAAGTGTGCTTTGGGTCATTGTCCTGCTGGAAGACCCATGACCTCTGAGGGAGACCCAGCTTTCTCACACTGGGCCCTACATTATGGTGCAAAATTTGTTGATAGTCTTCAGACTTCATAATGCCATGCACACTGTCAAGCAGTCCAGTGCCAGAAGCAGCAAAGCAACCCCAAAACATTAGGGAACCTCCGCCATGTTTGACTGTAGGGACCGTGTTTTTTTTCTTTGAATGCTTTTTTTTTTCTCCTGTAAACTCTATGTTGATGCCTTTGCCCAAAAGCTCTACTTTTGTCTCATCTGACCAGAGAACATTCTTCCAAAGCGTTTTAGGCTTTTTCAGGTAAGTTTTGTCAAACTCCAGCCTGGCTTTTTTATGTCTCGGGGTAAGAAGTGGGGTCTTCCTGGGTCTCCTACCATACAGTCCCTTTTCATTCAGACGCCGGCGGATAGTACGGGTTGACACTGTTGTACCCTCGGACTGCAGGGCAGCTTGAACTAGTTTGGATGTTAGTCGAGGTTCTTTATCCAACATCCGCACAATCTTGCGTTGAAATCTCTTGTCAATTTTTCTTTTCCGTCCACATCTAGGGAGGTTAGCCACAGTGCCATGGGCTTTAAAGTTCTTGATGACACTGCGCACAGTAGACACAGGAACATTCAGGTCTTTGGAGATGGACTTGTAGCCTTGAGATTGCTCATGCTTCCTCACAATTTGGTTTCTCAAGTCCTCAGACAGTTCTTTGCTCTTCTTTCTTTTCTCCATGCTCAATGTGGTACACACAAGGACACAGGACAGAGGTTGAGTCAACTTCAATCTATGTCAACTGGCTGCAAGTGTGATTTACTTATTGCCAACACCTGTTAGGTGCCACAGGTACGTTACAGGTGCTGTTACACAAATTAGAGAAGCATCACATGATTTTTCGAACAGTGCCAATACTTTTGTCCACCCTCTTTTTTATGTTTGGTGTGGAATTATATCCAATTTGGCTTTAGGACAATTCTTTTTGTGTTTTTTAATTTAAGACAAATTAAATGAAGATAATAATACCAAAGAATTTGTGTTTGCAATCATTTTCAGGAAGAAACTGGGTATTATCTGACAGAATTGCAGGGGTGTCAATACTTTTGGCCACAACTGTATATGTATTCTATGTGTCTATATCCATTCTTTCTACTCTTTATTAAACATGTCAGTGTGATTTTACTGTCTCGCATAAATTAATTGCTGGCATTTGTTAAAGGACACCGGGTGCGTATTTCTCGCAAGTCACACGTCTGGTCCGTGTGTAATCCGTATTTTTTGCGCACCTATAGACTTGCATTGGTGTATTGCGGCCATAGTATGCTGACAATCGCAGCATGCTGCGATAATCTCGGCCCGTAAAATACGTGCGTGAAATATACGGCTGATTGGAGCTAGCCCATAGAGAAACATTGGTCCGTGTGCAATGCGTGGTTTTTACACCTCTCACTCGTCCGTATTTCTCTCTAGTGTGACCCCGGCCTAATAGAAACATTTGCACCACTTCTGCATTTTTCAGCGAGTCCAATGTAAGTCTATGGGAAATGCGAATAATGAGCTGTGCGGGACTGTGCAGGACTGTGCAGGACTGTGCCAGGCGAGTCCAATGTAAGTCTATGGGAAATGCGAATAATGAGCTTTGCGGGACTGTGCTGGACTGTGCAGGACTGTGCAGGACTGTGCCAGGCTGTTCGAGACTGTGGGACTGTGCTGAACTGTGCGGGACTGTGCAGGCTGTGTGGGATTGTGCGGGATTGTGCAGGCTGTGTGGGACTGTGTCAGGCTGTGCGGGACTGTGCTGGACTTTGCGGGACTGTGCTGGACTGTGTTAGGCTGTGCGGGACTGTGCCAGGCTGTGCGGAACTGTGCCGGGCTGTGCGGGACTGTGCAGGCTGTGCAGGGACTGTGCTGGGCTGTGCAGGGACTGCGTGGGGACTGTGCTGGACTGTGTTAGGTTGTGCGGGACTGTGCCAGGCTGTGCGGGACTGTGCAGGCTGTGCGGGACTGTGCTGGGCTG
Source organism: Dendrobates tinctorius (assembly GCF_039654945.1). Taxonomy (NCBI): domain Eukaryota; kingdom Metazoa; phylum Chordata; class Amphibia; order Anura; family Dendrobatidae; genus Dendrobates; species Dendrobates tinctorius. The sequence continues at coordinate 3,166,610 of NW_027361913.1, forward strand.
TGCAGGGACTGCGTGGTGACTGTGCTGGGCTGTGCGGGGACTGTGCGGCCTGTGCCGAATATTGCGAGGCGAGTAGTGAAAAACTTGCTATGTTTCGAGTACCGCAAGTACCGCATTACTCGCCGAGTACCAAATCCTAGCGAGTATACTCGTTCATCCCTAATGATGTGTTTTGTTCTAAAGATTTTGTATTACGGTATATGATTCATCAAAAGTGCTGTAGTCTCCTCCTGGAGTACTTTTTATGTATACTAGTTATTTTGGTGCAATTTTTTTTTGGCACTTTATGAAACATGCGACTTTGTGCTAGAGAGTTGAAAAATGGGTCAAAGGCAGAAAAAAGAGCTTTTCTTATTTTGGGCACAATTGTTTGTTGTTGAAAACAGCAACCAAAAACCACAAGACGCAAAAAGAGAATTTAAAAAAGTATGTACCGTAAATGAAAAATAGGGGACCATATATTCATATAAAGGGAAAAAAAGCATAAATGTCCCACCAATTTTATTGCTGCATTTTTATGTTGTTTTTTTCTTGTGTAAATATGCTATAGTCCTATATTAATTGAAAGTTAATAGTAAAATATGACACTGGTGTGTGCACAGCTTTTTTGGATTGTGGTGTTTTAGTGGTGTTTATGTCAAAGTGAAGAATCCTCAAGGCATGGTGTTAGTTTCAGGTGCTTCTTTCAGGATTTTTAATATTTTGAAAGCAACTGGAAAAAACACATAAAGAAAAAAAATACAATTAACCCCTTCACAACCTTGGACATAGCCATATGTCCAGGTCGGCTAGTACTACCGACTTTGGACGTAGGAATACGTCATTGCGATTGCCCGTACACAGGGGCTGTGCACGTGCGATCGCACCGTTCCCAGCACTTTAACTACCTAAATGCAGCATTTAGTGAGCAGGCAGTGGTAAGAAAGCCCCTATGCCTTTGGATTGAAGCCCTGGGGAAGTCATAGCAGGGGCCATGACGACATTCGAGTCACCAGGCACTAGTAAGTTAGTTAGATCATGCACAGTGATCCTGCACTGAAAAAGTAAGATCTGGGACTAAAATTAAATTTTGGTGTTACAAATGTAATTATTATTTCTTCAGTACCCAATGGCATAAAATTATGTGACCCAACTGTGGTATCAATATGATCACTGCACCCCTAGATGAATTCATTGAGAGGTTTTAGTTCTGCTGTTCTGGCACCTCAGCGGCTTTTCCAATTTGACATGACACCCTCAAACCAGTGCAGCAAAATGTGAACACCAATATGGCGCTTCTTCCCTTCTGAGCTTTGCACTGTGCTTCAAAAGTAATTTCTGGCTACATATGGGGTATGGCGTACTCAGTAGAAAATGCACAACAAATTTTGGGGTCCATTTTCTCCTGTTGCCTTGTGAAAATATAAAAATTGGGGCTAAAATAAAAATTTTGGGGGAAAAAATAGATTTTTTTTTAATTTAACGGCTCTATGTTATAAACTTCTGTGAAGGGTTCAAGGTGCTCATCACACATCTAGATACATTCCTTGAGGGGTCCAGTTTCCAAAATGGTGTCATTGGTGGGGGTTTATCACTGTTTAGCCACATCAGGGGCTCTCAAATCAAGACATGACATCGCCAGACCATTCCATCAAAGTCTGCATTCCAAAACCTTACTTCTTTTTTGAGCCCTGCTGTGTGCCCAAACAGTAGTTTACCCCTACATATATGGTATCCGTGTACTCAGGAGAAATTGCGCATCACAATTTGCGGTCGATTTTCTCATGCTGTCCTTGTGAAAATAAAAAAATGGGGCTAAAATAACATTTGTGGGGATTTTTTTTTATTTTCACGGCTCAATTGCATAAACTGTGGGGGTTCAAAATGCTCACCACACACTTAGATAAGTTCCATGAATGGGTCACTTTTGAGCAGTTCAACTGTTTAAGCGCATCATATGTGACATGGTGTTGGCTAATTATTACAGTAAATTTTGCATACAAAAAGTCAAATAGCGCTCCTTCTCTTACAAGCCGTGCTGTGCGCCAAAACACATGTGGGGTATCTGCGTAAGGCCAGCATCACACCTGCGAGGAATACGGATGAGTGCTATGCGATGAAACATCGCATAGCAGTCGGACCAGTATTAATCTATTAGTCAGATCCTATAAACGTTATTTTTTCTTGGCCGCTTTCAGCATCCGACTGAAATCACAGCATGCTGCGATTTGCGTCGACACTCAACTGAGTCTCAGTGTACTCGTACCCATATAAGTATGTGGTGCAAGTGACCCAGCACACATCACTCGGATATCAGGATATCATCCGAGTGCTGTGCACTATACGCCAACACCAGAAATAGAGAAATTAGTTTCTCTGCCTCCTCCACAGCTGTGCTCTGATACTCTCTGTGCGAGAGAATCGGATCACTGTAGCATGACACTCGGCTCCTGCTCGCAGCAGAGTTAGAGCTGAGGGTCATTAGCATATCACATCTGATGCTCTCGCAACGGATGGCATATGGTAGTCTAACCCCAGCCTAACAAGAGAAATTGCTACACACAATTTGTTGGGCAAGTTCTCCTGTTACCCTTAATTGATTTTTTTTTTATTTTCACGTCTCAGCGGTATAAACTTCTGTGAAGCATCTGAGAGTTCAAGGTGATCACCACACATTTAGATAAGTTCCCTGAGGTATCTAGTTTCCAAAATGATGTCACTTGTGGGAAGTTTCCACTGTTTAGGCACATCGGGGCTCTTCAAATGCAACATGGCAACTGCTAATTATTCCAGCAAATTTTGCATTCAAAATGTCAAATGGCACTCCTTCCCTTCCTCCCCTCCGCCGGCTGACCCGTCTGCCCCCCCCGATACGCCTCTGAATACAGCCATGTTATACACTCGTGTGATTCCGGCCTAATGCTGCAAAACCAATTAACAAACTTTTAACAATCAATTTTAAAACCACAATTTTCAGATCTATAGTGGTGGCATCTCAGCTGTTCCTTTTGCCCATGTCCTTACACTACGCACCAACTGCATCATGCAGTTTATAAAATACGATAATAAAACAAGGCTAAAAATATGATGTACAGTATATTTCATGTCATCTTTTCTTTTTATATTTTGCAGATTTATATATCACAGTAAACATGGGAAAGTATATTCAAATGCTGAAGTACATGCTATTTGTCTTCAATTTATTGTTTTGGGTAAGTTTAATTAGTTCAACATACAGTCAATCTAAATAGATAAGTCATAGATGAACAGCAAATCTCAATATATTTTTAAAGAGGTAGTGACATGATATCTTATTTGGTTTTCATATCAGCACTAAAAGTAGACGTAGTCAACCAAAACCTGTAGTTAAAGCAGACTTGTCACATAAAATACTATGCCCTATCTGTGGGCAGCAGGATATAGAGCAGGAGAAACAGTGCAGATTAAGACCATGTTCACATGTTCAGTATTTGTTAAGGATTTTATTTGCAAGAAAATAACATGAGTGGGTGACTGTCACGATGAAATGAATATGCCCATATTCAAAGTACACTTCTAGAACTTCACACTGCTTGACTGACACACATACACTGCCCTGCCCCCACTAGGTGTTTACAATACACACACAAAGCCCTTTGCAGACATGCAGCTGCATGGCACACCAAAGATATGGCAAGCCAAGACTTCTTTGTCCTAGTGCAGTGTTCATTTCAGATCAAAAATAATGGCACCCATTATTGATATAAGTGTGAATCTCACATTTTCGGCATCAACATCGGTAAAACCACCACCCAGTGAGTTTTCTAGATTCCAGCATCAGCAGAATCCGAGAAATGGATTTCTGCTTAACTGGGTCATACTTCCATTGCATGTTTAGGCTTAATAGAAAGATAATTTCAGAACAAGATTGATGATAGTCCCACCGTCGCTCTCCGAGGTTTCCAGCCCAAGATATGAATTTAATAAGGTGCTAGTAAGTTTTCAGACCTTGTGAAAAAGCGAGTGCATTCCATAGCTCCGCCCACCCCATGAGGTCATCCGGGGGGAGACCCTTAGTTTTGGGCAAGGGTTTAAAAATCAGAGGCCCAGACAAGGGGGGTGTCTTTTGCCCTTGAAGGTGGCTACAAGAAGCTGTGCAACCTGACCTGATGGATTGGGATGTCTCCCCTCCCCCACATCACATGCTTGCCAGTAACCGAAATATGTAAGTCTTCACTTTAATCCCTTTTGTTTTATAATTGTCTGTACATGTTGTAATTGTCGCATTTTGTAACATCTTTTTATACTTTTGTAAACACTGCCTTTTTCTTTTGGAGTAAAATCTATAACTTTACTAGCTTTGTTCTCCTTGCTCTAATCATATCCCCACGTCCTCCGACTAAGTCAACGCTACTGATTGGGTTGGCTCCTGACCTGATTTTAATTAAAATCAGAAGCTGGTGGCAGCGAAGGGTGTTTTGTGGTATTTGGGAGACTCTGACAGTGACGGACGGAGGTTTATAAAGTGTATTTCCCCGCCGAGAGTGCGAATAGTTATACCACCCTCCCTTCAGAGTTTCCACATACCCAGTACATGATCAGGTGGCCCAGCTGGTGAATTTTTATCCTAGGTGAAGTTTCCTGACTGACCTGAGGGTAAGTGGGGCGCCAGAAAGCTGCAAGTTCCAAACTGGAACTGGAAAGTGGGATATACTAAAATCCCTCCTTGAAGAAGAACTGGAGGCAACCAAACACCCCCAGTTCATGACAATGATAAACACAGACATTGTGACGTGTTTCTCTTATACTTTTCCTCTGATTGTTTCTCTCCTGGTTTTGGCTTACAAATACTAATGTAAAATACTGAACGTGTGAACATGGCCCAAGAGTGTATTCACATGACAGCATTTTACTGTCCATGTGTGGGCTACAAAATCGAAATGCATAGAAGCAGAGCCGCAGTACCCATGAAGGCCACTGCACAGTGAGCAGCGCTACAGTCTGCGGTTCTGATTCTGACCCTGTTTACATCTATCTTTACGTGACTACCGCCCACAGATTTTGACAAGTGTGAATCCTCACAGCAACCAATATGCACACTGGGAGGATTCACAAGTCTGCAGTTGCATAGAGTGTCAGAATTGTCATTTTAAAGTGGACAACCCCTTTAAAGGGTGTCTGTCATGTCCCTGAACACTATTAAGCTGCAGATATAGGGTTAGTGTTCACATTAATAGCAGTAAAATGCTGTCTGGTCGCCATACTGACAGCGTAGCTAATAGGAGCGAATGAACTATGTTCTTCCCGGGAGCCGTCGGGATATAGCCATAAAGCCACACTAGCACACTTTGACAGATCGCTTTTCAGCCTATCTGTGCAGAGTCAGCTGTCAATGAAAGTGCTGAGCCGTGTCTGTAACAGCCGCACACAACACACTGAGTAGTAATTGTATGCACGCCTCTATGACTAAACATCAGCAGGACAATTGTTAATTTTCTCCACAAAGTCTGGGCTTTCAGTAAGGTGGCCAGGCACCATTTTAATGCCATTAACCCTATATCTGCAGGGTAATAGCATTTAGGACATGACAGGTTCTGTTTTATATATAATTCTTTATGTTGTTATTCAGGTTTGTAGGTAGTATAAAGCTATTTGTCAATTCCTTTATGGTTTACCAAACATACAGTGAGTAGGTTACATTACTCAACTAGTTTTACACTATTAGGAATGTAGGTATATAATATTGTGTGATCTCCTGTCCTTATACTTGCTATTTTATAAGAGTTATTCATTAAGTCCAAGCTGGTTCTGATACTGTCTATTTTCTGTAGGTTACTGGATGTACCATAATCGCCATTGGCATCTACTTTGTTGTGCACAACGTTTATGGGACCCTGTTTCCCGGTATCCCCTCTATTACAATTGGCAATGTCCTCATTTTGTTTGGCTGCATTATAATGGTATTTGGATTTCTAGGATGTATGGGAGCAATAAAGGAGAATAAATGCTTGCTTCTAACTGTAAGTATTGGTCCACTCGTAATTATTTTAATACAATCAGAAAATGGGATTTATTTTCATAAGGATGTATAGGTGATATTTAGTAAAATTGATTAACTCAGTTCTTGAGATCATAGCTTTTGGACCATTGCTGGGTAGGAAATTAAGTTTGGATTACTTTTTCTATTTATCCATCTACCCCCACAAGAAGCATACAAAGCCATCTGTGTAATCAGAGGACTATAAGCAAACCAAGCCTTGTAACCAGCAGCAATGGAAATGACTGGCAACTGGTGATGGGACCAGTTTAGAAAGTCTTTACCACTTCAGTTGTCCAGTCTACTTGTATATTTGAGATTTCACTTTACAGTCTATTGGGGTGAGCAGCTGATAAGTTTCTTACAGAACAGATTATTATTATTAGTACTTTTTTATGTGATACAATTTGCATCATACCAGCTCTGGCAAAAATTAAGAGACCACTTCCAAATGTTCAGTTTGTCTGATTTTTCTCTTTATAGGTATATTTTTGAGTAAAATGTAAATTGTTCTTTTAGTCTACAAACTTCTGACATGTCTCCGAATTTCCAAGCAACAAATTTTGTTTTTTTTTCTTTTGCTTTCAGGCCTCAAATAATGCAAAAAAAAAAGTTCAAAATCATTTAGGGACAACAATACTAATGTTTTAACGCAGGAAGAGTTCAGAAATCAACATTTTGTGGAATAACCATGATTTTTAATCACAGCTTGCATGCGTCTTGACATGCTTTCCACCAGTCTTTCACACTGCATTTGGGTTACCTTATGCCACTCCTGGTACAAAAATTTAAGCAGTTCTTTGTTCGATGGCTTGTGACTATCCATCTTCCTCTTGATTACATTCCAGAGGTTTTCAATGGGGTTCAGGTTTGGAGTTTGGGCTGGCCATGAAAGGGTTTTGATGTGGTGGTCTCTTAATTTTTGCCAGAGCTGTATATGATTTAGGTAAGACACACATTAGATACCTGTTGCCAAATGTTTGTTCGGCTGATTGCTCTTCCATTGGCCCAGTGTGTATGTGATCCATCTAAATAAGAAGATGGGAGTAAACTGCTGGCAGGTACCACTCAGCTCCATAGAGAATAAAAGGATTGTGCATGCTGAAATCCAACAACCTCACCCTTTTTCTCAAAAGATCTGATGTCAAGAAGTTTCACACATCCATATTTTGCGGTTTGTTCTTGGACTGTGAAGCACTAACTGGCTGCAGCTTTCCTGACTCGAGTTTGACATCCTTGTATGAGACTTGCGACCAGTCCATACATTGCAGACCAAGTACAGACCACAAAACGTGGATGTGTAAAACATACAGTGGGGAAAAAAGTATTTAGTCAGCCACCAATTGCGCAAATTCTCCCACTTAAAAAGATGAGAGAGGCCTGTAATTGACATCATAGGTAGACCACAACTATGAGAGTCAAAATGAGAAAACAAATCCAGAAAATCACCTTGTCTGATTTGACCAGATTTATTTAGCAAATTATGGTGGAAAATAAGTATTTGGTCATTAACAGAAGTTCATGTCAATATTTTGCTGTATATCCTTTGCTGGCAATGACAGAGGTCAAACGTTTCCTGTAAGTCTTCACAAGGTTGGCACACACTATTGGTGGTATGTTAGCTCATTCCTCCATGCAGATCTCCTCTAGATCAGTGATGTTTTGGACCTGTCGCTGGGCAACATGGACTTTCAAATCCCTCCAAAGGTTTTCTATGGGGTTGAGATATGAAGACTGGCTAGGCCACTCCAAGACCTTGTTATGCTTCTTAGGGAGCCACTCCTTCATTGCCCTGGCGGTGTGCTTGGGATCATTATCATGCTGAAAGACCCATCCACGTTTCATCTTCAATGCCCTTGCTGATGGAAGGAGGTATGCATGCAAAATCTCACGATACATGGCCCCATTTATTCTTTCATGTATATGGATCAGTCATCCTGGTCCCTTTGCAGAGAAACAGCCCCAAAGCAGGATGTTGCCACCCCCATGCTTCTGAGTAGGTATGGTGTTATTTGGATGCAACTCAGCATTCTATCTCCTCCAAACACGACGAGTTTTGTTTCTACCAAACAGTTCTACTTTGTTTTCATCAGACCATATGACATTCTCCCAATACTCTTCAGGATAATCCAAATACTCTCTAGCAGACTTAAGACGGGCCCGGACATGTACTGACTTAAGCAGTGGGATACTGGATTAAGCAGGTGGACACGTCTGGCACTGTAGGATCTGAGTCCCTGGCAGCGTAGTGCGTTTCTGATGGTAGCCTTTGTTATGGAAGTCCCAGCTTTACACAGGTCATTCACTAGGTCCCCCTGTGTGGTTCTGGAATTTTTGCTCACCGTTCTTGTGATCATTTTGACCCCACGGGGTGAGATCTTGCATTGAGCCCCAGATTGAACGAGATTATCAGTGGTCTTGTACGTCTTCCATTTTCTTATTATTGCTCCCACAGTTGATTTTATCACACCAATCTGCTTGGATATTGCAGATTCAGTGTTCCCAGCCTGGTGCAGGGCTACAATTTTGTTTCTGGTGTCCTTTGGTCTTCACCATTGTGGACTTTGGAGTGTGATTGTTTGAGGTTGTGGACAGGTGTCTTGAATATTGATAACAAGTTCAAACAGGTGCCATTACTACAGGTAATGAGTGGAGGACAGATGAGCCTCTTAAAGAAGAAGTTACAGGTCAGTGAGAGCCAGAAATCGTGCATATTTTTATGTGACCAAATACTTATTTTCCACCATAATTTGCAAAATAAATATTGCCAAATCAGACAAGGTGATTTTCTGAATTTGTTTTCTCATTTTGACTCTCATAGTTGTGGTCTACCTATGATGCCTATTACAGGCCTCTCTCATCTTTTTAAGTGGTAGAACTTTTGTGGCACCCCTGGAGTCCGGTTGCAACAGCGGCATTATCTCCCTCACAGGGGGTGATGTCATGCCTGGAAGCAAGGAGGAGATCCCTGGTCAGGTAACATCAGCATTCAACACTTTTCCTGACTCCAGACCAGTAGGGGGAGCACAAAACCCGGTTTTAGGGGAGCTTCCCTTTTAGTTCTGGCCTGGAGGTGGGGTTAGGCAGTCAGTGGTGGGGACAGGAAGAGTGAGGAGCTCCTCCCCAGACTAGAGTTGCACTCTGAGTCAGAGAAGAATTATTGAGGAAGAGAGAAGTCTAGGAAAAACTAGGGAGTGGAGCTGTGACCAAGCTCACCCCAGAACAGAGAGCTACAACCGGACGCCGGAGTCCGTGGCTGAATGGATACAACAGTCCCAGCAGCTAAATCCAGAGGGCAGGGAACTGCAGGTCCCCTGGCCCTTCAGACACTCCTGGCACAGCAGCATATCAGAGCCTGGAGCCGCCACAAAGGAGTGACACCTGCAATAGGCTCAAGCTGCCTGCCATATGGCCAAGTACTAGGACCATAAGGAACAGAGGCTCGAGTATAGCTTTAAGCAGCAAGGACCTCAGAGGACAGCGCATATAGGAGGCCTCCAACTCCATCTGGCTTAGGGGACCCTAGATTGCTTCCAGACTGTCCGGAACTCCGTTTCCCTCTGTTAGCAGTGCTCCGGTCTGCATTCCAAACCATCAAGTAAAGGAAACTACAGTTCATGTGTCTAAAGTTATTCATTATTCCCTCAGTCCTGCACCCCAACATCACTATCCCTTATAAGAACTATAACTGCCCTGGGGTCTAGCTCTACCCGTAGAGAGCTGTAACAACTCTGCTGCATCACCAATGGCCCCAGCGGTCTCCCTAGGCAGCGTCGGCCAACCCCTTATTGCCGAACACCACGGGTGGCATCACAAATTAATACCCTACAAACTTTCCTCCTCTTTATTTTAATGGACGCCCAGGGCCACGGACCGGGTCATTACCGCCGCGACATTCCCTGAAGGACTGGCCCGCTAGCAAGTACCCCACAGCCCTGTGGGGGGCATCACTTGCACAATTGGTGGCTGACTAAATACTTTTCTTCCCCACTGTATATGGCCATCTTTTGGTACTGTTCAGGTCACATTGAAGCCTTTTTCTATTCAGTGACATCTGAGACTGTTCCCATGACATGTTGAGAAATCAAATAAAGATACATATTCAAATAACTATGAAAGGGAAAAAAAATATTGTTACCTACAGCAATCTGCTATCAAATGTACGGCATCAAGGTCAGCGCTCAAATATTGGCCCCATTGTGATTTCCATTAGAAATGAGTATTGCATTTAATTTCTTTAATTTTGCAATTGAATGTTGAAGAATGACTTTTCATTTCCATATGTCTTAGTTCTTCATTTTGCTCTTGCTGATTCTGTTGATAGAAGTTGTTCTGGCAATTGTCCTCTTCATATATGAAAAAGAGGTAAGCTATGTGATCTAATAAGGGAGGGATCTAAATGTAGTCTAGTTATATCCCAAGGACGAAGTGCTACTGTAAAGTGAACGAGGGCGGTAACCGTGGATTAGCTGCTGCTCCAGAACTTTACAAGAAAATCGTGTCCCAGTCCCAATGTGCTACCAGGTGTAGGGTGCATCACGCCCACGAGTAGGCCGCAGGCCTCCACTTTCTCCTGGCCTCGATCTCCAAGAGCAGCACATATCTCAGTTCATCCGATTGAAGCATACAGTATCGGGCACAACACTTTAGCTCTTGTTTCCTTACATGTTCAAGGAAGCTGACAATGCACCATGCTACTTTCTAGATCCCACTAAAAGAAATATTAATAAAATATACAAATTAAATATAAATTTGCACTGATGCATACGAAAACATGTTTGTCAGTCTTCATTATACTTCTGGCATTCGGTTCATGAACCAGGTAGTGCAGCCTAACCAGCCACATAAGCTGATCATGCATTACACAATAATATTGATTAAAGAAACCACAAAAGTGCGCCCATAGGGCTTTACCAGATATAATAAGTAAAATTTGAACTGTTCAGGGTACTCACCCTCAGAGGTTGTGTAACGCCACAACTACTAAATACGCTCAATCCCATATACTGAAGCTGCAGCAGGAGGGTGTACACAGACAGTGTCTGCTTCCATTACCAATAAATCAGTTTAAGAGAATTAGAAGGAATTGTACTGAGGAGAAAGATTATTTTTAGCAGGCTGATTTTTTTAAAAAAAAGGTTTTATGCACAAAACTATCCAAAAAAAACTTATTGTAAATTCCCTCAGGCATGTACAGACTGAGTGTAATCAGGAAACGCTGCTTACAAAGAAAAAGAGCCAAGAGGATGGGCACTGCTCGTTTAATTTTTTAACTACATTTAATAAGTGCCACAAACAAATGAAAAATGTATTAAGGCAGAATTGGCACATCCTCCGCAGTGATCCCGTTTTGGGGAAGTTCTTGCCTGAGAACCCCAGGGTCACCTATAGGAGGGCTCCCACGATCAGAAATATATTAGCCCCCAGTCGTTTGAAGGAAAAAACCCTGAATCCCTCTGTGAATACTAAAATAACTAGTAATGTTGGAGTGTTTCGGTGTGGGAAATTGAAATGCCATTGTTGTAAAGGCATCACTCATAATATGCCCTCTTTCAGCTCTACCTCCATCAATGAATCCTTTCCCATACGTGAAAGGTTGTCCTGCGAGTCATTTATTTGATACAGTGCAGCTGCAATAAGCAGTATATAGGGCGGACAACACAAACATTAAGAAAGAGAATTAATGCACATCGTCACAATGTCAAAAAAGGCTTTATGAAGCACGGCCTGTCCAGACACTGCGCTATCATACATGGACAGGATTTTTCAGGTTTGCGGTTTTTACCTATTGACCGGGTTGATTCTAATACCCCTAACAGATTCCAGGCTTTGTGTAGAAGAGAAATCTACTGGATTTATAGGTTGAATACCATAAATCCAAATGGCCTCAATGAGGTGTGCGATATTTTCAAGTGAAATTTCTTCTCAGATGCGTTTATTTTTCGGTCACTCTGAAAAGGTTTCCTGACTTATTATGTTAGTACTGTAAGTGGAAAACCAGTCTGGTTATTCACGGTCTTGGTTTTCTGTGTATATAATGCTCACCTTTTATCTTAAATAGATGGCTCTTTTTAGTCCAATATAATAGTGTGCCTATAGCACTACTAGTTAAAGTGGATGATTTTAGTTCACATACATACTTTTAGTCCCCACAACCTTATAGGTTTGATTCTGGTAAGAGAAGTTTTTTTGCTTTTTTTTCTTTAAAAATTAAAAAAAAAAAATTTAGTTTTTTCTTTTTAATCTAGTCCAATTTGTGATTTATGGGGAGTAAGTTATTGTGTCTTTTAATATTGGTTCGTTTTATAATGAAATGTTTATGTATTTGCATTTGGTTACTCCACCCCACAGCTTCCTCTTTGTGAGCAGCAAGGTAATTAACCCCGGTATGATATAAACCGTTAAACTTTGATTTGTCTTCATCCTTGTACATCCGACCCGAGGAAGAGGTCATGGAATGGACCTCGAAACGCGTTGTCTTTGTATGTACCATGAAATAAAGCATTGATATTGGAACCTACTCCTAGAATCGACTGGATTTCCTCCATTTGAGGGTTGAAGTATAGCAGCGCGGGAACCAGGTGTTTTTTTTGTTGTTTTTTTTTCCCTTTTGGGATCTCCTCTTTGAGTACACAATAATATTCTAATTGAACCATAGACCCTAAATGGAATATCAATTAATCCTGATGCATAGCAATGCATGTGTGTTAGTCTATCAATTTATATTCCATTCATGGTCAATAGGCGCAATTATGTATCTTATTGTGTATTGTATCTATAGATACCAACCGTCCCAGATCCAGTAGGACAGTCCTGGATTCAGCTCTTTCTCCCTCTGTCCCGGGCAGTGAGCAACATGTCCCACACTGCTTAGCGCTGAGAACCCCTGGAAAAGAAATAAGCTGCTTATCACCACTATGTCTTCTATCCTGCAGACACAGAGAGCTCAGTGAGCTAAATGTGTCAAATGGAAGCCTATCTGACCAAGTGGTCACAAGATCACTGGGTTTCTGCCTCATACCAAGCTGCTGGGTTCTAGCTTATCAAGATCAGCTATGCTAGTGGTTTTTCATTCAATTTATTACATATAACTGAGGCTCCTAGAGCTGGGCCGGTTTTAGACAAAGTGGGGCCCTAAGCAAAAGTTTAAAGTGGGGCCCCAAATGCTAACATTGTAAAATCACACATTTAGGTTACATTACATGAGCAGGATGTGGATACAGGTGGCAGAGGGGACTGTGCTGGCACTGTGGCCCCATATTCAGGGGCCTTATATCAGCCAACGGGTCTGCCACTATTAGCATTACACAGGAGCGTTGCTAGGGTCACAAAAGATTGGGGGCCCAAGCCCCAAGACAAATGGAGCGCCCTCACATGCCAGGGCCGTGGGGTACTCGGTACCGGGCCGGTTGATCTTCTCAACGGGGGTTGGCACAGCTGCAGTGACCCGGTCCGTGGCCCTGGGGCTCCATTACAAAGGGGGGTTGTTTCAGTGTGTTTATGGTGGTGAAAGTTTATAAGTGATTTGTGACGCCACCTGTGGTGTTCGGCAATAGAGATGTAAGCCGACGCTGCAGACAGATCCTCTGGGACAGATGGTGTGGTGCAGCAGTGATGTTATAGCCCTCCACAGGCAGGGCTGTTGTCCCAGGGCAGTGTAGGAGAAGTGACACTTAGATGGTATAGTGTCAGGCGCAAGGGATGTAGCAGTGCTGGGCAGGTTGGCGCAGGAATAAGTGGAGGACACCAGGGCATGTAGTTCCAAAGCTTTACTCACAGTCTGTTGCAGGTACAGGTGCCCGCATCCGCGCCGTGTCCTCCGGGTCAGTAGCTCAGCCAACTTCCAGGCAAGATGAAGTACTCCTTTCCAACACTCCATCAACATATGTGCCTTTTCTGAACGTCTCCTCTTATAGCGCCTTTGAATGAAGTACTCCTAGTACTGAGTTACACTGGAGTTCCTCCTGTCAGATCTTCCTATGAACTCTACTTGTACGGCAGACAGCTGTAGCCTGCTTCGGGGACTCCTTGCTACTGAGTCCCGGCTCACTAATATGTTGCTGTTGTGCCCCCAAGTCTTGTGTGGGAATAAAGTGGTCACTACTTCTATTCCTCCGGTGTCTGCTGCAGGACCATTAGTATCCATACAACCTCGGGGACCGGACCCCGACCTTGCGCTTAGAACTTGAAAAGGGTTCTCCTCTAACCCTGGTCCTTGTTCTCTTATTCTCCTCACGTTCCGTGCTAATCCTTCTTCCCAATGGAGAATCAAGCTTCCTTTCTCAGTCTCTTTCCTGTGCCAGCAGACCCAGATCACTGTGTCCTGCTGCAGCACTTCCTTCTCCCATCCCTCTCCCGGGGATCTTCTCTGTCTTACACTCTGTCCTTCTACATCCTCACTCATTGACTGAATGAAAGACTGACTGACTGACTCAACTCTTCCCGCTCTTTTGTGCGAACTAAACTCCACCCAACTCCCAGCATGTTTCGTGTTCCAAGCAGGGAGCCACCAAGGGGTGCTATGCTACACTCCAAGCAGGGAGCCACCGAAGGTGCTTTGCTACACTACTTTGTGGTGTGGAGTGCAGGTGTTGGAGTGTGGTCAGGTGTCTCCACCTTACCTGAATAGTGGGGTCCCACACCTGAGGAGGAGGTGCAGTACCTCTGTGGCGACTGAACCCTCAGGGGCGCCACACAAAGAGTTGTCCCCCAACCCCCTCTTATTTTTTTTAACACTGCAGATAACACAGCAGGGCTCCCAACTGTCCTGGATCCAGCGGGACAGTAACACCCGCTATCCCAGCCGGGATTGTAGTTTTCCTGCACTGCGAATCAGCCACCACGCCCACCTGTCATTTCAGAAGGGGCTGTGTACCGATCGCCATACAATTCCCTTTATACACAGCATACTCCAGAACAGAAGCCCTCCCCGGCTCACGTGACTAGTCACATGACTGTGACCTTATCCTATGTAACACCAGAGAGAACAGTAATAACTCTCGGAGAACAGATAATGTAGTAGATGTCACGTGAAGTCCTATGTAACACCACAGATAGTCTTACTCTGAAGCGCTATGGCTATGTTCACATGCATTTTTTTCAGTAGCCAAAACCTGTTCTATTGGCAGTAAAAATGTTGTGTTCAAAACACCTGTTTTTCAGCTTTTTTTCTGGTGTTCTTTACACTTTTTTCAGCTTTTTTTAAAGTGAGGATGTTTGCTTTGCTCCAGTATGTTTAAGGCCACGTTCAAACGTTGAGTATTCGGTCAGTATTTCACATCAGTATGTGCAAGTCAAAACCAGGAGGGTGAGAAATCCAGAAGGGGTACCGTGTTTCTACTATACTTTTCCTCTGATTGTTCCACTGCTGTTTCTGCATTACAAATACTGATGTGAAATCCTGACCAAATACTGAACATGTGAACGACACTTAATAGCTTAATTCATCAAAACCACTTAAAAAATTGCAGTGAAAAATGCCTTTGCAATATCTTCAGATTTCTTTTTTTATTCTTTCATTGCTTTCTACGGGTGAAAACACACTGAAAGAAGTGACACGCTGCAGATTTAAAAAGTGCTGCAGTTCTTAAATTCAGTCAGAAAAAATACAAGCGCATGCAGGAGATTTCGGAAATCTCATATGTTTTGCTGGCACTTTAAAAAGCCGCTCTTGGCCACTTTCATATGCAGAATTTTTGCAGCTTTTTCTTAAGAAGTTTACAGCATTTTATAGCACAAGCAGAGACTGAGGTTTTCAAAGATCTCCTCGCACCCTTTTATTTTCTCCTGACTGAATTTCACAACCGCAGCGTTTTTTGAAATCTGCAGCGTCACTTCTTTCAGCAATTTTTTTCACCCGTAGAAAGCAATGAAAAAGTTTTAGAAAAGCTGCAAATGTCGCAATGCTGTTTTTCGCTGTGTTTTTGGTGAATAAAACTAACTTTATTAAACATGTACTGTAGACAAAATGAATACTATACAAAAAAAAATCAATCAGTAAACTATGGATGCTGCGTACATCCACAGCGTCCAGATGTTACAGCACAGTGGATGGGATTTCTAGAAATTTCATGTCCACTATGCGTGCACATACGCCCGCACTTCACCTGCAGAGACGGACATGCAGCACGACTCTCCAGACCACAGCATGTCAATTTATCTTGCATAGATGCAAGTCTCCGCAAGAGAAATCTCACCCCTACGATGTATTGGGTATGGTGATTCTGCACGGTTCAGTGACCACACGCGGAATCACCTGCGTTCAACAGATGGCAGCACTTTAGATGGAGCACATGTCTGCTGCGTCCAAAGTGCTGCCATTTTCGGATCGTCTGCACATACCCTAAAAAATGGGTGTTTTGAAAGCAATGTTTTTACTGCCAAGAGAGCCAACTTTGGGTGCAAAAAAAATGCACCAAAAGCACTGATTCCTATGCACACCTGTACTATATATATGTGTATGGGTTTACCCTTATCATTTCACATGGAAATTCTTTTATTTCTATATCATAAATCCCCTAATTCAGCAGACAATATCCCTGTCTTGTGTCATCCAGACAGTAGTGACAGGAGGTCGCCCTGTCACATTACAAGCAGTGATTAGTGATTGTGGTCAGAGCTGATGCTGATCGCTGCTGTATGTGACTGTGAATACTGATCCTGCAGCAATCAGCACAGAGCTCCGGACCACAGTGAGTAAATCACTGCACTCTGACCTGTTACTGCTTCTTTTACCAGGTTCTGCGGCTTCACTTAGGTATATCAATTCTCAGGACAGTGCTAGGAGCAGCCATGATCAGGACTCAGGAGGAGACATACAGAGCTTCAGGCATCTTCCTGGCTGTCACTGTGCTGTAATCGGCCTCTCCTCCTCACTCTCAACTTTTAACCTGACTGCAGGGAGAAAGAGACAGGGGGCTCAAGGGCTTTGCGAGAGACACTCCAAGACTCCAGAGCAATGCACAGCATTATTCACTGCTGTACACCTTCTGGGCACTTCATAAATGGACTGCAGATGCAGGGGGCCCCCTTTGTAGGTGGGGGCCCCAGGCATCTGCCTGGTCCAAACGCCAGCCCTGTCCTAGAGATGCCTCACAGTGGAAAATATGTATAGTAAAGAAAAAAAGAAATGTGTCCCCCAAGGCTCTTGGGAGACAAATTATGTAAAAAAAATAATGCATCTTATAACAGATCTCTCCATATATCTATTGATTTTAGGACATAGCTATCTCTCTATCTATCTAATAAAATAGAAAAAAATAATAACCCCCCCAAAAAAAAAATAATATACTGTAGCACAATAATACAATAATATTTTATTACATATGTTAAAGGGAGCCTTTCCGATCAGGTAACACTATTAACCTGCAGGTATAGGCCGAACTTTCAGTGCACCTTCAGTGCAGCGGTCAGGCACCTTCACAACACTATTAACCTGCAGATTAGCCCTGTATCTACAGGCTAATAGCATTATCCAAATTTCCCTTTAAATAACAAAACAATTACATATTAATATGTATTCACACAATCATAATAACCTGAAGCTATTAACTCTCTTCTCTGCCCTCCGGTCAGGGAACATTGTGCCAAAGCTCCAACCCACTTTAGTCTGAGGGCAGAGAGGAATGCTGAGGAGTCTGAGGAGACAGCTCAAGATGACATTTTCTATGGCGATATGATGAAAAAGTTTTTCAGTGTTGACTGAAGAGGTTATCTCGCGTGACAGTTTCATAGATTGAGGATACAAGAATGTTAATTATCCACACAAATTCCCCTAATCAGTTAGGACTAGAGTTGAGCGACTTTTGCTTTTTTAGGGTCGCGTTTCGTTTCGTGAAACCCGACTTTTCCAAAAGTCGGGTCGAGCAAGATCGTCCGATTATAGGGAAAAGTCGAGGTCGTCCCGAAACACGAAACCCAATGTAAGTCAATGGGGAATAAAAGTCGGCAGTGAGAGGAGGACAGGAAACACACCTACATTGCCCATTTGAATGCCAAAAGCATCAATTCTTCTTACTTAAGCTTGTCAACCTTAATTAACTTCACAATACAAGTTACGCACTGAAAAATGGGGGTTATTTGGCTAAATTTGTGGGGGGGGAGGGCTGGCTGCAGGTTTTCATGTGCCCTGGTCGAAAGAGCGCCCCTTTAACACATACCACAACTCATCATGCTCCGATACGGCAGAGAAATAGCGGTATAGTACAATGAAAAATACCTCACTTTTTACATCTCATGACGAGGCCCATCTATTTCTCCATACAAAATCATTGGTCCCATATAATGTTTGAAACAGTATATGATGAGCTCCACATAATGCTACAGTATATGTTGGTCCCCATGGATGAAGCTCCACTGTCTTATGGGCCCAAATAATGCTCCAAACATAATGGGCTCCATTTCTAATGCTCTAGTGTATAATGGGCCCTGTAAATGCTGCTCCAGTGTCTGATGTCCACCTTTGGAATGTTCCAGTGTATGGTGGGCCCCATCTATCATTCTCCAGAGTATAGTGCTCCCCAAAAATTGCTGTCCCAACATAGAAAACAATCAAATAAGTCTCCTCGCTAGGGAATCCCTGTACTTGTCTGGACAGGTGCTGTAGCTTGCTTAACAGCTCGCCAGCCGTTCTCACGCCCAGTATGGATTGCACGTGATTGCACAAAGGTTAGAAAGGGTACCGTATCCCCGGATAACATGTATGGATAGCGTACACATTCAAAATATATGTCTATACAGCATGAGGCAGGCTCAGACGGTGTTAGGCCCAGTATGGATTGCACGTCATTGCACAAAGGTTAGAAGGGGTACCGTATCCCCGGATAACATGTATGGATAGCGTACACATTCAAAATATATGTCTACACAGCATGAGGCAGGCTCAGACGGTGTTAGGCCCAGTATGGATTGCACGTCATTGCACAAAGGTTAGAAAGGGTACCGTATCCCTGGATAACATGTATGGATAGCGTACACATTCAAAATATATGTCTATACAGCATGAGGCAGGCTCAGACGGTGTTAGGCCCAGTATGGATTGCACGTCATTGCACAAAGGTTAGAAGGGGTACCGTATCCCCGGATAACATGTATGGATAGCGTACACATTCAAAATATATGTCTATACAGCATGAGGCAGGCTCAGACGGTGTTAGGCCCAGTATGGATTGCACGTCATTGCACAAAGGTTAGAAAGGGTACCGTATCCCTGGATAACATGTATGGATAGCGTACACATTCAAAATATATGGCTATACAGCATGAGGCAGGCTCAGACGGTATTAGGCCCAGTATGGATTGCACGTCATTGCACAAAGGTTAGAAGGGGTACCGTATCCCCGGATAACATGTATGGATAGCGTACACATTCAAAATATATGTCTATACAGCATGAGGCAGGCTCAGACGGTGTTAGGCCCAGTATGGATTGCACGTCATTGCACAAAGGTTAGAAGGGGTACCGTATCCCCGGATAACATGTATGGATAGCGTACACATTCAAAATATATGTCTATACAGCATGAGGCAGGCTCAGACGGTGTTAGGCCCAGTATGGATTGCACGTCATTGCACAAAGGTTAGAAGGGGTACCGTATCCCCGGATAACATGTATGGATAGCGTACACATTCAAAATATATGTCTATACAGCATGAGGCAGGCTCAGACGGTGTTAGGCCCAGTATGGATTGCACGTCATTGCACAAAGGTTAGAAAGGGTACCGTATCCCCGGATAACATGTATGGATAGCGTACACATTCAAAATATATGTCTATACAGCATGAGGCAGGCTCAGACGGTGTTAGGCCCAGTATGGATTGCACGTCATTGCACAAAGGTTAGAAGGGGTACCGTATCCCCGGATAACATGTATGGATAGCGTACACATTCAAAATATATGTCTATACAGCATGAGGCAGGCTCAGACGGTGTTAGGCCCAGTATGGATTGCACGTCATTGCACAAAGGTTAGAAGGGGTACCGTATCCCCGGATAACATGTATGGATAGCGTACACATTCAAAATATATGTCTATACAGCATGAGGCAGGCTCAGACGGTGTTAGGCCCAGTATGGATTGCACGTCATTGCACAAAGGTTAGAAAGGGTACCGTATCCCCGGATAACATGTATGGATAGCGTACACATTCAAAATATATGTCTATACAGCATGAGGCAGGCTCAGACGGTGTTAGGCCCAGTATGGATTGCACGTCATTGCACAAAGGTTAGAAAGGGTACCGTATCCCCGGATAACATGTATGGATAGCGTACACATTCAAAATATATGTCTATACAGCATGAGGCAGGCTCAGACGGTGTTAGGCCCAGTATGGATTGCACGTCATTGCACAAAGGTTAGAAGGGGTACCGTATCCCCGGATAACATGTGTGGATAGCGTACACATTCAAAATATATGTCTATACAGCATGAGGCAGGCTCAGACGGTGTTAGGCCCAGTATGGATTGCACGTCATTGCACAAAGGTTAGAAGGGGTACCGTATCCCCGGATAACATGTATGGATAGCGTACACATTCAAAATATATGTCTATACAGCATGAGGCAGGCTCAGACGGTGTCAGGCACAGTATGGATTTGACGGCCCAGATTACACAGCGGAGGAGCAGGGAGAGGTAAAGATTGCAAATGCTGGGGCCCTGGCCAAGCAAGGGGGGCACACTCGTGGGCGTCGGTACTGGCACTGGGCCCCTCATAGTACAGCGGTGTGTCTGATGGCGGGTGTGCACCACCACCGTCAGAGACACTTGATTGCACTATGAGGGACACTGTGCCAGTGCCCGTGCCCAAGAGTCGGCCTACCCACCTGTCCAGGGCAACGGCACTCGCACGGTGTCGTGCGCTAGGTGGTGACCCTGGCCATGGGGGGGGGGAGGCAGCACAGTTAGGGAGTTTTAGAAAGTGGCATATGTTGATGTTGGACATTCAACTGATGCAAAAGGCGAAATAGGTGAAGTACCAGGAAGAGGTGGACCAAAGCAAGCCATTTTTCTGTCACCCTATGTGTCATCAGGGGAAGGTGGGACAAAATCCTTGGAAACCCATGCGTGGTTCATTTTAATGAAGGTTAGATCATCCACATTTTGGGTTGACAGACGGGTCCTTTTTTCTGTCAGGATTGATCCAGCTGCACTGAAGACTCTTTCCGATAGCACACTTGCAGCTGGGCAAGCGAGCTCCTGTAAGGCATATTGGGCCAATTCAGGCCAGGTGTCCAGTTTAGCGGCCCAATAGTCAAAGGGGAATGACCTGTGTGGGAGAACATCGATATGGGAGGAAAAGTAGTTTGTAACCATAGTTGACAACTGCTGTCTCCTGTCACTTTCCATCGATGCAGTATTACCAGTTGTGTGAGCGGTATTTGAAAAATCAGTTCACAACATTGTCATGAAACCCCTGTCTCCAACGTCACTTCTGCTGTGTGCACCACGAACACCTCTGCCAAGCTGCCCCCGGCACGTACGACTCGTGTGAGAACCATCACCGCTGCTGTGTGCTGGGAATGCCTCAAGCAACCGATTTACCAGAGCTGCTTGTTTATTAGCCAATATTAGGTCAAGGTTCTCCTGTGGCATGATGTTTTGTAATTTGCCTTTATAGCGTGGATCCAGGATGCTGGCCAACCAGTAGTCGTCATCGTTCATCATTTTGGCAATGCGGGGGTCCCTTTTTAGGATCCGCAAGGCATAATCTGACATGTGGGCCAATGTTCCCGGTGTCAATGATGCACTGCGAGTGCTGGGTGGAGGAGCACTTTCTGGCAAATCCACATCCCTCCAGTCACGCACAAACCCTGTACCAGACCTTGCCACGCCAACATTTTCACTTGCCCCACGAGATGCATCCTCCTCCCCTAAGTAATCATCCCCATCATCCTCCTCCTCCTCTTCTTCCTCCACCTCGTCCAGGAGAGGTCCCTGAGCAGACAATGGCTGAATGTCATCAAGGATTCCCTCCTCCTCTTCCTCCTCATCAACATTGGCTGCAGACGCCTGCTCCTTAAGGTGCGTCAAAGTTTGCATGAGCAGACGCATAAGTGGGATGCTCATGCTTAGGATGGCGTCGTCTGCGCTTACCAGCCGTGTGCATTCCTCAAAACACTGAAGGACTTTACAAAGGTCTTTCAGCTTCGACCACTGCACGCCTGTCAACTCCATGTCTGCTCTCAAAGTGCCTGGCCGTGTATCCTCCCACAAATGCATTATGGCCTGCCTCTGCTCGCACAGCCGCTCCACCATGTGCAGGGTGGAGTTCCACCTTGTTGCAATGTCGATAATGAGGCGGTGGTTGGGAAGGTGGAGCAATCGCTGCAGCTTCTGCATACGAACGGAGTGTACAGGCGACCGGCGGATGTGCGCGCACAGTCTTCGCACCTTCTGGAGCAGGGCTGTTAACTCCGGATAATTTTTGAGGAAGCACTGCACCACCAGGTTCAAGGTGTGAGCCAAGCAAGGTATGTGGCTGAGTTTTGAAAGGGCTATGGCTGCCACAAAATTACGGCCGTTATCACTAACTACCTTGCCTGCCTCAAGATGTACACTGCCCAGCCATGACTCAGTTTGTCGCTTCAAGTACTCGGCAAGCACCTCGGCGGTGTGTCTGTCGCCCAAACACATCATCTGCAACACAGCCTGCTGACGCTTTCCACTAGCTGCTCTATAGGGGGACACATCGTGTGCAACAGTGGCAGCTGCAGATGGAGTGCTCGTACGACTGCGCTCTGTGGACGAGCTGTCGCTTCTGGAGGAGGAGGAGGGTCGAACGCCTACAGCCAACTGTTTCCTAGACCGTGGGCTAGGCAGCACTGTCCCACCACCGCTGTCCCCTGTGGACCCTGCATCCATCACATTAACCCAGTGCGCAGTGATGGACACGTAACGGCCCTGGCCATGCCGACTGGACCATGCATCAGTTGTGAGGTGCACCTTTCCGCTCACTGACTGCTTGAGTGCATGGACAATGCGGTCTTTCACATGATGGTGGAGGGCTGGGATGGCTTTGCGAGAGAAGAAGTGGCGACTGGGTAGGTCATAGCGTGGTACTGCATAGGCCATGAGTTCGCGGAAAGCTGTGCTTTCCACCAACCGAAAGGGCATCATCTCAAACGAGATTAGTTTGGCAATGTGGGCGTTCAAACCCAGTGTACGCGGATGAGAGACTGAGTACTTTCTTGACCTACTCATAGTGTCTGGGAGGGTGAGCTGGACTTGAGAGCTGCATATGGTGGAAGTAGCGGTGGACAGGGCGGACTGAGAGAGGGTTGATGATGGTGATGGAGTTGGTGTTCTTTCTGATGGCCTAGAATCAGTCTTTCGTTGATATAACAGTGGGATTCCCTGACTGCTGTGGCCTTGCAACGACACCTCAACATTTGCTGCTGTGCTAACCGGTGTGCTTACAGTGGGGGAAACAATGTAGCGTTGCTGACTACCTTCGTTGTGATCAGTTGCACATGTGGCACTTGAGGTTTGGTGTTGTGTCCACGCTTGCAAGTGCATGCTGGTTAAATGTCTAAGCATGCAACTGGTATTCAAATTTTTCAGATTTTTCCCTCGGCTAAAGGTCTTTGCGCACTTCTTACAGATAACCTTGGCCTGATCATGAGGATTTTGTTCAAAAAAGTGCCACACTGCACTCTTCCTACTTTGGCAGACATTTTGCGGCCTAGCACGCTGTGATCTTTTGACCCTCTGGACAAGCTGTCCAGCAACTCTTTTGATGTTTGGAACCTGTCTTTGGAGTGCTCCGGGCCTGCCAGATAACAGCTGTTGCGATGTCGATGTCTGCTGTGGATGCTCCTCATCTGAGCTATTGGAAGCAGCACCCTCTTCCCCCAATGGATGCCAATCTGGGTCAACAACTGGGTCATCCATCACCTCCTCTTCTATGTCATGTGCACCTTTCTCTGTGTCACCGTGTATGGTGGTATAGTGTGCGGGAAGGGGCACCTGAGTCTCATCAGGGTCAAAATCTGGCTCTGTACACTGCGAGGACAATGTAGTGCTCTGAGTGAATGTACCAGCAGAATCATCCATCAGTGGCTGTGCATCAGTGCACTCCATGTCAGATTCATCTTGGCCTGGGTAATTCACCATTTGACTTGATAATCCAGGCATGGTATGTGAAAACAGCTCCATGGAGTAATCAGTAGTATGGCCTGCGTCATCCTTCAATCTTGGTTGGGGTGAAGGACACAAGGAAAGGTGTGGTTCATGAACATGAGCCTCCAATGACGACTCAGTGCTTTTACTTTTTACAACTGAAGAAGAGGAGGCGATAGAGCTGGAGGCTGAGTCAGCAATGTAAGACAAAACTTTTTCCTGATGCTCTGCCTTTAAAAGCGGTTTGCCAACTCCTAGAAAACTAAGCGTTCGAGGCCTTATGTAGACAGACGATGACGCAGGGTCAGCACCTCCTGCATTTGGTCCTATTTTGCTCTTGCCACTACCATCAGATCCACCACCAACACCATCATTACCAGCTGCCAACCCCCGCCCAATTCCACGGCCTCTTCCACCAGCCTTCCTCATTTTTGGTAGAAATGTAGACAAAATCCAACAAACTATATAGTAATGTAAAACAAGGTACAAGGTGTCTATAGGACAGGGGAGTTTTAGAATTTCTGCACACACTTGTGGACAGTGGACACTTGTGAATTGTGTGCGGCCCACTGATATCTGAGCGCTATGTGACACGCTCGATGGCACAGCTGCCTGTGACCAAAGTGGCGAGAGGATAATGGAGATTTTGAATCTCTGCGTACACTTGTGGACAGTGGACACTTGTGGATTGTGTGCGGCCCACTGATATCTGAGCGCTATGTGACACGCTCGATGGCACAGCTGCCTGTGACCAAAGTGACGAGAGGATAATGGAGATTTTGAATCTCTGCGTACACTTTTGGACACTGGACACTTGTGGATTGTGTGCGGCCCACTGATATCTGAGCGCTATGTGACACGCTCGATGGCACAGCTGCCTGTGACCAAAGTGACGAGAGGATAATGGAGATTTTGAATCTCTGCGTACACTTTTGGACACTGGACACTTGTGGATTGTGTGCGGCCCACTGATATCTGAGCGCTATGTGACACGCTCGATGGCACAGCTGCCTGTGACCAAAGTGACGAGAGGATAATGGAGATTTTGAATCTCTGCGTACACTTTTGGACACTGGACACTTGTGGATTGTGTGCGGCCCACTGATATCTGAGCGCTATGTGACACGCTCGATGGCACAGCTGCCTGTGACCAAAGTGACGAGAGGATAATGGAGATTTTGAATCTCTGCGTACACTTTTGGACACTGGACACTTGTGGATTGTGTGCGGCCCACTGATATCTGAGCGCTATGTGACACGCTCGATGGCACAGCTGCCTGTGACCAAAGTGACGAGAGGATAATGGAGATTTTGAATCTCTGCGTACACTTGTGGACAGTGGACACTTGTGGATTGTGTGCAGCCCACTGATATCTGAGCGCTATGTGACACGCTCGATGGCACAGCTGCCTGTGACCAAAGTGACGAGAGGATAATGGAGATTTTGAATCTCTGCGTACACTTGTGGACAGTGGACACTTGTGGATTGTGTGCGGCCCACTGATATCTGAGCGCTATGTGACACGCTCGATGGCACAGCTGCCTGTGACCAAAGTGACGAGAGGATAATGGAGATTTTGAATCTCTGCGTACACTTGTGGACAGTGGACACTTGTGGATTGTGTGCGGCCCACTGATATCTGAGCGCTATGTGACACGCTCGATGGCACAGCTGCCTGTGACCAAAGTGACGAGAGGATAATGGAGATTTTGAATCTCTGCGTACACTTTTGGACACTGGACACTTGTGGATTGTGTGCGGCCCACTGATATCTGAGCGCTATGTGACACGCTCGATGGCACAGCTGCCTGTGACCAAAGTGACGAGAGGATAATGGAGATTTTGAATCTCTGCGTACACTTTTGGACACTGGACACTTGTGGATTGTGTGCGGCCCACTGATATCTGAGCGCTATGTGACACGCTCGATGGCACAGCTGCCTGTGACCAAAGTGACGAGAGGATAATGGAGATTTTGAATCTCTGCGTACACTTTTGGACACTGGACACTTGTGGATTGTGTGCGGCCCACTGATATCTGAGCGCTATGTGACACGCTCGATGGCACAGCTGCCTGTGACCAAAGTGACGAGAGGATAATGGAGATTTTGAATCTCTGCGTACACATTTGGACACTGGACACTTGTGGATTGTGTGCGGCCCACTGATATCTGAGCGCTATATGACACGCTCGATGGCACAGCTGCCTGTGACCAAAGTGACGAGAGGATAATGGAGATTTTGAATCTCTGCGTACACTTTTGGACACTGGACACTTGTGGATTGTGTGCGGCCCACTGATATCTGAGCGCTATGTGACACGCTCGATGGCACAGCTGCCTGTGACCAAAGTGACGAGAGGATAATGGAGATTTTGAATCTCTGCGTACACTTTTGGACACTGGACACTTGTGGATTGTGTGCGGCCCACTGATATCTGAGCGCTATGTGACACGCTCGATGGCACAGCTGCCTGTGACCAAAGTGACGAGAGGATAATGGAGATTTTGAATCTCTGCGTACACTTTTGGACACTGGACACTTGTGGATTGTGTGCGGCCCACTGATATCTGAGCGCTATGTGACACTCTCGATGGCACAGCTGCCTGTGACCAAAGTGACGAGAGGATAATGGAGATTTTGAATCTCTGCGTACACTTGTGGACAGTGGACACTTGTGGATTGTGTGCAACCCACTGATATCTGAGCGCTATGTGACACGCTCGATGGCACAGCTGCCTGTGACCAAAGTGACGAGAGGATAATGGAGATTTTGAATCTCTGCGTACACTTTTGGACACTGGACACTTGTGGATTGTGTGCGGCCCACTGATATCTGAGCGCTATGTGACACGCTCGATGGCACAGCTGCCTGTGACCAAAGTGACGAGAGGATAATGGAGATTTTGAATCTCTGCGTACACTTGTGGACAGTGGACACTTGTGGATTGTGTGCGGCCCACTGATATCTGAGCGCTATGTGACACGCTCGATGGCACAGCTGCCTGTGACCAAAGTGACGAGAGGATAATGGAGATTTTGAATCTCTGCGTACACTTGTGGACAGTGGACACTTGTGGATTGTGTGCGGCCCACTGATATCTGAGTGCTATGTGACACGCTCGATGGCACAGCTGCCTGTGACCAAAGTGACGAGAGGATAATGGAGATTTTGAATCTCTGCGTACACTTGTGGACAGTGGACACTTGTGGATTGTGTGCGGCCCACTGATATCTGAGCGCTATGTGACACGCTCGATGGCACAGCTGCCTGTGACCAAAGTGACGAGAGGATAATGGAGATTTTGAATCTCTGCGTACACTTTTGGACACTGGACACTTGTGGATTGTGTGCGGCCCACTGATATCTGAGCGCTATGTGACACGCTCGATGGCACAGCTGCCTGTGACCAAAGTGACGAGAGGATAATGGAGATTTTGAATCTCTGCGTACACTTTTGGACACTGGACACTTGTGGATTGTGTGCGGCCCACTGATATCTGAGCGCTATGTGACACGCTCGATGGCACAGCTGCCTGTGACCAAAGTGACGAGAGGATAATGGAGATTTTGAATCTCTGCGTACACATTTGGACACTGGACACTTGTGGATTGTGTGCGGCCCACTGATATCTGAGCGCTATGTGACACGCTCGATGGCACAGCTGCCTGTGACCAAAGTGACGAGAGGATAATGGAGATTTTGAATCTCTGCGTACACTTGTGGACAGTGGACACTTGTGGATTGTGTGCGGCCCACTGATATCTGAGCGCTATGTGACACGCTCGATGGCACAGCTGCCTGTGACCAAAGTGACGAGAGGATAATGGAGATTTTGAATCTCTGCGTACACTTTTGGACACTGGACACTTGTGGATTGTGTGCGGCCCACTGATATCTGAGCGCTATGTGACACGCTCGATGGCACAGCTGCCTGTGACCAAAGTGACGAGAGGATAATGGAGATTTTGAATCTCTGCGTACACTTTTGGACACTGGACACTTGTGGATTGTGTGCGGCCCACTGATATCTGAGCGCTATGTGACACGCTCGATGGCACAGCTGCCTGTGACCAAAGTGACGAGAGGATAATGGAGATTTTGAATCTCTGCGTACACTTGTGGACAGTGGACACTTGTGGATTGTGTGCGGCCCACTGATATCTGAGTGCTATGTGACACGCTCGATGGCACAGCTGCCTGTGACCAAAGTGACGAGAGGATAATGGAGATTTTGAATCTCTGCGTACTTTTGGACACTGGACACTTGTGGATTGTGTGCGGCCCACTGATATCTGAGCGCTATGTGACACGCTCGATGGCACAGCTGCCTGTGACCAAAGTGACGAGAGGATAATGGAGATTTTGAATCTCTGCGTACACTTTTGGACACTGGACACTTGTGGATTGTGTGCGGCCCACTGATATATGAGCGCTATGTGACACTCTCGATGGCACAGCTGCCTGTGACCAAAGTGACGAGAGGATAATGGAGATTTTGAATCTCTGCGTACACTTGTGGACAGTGGACACTTGTGGATTGTGTGCAGCCCACTGATATCTGAGCGCTATGTGACACGCTCGATGGCACAGCTGCCTGTGACCAAAGTGACGAGAGGATAATGGAGATTTTGAATCTCTGCGTACACTTTTGGACACTGGACACTTGTGGGTTGTGTGCGGCCCACTGATATCTGAGCGCTATGTGACACGCTCGATGGCACAGCTGCCTGTGACCAAAGTGACGAGAGGATAATGGAGATTTTGAATCTCTGCGTACACTTGTGGACAGTGGACACTTGTGGATTGTGTGCGGCCCACTGATATCTGAGCGCTATGTGACACGCTCGATGGCACAGCTGCCTGTGACCAAAGTGACGAGAGGATAATGGAGATTTTGAATCTCTGCGTACACTTGTGGACAGTGGACACTTGTGGATTGTGTGCGGCCCACTGATATCTGAGCGCTATGTGACACGCTCGATGGCACAGCTGCCTGTGACCAAAGTGACGAGAGGATAATGGAGATTTTGAATCTCTGCGTACACTTGTGGACAGTGGACACTTGTGGATTGTGTGCGGCCCACTGATATCTGAGCGCTATGTGACACGCTCGATGGCACAGCTGCCTGTGACCAAAGTGACGAGAGGATAATGGAGATTTTGAATCTCTGCGTACACTTTTGGACACTGGACACTTGTGGATTGTGTGCGGCCCACTGATATCTGAGCGCTATGTGACACGCTCGATGGCACAGCTGCCTGTGACCAAAGTGACGAGAGGATAATGGAGATTTTGAATCTCTGCGTACACTTTTGGACACTGGACACTTGTGGATTGTGTGCGGCCCACTGATATCTGAGCGCTATGTGACACGCTCGATGGCACAGCTGCCTGTGACCAAAGTGACGAGAGGATAATGGAGATTTTGAATCTCTGCGTACACTTTTGGACACTGGACACTTGTGGATTGTGTGCGGCCCACTGATATCTGAGCGCTATGTGACACGCTCGATGGCACAGCTGCCTGTGACCAAAGTGACGAGAGGATAATGGAGATTTTGAATCTCTGCGTACACATTTGGACACTGGACACTTGTGGATTGTGTGCGGCCCACTGATATCTGAGCGCTATGTGACACGCTCGATGGCACAGCTGCCTGTGACCAAAGTGACGAGAGGATAATGGAGATTTTGAATCTCTGCGTACACTTTTGGACACTGGACACTTGTGGATTGTGTGCGGCCCACTGATATCTGAGCGCTATGTGACACGCTCGATGGCACAGCTGCCTGTGACCAAAGTGACGAGAGGATAATGGAGATTTTGAATCTCTGCGTACACTTTTGGACACTGGACACTTGTGGATTGTGTGCGGCCCACTGATATCTGAGCGCTATGTGACACGCTCGATGGCACAGCTGCCTGTGACCAAAGTGACGAGAGGATAATGGAGATTTTGAATCTCTGCGTACACTTTTGGACACTGGACACTTGTGGATTGTGTGCGGCCCACAGATATCTGAGCGCTATGTGACACGCTCGATGGCACAGCTGCCTGTGACCAAAGTGACGAGAGGATAATGGAGATTTTGAATCTCTGCGTACACTTTTGGACACTGGACACTTGTGGATTGTGTGCGGCCCACTGATATCTGAGCGCTATGTGACATGCTCGATGGCACAGCTGCCTGTGACCAAAGTGACGAGAGGATAATGGAGATTTTGAATCTCTGCGTACACTTTTGGACACTGGACACTTGTGGATTGTGTGCGGCCCACTGATATCTGAGCGCTATGTGACACGCTCGATGGCACAGCTGCCTGTGACCAAAGTGACGAGAGGATAAGGGAGATTGGATTGCTTTTAAAAAAGCAGTTTGCGGAGCAGTGGGTAAACAGCAATGCCAGCGTGTCAGGAAGCCTTAGAAGGCAGCCCAACAACCAACACCACTGATACACCACAATATAGCCTCCCCTTGCACTGCACACACAGTGACTTGTGTGTTGTGCAGGCCAAATCGCTAGCAGCAGAAGCAGTTTTTTTGTCTTCTTCCCTGCCTAACGCTCTCCCTACAGAATCAGCAGCAACCTCTCCCTATACTAAGATCGACAGAAGTAAGATGGCGGTCGGCATGCACGCCCTTTTATACCCCCTGTGACGCCCACCAAAGCAAGCCAATCACTTGCATGCCCTTCTGAAAGATGGTGGTGACCCGTGCCTATGTCATCACGTTGCCCACAGTGTCCGTGGATCCTGATTGGCTGAAAAAGAGCGCAAAACAAACTTTTGAAACGCGACTTTGGCGCGTAAGTCGCCGACCTCGTGGCCGACCTCATCCTAGGGTCGGGTTTCGTTTCATGAAACCCGACTTTGCCAAAAGTCGGCGACTTTTGAATTGTTTCGACCCATTTCGCTCAACTCTAGTTAGGACCAATAACTAGTCCAATAACTTGCTAAGTAGTACACCTCTTTAATCCCAGATAAAGGGGGGGGGAGAATACACCATCTACTAAATTGTATCTATCAAGAAAAATTAGAAACTCTCATTTGCAACCTGACAAGTGTCAATCAGAAAAATTTCCATTAAAGTGCAATAAGTGCTATGACCAAATTGTGCCATTAGTGCATTACGAATAGCAGCATGGCAAACTTTGGAATATTAAATTCTGTACTCACAGTATATAGCAGCATACAAATTGTGCAATTAGTGCAATGAGAATAGTAGCATGGCGACTTTAGAATATTGAATCTGTACTCACTTAGCAAATTCAAGTAGCGAGATCCCCGTGCCTGACGCCCCAATGCGCGTTTCGCTACCTTTTTCGGGAGGCGTATAAATACATATACATTAGTATATGTATTTATTGGTTTATTTTTCTTTTTTTTTTCTTTATTTTGTGATCTTATTAACTATTTTTGCAAATATTCAAAGATTTTTTAGCAAGTCCCTCCAAAAGGCGTCAACTTTCTCTGCCCTGATCGCTGACCTAATACTCTGAAATGCTTTGGCATTGCAGGTCATTAGATCAGTGAATCGCACTCAATGAGGAGGGGTATCAGCTCCTGCTCAAGGCAAGAGCTTACAGACCACCGTATATGGGTGACCCCACAGCCATCTTTCGGTCTGGGGTCGCCATGGAGACCATCAGCATGTGTCAATCAGAGCAGACAGGCAGATCCCTCCCTCTGCACAATGACTGATGCTGATGTCGCTATTGACAGTGGCATCAGAGGGGTTACATGTCCGTGATCGGCATTAGTGTGGGAGGAAGGACCGGAACAATAGAGGCAGCAGTATCTCTCGGCCGGAACCATTGGGGCTGCCACTAGTGTTGCAGGGGGACAGAGAACCTGACTGGGAGAGACCTATGACCCCTGCTGCCAAGGGCAGGTCTGTTATAAAAGGGGCTGTCCTTGAGAACACGGGGCTTTTTTCAGGAAGACAGGAGCTGCGGCAGGTGAAGGTTTGCTCCCTCAATCCAACAGACGGCAGACTACGCTTGAGTGTGTACTATCCTGCATCCAGCAACAGCTCCAGTGACCACTTACTGCTACCGGAAACCGACCCAACGTGACTGCAGGCAGGAAACGCTGACCGTACTGGACCACGCTTGACCGCTGACAGCTCAGAGTGCACAGCCCCTGTCAGAGATTGCAACTCTACAGCCGTGGCTGCTGCCTTGAAACCGGATCCTCCTCCTCATCCACTGCAACAACAGCCACTGGTATCCGGACATACAGCGGCTCACCAAAAGTTCCCAAACTCTTCGCTGCCACCAAGAGACAGTGCCTCCGGTACATCCAGGACCGCTTCCTCAACGTGACGCGCCATCTGCGGCGCCACCATGGGATCTTCCAACCACCTCCCTACGGACAGAGTCTGATAAGTTGAACGCTACATTTTTCCTTCCCCGCCATTAGCAATTTTGTTGTTTACCGTTGTCAATAGGTGAAGTCAGGCTGTCAGTGCATTATACTGCTCCTTCACAAATCTGCCCGCGCTATACTGCTGTGCATCTTGTACATATCAACTCCCTGCATGGAGAAAGCTTGTTATCTTTTTTCCTCTTGTTACATAAAAAACACCCATTAACACTTGATCTGCCTCCTGCTCATCACTGCAACCTATGCACCTGCTAGTAAGCTACATTAGCACCAATTGGGGGTGTTAATGCAGGGTGTCAGCTATAATAATCAATGACACTTGTTGATGATCACGTTGGCATTGCAAGTGAGCAGACACAATCATCCAGCCATGCATGCACAGCAGGTTTGCGGGAATGCTCTTCCTGCTGCGCCATACATGTACGATGAATGTCATGAAGAAGTTAAGAGGAGGCGAGCTAATAGAGAGGTTTGCAGTATGGCAGCTAAACTAAGTTGTCCTGCCCCTCCCCACATTGACCTTATCTGAAAGAATGTTGCTGCCTGTTTATGGTTAGGCAACTCATACAAGCAGAAAATGTACACGCCCCTAGTGAAAACTAACTGATAACGCCCACTTGTCCTCTGAAAGAGTTAACTCATTATGTGCCAATACTTTGATTGAGAACATCTCAGCAAAGAAAGGTGAAATTTAATAAAAAACAAAAGAAAAACGCACTTTATACGGCTCTGCAACCACTATAACATTGTATGTCCAGTTCAACATGAAAAATTTGGTAAAAGTTCCTCTATAAAGCTCCTGAATCACGACACAATTTTGTACCCTCTGACTTTACCTTATTTCAACCAGTCATGCATTAATGTACTCGGTAATCTGCTCAATCTTTGTATTTTGTGTTCTAGATAGATCCTTATGTAACAGAACAACTCAGAAAAAGTTTTGAAGATCATAAACAAAGGAAAGAGAATTCAACAATTTGGGATGATTTCCAAACAAAAGTGAGTAATTATTATTCATTGACAAATATCAAAGAATTATGAAAGGAAATACCCTGACAGAGCATGCGCACCAAAGTCATTATGATTTAAAGAGAGAAAACACAGTAGTTTGGCAATAAATGGCTTCAACCAACCACTAACCATGAGTGGAGAAAAAGTTTTGGCATTATCATTCATATTCTCTGAAAACAGGCCAATAAAGCATAAAGCAAAAATTCTGCCAGGGTAGGTAAACTTTTGAGCACAAGTGTAACACCACTGCTGGAGACAGACACTATTAAACAGTAGTAAAGAGTAGTTGATGCTATATATACAATAAGCATTATTCCAACGCCCCCCACTCAACAAATACTTATCCTGTTAGTTCCATAATGGTTCTGAATTCTTCAAATTTGGCTTTTGGAAGTGGCTTTGTTGTAACATCAGCTATCGTCTGGTCAGTCTCGCAATAAACAAACTCATGCCACGTTCTAGCAAATCACGCAGGTGATGAGGTTTAATGTCAACTTTTGTCTCTCACATTGATGCAAGTTAAATTCATCCTTGGTTATCTTCACAAATTGCCGTCTTTTAAGTTGATAGCTTACCAATTTCACCAAATAATTGGTTTAACCCCTTCCTGACATTTGACGTTCTATACCGTCCATGTGCCCATGGATGGTATAGTACGTCATATGCCATCAGCCGCGCTCACGGGGGGAACGCAGCTGATCGGGGCCAGGTGTCAGCTGATTATCACAGCTGACTCCTGGCACTATGTGTCAGGAGCAGTCACGGACCATTTCTGGCACATTAACCCCCGGCACACTGCGATCAAACATGATAGCTGTGTTCTGGGGGCATAGGGAAGCATCGCCCAGGGAGGGGGGTCCCTGCATGCTTTCCTGAGACCCTCGGAACAACGTGATGTGCTCGCGTTGTTCCGAGGGCCTCCTCCCTGCAAGCCCCCTGGATCCAAGATGGCCACGGAGGCCTTCCAGGTCCTGCAGGGAGGTGACTTCTCAGTGCCTGCTGAGAGCAGGCGCTGAGAAGCCGCCTGCACTGCCTGTCAGATCGCTGATCTGACACAGTGCTGTGCAAAGTGTCAGATCAGCGGTCTGACATTATATAGCAATATCCCCCCCAGAACAATGTAATAAATTTCTTTATGTAAATAAAAAAAACAAAAAAAGCAAAAAAGTACACATATTTAGTATCGCCGCGTCCGTAACGACCTGTCCTATAAAGCTGCCCCACTAGTTAACCCCTTTAATGAACTGCTTCAAAAAAAAGGCAAAAAACAATGCTTTATGATCATACCGCCGAACAAAAAGTGCAATAACACACGATCAAAAAGACGGATATAAAAAAATGGCACCGCTGAAAACGTCTTGTCCCGCAAAAAACGAGCCACTATACAGTGTCATCAGCAAAAATTTAAAAAGTTATAGCTCTCAGAATAAAGCGATGCAAAAATAATTATTTTTTTATATAAAATTGTTTTTATTGTATAAAACCGACAAAACATAAAAAAAATATAAATGAGGTATCGCTGTAATCGTACTGACCCGAAGAATAAAACCGCTTTATCAATTTTACCACACACGGAACAGTGTAAACGCCCCCCCCCAAAAGAAATTCATGAATTGCTGGTTTTCATTCGTTCTGCGTCCCAAAAATCAGAATAAAAAGCGAGCAAAAAATGTCATGTGCCTGAAAATGGTACTAATTAAAACGTCAACTTGCCCCTCAAAAAATAAGATCTCACATGACTCTGTGGGTCAAAATATGGAAAAATTATAGCGCTCAAAATGTGGTGATGCAAAAACTATTTTTTGCAATAAAAAGCGTCTTTTAGCGTTCGACAGCTGCCTAACATAAAAACCCACTATACTGTAGATTTAAAAAAATGAAATTATTTCCATTTTGCCGTTAGGGTTAGGGCTACAGTTAGGGCTTGGGTTAGGGCTAGGGTTCGGATTAGGTTTAGGGGTGCGCTGGGGTTAGGGTTGGAGTTAGAATTGGGGGTTTCCACTATCTAGGCACATCAGGGGCTCTCCAAATGCGACATGGCGTCTGTTCTCAATTCCAGCCAATTCTGCGTTAAAAAAGTCAAACTGTGCTCCTTCCCTTCCAAGCTCTGCCATGCGCCCAAACAGTGATTTACCCCCACATATGGGGTATCAGCCTACTCAGGACAAGTTTCACAACAACTTTTGGCATCAAATTTCTCCTCTTACCTGTCACGGTCCATTTTTGGAGCCATGGCAGAATGTGGATTCTTATAGAAACCTTTTCCCCCCGGTGGCCGCTGGAGTTTACTACAACTGTAGTTGTTTTTGGTGCTAGTTTTGCCCCCAGTGGCCGCTGGGATTACTACACATGTGAATTAACCAACAGGTGATGACTACTCCCCCCTCCTTCCTATAAAAGGTTGTCACTGTGGGTAATATTGTTCATTTTCTATCCAACCTTGTTGAAGTGTGGACCTACCTGGTGGAGAGGGGGTTCAGCTTATCTGGAGCAGTGGAGTTGCTGCTGGATGCTGTTCAGATCCTTTTTCTGTTGCTTGGAGCTTTTGCAGCAGAACAAAGCTAAGTTTTGGGTTTTAGTTGCTTTAACCCCGTGGTGTCTGTTTTATTTTCCTTTGTGTATTATTGGGTGCAATTCACTTTATTCCCTGTCTCACCTCCTGGGGAGGGGGTTGGTGGTTTAGCTCAGGGCTAAACAGGAGATAGGGACAGGTCGGGGACTTGGGCCTCACTACCTTCAAGTGTACCCCCAAGTTAAGGAGAGTCAGGGCACCCCCTTAGCCTGAGGGGCAGTTCAGGGGTCCAGGTTCCACGTCTCCTGCTTTTTTCCCTACTGCCCCGTGACATTACCCTTGGAAAAATAAAAAATTGGGGACAAAAATATCATTTTTGTGTAAAAAAATGATTTTTTTATTTTAAGGGCTCTACGGTATAACCTTCTGTGAAGCACTTGGGGGTTCAAAATGCTCACCACACATCTAAATGAGTTCCTTAGGGGGTCTAGTTTCCAAAATGGGGTCACTTGTAGGGGGTTTCCACTGTTTAGGCACATCAGGTGCTCTCCAAACACGACATGGCATTCGATCTCAATTCCAGCCAATTTTGCTGGGTATAGAAGTGTCCCCACTGCCTGTCTGTAATGTTATCAAATGGTTTTGCAACAGTGTTAGTTTTTCCAGATGTATAGTAATGTCTTTATAAGGCTGTGTGCCCACAATGCGAATTTTAAGCGTTTTTGCCACGATTTTCAGCGCGAAAGCGCTGCAAAAACGTTTAAAAATCTTGTACATGACGCACCCCATGCATTCCTATGGCATTCCACACATGCTGTGCTAATGCTGCGCTTTTTTCCGCAGCGGAATCGCATCACGGAAAAAATCGCAGCATGATCATTCTTTTGTGCGGAATCGCAAAGAATTGCCGCGATTCCGCACCCATAGGAATGCATGAGAATCGCTTACTTTCCGCATGTGGCTATGCCCACCATGCGGGAAGTTAAGCGTCTCATGTGCCGTTGGTACCCACGGTGTGGAGGAGAGGAGACTGTCCTCCAAGCCCTGGGTACCATACCCCTGTAAAAAAAAGAATAAAAAATAAAAAATCGGGGTATATTTACCTTCCGACGTCCCGCGCTGCATTCCCGGCCTCAGCGTTCCCAGTAATGCCTTGCGGCAAGGTCCTGTGATGACGTAGTCTCGCGTGACTCTAGTGGTCTCGCGAGATCGCTATAGTAACGCGCGACCAACGTCATCACAGGTCTCGCAAGGCATCGCTGGGAACGCTGAGGCCCGGGATGGCAGCGCGGGACGTCGGAAGGTAAATATACCCCGATTTTTTATTTTTTTAGCATTTTAACATTTTATCTTTTACTATTGAGGCCGCATAGGCGGCCTCAATAGTAAAAAGCTGGTCACACTCATCAAACACTATGTTTGACGAGTGTGACCAACCTGTCAATCACTTTCCAAGCGATGCTTCAAATCGCTTGGAAAGTGCTTGAGAAAATTGCGGCAAAATCGCGAACAGAATCGTGGTGAAATCGCGTGGAAAAAAACACGCAATTTCTGGGAAGGAGTCCGTGTTTTGTTTTTTTTTGTTTTTTTTGCCGCTGCAGGCGCCTGTGTATTGGAGATCATTGTGCTTGCGCACCTTTACTGATTCAGTACTGAGTAGAGGAGGAAGTACTGAACTTCTGGCAAAACATTTGGGCGCGTGCACAGTGGAAATAGATGCTTAGTAAGGGCAACTCCATGGTACTTCTGCCAGTTAATACAGGTGCCAGTGTAGGGTTCGAGCAGGCTCACAGGATGCAGTGACGAGACACGAGACTGAATATGGGGTGAAATAAACTTTTATAAGTTTTAAAGCCGCAAGGGCTAAAACTGCTTAAATCAGACAAAAGGGGAAACACTTATTTGTCCTCGCAGGGACTCGTAAAACAACATTAAAAAAACAAAAAGGGTCCTTATTTTCTCTATAATACACTTAGCCTTCCGGGCGTCGCTCGAGTTCACGACCACTCAGGGGTTGCAGATGTGGCTGCCTTGTAATCCACGACTTCCCGGAAGGACTTGTGCTTGTCCAGCCCCGAAGAGACCAGAACGATGGGGCGCAGCAGGCCCTTAAGAAACTGGACGGTGGGGCGCAACGGGCCCTGTAGTAACCGGAACGATGGGGCACAACAGGCCCTGAAGAAACCGGAACGATGGGGCACAACAGGCCCTGAAGAAACTGGGCGGTGGGGCGCAACGGGCCCTGAAGAAATGGGGTCGGTGGGGCACAACGGGCCCTGAAGAAGCTGGCACGGTGGGGCACAACAGGCCCTGAAGAAATGGGGTCGGTGGGGCACAACGGGCCCTGAAGAAGCTGGCACGGTGGGGCACAACAGGCCCTGAAGAAGTGGGGTCGGTGGGGCACAACGGGCCCTGAAGAAACTGTTCAGGGGGTCAATCTCCCAGGCGTCCGTTTAGAGGCGCTCGTTCCCCAGCCAGGTCATGACGCAGTTTCAAAAAAGACATAAACGTTAACAAATTCTGCTCAGTGTCCCCTCAGTAACCGGGACGGGCTCTGCGGCCGCCTATAGCGAGGTGACGTCCCCTGAGGTCGGTGATGACGGGGCCGCGGCTGTGGGAGAAGACAGGGGGGCAGTGTCCTGGCCACTGTACCGGATTGCTGTGTCGTCGCAGCGGTCGCCTGAGATCCCGGTCCTGTCACACCACGGAGGGAATCAGCGGCCGTCACTTTATCTGAATCTTTGCGGGGGAAAACTCCCGGGGAGAGTCTCTTACGCGTCAACCTTCGGTAAGTCTCAAATTTCCCTTTTTCAATCTCCTGCCTGTCTCTCTTTTCCACACCGTCAGTTGCCACAGTCCTCTCTCTGCCGCACGGCTTCCTCTCTCCTGTCAGGCTCTCTGCCAACTGCCACCTCAGCGCGTCCCCTGCTCCTTTTACCCTCGCCCCGCCCCCTGTTGCCCTGACAACTTCAGTCGCATGTCTCCCTTTGTAATCCCCCTGATGTGGTTTCTTCAACAACCCTGATGGCGGTCCCCCTGGTTCTAGCCCAATCACTGTATGGGGGTCCTCCTCCCCACATTCCTCCACCCTGTAAGCTCGCCAGTCCTCGGGCGAGGGTGTTAGTCTATTGAGATTGGTCTATAAAGGTGTCAATATTTGTTGCCATACGAACTGGTCTTGTTCATACCGTTCGGGGGGTTTGCCGGCTGTTGACCGCTCGGAGCGTCTAAGTTCGACTGGGGTGGAATCTTCTGGGGTGGTGGACGTCGGTGAGCTGCAAGATGCCGGTGGGTTAATTGTGTCAACTGGCTCATTATTGGGTGGAGGGCCCTTGGGAACTGGAGGGAAATCCTCGTCGTCTGAGTCCCAGCACATGGACTCCGGTTCGGATGTCTTCGGGACGGGTTCCAGTTGCTTCGGGTCGGAAGAAATACACAGGCGTAACATATTACGATGCACAATGCGAGTGGGCAGTGTTTCATCCTGCTCGGGCTGTATTTCGTACACAGGTCCTTCTGAATGGATACGGCGTAGTACCCGATAAGGACTCTCTTCCCAACGTGACTCCAGTTTATTCTGGGGGCGTTGATCTAGTACAAGCACACGGTCCCCGCTTTGGAGATGGGGAGGGGAGGTTGTATTCTTCCCGGGGTGTTCCCAGTCTTGAAGTTTGGTATGTACAATTCGGTGAAGAGTTTGCAACCTGTGGCGATGATTTCGGACCCAAGACGACACTCCGGTCCAGGGCCGAGGCTCTTCGGGGTCCAACTCTACCTCCGTGATCCCTTTACCCTCTCGTCCGAACAGCAGGAAATAAGGAGTATAGCCCGTTACTCGATGTACCCGATTATTATAAACCCACACTAATTCAGAAACATATTCAGGCCAACGAGCTTTCTTGTCACTCTCCAGAGTGCGTAGCATTTGAATCAATGTCCGATTAAATCGCTCACAAGCCCCATTCCCTTGCGGGTGATATGGTGTGGTCCGGGATTTATCAATCCCATAAAGATGATGTAGTTCCTCCATAACTTTCCCCAAAAAACATGCTCCCTGGTCGGAATGTATGCGTTGAGGACAGCCGTACACTTGTATAAAATTTCTGCAAATTGCGGAGGCGGCTGACTCCGCAGTCTGGTCTCGAGTAGGGGTGACCACAGCGAATTTAGTGAAATGATCCACCATGACGAGGCAGTGTTCATATCCCTGGAATGCGGGACCAATGTGCAGATAATCCACCGTCAAGAGCTCCAAGGGTTCTGAAGTCACAATCGTCTGTGTTGCGGCCCTCTGAGCAGGCGGTTTGGCCAATTCACATAAGCGGCAAGTACGACAAACTTCGTCCACAACAGCCGACAAGCGTGGGTGATAAACTTTCTGTTGTAACCATTGCAAAGTCTTTTTGACTCCAAAGTGGGCCCCTTTTTCGTGAGCCTCTCGAG
The DNA here is from genome assembly GCF_039654945.1 of Dendrobates tinctorius. NCBI lineage: Eukaryota > Metazoa > Chordata > Amphibia > Anura > Dendrobatidae > Dendrobates > Dendrobates tinctorius. The sequence continues at coordinate 3,207,086 of NW_027361913.1, forward strand.
CCAGTTCGTGTAGTTGAGCTCCGGGCGTAACCACCTGCCAAACAGTCGTTGAGGTTGTTTGCGAAGTGATCTTACGGTACAGTAATCCCCTTCGGATAATCAGTCTCTCCCATTGTCGCAGCATCAGCGACAGGTCTTGGGTCAAAGCTTGTCGTTGAGTGTCAGTGGGTAATTGACCAGCAGCGACCCATTTCCGGAGAAGTCCAACTTCTTCATCTTCTTGTTGCTGTTGTATCCACTTATTACGAGATTGTTCCAGGATGCCCCTGTGGGCCTCTGGGGAAGATACTTTTGCATCAACATTGGTGAGCACGGCAGCGGTAAGAGCGAACGGTATTTCCTCTCCTTCTAATTCTTCGTCTCGATTCTGTCCAGGAGTTGTATGTCGAATCCTAGAGAGAGCATCTGCATGAACATTCTCGGCCCCTCTTTTGTAAATAATCTTGTAATTGTACTTCGCCATTCGGGCCACCCATCGCTGCTCCAAAGCCCCCAACTTGGCGTTTTCCAAATGAGCCAGTGGGTTATTGTCAGTTCGCACTACCACCTCGGAGCCCGCTAGGTACTCTGCGAATCTCTCCGTCATAGCCCACACCACTGCGAGGAGCTCGAGCTTAAAAGAGCTGTAATTGTCAGGGTTACGCTCGGAGTCATGGAGTGAACGGCTTCCATATGCGATCACCCTTTCCCGGCCATCCTGAACTTGTGACAACACAGCTCCTAGCCCGTGAAGACTCCCGTCAGTGTGCAGGATGAACGGCTGAGAAAAATCCGCATAAGCCAACACTGGGGCATCCGAGAGTGCAGCCTTGAGATCTCGGAAGGCCTCTTCCTGAGGGTGTTGCCACTGGATTTTCCGCCCATTGGCCCCAGCGGGAGCCCCCTTCAGCAGGTCATGTAGGGCTCGAGCTCGACATGCAAAATTCTTTACGAAACGACGGTAATATCCAGCTAACCCCAGAAAAGCCCGCACGTCTTTCACCGTCTCGGGGGTAGGCCATTCCTGGATAGCAGCAATCTTCTCCCGGGATGGCCTCACACCTTCTGCCGAAACAACATGACCCAGATACTCAATCTGAGAGCGAAATAGGTGACATTTCTGAGGCTTCACCTTCAACCCGTACTTTTGCAGCCGGCTGAGTACCTGCCCCAACCGCTTCAGGTGGTCCTCGAAGGAGGCGGCATAGACGATGATGTCGTCCAGGTAGATCAACGTGGCCTCAAAATTGAGATCCCCTAGACATCGCTCCATCAATCGCTGAAATGTCCCGGGGGCGTTGGCCAGCCCGAATGGCATTCGATTAAACTCAAACAGTCCCATGGGCACTATGAACGCCGTCTTAGCTCTGTCCTCTTCTGACATAGGCACCTGCCAGTACCCACTGGCCAAGTCCAGGGTCGAAAAATATGTTGCTTTACCCAATGCAGACAGAGATTCTTCTATGCGGGGCAGTGGGTATGAGTCTTTAATAGTGCAAGCATTCAATTTACGATAATCCACACAGAATCGTAGTGTACCATCTTTCTTCCGAACCAACACGATGGGGGCCGCCCAAGGGCTTTGACTTTCCCGTATCACCCCTTTTTGTAGCATCTGAGCCAGCAAAGTTTTCACCTCCTGATAGAGTTGTGGCGGGATCTGTCGATATCGTTCTCGGATAGGGGCCGCTCCTGCTGTGGGGATCTCATGAGTGATGGCGGTGGTACACCCAAAGTCGTCCTCATGACTAGCAAATACTTCATGGTACTGTCCCAGCAATGTTTTTACTTGTGAAAGTTGGGCCGCAGTTAGTCCAGAAAGCTCGGCCCGCATCTGCTCCAAAATATTTCGGCCCTTCTCTTGTGTCGAGACTTCGTGGGCCTGTAGGGTTCGTATTGTTACCTCCCCGGGATCCTCGGGGTGTACTCGTAATTGAACCGCAGCAGCGGGCAGCACTTCTTCTAGAGGCTTTACTAGTTTGGCCAGTACAGTCCGTGCTTTCAGAATGATATCTCGGTCTTCAAGGTTAACGCAGCGGACCAGGGCGGTTCCTTTTCGCACCGTAGCGAGGGAACGGGCCACCAGTATGCCAGGAGGTAAGTGCTCTGAGTGACACGGCTCCACCTGCACCTCTACGCCTTCCAAAGGTATCGGGGCCCGAATTGGCAGGGCCACCACTGTCTGTCCAGGAGGCAGCACAAGCAGGGGTGCCGCTGTCGCGATGACCTTGCCCAGAGCCTCACCCTCCTGGCAGTCCCGATGCACCCGCGCACCTCGCACCAGCTGCTGGAATACCTGTCCCTGAGCTGTGCGAGAACCCCACTGCTTCAGTGTCCTTTGTGTGGGATCATTAAGCAACAGGTTACCAAACTCTTTTAAAATATTCATGCCTAGGGTGACGGGGTGTCGTTGATCAGCTTCTCCTTGAGTCAGCACCACCCCTCTGCGGCCGAGGGGTTTACCGCACAACGTCACCTGCACCCACACTACCCCGGCAACCGGAACCGGCAGTTGGTTGGCGGCTACTAGTCTAATCATGGGCCCACACTGAGGCCTTGCTGCCTCCGGAAAGTTTTGTTGAAAGTACGCTGCGGGCATAGTGGTTACTTGTGACCCCGTGTCCACCAGACACCGGACGGCCCGGCCCTCTACTTCTGCCCAAACTTCAGGACACTTTGCTACCAAATCTTCGGGACTTCCACCACCCCTAGTTGTGGTTTTCGGCTCCGAGCGGCGTCCCCCCAGCCCGGAGCCCTTTAGTTTAATGGCCGCCGGGGTGGGTATCTCCCACGCCGCGGACACTCTCGGGCGAAGTGGCCTGGTTCTCCACACTCATAACACCGGGCCGGTAGAGATTGACCACCTCGCGGAGAGCGTGACCCCCAGGGACCGGGATTAGCACTGGGTCGTCCAGTCTCCGGTTCGGTTCTTCTCTTTACTTCAGCCAACTCGCTCTTTATACTTTTCAATTCACGCTTCATCTCCTCCACCCATTGAGGTTCCTCAACTGTGTTCGAGGAGGCCTCCACACCTCGGACCTTCCCCACGGGGACCGCCATCCCCTGCTCTTGCTCCTGAACCCGTGCCTGACTTCCCACTTCTGAAAAGTCGATTTGGGGATTCATTCTGATCCGTTCCCTTAAAGCCTGCTTTATCAGTGGATCTCGCAGTCCAGTCACCAGTAGGTCACGTAGGGTTATGTCAACAGGTCCTACCCCTACCCCATCTTTTCTTTCAATAGCCGTATGCAACTCTTGGAGTACATTCATATACTGAGTAATCGTCTCCCCCTCTGCCTGCATCCGGCTAAACAGTCGGGTCCTTAACTCTCCCACATTAGTGGGATCCCCGTGGGTCTGTTCCACTATTTGCAACACCTTTTCAAAAGTGTTGCGGTGCCCCGGGGGTTTCAACATCACTGACCTCCGCACCTCCCCGTCTAGGGCCATGAGTGCCACTTCAGCTTCCAGGTCAGGGGTCATTGGGTGCATCCGAAAAAGCCCCCTCATCCGCTCTGTCCAGCTCCATAGCATAGTATTTGAGCCAGAGAATCTAGGCAGGTTGTTCAACATGGCCCCCAATGAGATGCTGGTACGGGGACCCTCATTATTTACAGAGCTTACAGCTCCCCCATGTTCGGGGCTACCACTGTCCGCGCTCGGAGACTGCATCCTGCCGACTACGCCAAGTGTAGGGTTCGAGCAGGCTCACAGGATGCAGTGACGAGACACGAGACTGAATATGGGGTGAAATAAACTTTTATAAGTTTTAAAGCCGCAAGGGCTAAAACTGCTTAAATCAGACAAAAGGGGAAACACTTATTTGTCCTCGCAGGGACTCGTAAAACAACATTAAAAAAACAAAAAGGGTCCTTATTTTCTCTATAATACACTTAGCCTTCCGGGCGTCGCTCGAGTTCACGACCACTCAGGGGTTGCAGATGTGGCTGCCTTGTAATCCACGACTTCCCGGAAGGACTTGTGCTTGTCCAGCCCCGAAGAGACCAGAACGATGGGGCGCAGCAGGCCCTTAAGAAACTGGACGGTGGGGCGCAACGGGCCCTGTAGTAACCGGAACGATGGGGCACAACAGGCCCTGAAGAAACCGGAACGATGGGGCACAACAGGCCCTGAAGAAACTGGGCGGTGGGGCGCAACGGGCCCTGAAGAAATGGGGTCGGTGGGGCACAACGGGCCCTGAAGAAGCTGGCACGGTGGGGCACAACAGGCCCTGAAGAAATGGGGTCGGTGGGGCACAACGGGCCCTGAAGAAGCTGGCACGGTGGGGCACAACAGGCCCTGAAGAAGTGGGGTCGGTGGGGCACAACGGGCCCTGAAGAAACTGTTCAGGGGGTCAATCTCCCAGGCGTCCGTTTAGAGGCGCTCGTTCCCCAGCCAGGTCATGACGCAGTTTCAAAAAAGACATAAACGTTAACAAATTCTGCTCAGTGTCCCCTCAGTAACCGGGACGGGCTCTGCGGCCGCCTATAGCGAGGTGACGTCCCCTGAGGTCGGTGATGACGGGGCCGCGGCTGTGGGAGAAGACAGGGGGGCAGTGTCCTGGCCACTGTACCGGATTGCTGTGTCGTCGCAGCGGTCGCCTGAGATCCCGGTCCTGTCACACCACGGAGGGAATCAGCGGCCGTCACTTTATCTGAATCTTTGCGGGGGAAAACTCCCGGGGAGAGTCTCTTACGCGTCAACCTTCGGTAAGTCTCAAATTTCCCTTTTTCAATCTCCTGCCTGTCTCTCTTTTCCACACCGTCAGTTGCCACAGTCCTCTCTCTGCCGCACGGCTTCCTCTCTCCTGTCAGGCTCTCTGCCAACTGCCACCTCAGCGCGTCCCCTGCTCCTTTTACCCTCGCCCCGCCCCCTGTTGCCCTGACAACTTCAGTCGCATGTCTCCCTTTGTAATTCCCCTGATGTGGTTTCTTCAACAACCCTGATGGCGGTCCCCCTGGTTCTAGCCCAATCACTGTATGGGGGTCCTCCTCCCCACACCTGCGCACTGATGGGAGCAGGACGCTGCCTCATTAAACTCAGAACTGATCCACCTTTTTTCCCCCACTCTGAAACTCAGCTGGTAAGAGTGATTACTAATTGGATAGGTATATATAAAGGACTTCAACAGAACATTACACTGACCTTGAGAAAGACACATCACTGTGTCGATATGCGTGGGTTTGGGGGTCCCATGTAACCTACCTGGTAGCTTGTTCATCCTCAGAAACCAGGTGATATCATGCTAGGGAAAGGGATTTGTTAATGTATGTTTATTTGTGTTGGCAACATGATAAGCATTCAATTTTCTATTCATGGCATATGTAGAATTTCTATGTAACCATAGTAGTTATTGATAATATGGTATTTTTGATCCAAGGTCATGATTGTCATTACAATTGATTTGATAGACCCTAGGTTATGGTAACTAGCAGATACCTGGCATTATACTGAATGGTTGGCCTTGGGACCCATAGTATTTAACTATTTATCAAAATGACCCATTGTCTTTGTTTTGTTATCAGTGTCTGGTTGTTCAGACTTTTTAAATGTTTTTAAACAAAGTGTCTGTTTGTTGTGTCCATTAATAAAATTGATACTTTTTGATTATCATATCCTTGTGGTGATCCCTATTTGTGTGCATATACTTTCTTTTCTTCATGTGTTTTCATGTCAATCCATTTATATGCACTAGGTGATCCCACCTAAATTGACATTGTGGTTGGGGCCCGTTTATTCTATATTTTGTCAGTTAAAAAGCTACGTGGGCACATAGCCTAAATCTTTTTTTTTTCACATAAATTACAAGCGTGATTTGATCGAAACTTCTCATCTGGCACTTTGGTATGAATGTAATTCTATTTTCTCTCTTTAGTACAACCTGTGTATATATTGTAATTGATTTTAAGTGGTCACATTTTTATACTTTGATGATTACACGGCTGTCATGACAACTGGGATGGGCCTGAGGTGAAGCCTATGTCCTCTGATGTATAAAAAAAACCTCTAATTGTGTCATCTACACCTTATGACTAAATTTTTATCATTCTTTTCTGGCTTGATAAGGGCCTATTATGGCTGACAGGTTGCATTGTCTACCTCATTATTGTACCTTGGATAGGTCATTTTAATGATGGAATAAGCTACATTTTACCTCTCTCTCTATATATATATTTTTTGGTGCCTCAGAATTTTTGTAACTGCTTTGCACCTTGTGTGGGCTGACGCCGAGTCTGCACAGAGCAACCACCGATGCATGAGAATTGCTCACTGATCCATTCTGTTGGGAGGTGCTGGTCTATTATTTTGGCTCTTAGTGTGTCTGTGTAGGTCTAAGTGTCAGGAGTGGGAGCACGGTCATCCGGTCGGTGTCCCTCTGCTGGGCTGCTCGGTGCCATCTGCTCCCTGATGCTGGTGAGTCCCCATCCAATCTCCCTGGTCGACGCTCACCCCTTCTGGCTCTCTGGCGCCACCTAGGCTTCTGCTCCTTCTCTGTAGTCTGCCCCCTGCTGGCGTTCTCAGTTCCTTTTATATTGGCTCCACCCCCACTCCTAGAATCGTCTCCAGTCCATCCTCTAATTATGTCCCCCGGAAACAGTTCCCCTAGGAACCTTGGTGACAGTCTCCTTTGTTCCTTCCCGGTTACACAGGGGGAACTCTCCCCCCTACATCTGTACTGCTCATTTGAAGTGCAAACTTTGGGTAAAAAAAAAAATAGTGCTTTATTTTTGTTGCTGAACACTACAGAAGTGAGAGAAAGGCATTTATTTGCCGATTATCTATGAATTAACAGATTGACAACCCAGGTGTCGTTATAACATTGTCATGGAAGTACAATAAACATTTTTATAGTACTGTCATTCATAAGTTTTTCCAATAGAATTGTTTCATCATTAATAGATTAAATATAAATGTAACATAACTGAAATTATGTTTATTGTGTTGGTGTGTTGAAATATTAATGTATCTGAAACCTACAATAAATGTAATAACTCCAAGCAATATTTTTTCTAGTTGCAATGCTGTGGAATCAATGGTTCATCAGACTGGAAAAGTGACATTCCCTCATCATGTTGTGAAGAAAGCAGATGCAACGGAAACAATGTATTTCAAGAGGTAAAAAAATGCACAAATTATAGGATAGGAGGGAACAGGGTCTGCAGTAAGATAAAATAGTGCAAAATAAGGAATCCATGATGGATTGAGAAAATGAGGACCAGTGCAGCGTCCTCACCCCTCACGCCGTGCTGGTACTCATTTTCTCTACTCCAGGGTATCTAATCCTCGGTATTTAAAACTACTAAGTGGGTTCTATCTTTTGGCACCTCGAATAGTGTTTTTTCACCTTATTGCATATATCGATAAGACCCTTTATCGCCTTCCTTCTTCACTGAGACTCAGTTGCTACTTATTGATCATTCTGACCATTTATTGATTAACCATTCTTTTTACCAATGTCACTAGATTCTGCCACTATTCTATTTTTTTGCATTTGATATTAAGTTTTCCATTTTTGAGGGGATACCCTTATGGTTTTATGGTATAACATTACAAGACGGTCACGGAATATAGCATTATTTACCTGGTACCACATTAATTAATATATCATATAAACCACTTCATTGGAAGTACCTTGTACTATTTATATGAAGAACTCAGCAGCATCCCGTTTGGCATTTCTGCTTTTTTTTAATTATGTTTTAAGATTACTTTCAATAAATATATTTTAATTTTATTTAATGGGTCGCTTCCTCATTTTTAGCTATGTAACTACAGTGGGGAAAAAAGTATTTAGTCAGCCACCAATTGTGCAAGTTCTCCCACATAAAAAGATGAGAGTGGCCTGTAATTGACATCATAGGTAGACCACAACTATGAGAGTCAAAATGAGAAAACAAATCCAGAAAATCACCTTGTCTGATTTGGCAAGATTTATTTTGCAAATTATAGTGGAAAATAAGTATTTGGTCATTAACAAAAGTTCATCTCAATATTTTGTTATATATCCTTTGTTGGCAATGACAGAGGTCAAATGTTTTCTGTAAGTCTTCACAAGGCTCTCACATACTATTGGTGGTGTGTTAGCCCATTCCTCCATGCAGATCTCCTCTAGAGCAGTGATGTTTTGGGCCTGTTGCTGGGCAACACAGACTTTCCAGTCCCTCCAAAGGTTTTCTATGGGGTTGAGATCTGGGGACTGGCTAGGCCACTCCAGGACATTCATATGCTTCTTACGAAGCTGCTCCTTCGTTGCCCTGGTGGAGTGCTTGGGATCATTATTATGCTGAAGACCCATCCTTGTTTCATCTTCAATGCCATTTCTGATGGAAAGAGGTTTGCACTCAAAATTTCACTATACATGGCCCCATTCATTCTTTTATGTACACGGATCAGTCGTCCTGGTCCTGTTGCAAAGATACAGCCCCAAAGCATGATGTTGCCACCCCCATGGTTCACAGTAGGTATGGTGTTCTTTGAATGCAACTCAGCATTCTGTCTCCTCCAAACACAACAAGTTTTGTTTCTACCAATCTTTTCTACTTTGGCTTCATCAGACCATATGACATTCTCCCAATACTCTTCTGGATACTCCAAATGCTCTCTAGCAAACTTCAGACAGGACCGGACATGTGCTGGCTTAAGCAGGGGGACACGTTTGGCACTGCAGGATCTGAGTCCCAGGCAGCAAAGTGTGTTACTGATGGTAGCCTTTGTTACAGTGGTCCCAGCTCTATGCAGGTCATTCGCTAGGTCCCCCTGTGTGGTTCTGGGATTTTTGCTCACCATTCTTTTGATTACTTTGACCCCATGGGATGAGATCTTTCGTGAAGCCCCAGATGGAGGAAGATTATCAGTGGTTTGTATGTCTGTCATTTTCTTATTATTGCTCCTACAGTTGATTTAATCACACCAAGCTGATTGCCTATTGCAGATTCAGTCTTCCCAGCCTGGTGCAGGGCTACAATTTTGTTTTTGGTTTCCTTCGACAGTTCTTTGGTCTTCACCATAGTGGAGTTTGGAGTGTGACTGTTTGAGGTTGTGGACAGGTGTATTTTATACTGATAAATTCAAACAGGTGCTATTACTACAGCTAATGAGTGGAGGACAGATGAGCCTCTTAAAGAAGAAGTTACAGGTCAGTGAGAGCCAGAAATCTTGCACGTTTTTAGGTGACCAAATACTTATTTTCCACCATAATTTGCAAAATAAATCTTGCCAAATCAGACAAGGTGATTTTCTGGATTTGTTTTCCCATTTTGACTCTCATAGTTGTGGTCTACCTATGATGTCAATTACAGGCCTCTCTCATCTTTTTATGTGGGAGAACTTCCACAATTGATGGCTGACTAAATACTTTTTTTCCCCACTGTATGGCTGAAGTTTGTTTTGCATGTATCTTGGAGAAGTGTGATTTAATTCACTTTTTTTGATTTTGTGATTAATGAGGTAAAGAAAAAGTCAGATTTTTTTTATTCTTAAACTACTAAAAATAACAAAAAGCAATTATAAAAATGTAATTTTTTTCTCTTTTGGTGAGCATCGCCAGGTCTCAAATCTACAGCATTACAGGCAGCAGCTAAAGCTGCTGAGCCACAGGCTCTACTGATGTCATTGGGAGAACTTTGTGTACTTGATCTGTATTGCGGGCTCTTACTCCACAAGTTAGCTGTACTGACATATTGTGTAGAGCAGAGTATTTTGTATTTGTCTGGATTCTTGAGGGAGAATAGATGAGATTTGTTTTCTTCCTATAAAATGCAATGAAAAACAATTGCAATAATATCATTTTTAATTTTCTTTATTAAAAAATAATAAACATTGCAAATCAGCAAATAACAGACATAATGGTGTTCTTGTAACCGTAACGACCTGCATAAGGCCTCTTTCACACATCAGGTTTTCGCCGTCAGGAGCGATCCGGCGCTTTTGACAGAAACCGGATCCGGCGAAATGCAATGCCGGATCCGGTTTCCCCCCCATTGACTTGCATTTGCGCCGGATCGCGCCGTATGGCCATGCGTTTCATCCGGTTTTCGCCGGATCCGGCAATGTGTCGCGATCCGGCGTCTGGAAAAAAACGGCTACTGTAACGTTTTTTGTCTCCGGCGAAAAAGCCGGACACGCCGGATCCGGCACGTCCGGCTTTTTCACACAATGAAAGCCTATGAGCGCCGCAATGCGCCTGATCCGGCGAAAGCCGGATCCGGTGGCCGGATCCAGTTTTTTTGGTCTGAGCATGCTCAGTAGCTCTGCCCACAAGACATATATAAAAGCAAGACAGTGGGACCCACAGCCACACCCAACATGCCACCCAAGAAAGCAACCAAGCGAAGCAGGAGAAGGCAGGAGACCACTGCAGCACCATCAGCACCACCCCAAATGGAGCAGCAAATGGAACATGCTGAGGAGGGGAGGCCAGCAGCAGATGAGAGACGGTAATTATCAAATCCCCCATTCCTCCAAACTAGGGCTATTGAATATCAAGATATTCATTGGCCCTTTGTTTCTCTTTATTCAACAGCCGCCCAATAGATGCAGCAGCAGCAGCAATGGCAGCAGCTGGAACACCACCCACAGGCATGGAGTGTGGCCACCAGGAAGACAGCACATCATCTTCTGGGAGCCCTCCCTCGCATCGTCAGCGTTTGACGGTAAGTTTTTATTTCCAAAATCCATCATCTCTGTAATATATGTCTATTCATTGCCTTTTATTTCAAAACAGGATTCACAAGATGAAGAGGAGCTCCCAGAAGAAGAAGGAAGGGGTGGACAGACACCTGGAGTGGGCTCACAATTGGTAAGTTTTTTGCATCAAACGCAGAAACACAACATCACACTACACACAACACATAGAAAACAATGTTCTGCAGACCACACACAGCAAACAAATGCCTACATCCAAAGACATAACATTTTTTGTTTTCTTCTCTAGTCTTCCCAATCTGGTGCTCGGCCAAGAGGTCCTCGCAGTGCCTCCCAGGGTCGTTGGCGACAGCAACGTGGCGGTCACCAGCGTGTAAGTATAAATATTTTTGCTTTGTTTTTTTGCACTTTTTATTTCATTTCTTTTGTGGAGGCTAATTATGTTATTTTTGTCTTTTTCTTTAACAGCCTTCACAGCGTGCTCCCGACTCTGACGGTGAGGATGGAGGACTCGATGTGGACCACCTCATCGATCTCGTCAGAGAAAGGGAGCCGCTCTGGAATATGGCTGACCGCCGCCACGCTGACCTTATCGTTACCCGACGACTCTGGGAGGAAATCTGTTCGCTCCTTGTGGGCCGCTGGGAGGACCTCGATGTTCGGGCCCAGATTAAAGAGCGTAAGTATATACAGTACCGGTTGCTTGATGTAAACCAGTGTTTCCCGAACTCCAGTCCTCGTGGTCCCCACGGATCATGTGTTCAGGATTTCTATTTACTATGGAAATCCTGAAAACATGACCCCTGGGGACCATGAGGACTGGAGTTTGGGAAACACTGATGTTGTATACTAACCACTTTGTCCTTTCTCGTTTCAGGGAACAGAATTGTGAATCGGTGGCGGTCTGTGAGGGATCGTTTCAAGAAGGAGTTCAATAAAGAGATGCGGGCCCCGAGTGGATCTGGAGGACGCAGGAGCAAGTACGCAGAAGCCCTGTCGTTCCTCCGGGAAACAATGGTCACTAGAAGGTAAATATTACACACCACATGTGAAAAAAAAAAATGTTAGATGTAAATTTTTTTTTTTTCAGCCAGGGCCATACCATGTCAGTGTTTTAATTGTTTTTTTTTTTCTCTTTATTCCACAGCACAGTGAGCAGCACTCAGGAGCCTGCACGATTGGACCCTTCTGAGGCGATCCCTGAGGAGACCGGCACCGAGGGACACTTCGACCGCCCCGGTACATCTGCACCTTCCCAGCCTTCCCACACATTCGACCCATCTGTCCCATCCACCAGCACAGGAGCATCGTGGCCGCCTACATTACATGAAGCTGCTGGTGAGGAGATCGCTTTCCCTTTACCCCACCCTTCTGCCCCTGCCACCTCTAGTACACCTGCGGGTACTGGGCGGCAGCGGCAGAGGGGTCAGGAAAAGACTTATGCGCCAGAGTTCTTGCATCTGAATGCATCTTTCCAGAACTGTCTAAAAGTCTTGTCAGAGCAAATCTCCGCAGGCTTTCAGCAGATCAACTCCAGCATTCTGGAGGTGAAGACACTTCTGCAAACCATGCATTCAGAAGCAAGATCTTCGCCAAACCACACCTTTTTCAGGTCTGTTGTGGAGCGCATGGAAACGCTCTCTCCTGCCCAGCAGATGAATGTAATGCATTCATGCCACACTGCTCTCCAGCAAGTTACCTCCCAACCTCCTCCTCCCACCACAGTAGTTCCTCCACCTGCACCCCCTCCAGCCACTTTCCATCCTCCCCCTCCTATTACATCTACACCCCCTCCAGCCACTTTCCATCCTCCCCCTCCTATTACATCTACACCCCCTCCAGCCACTTTCCATCCTCCCCCTCCTATTACATACCATCCACCTCCCCAGCACCATCCACCTCCCCAGCACCATCCACCTCCCCAGCACCAGCAACCTCCCCAGCACCTGCAACCTCCCCAGTACCTGCAACCTCCCCAGTACCTGCAACCTCCCCAGTACCTGCAACCTCCCCAGTACCTGCAACCTCCCCAGTACCTGCAACCTCCCCAGTACCTGCAACCTCCCCAGTACCTGCAAACTCCCCAGTACCAGCAACCTCCCCAGTACCAGACATCTCCCCACTTCCAGCAACCTGCCCCGTACCAGACATCTCCCCACTTCCAGCAACCTGCCCCGTACCAAACTCCTTCCCCATACAACTTGCCATCAACATCATCTGCTCCTACAGTCCCTGCCCAACCCTCCACTCCACCACCCACCACCTCTTCTGCTTCCCACATGTCCACCCATTCTGTAGTTTTTTCCACACCTTCACCTCTAACTGTTCCTTCCCCACCACGATCCCAGTCCTCTCTCCACACTCCCAGTGTCGAAGTGTCCCGCAGCCCCTACAGCAGTATTTCCACCACACACTACACAGATTTATAATGTGTGTATTTAAATAAAAATGACCAGTTTTATGGTTTCAGTTTTATAGTTTCAAAGCTTTATTAAACAAGTTTATTAAAATTTTTAAAAAGTTTACTAAAAAAACCATTTTTCAATAAAAGTTAAATTATTTTACACTGGTTGTCTGTCATTTCTTTCTGCGGCGAAAAAGGTTAAATACAGGGTATTTAAAAGGTGAAATGGTATTCAAAACTAGGTATATAACTGTGGGTAAATTTTAGCTTTTTGCCACAGTTGTGTTCCTGGTTGTGTTTGAAGCAAAGTATTTCACCTAAAAAGTTGTGTTTATTGTTGGTGATTTCCTAACAATGTACACAACTTTTGTTAAAAGGTGAAAAACTTTGCATAAAACACAACCAGGTACACACCTGTGGCCTAAAGCTAAAAATAGAGACCATGACAAGATAGCCAACTTTGGTTGGCAAAGGTATATACTGTTGGTACAGAAGGTACACAAGTTTGGTTGGGCACAAATCTTTCACACTCTGTCATCCTGCCAGTGTACTCTGCCTTGAGGTGACATAAAGTATAGTGCAAAATTGTCCCTCATTACTGAAACCGTCACAGAACTTCTAGTGGTAATGTAATGGTAATCTTGCAAGGTGGTTTCTTCAGAGGTGTCCTCAATGGAAATGGGTTCCTTGCAGATAACAAAATTGTGGAGTACCACGCACGCTTTGATCAACTCGTCCACAGTTTCTGTCTTGAGGTTGATCGCAGTCAATAGGACCCGCCATTTGGCTGTCAGAATACCAAAGGTACATTCAACCATTCTTCTTGCTCTTGTGAGGCGGTAATTAAAAATGCGTTTTGGTCTTGTCAATCCTCTGCTAGAGTACGGTTTCAAAAGGTGTTCTGACAGCTGGAAGGCTTCATCCCCTACACAGACAAATGGCATAGGTGGACCAGATGTTTGCGGCAGCGGTCTAAGTGGTGGGAACTGGAAGGTGTTTCCATACAGTTTACACCCCATGGCAGACAGTTTGAAAACTTGAGAGTCATTGGAGCGGCCATAGGCCCCAATATCAACCTCAATAAATTTGTATTCCGCGTCAGCGATGGCCATGAGGACAATTGAAAAATATTTCTTGTAATTGAAATATTCCGATCCCGATCCAGCTGGCTTTACAATGCGGAAATGTTTCCCGTCCACAGCGCCCAAGCAGTTTGGAAACTGACATATCTGTTGAAACTTGTCAGCAATTTCAATCCACCTCTCTGTTGTGGGCTCTGGTAAAAACTCTTCAGCTAAGGAGTCCCACAGTGCACGGCATGTGTACTTCACAATTCCAGATATGGTGGAAATCCCGAGTCTGTACTGGAAATGCAGTGACGAAAGGGATTCTCCAGTTGCAAGAAATCTGTGGGGAATTAAAAAACAATAAATTAGTTTTAAATCACAGCATTACATACCAAAACTGACCTATAACACTTGGAGATACAAACTACCACCAACAAGATTGCAGTGAAAGTGTGCTCTGATGCGAGCATATCCAATAAATGTGGCTTACCTTAAAGTCACCATCAGACACTCTGCGGGTGAAACAGAGAAGCGGCAATAGGTATCCGCTTTTCTTATGAGGTGTGCAATGCGCTCCACCAAGTAATCAAAATTCTCCATTTTCATCCTAACATATCCAAAAAATTTATCCGGGTTTCGTCGAAGGTCCATGCAGAGTATAGAATAGACCCCACGCGTCATTCTCTTGGCTGTGATGGGGTGGATCAACAAACGTCTTCTACGATGCCTGATGTGCTGCTGTCTCGCTCTCTCCTTCTCCAGAACAATCACCCTCAAACGATTTGCCTCCGCTATAAAATCCGCCAAATTCTTCAAAATATTTCCAATGACAACATCCATCTTCGCCAGTAACTTGCTCTTCTCTCCAACCTGCACTTTCTCCTCTACAACCTGTCAAAGAAGGGCTGTAGGAACATGCTATATATAGTTTTCCAGTAGCCAATCCCGTTCGGAAGGCCACAAGGGTCAATTTTAAAAACCGGATCCGGCGTAATCCGTCGAAAAACGGATAGAAAAACGGATGAACCGGATGAGACGGATCCGGTTTTGTCTGTCAAGAAAAAGACGGATCCAGCAGAAAACCGGATCCGTCACATCCGGTTTTACGAAACATTTGCCGGATCCGGCGTTCCGGCACGACGCCGGATCGCTCCTGACGCCGAAAACCTGATGTGTGAAAGTAGCCTAACACAGCGATTATATTATTTACGGAAATCAGTAACTGGCATAAAAAAACTGTGATAATTTTCTCTATTAAACATTAAAATATGACTCTGGCTGACAGAATGATGTGGGATATTAGGGGTAGTAGTCCGGTGGCTCTGACTGATGGGATGATGTGGGATATTAGTGGTAGTAGTCCGGTGGCTCTGGCTGACGGGATGATGTGGAATATTAGTGGTAGTAGTCCGGTGGCTCTAGCTGATGGGATGATGTGGGATATTAGGGATTGTAGTCCAGTGGCTCTGGCTGACGGGATGATGTGGGATATTAGTGGTAGTTGTCCGGTGGCTGTGGCTGACGGGATGATGTGGGATATTAGGGGTAGTAGTCCAGTGCTCAGGCTGACGGGATGATGTCGGATATTAGTGGTAGTAGTCCAGTGGCTCTGGCTGACAGGATGATGTGGAATATTAGTGGTAGTACTCCAGTGGCTCTGGCTGACGGGATGATGTGGGATATTAGTGGTAGTAGTCCAGTGGCTCTGGCTGACGGGATGATGTGGAATATTAGTGGTAGTAGTCCAGTGGCTCTGACAGGATGATGTGGGATATTAAGAGTAGTAGTCCGGTGGCTCTAGCTGATGGGATGATGTGGGATATTAGTGGTAGTAGTCCGGTGGCTCTGGCTGACGGGATGATGTGGGATATTAGTGGTAGTAGTCCAGTGGCTCTGGCTGACGGGATGATGTGGAATATTAGTGGTAGTAGTCCGGTGGCTCTAGCTGATGGGATGATGTGGGATATTAGTGGTAGTTGTCCGGTGGCTGTGGCTGACGGGATGATGTGGGATATTAGGGGTAGTAGTCCAGTGGCTCTGGCTGATGGGATGATGTGGAATATTAGTGGTAGTAGTCCAGTACTCAGGCTGACGGGATGATGTGGGATATTAGTGGTAGTAGCCCAGTGTCTCTGGCTGACAGGATGATGTGGAATATTAGTGGTAGTAGTCCGGTGGCTCTAGCTGATGGGATGATGTGGGATATTAGTGGTAGTAGTCCGGTGGCTCTGGCTGACGGGATGATATGGGATATTAGGGGTAGTAGTCCAATGGCTCTGGCTGACGGGTTGATGTGGAATATTAGTGGTAGTAGTCCGGTGGCTCAGGCTGACAAGATGATGTGGGATATAAGTGGTAGTAGTCCGGTAGCTCTAGCTGACGGGATGATGTGGGATATTAGTGGTAGTAGTCCAGTGGCTCTGGCTGACGGGATGATGTGGAATATTAGTGGTAGTAGTCCGGTGGCTCTAGCTGATGGGATGATGTGGGATATTAGTGGTAGTAGTCCGGTGGCTCTGGCTGACGGGATGATGTGGGATATTAGGGGTAGTAGTGCGGCGGCTCTGGCTGACAGGATGATGTGGGATATTAGGGGTAGTAGTCCGGTGGCTCTGGCTGATGGGACGATGTGGGATATTAGGAGTAGTAGTCTGGTGGCTCTGGCTGATGGGACGATGTGGGATATTAGGAGTAGTAGTCTGGTGGCTCTGGCTGATGGGACGATGTGGGATATTAGGAGTAGTAGTCTGGTGGCTCTGGCTGATGGGACGATGTGGGATATTAGGGGTTGTTGTCCGGTAGCTCTGGCTGATGGGATGATGTGGGATATTATAGTGAATGTGGCTATGTGGAGTGGGCGGGGCTCTACACTCAGCTTTATATATATATATTATATATATATATATATATATATATATATATATATATAATCATTATAATTTGTTATAACTAACCGTAGTTGGTTACTATGTCCGGGCAGCGCCGGGCTCTTCAGCTAGTATGTAATAAAAATGTAACACTGTGACCTTGTTCACACATAGCGTAAATGCTGCGTTTTTTCTACTGCTTTTTTTTTTTGCACATTTTCTGCAGGTGTCTGCATCACACAACACAATAACAATCTACTCTGATTATTGCTTGTTTCTTGCATTTCGTGTCATCTTTAACTTTAGGCCTTTTAGAGATCGTTTCATCTTCAACTTGCTTAACTGTTCACAATAACAGTAATTGTGACAAGGGGTATCCAAACTTTTACATGCCACTATAAGTATCTTGGGTCGCCCTCCGAGGGCTGTGAGGTACTCGGTACCGGGCCTGTGTCAGCGGGATGTGTCACAGCAGCGGCGACCCGGTTCGTGGCCCTGGACGCCCAATGTAAAAAGGGGGGAGATTGAATGGTGGAATGTAGTTAATGGAATATAGTTCGTGACGCCACCTGTGGTGTTCGGCAAGTAAGATGTTAGGCCGACGCTGCATGCAGATCCTCTGGGACTGGTGGTGTTTTGCAGCCAAGATGGTGAAGCTCCCCACAGGTGGAGCTGTAGCCCCAGGGCAGTGTAGATGTAGGGGGAGCGGAGAGGCGCAGGCGGTGTAGGAGCTGGTACCCAGATGTAGCGGTGCTGGGTGCGTTGGCGCAAGAATGAATGGAGGACACCAGGGCTTGTAGTTCCAAAGCTTTACTCACAGTCTGTAGTACACACAGGTGCCTGCCTCCGTGCCGTGTCCTCCAGGTCAGGGACTCAATCAACCTCCAGGCCAGATGGAATGCTCCCTTCCAACACTCCGCCAACATGTGCCTTTCTGAACGTCTCCTCTTATAGCGCCTTTAAGTGTGAAGTACTCCTAGTACTGAGTTACACTGGAGTGCCTCCTGACAGATGTTCCCAAGAACTCTACTTGTACGGCAGACAGCTGTAGCCTGCTTCGGGGTCTCCTTACACCTGAGTCTCGGCTCATTATCAATGTTGCTGTTGTGCCCCCTAGTCTTAGATGGGAGTAGTGCATTTACAGCCCACTACTCCACCGGTGTCTGCTGTAGAACCATTAGTGTCCATACAACCTTGGGGACCGGGGACCGGCCTTGCTCTTAGAACTTCTACTTTAGGCAGGGTTCTTCCTCTAACCCACGTCCTCTGATCCCTTTTACTCCTATGTTCCGTACTAGTCTTTCCTTCTTATGGAAGATCAGGTTTCGGTTCAATGTCTTTCTCCTCTCCTTTCCCGTGCCAGCAGACCCAGGTCACTGAGATCTGCTGCAGCACCTCCTTCCTCCATCCCTCTTCCAGGGATCTCCTTTCCTCACTCCTCTCTGAGTGACTCTCTGACTGACTGACCTCGAACTCCCTCAAATTCTAAACCTTCCCACTCTTTTATGTATTCTAACTCCACCCGCCTCCCAGCACGTTTCGTGTTCCAAGCAGGGAGCCACCAAAGGTGCTCTGCTACACTCCAAGCAGGGAACCGCAATGTGGCTTTGCTGAACTATTCTGTTGTGTGGGATGCAGGTGTTGGAGCGTGGTCAGGAGCCTCCAACTTACCTGGATGGGTGGGGTACCACACCTCAGGAGGAGGTGCAGTACCTCTGTGGCGACTGAGCCTCAGGGGCGCCACAATCTCACCTCACATCTCCTAACATCCAAGCAGTTAAACACCTGGTACATGCTGCCTGATCAACCAGACTGCTGGAATACAAGCTGTTAAGGTGCCTTGAACTGACATTGCCTTCCTGACTGACACATGAGGATTGGAGAAGGGGTTTCTTATCTCTAGGGAAATCTTCAAAAATTTTATCATTAGGAAGGAAAAATTTCGTAAGTTGAGTCCAGTAAGATTCCCAGGAAAAATTGATGCTGAAGATGAATTACAGAAGATTTTTGAAGACTTATTTTATCCATCCAAGGCAAGGCAGGGTATTTATCACTTGCTTGATCTGGGCTCCACATTTTTCCAAGTAGGGAATAAACAGAATATCCTTCACTCTTACATGAGCTGCCACTTCCACCATGATCTTCATGAATACACATAGGGGCTAAAGATAGTCTGAATGACATGGCTTGGTACTGGACATGACATCTTTCCCCTCTGAGTAAGGCCGGGGTCAGCACTCGGGACTAGACTGTGCGGCTGCATAGAATTGCATGCAGCCGCACACTCCGGTTCCGAGTGCTGGCGTCAGTATCGGGTATTGATGCGAGAGACATGCACGAGTTTCTCGCATCACACTTACAAGTGTGACACCGGCCTAAGGGCTCATACTCACTTGCGAGAGACTCGCACGATTCTTGTGCGAATCTCTCGCATGAAAACCGGGCACTGCCACCGGCACTGGGACTGGAGCATGCGACTACATAGAAACACATGTAGCCGCACACCCCGGTCTGAGTGCCGGTGACAGTGCCAGGTTTTAATGCAATAGACTTGCACAAGAATCATGCGAGTCTCTCGCAAGTGAGTATGACTGTATGAGCCCTTATAGTGCAACTCTCAGTAATATGCCTGAAAAAGAAGACCTTTTGTCAACCTTGTGGTCTCCATCTTGGACTTTTTGTTTGCCAGATGCTTGTTTAGACTTTTATATTTCTAATCATTATTAAAGGGAACCTGTCAACTGAAACATGATGCCCAATCATGGACA
This sequence comes from Dendrobates tinctorius, assembly GCF_039654945.1. Lineage (NCBI taxonomy): Eukaryota > Metazoa > Chordata > Amphibia > Anura > Dendrobatidae > Dendrobates > Dendrobates tinctorius. The sequence goes on from NW_027361913.1 coordinate 3,226,815, forward strand.
GAATGTATCAACTATGCGATCCAGAGATGTTTAAGGGAAAAACACAATTTTAATTACTGCCAGGCTTCTCCTCGCCAGCTGACACAGACTGACAAGCCTCTGCCTCACATTTGCAGAGGCTTGCCAGTCGCTGTCAGTGGGCGAGGAGAAGACGACGGGGACCCGCCTGTACAACCAGTCACCTGTGTGCCTTGATCCTTGTCAGTGATTAAAAGTACAGTGGCTTGCAAAAATATTAACCCCCTTTATGTTTTATCTATTTTTTTACATTACAACCTGTGTTTAAATATTTTTGTGATCCAGTTTGTGTGACATATCAGCATTAAATAGTCTATGTTGGTGAAGTTAGAAAAATACAGGCATAAATTAAATTTATGGGATCAAATAACTAAAAATTGGAATGTGCATATGTACTCACTCATTTTGCTATGAAGTCATAAAAATTACTGGTGCAAGGAATTACCTTCATAAGTCACATGCTTAGTGAAAGGAAGTCCACCTGTGTGCAATCTAAGTGTCATATGGTCTGTCAGTATATACACACCTTTTCTATAAGGCCAAAGGCTGCAACACAATTAAGCAAGAGGCAACACTAACCAAACAACGCCATGAAGACCAAGGTGATCTCCAAACAAGTCAGGAACAAAGTTGTGGAGAAGTAAAAGTCAGGGTTGGGTTTTAAAAAATATCCCAATCTCTGATGATCTCCCGAAGCACTATGAAATCCATTAAAATCAAATGGAAAAAACATGGCACCACAGCAAACCATCCAAGAAAGGTCCACCCACAAAAACTCTCAGCCTGGGCAAGGAGGGTATTAATCATAGAGGCAGAACAGAGACCAAAGGTAACCCCGAAGGAGCTGCAGAATTCCCAAGCAGAGACTGGAGTATCTGTCAATACAACCACAATAAGCCGTACACTCCATAGAGGTGGCCTTTAGAGAAGAGCGAGCATTAAAATGCTCGGATGCTCATTACTGAGACAGATCAATTCCTAATGCTTGGATGCTTGTTTCAAGTAACAAGTACAGTCATATGTAAAAGTTTGGGCACCCCTATTAATGTTAACCTTTTTTCTTTATAACAATTTTGTTTTTTGCAACAGCTATTTCAGTTTCATATCTAATAACTGATGGACTCAGTTATATTTCTGGATTCAAATGAGGTTTATTGTACTAACAGAAAATGTGTAATCTGCATTTAAACAAAATTTGAACAGTGCAAAAGTATGGGCACCTCAACATAAAAGTGACATTAATATTTCGTAGATCCTCCTTTTGCCACAATAACAGCCTCTAGTCGCTTCCTGTAGCTATTAATGAGTTCCTGGATGAAGGTATTTGTGACCATTCCTGTTTACAAAACAATTCCAGTTCAGTTAAGTTTGATGGTTGCTGAGCATGGACAGCCCGCTTCAAATCATCCCACAGATGTTCAATGATATTCAGGTCTGGGGATGGGGATGGACATTCCAGAACATTGTAATTGTTCCTCTGCATGAATGCCTGAGTAGATTTGGAGCGGTGTTTTGGATCATTGTCTTGCTGAAATATCCATCCCCTGCGTAACTTCAACTTCGTCCCTGATTCTTGCACATTATTGTCAAGAATCTGCTGATACTGAGTTGAATCCATGCGACCCTCAACTTTAACAAGATTCCCGATGCCGGCATTGGCCACACAGCCCCAAAGCATGATGGAACCTCCACCAAATTTTACTGTGGGTAGCAAGTGTTTTTCTTGGAATGCTGTGTTTTTTAGCCTCCATGCATAACGCCTTTTTGTATGACCAAACAACTCAATCTTTGTTTCATCAGTCCGCAGGACCTTCTTCCAAAATGTAACTGGCTTGTCCAAATGTGCTTTTGCAAACCTCAGGCGACTCTGTTTGTGGCGTGCTTGCAGAAACGGCTTCTTTAGCATCACTCTCCCATACAGCTTCTCCTTGTGCAAAGTGCGCTGTATTGTTGACCGATGCACAGTGACACCATCTGCAGCAAGATGATGCTGCAGGTCTTTGGAGGTGGTCTGTGGATTGTCCTTGACTGTTCTCACCATTCTTCTTCTCTGCCTTTCTGATATTTTTCTTGGCCTGCCACTTCTGGGCTTAACAAGAACTGTACCTGTGTTCTTCCATTTCCTTACTATGTTCCTCACAGTGGAAACTGACAAGTTCAATCTCTGAGACAACTTTTTGTATCCTTCCCCTGAAAAGCTATGTTGAATAATCTTTGTTTTCAGATCATTTGAGAGTTGTTTTGAGGAGCCCATGATGCTACTCTTCATAGGAGAATCAAATAGGAGAACTACTTGCAAGTGGCCACCTTAAATACCTTTTCTCATGATTTGATACACCTGGCTATGAAGTTCAAAGCTCAATGAGGTTACAAAACCAATTTAGTGCTTCAGGAAGTCTGCAAAAAAGTAGTTAGGAGTGTTCAAAACAAGAAAATGATAAGGGTGCCCATACTTTTGCACCGGTCAAATTTTGCTTAAATGCAGATTGCACATTTTCTGTTAGTACAATAAACCTCATTTGAATCCAGAAATATAACTGAGTCCATCAGTTATTAGATATATGAAACTGAAATAGCTGTTGCAAAAAACAAAATTGTTATAAAGAAAAAAGGTTAACATTAATAGGGGTGCCCAAACTTTTACATATGACTGTATAATGAGAGTCACTGGAAAATCCAAGCATTTTTCCTGCAGACCCTACAATGAGGTCAGGGGGGCAGTGAAAGTGTTCAAATGGAAGGGAAAAGTGCTAAATGGAGAACATCGAGAAGACCACTCAAAGCATTTCTGACACCCAGATCGCTGCTGAAAACAATGGTGTTACACTTTTACTCCACTTTAAAGACTGAAAATTAAACATTTCAAAATAGCAGCTTACTGTAAAAAAGTTGAGAAACATTTTTTCCTGTACAATGACTTGTAAAATAATGACTTGCATATAAGGCAAAATATAAAAAGGATTTAACAAAAAAATATAATTTAAATAGACCAAAATTGTTTTTTTTATTAAACAATAGGAAATGTCAGTGTAATTTATGAAGGAAGCAAGAACTGCCAAAAATTAGAGACTCAGAGAGACTCTGATACACCCTGTATTAGACATAAAGGAAGGCCTCATACACATTCTGTTAAAATTGTCATGTAGAGGTACTTCTATAATCTTAAAGACTATGCAAATCCTGCCAAAAATTACAAGCAGGGTGTCACGCAATGTGTAGGAAAGGCGAAGTGCAACACTAGGGAAGGGAGAGTGAGAAAGATCTAACGTCACCCTGTCTGACCTATCATCCCTATATAGGTTCCACACCGATACCTAATCCCTGCCTGACCCTGCAATAAGCCCTGCACCAGGAAGGATAGGCTAGAAGCGCTAGTCAATCCCCACAACTACTCAAGACAGATGGGATTCACAAACAGGGGGGAACACTTAGACTCAGTGAGAAACACAGACATTGTGACGAGTGTCAGCTTACGCTGAGTCGTTCTTCTTACAAAGAGTGGACCCTCTGGGCCATGGCACCCACCCACCTAGGGCGAGCTGACCTAGTGAGAACCACCCCCTACACAGGGAGTGTCAGGGGCAAGACCAAGGGGGTGAGCCACCATGGCAGCTGGACCAGACGGCCGGCTCAGGGAAACATGACAAGGCAAGACGAGTCGATGATTCAAAGAAACTTCATTAAGGAAGACTTCAGGTACAACAGGTGCAAAACGTGAACACACAGAACATAAGACAAGGTGCGTACAAGAGCACGCCGAGGTCCAAGACTTGTGGAACTCTTCAGGGTGCAACAGGAGCAAACGTGAACACACAGAGTTCATGAAACAGGGTGCGTGTAACGGCACACCGAGGTCCAGGCATGGAACGTGCAGATGGTACACGGACATCTGACTCCGGACAACAGTCCATGATCAACCAGGGCATCAGGGTCTGTAGCTCAGAGGGTGATCGGCAGGATCCGGACATCCAGAAGTTAACCAGGGTTCCATGCAAGGAAACAAAACAGGGTTAATGACATGGTGCGTGTCAACGGACACCAGGATCAGGTTCACAGGACAGAGACCTGCGCATGCCGAGGGGCATGCCAGGGACGGGTCAGGTTCACAGGACGGTGGCCTGCGCATGCCAAGGGGCATGCCAGGGAGAGGCACAGAGTACGGTGGCATCGGAATCCAAATGCTGGCATCGACCGACAGGGTCCAGGTACCTGGCTACGGACATCAGCTCCGGATATCAGGCCGCAGTCATCTAGGTCCGGACCTCTGGCAGCGGTCGGCAGGTTATGGAATCCGGCAGGCAAACTAGGGTACAGAAAGGAGCAAAAGGAGACAAAGGCTTTGTGCAAGAGTAGCACGAAAAGGCACAGTGCGAGAACCAGCGTGAGTGCAAGGAAGCACAGAGACCATGGCTGGAGAGCACCGGCAGGTGGTACTGACGATGGCAGTTGCAAGCGGGCACGACTAGAGGCGGCACCGCTGCGGGGCCACGCAGCCAGACCACTATAGCACTGGACGGGGCACGGCTGGGGCACACAGGCGAGCACGGCTAGAGGCGGCACGGCTGAGGCACACCAGATAGGCACAGGCGACCTGGCACGTGCACAGAGGTACAGAGCCACAAGGCAGGGCTAGGCAAAGGGTACAGGACAGAGCCACATGCGAGACAGCATGGCAAAGCCTAGTACGAAATGTGCAAGCCGCACGAAACATCAGGGACAATGCAAAGAACTAGGCAGAGACCTGCGCATGCAAAGAGCATGCCAGGGACAGGGACAATCTAGCAGCGGAGCGTAGGCCGAAGCCCAGACCCGGGCCAAGGAAGGACCTTGGGACTAGAAAGAGCACAGAGCGAGGCCTGCACGTGAAGAGACACACCAGGGAGAGGTTCAGAGTGAGGCCTGCACGTGTAGAGACACGCCAGGGAGAGGTTCAGAGCGGAGGCCTGCACGTGTAGAGACACGCCAGGGACAGGGACAGTCTAGCAGCGGAGCGTAGGCCGAAGCCCAGAGCCGGGCCAAGGAAGGACCTTGGGACTAGACAGAGCACAGAGCGAGGCCTGCACGTGTAGAGACACACCAGGGAGAGGTTCAGAGCGAGGCCTGCACATGTAGAGACACGCCAGGGACAGGTTCAGAGCGGAGGCCTGCACGTGTAAGGACACGCCAGGGACAGAGACAGAGGCAGGGTACCTGAAGCCACAAAGCAGAGCGAGACATGATACGAGGACAGAAACACGGAACAGAAACAGAGCAAACAAGGACTACAAGGCAAAGCAAGGCAAAGCAGAGCAAGGACAAAACATGGCACGAAGGACAAACACAAGACAAGACAAGACAAGACACGGAATACGAGCACGGAGCGTGTGCAGAGATGCACGACAGAGCAGAGTGCAAGGGCACAGAATAAAGGGAGCGCCCCACAGACCAAGCAGCCATGCAGGGACACCACACAATACTCAGGCCCTGAGCATAAGAAGGGGCGGCCTGATATAGGGCATAGCACCTCCTCTTCCAGGTCAGGACCAGGGGAGCACTTCCGGGTTCTGATCCACAGGATAACAGAGCGTAGTCACATGATCAGAGTTCCAGACATGATGAGACGACTGCCAAACCAGACAGTGCAGGATCCTAGGAAAGGTCACATGATCAGCGTTCCAGACATGACGAGATGATTGCAGAACCAGACAGTGCAGGATCCAGACAGGGACACCTGATCAGAGATTCTAGACATGACGAGAAGATCACAGGAGGCAGAGCAGAAACGCAGACATCCTGCAGCTCAGACATGAGGTGAGTGTGCACACCGCTCTAGGGAACATGCAGGACAGCAGACAAGATATGCGCATGCACATCGCTCCAGAAGTTCGAGACAAAACAGACATGGCGGACATGACAGACATCCTCCAAACACCAGAGAGGAAGATAACCTACTGCTATTGCTCCAAGCTGCAACAGGGAACTGGAAATAGAAATATCAACCGTGCCTTCCAGCAGCAAGCTAGGAGTTATATATACACCCCGGTCCAGGTAAGTCAACCAGAGCAGGGGGGAGGTTGCCACTGGGTCCTCAGGTCAGAAGGCCCAGGAAGAAGTCTGCAAAGCAAACCTTCTGCAGTCAGATGCAGAGCGATGGTCAGCAGCCTCCAACACACTCGTGACACAGGGTCATCCATACACTCTTGAACGCACCAACTGTAGTGACTCATTCAAATATTGTAAACAAAGTGTAGTTGTGGTAGTCTTACACTTATAAAGGCTTTGCACAAGGGGCAAAGTCAGAAAAAATTATAAGTAGGGTTATCCATAGACCCTAGAAGGCAACAACTGGCAGGCTTCATTCAAATATAGAAGATTAAAGAAACTTTATGTGTGGCTGTCATCTGCTGGTGTGTAAAAGTCATGTCTAAGACATACTTTGTTCATTGTTATCAGAGTGAGCCTGTCAGCACATTTCTGCTGACAGGCGAAAGCGCCTCTCTGTAATGACCTCTCTGTGGCACTAAAAATCCGCTCAGACAAGATGCTAGTAGCAGGACAGCGCAACACCTCCAAGGCATGGAGGGACAGCTCATGCCAGGTGTACAGCTTTGAGACCCAACAGCTGAAGGTCACAAAGGAATTAGGGAGTACGCTGGTTTGGTCAGCCAGGTATTGCTTGACCATCTTTAAAAACTTTTCTCTCCTTATCAAAAATACCCAGTCATGAGGGCATGGATGCTGGGAGGGTGTCATGAAATTGGCCCACGCTTTTGTCAGTATACCTCTGCCTCTGCTGTTTCCAGGGGTGGGATTCAGCCGGTTCTCCCCGGTTCGGTGGAACCGGTTGTTAAAAATGCAGCTGGTTCCCCGAACTGGGGAGATCCAGAGCCACGATCCGGTACTTTGATGTTGCAGGAGCCGGAGCAGAGGAGGACTCTTGCTCTGCTTCCTAGCCCCGCCCGCTGGATACCGCACACTGATACGTGCTCTGTCTGACTACTGGGGCTGAGCACACCCCGGCGGCCCCCGCGCACTGATTCCTGTGGCAGTGCAGTGCGGCTATTGGCGGGTAACTGAAGCTGGAGGAGTCACCGCGCGCCGCTGCCCAGTGTGAACTGAGTTACTCCAGATGCGTCGCAGCCTGTCACTGTGCACTGTACTCCAACGCCAGGTCAGTATGTCATGGTGCTGCCTATTGGGGATCTGTGCTGCTTATAAGGAACAATGCTGCCTATTGGGGACCTGTGTCTGCCTATTGGGGACCTATGCTGCCTATTGGGACTTTTAATTACTGTTAGGATGCAGACAGACTGTTGTATGAATCAGAATGTAGTGCATAGCCTGGCCAACCGGTCAGTCAAGTGAGACAGCTGCATAGAAATATATGCAGCTGTCACACTCCGGTCAGGAGAGCCGCTGGCCAGAATGTGCACTGTTCTGATCTCTATTGTGGACCTGTGCTGCCTATTGGGGACCTGTGCTGCCTATTGGGGACCTGTGCTGCCTATTGGGGACCTGTGCTGCCTATTGGGGACCTGTGCTGCCTATTGGGGACCTGTGCTGCCTATTGGGGGCCAATGCTGCCTATTGGGGACCTGTGCTGCCTATTGGGGACCTGTGCTGCCTATTGGAGGCCAGTGCTGCCTATTGGGGACATGTGCTGCCTATAGGGAACAATGCTGCCTATTGGGGACCTGTGCCTGCCTATTGGGGACCTGTGCTGCCTATTGGAGGCCAGTGCTGCCTATTGGGGACATGTGCTGCCTATAGGGAACAATGCTACCTATTGGGGACCTGTGCCTGCCTACTGGGGACCAATGCTGCCTATTGGGGACCAATGCTGCCTATTGGGGACCTGTGCCTGCCTATTGGGGACCTGTGCCTGCCTATTGGGGACCTGTGCCTGCCTATAGGGAACAATGCTGCCTATTGGGGGACCTGTGCCTGCCTATTGGGGGGACCTGTGCCTGCCTATTGGGGGGACCTGTGCCTGCCTATAGGGAACAATGCTGCCTATTGGGGACCTGTGCTGCCTATTGGGGACCTGTGCTGCCTATTGGGGGGACCTGTGTTGCCTATTGGGGACCTGTGTTGCCTATTGGGGAGCTGTGCTGCCTATAGGGAACAATTCTGCCTATAGGGGACCAGTGCCTGATTATTGGGGACCTGTGCTGCCTATAGGGAACAATGCTGCCTATTGGGGGGACCTGTGCCTGCCTATTGGGGGGACCTGTGCCTGCCTATTGGGGGGACCTGTGCCTGCCTATTGGGGGGACCTGTGCCTGCCTATTGGGGACCTGTGCCTGCCTATTGGAGAACAATGCTGCCTATTGGGGATCAATGCTGCCTATTAGGGACCTGTGCTGCCTATTAGGGACCTGTGCTGCCTATTGGGAACCTGTGCTGCCTAATGAGGGTCAATGCTGCCTATTGGGGACCTGTGCTGCCTATTGGGGACCAATGCTGCATATTGCGGACCTGTGCTGCCTATTAGGGACCTGTGCTGCCTATTAGGGACCTGTGCTGCCAATTGGGGACCTGTGCTGCCAATTGGGGACCTGTGCTGCCTGATGAGGGCCAATGCTGCCTATTGGGGACCTGTGCTGCCTATTGGGGATGTGAGAATCATGTGGGAATAGTGGATGAGGGCAGGTATATCTCACCCAGATTCCTTTCCTATGTGGCCTAGTCTGGTCAGTATCGCACCTGCTTACTAATGGATAATGGGAGGTGGATATAAAAGGATGCAAGGTGGTTGTGTGAGTGTCTCAGCCAGGGAACACAAAGAGCCTGTCTGTGTGAGAGACACACACGTGAGTGAAAGCAGTGCCCACTGCAACTGTGGTTTGGCTGGACGGGAGAAGCCCGCCAGTTGGTAGTTAGGTTGTCCATTGTTTAGTTAGTGCTGGACAGGCAAGGATTTGTTTTATGGTTTATTTCCTTTTGCATTGCTTTCACCATTAATAAACCTGACCCAGTGTCAGTTACACCCGAATCCCAGCTCTGCGCCTGAGTATCATGAGGAACGCACGTGACCTTTGACCCCAGCAAAGGCGATCCCGGAGTGTTTTATCACATTGTGGTGGAGAACGCGGGCATCACGTTGCAAGCATGAGCATGGAGGACGTCGTGAAAGCGCTGGTACAGTCCACCGCCGTCCAGCAAGAAGCTAATCGGGTGATGATGGCCCAGCTGAAGGAGTTGGTGGACATGACAGCTACCGATCGTTCACTTCTCCAGCAGGTGGCGCAGCGCCTGGCAAGCCTACATGAGGTTAACCTGGAAGCCGAGTCGAGAGTGATTCACGTGAGTCGGTACTGGCAGAAGATGACGACCGACGATGACGTCGAGGCATACCTGACCACGTTTGAACGGATGGCGGTGCGAGAAAAATGGCCGAAGGCACGATGGGCCAGCCTGATTGCCCCGTTTCTTTCCGGTGAGGCCCAAAAGGCGTATTATGACTTGGAACCTGAAGCTGCGCAGGACTTTGACAAATTGAAATCCGAGATCTTGGCCCGGCTGGGAGTGACGACCGCTGTCCGTGCACAGAGAGTGCATCAATGGACTTATCAGCCGGATAAACCACCGCGGTCACAGATGTTCGACCTGATCCACATGACGAAAAAGTGGCTACAACCCGAGGTGTTGACAGCGCCAGAGATAATTCAGAGAGTCGTCATGGACAAGTACCTGAGAGCTCTACCGCCAGCCCTGAGGAAGTGGGTAAGCCATGGAAATCCTACGACGGCAGATCAACTGGTGGATCTGGTTGAACGTTACTTCGTGGCGGAAGGACTCCGAGACGACGTTACCCCACCTCGTTCTTCATCATCTCCACGGGGAACCGGTAAGACTGTTCCAGGGAGTAGGGGAGATGGAAAAATCCCTAAGACAGTGGGGGAGGAAAACGGGACTGCCCGCACTGCGAGGCCGAGAGTAACGAACTATGGTCTAAGCAAGGGGCCCGTTAGGTGTTTCCGCTGCCAAGAGATGGGACATATTGCTGCGAACTGTCCGGTCACTACTGAACCCATGCAGTGCGACATCACAGACTCTAAAAACCGCATGTCTATGGTTGCACGGGTAGTGAGTGTGAATGCCGGTCAAAAGGATGTGGAAAAACACTTGTGTGATTTAACTGTTGATGGCAAAAATGTGGTGGCATTGTTAGACTCGGGAAGTGTGGTGACTCTGGTGAAGGCCAGTCTGGTGTCAGCCCCGACTGGACCATCAGACAAATTTTCTGTAACGTGTGTGCATGGAGACACCTGTTCGTACCTCACCACGGTCATATGCATTACTACTTCCTATGGGTCTGTGCAACATAAAGTGGGACTCGTCCCGGCGTTATTGCATGATGTTATCCTGGGCCGGGATTTTCCCCACTTCTGGCAATTGTGGGAGAATCAGTTGATACCCCAGGGTAATAGTGTACATGATTCTTCTCCCAGGGCGCGTGTGGGTCCCGAACCCCTGGAAGAGGTCTCCCCGGAAGACTTGGGGGAAGAGTCTGCTGGAAATGACCTACAGTTCCCGTTTTCAGTCATGGCGGGTGATACGGAGGAGACCGGGGAAGAGGAGGAGGCCGACAGCCGTCCACCTCCCCGTTTGCCGGATTTGGAAGTTCAGAAAGATGACTTCCAAAGCGAGCAAATAAATGATCCTACCCTTTCTCAGGCTAGGACAAATGTAAAAGTGATAAATGGGGTACCCGTAGAACCTGGCTCTAGGCTGGCATATCCTTACATGGTTCTGGAGAATGATTTACTCTATCAGGTAGAGAAAAAGGGGGAAGATACGGTGCAACTATTAGTCGTGCCAAAACCCTACCGGCGGCAGGTGCTGGACCTGGCCCACGGACATGTGATGGGAGGTCACCTGGGAGTCCAGAAAACCACCGAAAGGATATTACACTGTTTTGTTTGGCCAGGCATGCATCACGATATTCGTGTATATTGTGAGTCTTGTCCTGACTGCCAAGCCTCTGCACCTAAGCCCCGGTTCTGTAGCCCTTTGGTACCCCTACCTATTATTGAAGTCCCGTTTGAGGGGATTGGGATGGATTTAGTTGGGCCCCTTCCACGGTCTGCACGTGGACACCAACATATCCTGGTCATCTTGGATTATGCCACTCGTTACCCGGAGGCCATCCCTTTGCGTAACACGGCCACCAAGACGATTGCCAAGGAACTGGTGCATGTGTTTAGTCGGGTCGGTATACCAAAACAGATACTCACCGACCAGGGGACCCCCTTTATGTCCAGGGTAATGAAGGAGCTCTGCCGATTGTTACAAATTGAACCGTTACACACATCCGTGTATCACCCTCAAACAGACGGGTTGGTCGAACGGTTCAATAAAACTCTGAAGCAGATGCTGAGAAAGGTGATAGACAAGGATGGGAAGAACTGGGACTATTTACTTCCGTATTTGCTTTTTGCCATCAGGAAAGTACCCCAGTCTTCCACGGGATTCTCGCCTTTCGAGTTATTGTACGCCCGACGTCCTCGCGGACTGTTAGACGTTGCAAAAGAAACCTGGGAGGGTCAGGTCACTCCGTTTAAAACAGTGATAGATCACGTCACACAAATGCAGGACCGTATTGCGGCTGTTATGCCTATCGTCAAAGAACACATGATACAGGCTCAAGGAGCCCAAAAAAGAATCTATGATAGGGGCGCCAAGATCCGTACGTTTGCACCCGGAGATAGGGTGTTGATCCTGGTTCCCACGGTGGACAGTAAGTTCCTGGCAAAGTGGCAGGGCCCCTTTGAGATCAAGGAAAGAGTTGGTGAAGTAAACTACAAAGTATACCAGGCAGGTAAACGGAAACCTGAACAGATTTATCATATAAATCTGATAAAGCCCTGGAAGGATCGGTCTGCCTTGTCAGCGGAGCTGGCCCGTCCTGTCTGCTCGCATACCGTACCGGAGGTACGGGTTGCAGAGACTCTCTCGGAGCGGCAAAAGACGGAAGTCAGGCAGTTTCTACTTCACAACCAAAAGTTTTTCTCAGAAAAACCCGGGCAGACTATGCTAATGAAACATGACATCGTAACGGAACCTGGTGTCACAGTTCACGTAAAGCCCTACCGAATCCCGGAAGCGCGCCGTGAAGCCGTTTCCCGAGAAGTGAAGGCAATGTTAGAGTTAGGAGTCATTGAGGAATCGCACAGTGCGTGGTCCAGCCCGATTGTGCTAATTCCTAAACCGGACGGCACCATCCGGTTCTGCAATGACTTCAGGAAACTGAATGCGGTCTCAAAATTTGATGCCTACCCCATGCCCCGGGTCGACGAGTTAATAGATCGGTTAGGAAAAGCCCGGTATATTACGACCCTAGACCTAACAAAGGGGTATTGGCAGATCCCTCTGGTGGAGGCTGCCAGAGAAAAGACAACATTTGCTACGCCGGAAGGTTTATTTCAGTATGTGTATATGCCGTTTGGACTGCACGGGGCACCGGCGACCTTCCAGAGACTGATGGATCGAGTCTTGAGGCCACATAGGCGGTATGCTTCGGCCTATTTGGATGACATTGTCATTTACAGCTTGGACTGGGAGACTCATCTCCAGAAAGTACAAGCAGTGATTGACGACCTGTGGGAGGCAGGTCTAACCGCGAACCCCAAGAAATGTCACATCGGGCTAGAAGAAGCCCGGTATTTGGGGTATGTAATTGGGAGGGGTGTTGTTAAACTCCAGGTTGATCAGATTCAGGCGGTTCAGGACTGGCCACAACCTGTCAACAAGAAGCAGGTGCAAGCCTTCCTGGGGATCGCCGGTTATTATCGCCGGTTCATACCCAATTTTGCAACCATCGCTACCCCCCTGACGGATCTTACAAAAGGGAAAGACTCCGTCATGATTAAATGGAGTTTAGCGGCTGAAGAAGCCTTCCATAGCCTAAAACGGGCACTTTGCTCTCAGCCCGTACTGGTGACTCCGGACTTCCGCAGTGAGTTTGTGGTACAAACGGATGCCTCTGATACCGGTATCGGGGCTGTACTCTCACAAGTGAGGGACGGAGTGGAACACCCAGTCCTCTATCTCAGCAGGAAGCTGAAAAAACACGAGCAAAGGTATGCAGTCGTAGAAAAAGAGTGCCTCGCCATTAAGTGGGCTCTAGAGGCCCTCAAATATTACCTGGTGGGCCGAAAGTTCAGGCTGATCACTGACCATGCCCCTCTCAAGTGGATGCACTTGAACAAGGAACGGAATAGCCGGGTGACCCGGTGGTTCCTTGCCCTGCAGGCCTACACTTTTACGGTGGAGCACCGGAGTGGTCTGAGCAGAAGGGGGGGATATGTGAGAATCATGTGGGAATAGTGGATGAGGGCAGGTATATCTCGCCCAGATTCCTTTCCTATGTGGCCTAGTCTGGTCAGTATCGCACCTGCTTACTAATGGATAATGGGAGGTGGATATAAAAGGATGCAAGGTGGTTGTGTGAGTGTCTCAGCCTGGGAACACAGAGAGCCTGTCTGTGTGAGAGACACACACGTGAGTGAAAGCAGTGCCCACTGCAACTGTGGTTCGGCTGGACGGGAGAAGCCCGCCAGTTGGTAGTTAGGTTGTCCATTGTTTAGTTAGTGCCGGACAGGCAAGGATTTGTTTTATGGTTTATTTCCTTTTGCATTGCTTTCACCGTTAATAAACCTGACCCAGTGTCAGTTACACCCGAATCCCAGCTCTGCGCCTGAGTATCATGCGGAACGCACGTGACCTTTGACCCCAGCAAAGGCGATCCCGGAGTGTTTTATCACAGGGACCAATGCTGCATATTGCGGACCTGTGCTGCCTATTAAGGACCTGTGCTGCCTATTGGGGACTTGTGCTGCCTATAGGGAACAATGCTGCCTATTGTGGACCTGTGCTGTCTATTGGGGACCTGTGCTGCCTATAGGGAACAATGCTGCCTATTGGGGACCAATGCTGCTTATTGGGGACCAATGCTGCCTATAGGGAACAATGCTGCCCATTGGGGACCTGTGTCTGTCTATTGGGGACCTGTGCCTGTCTATTGGGGAACTGTGCTGCCTATTGGGGAACTGTGCTGCCTATTGGGGACCTGTGCTGCCTATTGGGGACCTGTGCTGCCTATTGGGGGCCAATGCTGCCTATTAAGGACCTGTGCTTCCTATTGGTGAACTGTGCTACCTATAGGGAACAATGCTGCCTATTGTGAACCTGTGCTGCCTTTAGGGACCTGTGCTGCCTATAGGGAACAATGTTGCCTATTGGGGACCTGTGTCTGCCTATTGGAGAACAATGCTGCCTATTAGGGACCTGTGCTGCCTATTAGGGACCTATGCTGCCTATAGGGAACAATGCTGCCTATTGGGGACCTGTGCTGCCTATAGGGAACAATGCTGCCTATTGTGTACCTGTGCTATCTATTTGGGACCTTTGCTGCTTATTGGGGACCTGTGCTGCCTATAGGGAACAATGCTGCCTATTAGGGACCTGTGCTGCCTATTAGGGAATGCTGACATCCAGGAGAAAACTCCAATGCGCATTTCGCGGTGAAACCGCTTCCTCAGGGGGCGAAATGCGCATTGGGGTTTTCTCCTGGATGTCAGCATTCCCTTGTGACTGTCTAATGGGTATGTTATGATTTTATAACCTTTCAACCGGGCAGATGTGCAATATTGTCTCTCTTTTGACTGATCCTCTTACATTATTGGGAGTGTTATAGCACTCCTTTCATTACGACTGTTATCATGTATTAGAGTGACTCTTTTTGTTTTCTGCACACATGTGTTTTGCCCTGGTTTTAGTGTACAATGCCAGCTATTCTATTTACCCATTGTAGTCATTAGTCATTGCTGCACAGGATTTTTGTTTGCATCTGGCTATCTCTTGACACTTGTCTGTTTACTATACATTCTTAATCCTTTTATTCATTGTCCTGTTCCCCATTGTTGCCTCAATAAAGTTTTTCACTTTGTTTGTAGCTCTGGACCCATTGTCCTTTTTTTTTCTCTCTTAGTTTTTTGAGTCATCCTACTATCTACATTTCTGGGGTCTAATGTGCACTGGCACAGCATGAATTAACTATTATGTATTTTAAGGGTATTTTCTTTCCGCTATTGGGGACCTATGCCTATTGGGGACCTGTGCCTGCCTATTGGGGACCTGTGCCTGCCTATTGGGGACCTGTGCCTGCCTATTGGGGACCAATGCTGCCTATTGGGGACCAATGCTGCCTATAGGCTACAGTGCTGCCTATAGGGAACAATGCTGCCAATTGGGGACCTGTGCTGCCTATTGGGGACCTGTGCTGCCTATTGGGGACCTGTGCTGCCTATAGGGAACAATGTTGCCTATTGGGGACCTGTGCTACCTACTGGGGACCTGTGTTGCCTATTGGGGACCTGTGCCTGCCTACTGGGGACCTGTGCTGCCTATTGGGGACCTGTGCTGCCTATTGGGGACCTGTGCCTGCCTACTGGGGACCTGTGCCTGCCTACTGGGGACCTGTGCCTGCCTACTGGGGACCTGTGCTGCCTATTGGAGGCCAATGCTGCCTATTGGGGACCTGTGCTGACTATAGGGAACAGTGCTGCCTATTCGGGACCTGTGCTGCCTATTGGGGACCTGTGCTGCCTATTGGGGACCTGTGCTGCCTATTGGGGACCTGTGCTGCCTATAGGGGACCTGTGCTGTCTATTGGGGACCTGTGCTGCCTATAGGGAACATTGCTGCCTATTGGGGACCTGTGCCTGCCTATTGGGGACTTGTGCTGCCTGTTGGGGACCTGTGCCTGCCTATTGGGGACCTGTGCTGCCTAATGGGGGGCAATACTGCCTATTCGGGACCTGTACTGCCTATTGGGGACCTGTGCAGCCTATAGGGACGTGTTCAGCCTATAGGGAACAATGCTGCCTATTGGGGACCTGTGCTGCCTACAGGGAACAATGCTGCCTATTGGGGACCTATGCCTATTGGGGACCTGTGCCTGCCTATTGGGGACCTGTGCCTGCCTATTGGGGACCAATGCTGCCTATAGGCTACAGTGCTGCCTATAGGGAACAATGCTGACAATTGGGGACCTGAGCTGCCTATTGGGGACCTGAGTTGCCTATTGGGGACCTGTGCTGCCTATTGGGGACCTGTGCTGCCTTATTGGGGACCTGTGCTGCCTATTGGGGACCAATGCTGCCTATTAAGGACCTGTGCTGCCTATTGGGGACTTGTGCTGCCTATAGGGAACAATGCTGCCTATTGTGGACCTGTGCTGCCTATAGGGAACAATGCTGCCTATTGGGGACCTGTACCTGCCTATTGGGGACCAATGCTGCCTATTGGGGACCAATGCTGCCTATAGGGAACCAATGCTGCCCATTGGGGACCCGTGTCTGCCTATTGGGGACCTGTGCCTGTCTATTGGGGACCAATGCTGCCTATTGGGGACATGTGCTGCCTATTGGGGACATGTGCTGCCTATTGGGGACATGTGCTGCCTATTGGGGACCAATGCTGCGTATTAAGGACCTGAGCTGCCTATTGGGGACCTGTGCTGCCTATAGGGAACAATGCTGCCTATTGTGGACCTGTGCGGCCTATTGGGGACATGTGCTGCCTATAGGGAACAATGCTGCCTATAGGGGACCTGTGCCTGCCTATAGGGGACCTGTGCCTGCCTATTGGGGACCTGTGCCTGCCTATTGGGGACCAGTGCTGCCTATTGGGGACCAGTGCCTGCCTATTGGGGACCAGTGCCTGCCTATTGGGGACCTGTGCCTGCCTATTGGGGACCTGTGCCTGCCTATTGGGGACCTGTGCCTGCCTATTGGGGACCTGTGTTGCCTATAGGGAACAATGCTGCCTATTGTGGACCTGTGCTGTCTATTGGGGACCAATGCTGCCTATTGTGGACCTGTGCTGTCTATTGGGGACCTGTGCTGCCTATAGGGAACAATGCTGCCTATTGGAGACCTGTGCCTGCCTATTGGGGACCTGTGCCTGCCTATTGGTCACCAATGCTGCCTATTAGGGACCTGTGCTGCCTATTGGGGACCTGTTCTGCCTATAGGGAACAATGCTGCCTATTGTGGACCTGTGTTGCCTCTTGGGGACCTGTGCCTGCCTATTGGGGACCTGTGCTGCCTATTGGGGACCTGTGCTGCCTATAGGGAGCAATGTTGCCTATTGGGGACCTGTGTCATGTGCCGTGTAAGGTGGTATAGTATGCGGGAAGGGGCACCTAAATTGCATCAGGGTCTGATTCTGGCTCTGTAGAGTGCAAGGGGAATGTAGTGCTGTGGGTTTATGTACCAGCAGAATCATGTAGCAGTGGCTGTGCATCAGTGCACTCCATCTCTGATTCATGTTGGACTGGGGAATTCAGGATTTGACTTGATAACCCAGGCATGGTATGTGAAAAGAGCTCCATGGAGTAGTCTGAAGTGTGGCCTGCCGCATCCTTCACTTTTAGTGGGGGTGAAGGACACAAGGAAAGGGGTTGTTCCTGACCAGAAGCCTGCACTGACGACTGACAATGTAATCCAAAGCCAGTTCCTGATGCTCCAGCTTTAAAAGCGGTTTACCTACTCCCAGAAAAGGGAGCCTTCCAGGCCTTCCGGCGCCAGACCATGACACAGGCTTAACACCTCCTGCCTTAGCTGCTATTGTGCTTTTGGCACTACCAGCAGATGCACCACCACCACCATCAGTACCAGCTGGCTCCCCACGCCCACGTCCACAGCCTCTTCCACCATACTTCCTAATTTTTGTGAAAATTAACCCAAAATACCAGCAGATATGGTACTGTATCAGAAGCATACAGCTGTATACAGTCTAGGGATAATTGTAAATGTCTGTATATATTTCATGAGTCAGAAACAGACGCTCACAGGCTCAGTATGGATTAGACAATAATATAAAAAGTTGAAAAAGGGTACAGTATCACCAGATACCAGGTATATATTGTATAGTTTAAACATTCTAAATCTCTGTATATATTTCAGGAGGCAGACACAGACGCTCTCAGGCCCAGTATGGATTCAACAAGAATATAGAAAGTTGAGAAAGGGTACAGTAACACCAGATACCAGGTATATATAGTATAGTTTAAACATTCTAAATCTTTGTATATATTACAGGAGGCAGACACAGACGCTCTCAGGCCCAGTATGGATTAGACAAGTATATAAAAAGTAGAAAAAGGGCACAGTATCACCAGATACCAGGTATAAATAGTATAGTTTAAACATTCTAAATCTCCGTATATATTTCAGGAGGCAGACACAGATGCTCTCAGGCTCAGTATGGATTACACCACAATATAAAAAGCAGTAAAAGGGTAATGGATCAGAAGCGTACAGCTGTATACAGTGTAGGGTTCATTGTAAATCTCTGTATATATTTCCAGAGTCAGAAACAGACTCTCACTGGCTCAGTATGGATTAGACCAGAATATAAAAAGCAGTAAATGGGTAATGTATTACAAGCGTACAGCTGTATACAGTGTTGGCGTAATCGTAAATCTCCAAATATATTTCCGCAGTAACAGACTCTCACAGGCTCAGTATGGATTACACCAGAATCTAAATAGCAAAAAAGGGTACTGTATCAGAAGCGTACAGCTGTATACAGTGTTGGACTAATTTTAAATCTCGGTATATATTTCCGTGGTCGCCCTCAGACGCCCACTCAGTCTGGATTTGACCATAATACAAAATGTTGAAAAGCACTGGATAACAAGGTAGCAAGTATACATACTGTAGGGTACAATTTAAATCTCCGTATATATTTCTGTAGTCACCGTCAGATGCTCACTCAGTATGGATTTGACCGTAAAACAAAATGTCTAACAAAGGTACTGTATCACAAGATAGGAGGTGTATATAGTATAGGGTTGTGATGAAGGAGCAGCCGCCATCTTGGATATGGGGCCTAATGCTCGCCTCATGTCTGAGCTTGGCCTGTCCATTTTGGTCTGAGTTCACAAGAATTACAGGCAGCTAACTGCTCCTACCCCCCCATGGCCTGTAAGCATATTGAAGAAAACAGGATTTAGTGCTCCAATGTTGAATAGCAAGGTCTTTTAGTATGATAATGAGATAAAGCCAAAGAAGAACTTCAAAGCTTGAGTAGGAGCCACACCAGCATGGGGCAGGAAGGTGCCTGGGGGCTTCAATTAGAATATACCTGTCAGCTGGACACAGAAATACACATCCATTGTCTCTCCCAGCCTCTTTGACTCCATCCTAGGATCATGGACTAGGAGCACACCTTTCGAGTTATAGACTCATAAAAAATATCCGCGTGACCCTGAAGAAATCGTGCATCTGGCAGTGCAACTCCTGAGTCGGTGAGGGCTCTGGGACCTGAGATCTAGAGATTAGCCCTCCACAGCGACCCAATGGGGCCATGTTTGCTCTCCACACGACACGCAAAACAAACCGCATTCACTGGTACCTCTCGTGTCCTGATCCAATCATGCTGTAGAAAGTTACCCCCTTTCTTAGATATTGGGAATAAGTTCTGCAGGGAGCTAAAGGGTGGAGATTATTAGCCCACCCTCTGACACAGGGGGAGGAACCCAGCATGCTTAAGAACTAGCAGCACATGGCAGAGACACTCACTCTCTCACAGAAGAACCAGACGATGATGATCTAAGAAGGAACTGGGGACAGATCTGCCAAGGGGAGCAGCGGCCCGTGCTTTGGGGTCTGTCCGGCAACTAAGATTCTTGTACCTGTGGACTGCAGAGGTCCCGGCACGCACATGCAACCTACAATCTGGTAAATTGACCTCCAGCTTAATATCTCTAAGTCTTGTACCCTTATTGTTATATTTTACTCTGACTGCAAATCCACTGTAATTCCATTGTATAGCTTACTGTATATTTCTGTAATTATCTAGTGCACCCTTAAGGCAATTAAACCATAAAATTAATCTTGGGCTGATGCTTTTACTCTGATTACTAGAGTTGAGCGCCTTTTGGTTTTTTAGGGTCGCGTTTCGTTTCGTGAAACCCGACTTTTCCAAAAGTCGGGTCGAGCAAGGTCGTCCGATTATAGGGAAAAGTCGGGGGTCGTCCCGAAACACGAAACCCAATGTAAGTCAATGGGGAATAAAAGTCGGCAGTGAGAGGAGGACAGGAAACACACCTACAGTGCCCATTTGAATGCCAAAAGCATCAATTCTTCTTTCTTAAGCTTGTCAACCTTAATTAACTTCATAATACAAGTTACGCACTGAAAAATGGGGGTTATTTGGCTACAAACTGTGGGGGGGGAGGGCTGGCTCCAGGTTTTCATGTGCCCTGGGCGAAAGAGCGCCCCTTTAACACATACCACAACTCATCATGCTCCGATACGGCAGAGAAATAGCGGTATAGTACAATGAAAAATACCTCACTTTTTACATCTCATGACGAGGCCCATCTATTTCTCCATACAGAATCATTGGTCCCATATAATTTTGAAACAGTATATGATGAGCTCCACATAATGCTACAGTATATGTTGGTCCCCATGGATGAAGCTCCACTGTCTTATGGGCCCAAATTATGCTCCAAACATAATGGGCCCCATTTCTAATGCTCTAGTGTATAATGGGCCCTGTAAATGCTGCTCCAGTGTCTGATGTCCACCTTTGGAATGTTCCAGTGTATGGTGGGCCCCATCTATCATTCTCCAGAGTATAGTGCTCCCCAAAAATTGCTGTCCCAACATTGAAAACAATCAAATAAGTCTCCTCGCTAGGGAATCCCTGTACTAGTCTAGACTCCTCGTCGTCCCCATCTTCCATCTCACTGCACAGTATTTCAACTTTGCAAGTGCTGTGATCCTGAGCAAGCAGGGGGGGCCCACTCGTTGGCGACGGCACTGGCACAGGGCCCCTGATAGTACGGTGGTGTGTCTGATGGCGGGTGGGCCGAACCTGCACTTTCATCTGCAGCTTCCTCTTTGTCACCGTGTAAGATGGAACTGTATATGGGAAGGGTAACCTGAGTTTCATCAGGGTCAGATTCAGGTCGTGTAGCGTGCGAGGGGAATGTAGTGGTCTGGGTCAATGTACCAGCAGATTCATCGAGCAGTGGCTGGGCATCAGTGCACTTGTGTCGCCCCCAGGAGTACGGTCGCCACAGTGGCATTACCTTCTTCCTAGGGAGTGTGATGTCATGCTTGGGAGCAACGAACGATCTCTCTAGCAGGTTAACTGATTGGGTGGCGTTATTCCCACGAGTCATGACCCTCCAAACAGCGTTCATGAAGGCAAAGTGTTTGTTTTACGTGGGCAGTATGGTTGCAAAGCTGAACCTTAAAGGAATGTCCAGAAGGGCACCACCAGGAGTGGAGCCTACGGTTAAATTCGACTCCACCTGGGAAACCTCAACCATGCCAGCTACAGAACAGATGCACACATTGCAAGCTTAATTCCGTTAACGAACGAGACTCCGTCATGCACCGCGGTCCGAGTCCGGCTTACTAGAGGGACACGTGAGGCTCTGGCACATGAGATTGGCCAATAACTGGTGTGTCATGCCCTTACATGTCCGTGGCTGCATGTGCGCTACACTGAAAAGGCCAGCATTTGTCGCTTACAGGTGCAGATAACCCGCTGAACAACGTTAGTGATCACTGATTACAATTATTACCCGCGAACAATGATTTCCCAGTAAGTGCAGGTCAACCACAGTTCCGGAATTAGGCCTAACCGTCATTCCTGAAAAAATGAAAAACTTACGTGTGCAAACCACAGGTGCTGTAGCTTGCTTAACAGCTTGCCAGCCGTTCTCACGCCCAGTATGGATTACACGTGATTGCACAAAGGTTAGAAAGGGTACCGTATCCCCGGATAACATGTATGGATAGCGTACACATTCAAAATATATGTCTATACATCAGGAGGCAGGCTCAGACAGTGTTAGGCCCAGTATGGATTGCACGTGATTGCACAAAGGTTAGAAAGGGTACCGTATCCCCAGATAACATGTATGGATAGCGTACACATTCAAAATATGTCTATACATCAGGAGGCAGGCTCAGACGGTGTTAGGCCCAGTATGGATTGCACGTGATTGCACAAAGGTTAGAAAGGGTACCGTATCCCCAGATAACATGTATGGATAGCGTACACATTCAAAATATATGTCTATACATCAGGAGGCAGGCTCAGACGGTGTCAGGCACAGTATGGATTTGACGGCCCAGACTACACAGCGGAGGAGCAGGGAGAGGTAAAGATTGCAAATGCTGGGGCCCTGCCCAAGCAAGGGGGGCCCACTCATGGGCGTCGGTACTGGCACTGGGCCTCTCATAGTACGGCGGTGTGTCTGACGGCGGGTGTGCACCACCACCGTCAGAGACACTTGATTGCACTATGAAGGACCCTGTACCAGTGCCCGCGCCCAAGAGTCGGCCTACCCACCTGTCCAGGGCAACGGCACTCGCACGGTGTCGTGCGCTAGGTGGTGACCCCGGCCATGGGGGGGAGGCAGCACAGTTAGGGAGTTTTAGAAAGTGGCATATGTTGAAGTTGGACATTCAGCTGATGCAAAAGGTGAAATAGGTCAAGTCCCAGGAAGAGGTGGACCAAAGCAAGCCATTTTTCTGTCACCCTATGTGTCATCAGGGGAAGGTGGGACAAAATCCTTGGAAACCCATGCATGGTTCATTTTAATGAAGGTTAGATCATCCACATTTTGGGTTGACAGACGGGTCCTTTTTTCTGTCAGGATTGATCCAGCTGCACTGAAGACTCTTTCCGATAGCACACTTGCAGCTGGGCAAGCGAGCTCCTGTAAGGCATATTGTGCCAATTCAGGCCAGGTGTCCAGTTTAGCGGCCCAATAGTCAAAGGGGAATGACCTGTGCGGGAGAACATCGATATGGGAGGAAAAGTAGTTTGTAACCATAGTTGACAACTGCTGTCTCCTGTCACTTTCCATCGATGCAGTATTACCAGTTGTGTGAGCGGTACTTGAAAAATCAGTCCACAACATTGTCATGAAACCCCTGTCTCCAACGCCACTTCTGCTGTGTGCACCACGAACACCTCTGCCAAGCTGCCCCCGGCCCGTACGGCTCGTGTGAGAACCATCACCGCTGCTGTGTGCTGGGAATGCCTCAAGCAACCGATTTACCAGAGTTGCTTGTTTATTAGCCAATATTAGGTCAAGGTTCTCCTGTGGCATGATGTTTTGTAATTTGCCTTTATAGCGTGGATCCAGGATGCTGGCCAACCAGTAGTCGTCATCGTTCATCATTTTGGCAATGCGTGGGTCCCTTTTTAGGATCTGCAAGGCATAATCTGACATGTGGGCCAATGTTCCCGGTGTCAATGATGCACTGCGAGTGCTGGTTGGAGGAGCACTTTCTGGCAAATCCACATCCCTCCAGTCACGCACAAACCCTGTACCAGACCTTGCCACGCCAACATTTTCACTTGCCCCACGAGATGCATCCTCCTCCTCTAAGTAATCATCCCCATCATCCTACTCCTCCTCCGAACAAAGACGAAAGAATCTAATTAATAAAAATATTGGAGAAAGAGAAACCAATCACAAACTAAAATGTTTCTATACTAATGCACAAAGCATGGGCAACAAACAAGGAGAATTGGAACTACTAACACAGGAAAAGAAATATGATGTCATTGGAATCACTGAAACTTGGTGGGACAATACACATGATTGGAATACAAGACTAGAAGGATACAACTTATTTGCAAGAAACAGACTTGATAAACGAGGAGGGGGTGTCACATTGTATGTTAGAAACGCGTATATCTGCACAGAAATTGAAGCTTCAGAGACTGGGAGTTCTGTGGAAACTGTTTGGGTAAGAATACAAGGACAGAACAATGGAAAGGACACCATTGTAGGCATTTACTACAGGCCGCCTGTGCAAGCTGAAGCTATGGATGAACTCTTTATGCATCAAATGGCCAAGTTCTCCAAAAAATATGACATAGTTGTCATGGGAGATTTCAACTATCCAGACATTTGTTGGGAATCTCTCTCAGGCAAAACTAACAGGTCAAGGAAATTCTTATCCTCTCTTGCTGACAACTTTATCTTCCAAAAGGTAAGGGAGAAAACAAGGGGAACTGCTACCTTGGATCTAATCCTTATAAACAGGGAGGAAATGGTTGAGGAGGTAAAAGTGGCTGGGACCCTAGGAGGTAGCGACCATGCTATTTTAGAATTTTGGATAACTAGAGGCGGAAGACCTGTGAAGACTCAGACATCAAGGTTAGATTTCAGAAAGGCAGATTTTAAGGGATTCAGAAAGAGAATTGGAGGGATCCAATGGCTGGATATCCTTAAAGACAAAAATGTCCAGGAAGGATGGGAAATCTTGAAAAATGAAATTCTCAAAGCACAGTTGTTAACAATTCCGAAAAGAGGGAAGAATAGGAAGCAGTTAAGGAAACCAGGATGGATGAACACAGAACTTAAGCACATGCTAAAAAGGAAGAAAAAAATGTTTATAAAATGGAAAGAGGGAGGCATATCTAAAGAAGAATATAATGCTGTCTGCAGAACCTGCAGGGCACAAATCAGATTAGCTAAAGCTGAAAATGAATTGAGGCTTGCAAGAGATGTCAAAAGCAATAATAAAGGATTTTGGGGATATGTCAAAAGTAAAAGAAAAGTCAAAGATGCTATAGGATTTTTACAGGATGAAAATGATGAAATGGTAAGACAGGATGTTGAGAAGGCTGAACTTTTAAATTCCTATTTTGCATCTGTTTTCTCTCAGAAAGGAAATGTAACATCAACTGTTATTCACTGTCCTATTAAGGGAATAGAAGAATCCAGGATATCTATAAACAGAAAGATAGTGAGGAAACACTTAGCTAGCCTAAATGAATTCAAGTCTCCAGGTCCAGATGAATTACACCCCAGAGTACTGAAGGAGATAGCAGAAGAAATTTTTGAACCCCTCTCTATAATCTTTGAAAATTCTTGGAGAACAGGAGAAGTGCCAGAAGACTGGAGAAGAGCAAATGTTGTTCCTATCTTCAAAAAGGGGAAGAAGGTGGACCCAGGTAACTATAGGCCGGTGAGTCTGACTTCTATACCAGGAAAGATCTTTGAACAAATTATTAAACAACATGTATGTCAATACCTGGATAAGAATGAAGTGATTAAACAGAGTCAGCATGGGTTTGTAACTAATAAGTCATGTCAGACTAACTTAATTTCCTTCTATGACGGTATCACTGATTGGGTGGATCAAGGAAATGCTGTAGATATAGTATATCTTGACTTCAGCAAAGCATTTGACAAAGTCTCTCATACAATCCTTATTGAAAAAATGATTAAGTATGGAATGGACAAGGCAACTGTTAGGTGGATTCATAACTGGCTTAGTGATCGGACCCAAAGAGTGGTCGTAAATGGCTGCACATCCAGTTGGAAGAATGTCTCAAGTGGGGTACCACAGGGCTCTGTCCTGGGCCCTGTATTGTTCAACATCTTTATCAACGATTTAGATGAAGGAATTGAGGGTAAACTGATTAAATTTGCTGATGACACAAAGCTAGGAGGGATAGCTAATACTAGAGAAGAGAGAGAGAGGATTCAAAAAGATTTAAATAAACTGGAGAAGTGGGCAGCAACTAACAGAATGGTTTTTAACAGGGAGAAATGCAAAGTACTACATCTGGGCAATAAAAATGGAAAAAGCATATATAGAATGGGAGGAATAGGGCTAAGTGACAGCACATGTGAAAAAGACTTGGGTATACTAATAGTTCACAGACTGAATATGAGTCAACAGTGTGATGCAGCAGCAAAAAAGGCAAATGCAATTCTAGGATGTATTAACAGAAGCATACAGTCTAGATCACGTGAAGTCATTATTTCCCTCTACTCCTCTTTGGTCAGACCTCATCTGGAATATTGTGTCCAGTTTTGGGCACCACATTTTAAAAAAGACATCAACAAACTGGAGCAAGTTCAGAAAAGAGCGACCAGAATGGTGACCGGTCTGCAAACCCTGTCTTATGAGGAAAGGTTGCAGGATTTGGGAATGTTTAGTTTGCAAAAGAGAAGACTGAGAGGAGACTTAATAGCTGTCTACAAATATCTAAAGGGCTGTCACATTGTAGAAGGATCAACTTTATTCTCATTTGCACAAGGAAAGACTAGAAGCAATGGGATGAAACTGAATGGGAGGAGACACAGATTAGATATTAGAAAAAACTTTTTGACAGTTAGAGTGATCAATGAGTGGAACAGGCTGCCACGAGAAGTGGTGAGTTCTCCTTCAATGGAAGTCTTCAAACAGAGGCTGGACAGACATCTGACTGGGATGATTTAGCGAATCCTGCTTTGAGCAGGGGGTTGGACCAGATGGCCCAGGAGGTCCCTTCCAACTCTACGATTCTATGATTCTATGATTCTATGATTCCTCCACCTCGTCCAGGAGAGGTCCCTGAGCAGACAATGGCTGAATGTCATCAAGGATTCCCTCCTCCTCTTCCTCCTCATCAACATTGGCTGCAGACACCTGCTCCTTAAAGTGCGTCAAAGTTTGCATGAGCAGACGCATAAGTGGGATGCTCATGCTTAGGATGGCGTCGTCTGCGCTTACCAGCCGTGTGCATTCCTCAAAACACTGAAGGACTTTACAGAGGTCTTTCAGCTTCGACCACTGCACACCTGTCAACTCCATGTCTGCTCTCAAAGTGCCTGGCCGTGTATCCTCCCACAAATGCATTATGGCCTGCCTCTGCTCACACAGCCGCTCCACCATGTGCAGGGTGGAGTTCCACCTTGTTGCAATGTCGATAATGAGGCGGTGGTTGGGAAGGTGGAGCAATCGCTGCAGCTTCTGCATACGAACGGAGTGTACAGGCGACTGGCGGATGTGCGCGCACAGTCTTCGCACCTTCTGGAGCAGGGCTGTTAACTCCGGATAGTTTTTGAGGAAGCACTGCACCACCAGGTTCAAGGTGTGAGCCAAGCAAGGTATATGGCTGAGTTTTGAAAGGGCTATGGCTGCCACAAAATTACGGCTGTTATCACTAACTACCTTGCCTGCCTCAAGATGTACACTCCCCAGCCATGACTCAGTTTGTCGCTTCAAGTACTCGGCCAGCACCTCGGCGGTGTGTCTGTTGCCCAAACACATCATCTGCAACACAGCCTGCTGACGCTTTCCACTAGCTGCTCGATAAGGGGACACATCGTGTGCAACAGTGGCAGCTGCAGATGGAGTGCTCGTACGACTGCGCTCTGTGGACGAGCTTTCGCTTCTGGAGGAGGAGGAGGGTCGAACGCCTACAGCCAACTGTTTCCTATACCGTGGGCTAGGCAGCACTGTCCCACCACCGCTGTCGCCTGTGGACCCTGCATCCACCACATTAACCCAGTGCGCAGTGATGGACACGTAACGGCCCTGGCCATGCCGACTGGACCATGCATCAGTTGTGAGGTGCACCTTTCCGCTCACTGACTGCTTGAGTGCATGGACAATGCGGTCTTTCACATGATGGTGGAGGGCTGGGATGGCTTTGCGAGAGAAGAAGTGGTGACTGGGTAGGTCATAGCGTGGTACTGCATAGGCCATGAGTTCGCGGAAAGCTGCGCTTTCCACCAACCGAAAGGGCATCATCTCAAACGAGATTAGTTTGGCAATGTGGGCGTTCAAACCCAGTGTACGCGGATGAGAGACTGAGTACTTTCTTGACCTACTCATAGTGTCTGGGAGGGTGAGCTGGACTTGAGAGCTGCATATGGTGGAAGTAGCGGTGGACAGGGCGGACTGAGAGAGGGTTGATGATGGTGATGGAGTTGGTGTTCTTTCTGATGGCCTAGAATCAGTCTTTCGTTGATATAACAGTGGGATTCCCTGACTGCTGTGGCCTTGCAACAACACCTCAACATTTGCTGCTGTGCTAACCGGTGGGCTTACAGTGGGGGAAACAATGTAGCGTTGCTGACTACCTTCATTGTGATCAGTTGCACATGTGGCACTTGAGGTTTGGTGTTGTGTCCACACTTGCAAGTGCATGCTGGTTAAATGTCTAAGCATGCAACTGGTATTCAAATTTTTCAGATTTTTCCCTCGGCTAAAGGTCTTTGCGCACTTCTTACAGATAACCTTGGCCTGATCATGAGGATTTTGGTCAAAAAAGTGCCACACTGCACTCTTCCTACTTTGGCAGACATTTTGCGGCCTAGCACGCTGTGATCTTTTGACCCTCTGGACAAGCTGTCCAGCAACTCTTTTGATGTTTGGAACCTGTCTTTGGAGTGCTCCGGGCCTGCCAGATAACAGCTGTTGCGATGTCGATGTCTGCTGTGGATGCTCCTCATCTGAGCTATTGGAAGCAGCACCCTCTTCCCCCAATGGATGCCAATCTGGGTCAACAACTGGGTCATCCATCACCTCCTCTTCTATGTCATGTGCACCTTCCTCTGTGTCACCGTGTATGGTGGTATAGTGTGCGGGAAGGGGCACCTGAGTCTCATCAGGGTCAGAATCTGGCTCTGTACATTGCAAGGACAATGTAGTGCTCTGAGTGAATGTACCAGCAGAATCATCCATCAGCGGCTGTGCATCAGTGCACTCCATGTCAGATTCATCTTGGCCTGGGTAATTCACCATTTGACTTGATAATCCAGGCATGGTATGTGAAAACAGCTCCATGGAGTAATCAGTAGTATGGCCTGCATCATCCTTCAATCTTGGTTGGGGTGAAGGACACAAGGAAAGGTGTGGTTCATGAACATGAGCCTCCAATGACGACTCAGTGCTTTTACTTTTTACAACTGAAGAAGAGGAGGCGATAGAGCTGGAGGCTGAGTCAGCAATGTAAGACAAAACTTTTTCCTGATGCTCTGGCTTTAAAAGCGGTTTGCCAACTCCTAGAAAACTAAGCGTTCGAGGCCTTATGTAGCCAGACGATGACGCAGGCTCAACACCTCCTGCATTCGGTCCTATTTTGCTCTTGCCACTACCATCAGATCCACCACCAACACCATCATTACCAGCTGCCAACCCCCGCCCAATTCCACGGCCTCTTCCACCAGCCTTCCTCATTTTTGGTAGAAATGTAGACAAAATCCAACAAACTATATAGTAATGTAAAACAAGGTACAAGGTGTCTATAGGACAGGGGAGATTTTGAATTTCTGCAGACACTTGTGGACACTGGACACTTTTGGATTGTGTGAGGCCCACTGATATCTGAGCGCTATGTCACAGGCTCGATGGCACAGCTGTGACAAAAGTGACGAGAGAATAAGGGAGATTTTGAATTTCTGCACACACTTGTGGACACTGGACACTTTTGGATTGTGTGAGGCCCAATGAATATCTGAGCGCTATGTGACAGGCTCGATGGCACAGCTGTGACCAAAGTGACTAGAGGATAAGGGAGATTTTGAATTTCTGCACACACTTGTGGACACTGGACACTTTTGGATTGTGTGAGGCCCACTGATATCTGAGCGCTATGTCACAGGCTCGATGGCACAGCTGTGACAAAAGTGACTAGAGGATAAGGGAGATTGGATTGCTTTTAAAAAAGCAGTTTGCGGAGCTGTGGGTAAACAGCAATGCAGGAATGTCAGGAAGCCTTAGAAGGCAGCCCAACAACCAACACCACTGATACACCACTATATAGCCTCCCCTTGCACTGCACACACAGTGACTGGTGTGTTGTGCAGGCCAAATCGCTAGCAGCAGAAGCAGTTTTTTTGTCTTCTTCCCTGCCTAACGCTCTCCCTACAGAATCAGCAGCAACCTCTCCCTATACTGAGATCGGCAGAAGTAAGATGGCGATCGGCGTGCACGCCCTTTTATACCCCCTGTGACGCCCACCAAAGCAAGCCAATCACTTGCATGCCCTTCTGAAAGATGGTGGTGACCCCTGCCTATGTCATCACGTTGCCCACAGTGTCCGTGGATCCTGATTGGCTGAAAGAGCACAAAACAAACTTTTGAAACGCGACTTTGGCGCGTAAGTCGCCGACCTCGTGGCCGACCTCATCCTAGGGTCGGGTTTCGTTTCATGAAACCCGACTTTGCCAAAAGTCGGCGACTTTTGAAATTTTTCGACCCGTTTCGCTCAACTCTACTGATTACTAATCTTAGAATGCCCAGCGGGTAACAGGACATCCTCCCCGGTGGCCATTTGCTCTAGGTGCAGTTCCCTTACTGACCTGAGAGACAAAAGGGGCGCCGGAAAGCTGTGGCTGTGTAGTTACGTCACATTGGTGACGTGGGAGGAACTGGTCTTTCCTCGACAAGGGTAAAAAAAAATTTTCTCCATATATATTGAAGGAGTAAACCACACATGCTCACTCAGTATGGATTATAACGTAATAAAAAATTTAGAACAAAGGTACTGTATCAGCAGATACCTGGTGTATATAGTATAAGTGAAAATGTAAATCTCCCTATATATTTCCGGAGTCACATACAGATAGTCAGCATGTATTTCTCTGTGATACCAGCCGTTACACGGTAGTGTGTGAGGAGCGTACAGCTCTGTACAGTGTGGGAAATAATGAACATTCGTTCACTGTGCAGAAAAAAAGGATAAACGTAGGAGTGCTGTGTAAAAAGCAGTCTGCACAGCAGTGTACACACAGCACTACTGCTATAAGGCAGGCTAATAATCAGCGCTGCAGCACACAAGAAAATCCTCCCTGTCACTGGCAGGCAGTCTAATAACTAGCGCTGCTGCACACAAGTAAATCCTCCCCTGTCACTGCACACTAACTGTACACAACAATTGCGTTCAGCACAAGCACATAACAGCTTCTGTTTACAGGCCTAAGTGTCTCCCTAATGATAAACAGCATCAGCAACCTCTCCCTACTGTAAAGATGGGCAGAAGAAAAATGGCGGTCGGCGGTGAGGGCTTTTATACACACTACGTATATACAGTATTACAGGAGTCACCCTCAGAAGCTCACTCAGTCAGTATGGATTTAACCGTAATCCAAAATGTTGAAAAAAGGATACTGTATCAACAGATACCAGGTGTATCCAGTCTAGGGGTAATTGTAAATCTCCATCTATATTTCCGGAGTCAGACAAAGACACTCGCAGGCTCAGTATGGATTAGACAAGAATATAAAAAGTTGACAAAGGGTAATGTATTACAAGCGTACAGCTGCATACAGTGTTGGGGTCATTTTAAATCTCCTTATATTGTACCAGAGTCAGACACAAACTCTAACAGGCTCAGTATGGATTACACCAGAATATAAAAAGTAGAAAAAGGGAAATGTATTCGAAGCGTACACCAGTATACAGTGTTGGGGTACTTTTAAATCTTCGTATATATTTCAGTCTCAGTAAGCCAGTCCAGACTCTCCACTACAGGAAACTAGATGGATACAAGTACAGACGAGTGATTGCAGAAATTTGGGAATTACTAATCACGGGAAAACCTCCCTGGAGAATTCGTAGAGGCGATGCTGACTCTCAATTACTTTGTCTGTTGAGACAGAGAAAATGGTTCTTTGTGAAGAAAGGGTTGCAGTAGCATGGATCCCATCACCGTTACTCGTCTCCATCAAATTGTGATCACAGGGAGAGATGTAGACATGGTCCTCACTGCCTATCATGATCTGTCTGGTTACTTTGGAGTGCAAAAGACAGAAGCCACAGGCCGTAGGCGATTCTATTGGATGGGCATGAGAGGAGACATTGAAAAATGGTGGCAGGAATGTCACACGTCTGTGACTAGGAAAACTGTGAAAGCTGATAATAAAGCACCACAACAACGTCCATAACAAATGGTAGCCATTGATCATCTGAAGGTAGAGCCCACCAGGACAGGCCATAGCCACGTCTTAGCCATCATCGATCAGTTCACCAAATTTGTAGTGGCCATCCCTATGAAGGATTTAACTGCCCAGACTACACAGCGGTGGAGCAAGGAGAGGTAAGTATTGCTAGTGCTGGGGCCCTGAGAAAGCAGGGGGATCCACTCATGGGCGGCAGTACTGGCACAGGGCCCCTCTTAGTACGCCAGTGTGTCTGATGGCAAGTGGGGCCCCCCCACCATCAGAGACACTTTATTGTACTATGAGGGACCCTGTGCCAGTGCCGTCGCCCGCATGGGCCCACCCACCTGTTCAGGACAACGGCACTTGCCCGGGTGCGCCAGGTGGTGTCCCCGGCCCTGGGGGGGGGGCAGCCCAGTTAGGGAGGTTGAAAAAATGGCATATGTTGATGTGTAGGCTGGACAATCAGCAGCTGCAAATGGAGGAATTGGAGAAGTCAGAGGAAGAGGAGGACAAAAGCGACCTACTGTATGTGTCATCAGGGGAAGGTGGGACAAAATTCTTTGAAACCCATGCATGGTTCATTTTAATGAAGGTTAGATCATCAATATTTTGGGTCGACAGACGGGTCCTTTTTTCTGTCAGGATGGATCCAGCAGCACTGAAGACTCTTTCAGATAGCACTCTACCAGCAGGGCAGGTGAGCTCCTGTAAGACATATTGTGCCAAATCAGGCCAGATGTCCAGTTTACAGGCCCAATAGTCAAAGGGGAATGACCTGTGAGGGAGAATATCGATATGGGAGGAGAAGTAGTTTCTAACCATAGTTGACAACTGCTGTCTCCTGTCACTTGCAATCGATTCAGTATTACCAGTCGTGTGAGCGGTACTTGAGAAATCAGTCCACAACATGGTCATGAAAACCGTCTCCAACGCTACTTTGACTGTGTGCACCAAGAACACCTCTTCCATTTTGCCTACTACGGCTCGTGGGAGAACCAGCACCGCTGCTGTGTGCTGTGAATGCCTCAAACAAATGGTTTACCAGAGTGGCTTGTTTGTTAGCCAATATTATCTCTAGGTTTTCCTGTGGCATGATGTTCTGTAATTTGCCTTTATATCATGGATCGAGGATGCTGGTCAACCAGTAGTCGTCATCCTTCATCATTTTGACAATGCGGGGGTCCCTTTTTAGGATCTGCAAGGCATAATCACATATGTGGGTCAATGTTCCAGGTGTCAATGATGCACTGCCAGTGGTGGATGGAGGAGCACTTTCTGGCAAATCCACATCCCTCCAGTCACGCACAATCCCTGTACCGGACCTTGGCACGCCAACATTTTCTCTTGCCCCCTGAGAAGCATCCTCCTCCCTAAAATAATCATCCCCCTCATCCTCCTCCTCCTCTTCCTCCACCTCGTCCAGGTCAGTTGCCCTCGCTGACAATAGCTGATTGTCATCAAGGCTTCCCTCCTCCTCTTCCTCCTCCTCTGCTGCAGACGCCTGATCCTTAATGTGCAACAAAGTTTGCATGAGCAGACACATAAGTGGGATGCTCATGCATATGATGGCGTCGTCTGCACTTACCAGCCATGTGCATTCCACAAAACACTGAAGGACTTTACAGAGGTCTTTCAGCTTTGACCACTGCACACCCGACAACGCCATGTCTGCCCTCAAACTGCCTGCCTGTGTATCCTACCACAAATGCATTACAGCCTGCCTCTGTTCGCACAGCCTCTCAATCATGTGCAGGGTGGAGTTCCACCTTGTTGCAACATCGATATTTAGGCGGTGCTTGGGAAGGTGGAGCAATCGCTGCAGCTTCTGCATACGACTGGAGTCTACAGGCGAGCGACGGATGTGCAACCACAGTCTTCGCACCTTATGGAGCAGGGCTCTTAACTCCGGATAATTATTTAGGAAGTACTGCACCACCAGGTTCAAGGTGTGAGCCAGGCAAGGTATGTGTGTGAGTTTTGCAAGGGCTATGGCTTCCTCAAAATTCCGGCCGTTATCACTGACTACCTTGCCTGGCTCAAGATGTAGACTGCCCAGCCATGACTCAGTTTGTCACTGCAAGTAGTCGGCCAGTACCTCCATGGTGTGTCTGTTGTCGCCCAAAGACATCATCTTTAAAACAGCCTGCTGCCGCTTACCACTAGCTGTTCGATAATGGGACACCTCGTGTGCAACACTGGCAGCTGCAGATGGAGTGCTCGTGCAACTGCGCTCTGTCGACGAGCTTTTGCTTCTGGAGGAGGGTCGAACGCCTACAGCCAACCGTTTCCTATACCGTGGGCTAGGCAGCACTGTTCCACCGCCGCTGTCCCCTGTGGAGCCTGCATCCACCACATTAACCCAGTGCACAATGATGGACACGTAACGGCCCTGGCCATGCCTACTGGCCCATGCATCTGTTGTGAGGTGCACCTTTCCGCTCACTGATTGTTTGAGTGCATGGGCAATGCGGTCTTTCACATGCAGGTGGAGGGCAGGGATGACTTTTCGAGAAATGAAGCGCCAACTGGGTAGGTCATAGCGTGGGACAGCGTAGGCCTTGAGCTCTCAGAATGCTTCGCTTTCAACCGAACGGAAGGGCATCATCTCTAATGAGATCTGTTGTGAACTCATTTTCTGGTCTACCAGTTGTGAGTTCTCCTTCCGGGCTCCCTCTGGTGGTAACAGGAAGTAGTGAGGTTGATTTAATCAGTAGAGATCTGCCACCTGATGATGAGGATAACGATTGGATCTCTGGAATCTCAGACTGGATTTAAGACAGCAGACGCCCTATTCTGGTGCTGGTGATTCCTTTTGGCTTTTCAGGTCTTGGTTTTCAGCTCAGTTCCAGTCATCTCAAGCTAAGTGTTTCTACTAATGTTCACACTTGATTTTGTTGGTCTATTCAGTTTTTTGGGTGGTCAGCCAGCCCCGGCTGGGGCTGTGCTGAATTTCCACTCTTATTTATCTGTATTTGCCAATTTGCTTTTTGTCCCTTATTAGATTGGCCTCTTTTTTGCTCTGTCTCAGAATATTTCAGAGTGCTGATATAGTGGGAGAAGTCTAGTGGCTTCAGGGTTAATTTTGCTATCAGAAGTGTGGGACATTATTTTTGTAGGGTTTTTTAGGCAGATTGCAGACAGTGTCTTTCTTTTCCTGTCCTTTCTAGTTAGTTTAGGCCCCATCATTTGCTCAGCCTATTTTCCTCCCCGTGTTTGTGTTTTCATCTTGATTCACCATCAATACATGTGTGGGGGCTGTCTCTTCCTTTGGGGTCTGCTCTGGGGCAGTTAGTTTCCCCCTTTTATTGCTTTAGGCTTATTTAGTCCTCCAAACTGACGAGGCGTCTAGATTCATCGTAGGAACGCTCCACGGCTGCTGCTAGTTGTGTGGTTAGGATCAGGGGTCTGCAATCTGCATAGTTACCAACCTCTCTGGTTTTCTGTGACTTAGCTTGTTTAGTTTTCCTCCTTCGGTGACCCATTCATAACAGAGATTAGTTTGGCAATGTAGGCGTTCAAAGCCAGTGTACGCGGATGAGAGGATGAGTACTTTCTTGTCCTTCTCAGAGTATCTAGTAGGGTGAGCTGGACTTGAGAGATGCATATGGGGGAACTAGCGGTGGACCTGATGGACTGAGAGGGGGTTGGTGATGGTGGTGATGGCCTAGATTCAGTCTTTCATTGCAAAAACATTGTGATTCCCTGACTGCTTTGGCCTTGCGACAACACCTCAACATTTCTTGCTGGTGATGTGCTTACCTGTGTGCTTACAGTGGGGGAAGCGATGGGGCGTTGCTGGCTACCTTCAGTCGGAGCAGGTGCACATGTGCTACCTGAGGTTTTGTAGTCCGTTCATGCTTGCAAGTGCATGGTGGTTAAATGTCTAAGCATGTAACTGGTATTCAAATTTCGGAGATTTTTCCCTCGGCTAAAGGTCCTTCCGCACTTCTTACAGATAACCTTTGCCTCATCAATAGGATTTTGGACAAAAAAGTGCCACACTGCACTTTTCCTACTATGGTATAAATTTTCAGGGCTTGCACGCTGTGCTAATTTGACCGTCTTGCCAAGCTGTCCTACAACTCTTTTGTTTTCTTTACCACGTTTTTGGACAGCTACGGGCCTGCCAGATAACCGCTGCTGCGATGTCGATGCCTGCTGCGGATCCTTCTCCTCTTCTGAGCTATTGCCAGCGGCACCTTCTTCCCCCAATGGATGCCAATCTGGGTCAACAACTGGGTCATCCATCACCTCCTCTTCAATTTCATCTGCACCTTCCTCTGTGTCACCGTGTAAGGTAGTATAGTATGCGGGAAGGGGCACCTGAGTTTCATCAGAGTATGATTCTGGCTCAGTAGACTGCGAGGGAAATGTATTGCTCTGGGTCAATGTACCAGCAGAATCATCCAGCAGTGGCTGTGCATCAGTGCACTCCATGTCAGATTCATCTTGGACTGGGGAATTCAGGATTTGACTTGATAACCCAGGCACCAGGCATGGTATGTGAAAAGAGCTCCATGGAGTAATCTGAAGTGTGGCCTGCCGCATCCTTCACTTTTGGTGTGGGTGAAGAACACAAGGAAAGGTGTTGTTCCTGACCAGAAGCCTGCACTGACGACTCTGTGCTTGCAGTTTTTGAAACTTCTGAAGAGGAGGCAATAGAGCTGGAGGCTGTTTCGGCAATGTAAGCCAAAACCTGTTCCTGATGCTCCGGCTTTAAAAGCGGTTTACCTACTCCCAGAAAAGGGAACCTTACAGGCCTTCTTGTGCCAGACGATGCTGCAGACTCAACACCTCCTGCCTTAGCTGCTATTGTGCTTTTTGCATAACCAGCAGATGCACCACCACCACCATCAGTACCAGCTGCGCCCCCCCACCGACGTACGCGGCCTCTTCCACCATACTTCCTCATGTTTGGGAAAATGTACCAAAATACCAGCAGATATATGGTACTGTATGAGGAGCGTACAGCTTTACAAGGTGAATGGAAAAATTTAAATCTCTGTATATATTTCCTTAGTCACAGACGCTCTCCCAGGATGTATTTGACCGTAATCCAACCAGCAGATATACGGTACTGTATCAGAAGTGTACAGCTGTATAAGTTTTTGGGGAAAATGTCAATCTACGTATATTTGTTTCCGGAGTCACACAGACGCTCTCCCAGTATGTGTTTGACCGTAATCCAACCAGGGGAGATACGGTACTGTGTCAGAAGCGGACAGCTCTATACAGTGTATGTATGGAAAAATGAAAATAGAATCATAGAATCGTAGAGTTGGAAGGGACCTCCTGGGCCATCTGGTCCAACCCCCTGCTCAAAGCAGGATTCGCTAAATCATCCCTGTCAGATGTCTGTCCAGCCTCTGTTTGAAGACTTCCATTGAAGGAGAACTCACCACTTCTCGTGGCAGCCTGTTCCACTCATTGATCACTCTGTCAAAAAGTTTTTTCTAATATCTAATCTGTGTCTCCTCCCATTCAGTTTCATCCCATTGCTTCTAGTCTTTCCTTGTGCAAATGAGAATAAAGTTGATCCTTCTACAATGTGACAGCCCTTTAGATATTTGTAGACAGCTATTAAGTCTCCTCTCAGTCTTCTCTTTTGCAAACTAAACATTCCCAAATCCTGCAACCTTTCCTCATAAATCTACGTCTATTTTTTTCCGTAGTCACACACAGACGCTGTCTCAGTATGGATTTTACCGTAATCTAAACAGCAGATATACGGTACTGTATCAGAAGCGGACAGCTCTATACGGTGTACGTATGGAAAAATGAAAATCTCTGTCAATTTTATTATGGACTCTCACACTGATAGCATGTATTTGTCCACGATACCAGTCGGTACACGGTAGTGTGTGAGTAGCGTACAGCTCTATACGGTATATGTATGGAAAAATGAAAATCTACGTTTATTTTTTTCCGTAGTCACACACAGACGCTGTCTCAGTATGAATTTTACCGTAATCTAAACAGCAGATATATGGTACTGTATCAGAAGCGGACAGTTCTATACGGTGTATGTATGGAAAAAAGGAAATATCTGTATTTGTATTTACGGACTCACACACACCCGCTGTATCTGTATAGATTTGACCGTATTCCGAACAGCAGATATACGATATTGTTTGAGAAGCGGACAGCTCTATACGGTGTATGGAAAAATGGAAATTTCCGTATATGTATTTCTGGAGTCTCATACACACACGCTCTCTGTATAGATTTGACCGTAATCCAAACAGCAGATATACAATACTGTTTGAGAAGCGGACAGCTCTATACGGTGTATGTATGGAAAAATGTAAATCTCCGTCTATTTTTTTCCGGAGTCACACACAGATAGCATGTGTTTGTCCATGCTACCAGCCGGTACATGGTAGTGTGTGAGGAGCGTACACCTCTATACGGTGTGTGAAAAAATAAACGCTCGGTAACTGTGCAGAAAAAAAAAGAATAAAAGTAGGAGTGGTTTGAAAAAAGCAGTCTGCGCAGCAGTGTGCATAAAGCAATGCAGCTATCAGGTAGCCTAATAAGGCAGCCTAATAACCACCAGCGCTGCTGCACACAAAAAAATCCTCCCCTGTCACTGCACACTAACTGTACAGTGAAAATCGCTATCAGCAGAAGCACAGATTTTTGTTTTCTTTGCTGCCTAACACTCTCCCTATTGAGAACGAGCGGCAGCAACCTCTCCCTATGCTAACATCGGCAGAAGTAAAATGGCGGTCGGCGTTTAGGGCTTTTATAGCCACTGTAATGCCACACAAAGCCAGCCAATCACTTGAATGCCTTTCTCTAAGATGGTGGTGGCCGCTGCCCAAGTCATCACGTTGCTCACAGTGTGCATCCTTGATCATTGGCTGAGAAAAGGCGGTGGAAGCATTATGGGAAACGCGACTTTGGCTCTCGGATCGGCGACCGCATGGCAGACCTCATGCTATGGTCGGGTTTCGATCGGCGAAACCCGACTTTAGCAAAAGTCGGCGACTTTTGAATTTGACCGACCCGTTTCGCTCAACTCTAGTGCTATGTGATGGGAATTTTTTCAACTTATGCACAAATTGTGAATACCAGTGTTACTACTCTTAGTCTGTATCAATGAAGATGAAAAAGGCCATTGCACAGAAACTGTGCACACCTGTATATATATTTTTTTGATATGTTCTATTACAGCTGTGCACAGTTTCTATGCAATGGGCTTTTTCTTCTTCATTGATATATTCTGTCTTCCATGCATTCTGTTGCACCCTGATTTTTATTGTGTTATATTTTTGCATATATTGTAGTGCACCCAGGCGTTTTTCTAATGCTACTTAGTCTGGACAGGACCTTCTGTCAGGCCACATTGTGCAATATATGGTGAAGTGATTCCAGTCTGCACAGCCTGCCCAAAGTCCAGAGATCATCCTGTGACTTCACCCACCAAGACATAAGGCCCCTGTTAGAACTCTGCGACTTTTTGGGCTGCATAGCAGGTTTGCTGCATGTGGTAGATTGTGTTCTTTAGCTGAGGTCCTCAATGTGCGCAACCGGAGGGAGACTATCCCCGTCATGCCCAGGCACACCCACGCTCTGCAGATCTCTGTGTTCTAGGACAGGAAACCACTGAAGACAGATGGGACGTTCTGCCTTTTATACCCACTCTCGTGGTGCTGTCATGGCAATAAGAAATATTTGCAGCATCAGAAATGCACCAAATACTCATCGTGGCAACTTAGGCGTAAAAGTCAATAATAACAAATACAAAGATATAAAAAATGAATAATGCACAATTTAATTTATGTACTGGAAACTAACTATAGACTGATGACTATTCTTATTTTCTTCTGCAGGGATGCGCAGATATTCTCAGAACATGGTTTGAAAATAATTTTCTTTATGTCG
Organism: Dendrobates tinctorius; assembly: GCF_039654945.1. Taxonomy (NCBI): domain Eukaryota; kingdom Metazoa; phylum Chordata; class Amphibia; order Anura; family Dendrobatidae; genus Dendrobates; species Dendrobates tinctorius. Next base: position 3,266,422 of record NW_027361913.1, read on the forward strand.
GAATAGCAACCATCTGTACTTCTCTTATAGAGGTAAGAATCCATGGAATTATCAGCATGGTGTGTGGCGGCAGAAGCACATAGCATAGATGGCTTTTCTTTATGCTTTTCTTTGCATCCAAAGCCAGTTATAGATAAACAGAAACGCACATGCAACAAATGCATCCTAAGAACTGTGGGAAATTCTCACAAGCATGAGAATGGTCTCTATCCCAATGCAGTGTGAACACTGTGCCAAAAGGAGAAAGGTTTTAAATGGGTAAATTATGATACTGGCACATTAAGGAATTGTATTAATTGGCCAAGATAGAAATAGGAAACATTGTTTGCATAAAATAATGGCATACTGAAAATGTGGCATTCAGAGGTGCTTATTAATCTGATATTGAGGGAAAATTAGCCACATTGTCGTATTAGCGGAGAAGTGCCTTGTGGTCCTGCCTTTCTTATTACCAGTGGTAATATGCAGAGGTCTCCAGCTTGTGTTTCAGTGGCTGGTCAAACACCCTTCTGTATCTTTTGATAACATAGTTCTAGCTGTCAAAAATGATGGAACTTGGACAGAACCTGACATATCCCTTAATAACGTGATAAGGTTTTCGGTCACAGTATAGGTACTGTACATTGTGAAACAGAGCTGGCACAGCATTATGGCTTATGTTTTGGTGTGAACGAACATTTACTGAATATCTGTGAAAGTTAAATGGTTTGTCCAGGATTGAAGCAATATTCTGCAGTCACTTGATTTGGGAAAGTTTCTGCATTTTTTCCCACACTCATCAGTTCACCATAGGTCAGCCAGGGGACTCCGCGCAGCTTCATTGATGTCCCTGGCTGACCTGAGGTGAACTGATGAGCGTGGGAAAAAATGCAGAAACTTTCCCACGCTCATTAGTTCATATCCGGGCAGCTGGGGAGGCTGCGCAGAGACGAAATAATTCATTCTGGAAATGGTTTACAGCAGGCTGGTCGCATTATCACCGGTCCCGTTATAAACCTGTTAACCACTTATGATGGATTGCAGCGGGGGGACCTGACTGACCAACGGAGAGGTAAGGATATTGTTGCTTTTTGTTTTATTTTTGTTACAGATCCATGGTTTGTTTATGGATTAGCAGAGGAATAAATATGGTCAAAAACTAGGTGTCTTTATTTCATTGAAAGAATTTTTAATTAAGGTCTGTGTGTGTTTTTTTTTTAACCATTTAATAGTCTATGGTTAATAATGGATAGGTGTCTTATTGACACCTCTTCATTATTAATCGACTTAATGTCACCTTCCAATAGCAAGGTGACATTGACAGGTTAATATTAACCCATTAGCCACTGCTACAGGGCAATGGGAATAGAGCGGGTAAGTGCCAGAAAAGGCGCATCTTATAGATGCGCCTTTTCTGGGGTGTCTGGGGGCAGATTTTTGTAGCCGGGGGGCAAAAACAATGGTCCCTCTCAAGGCTATTAAAATCTGCCCTCACTCACTGGCTTTCCCTCTCTGACTGCGATTTTTGTTGTGAGTTCATTTTCCCCTTCACCATTGAGGTCTGATGAACTCCCTCTTCTGGTGAAGGAATGTAGTGAGGCTGATTACCAAGCACCTGAGCTGGATGATGATGACTGGGTGACTGGAATTATAAGGCAGCCGACGCCCTTCTGCCTTGCTGGTGATCTCTCTGAGGGATTCTAGGAGACCAGTCTGATTCCTGCTCCTCAAAAGCTAAGTTTTCTGCTCTGCTTGTTGCATTTGTGTTTTGGTTTTGTTTTGCCTTGTTTTTCTGGATTTCTGCCATTCCCTGCTGGGGTGAGCTGAATTCCTTTTTGCTCTGTCTTCAGAATATACCTGAGTGCTGATATAGTCTTTTTGAAGCCTAGAGTCTTCAGGGCTTTTTTCCCTATCAATCTGTTGGCCCTTGTTTGATAGGGTTTTGGCGGATTGCAGACAGCAGCTTTCCTATCTTGTCCTATTTAGTTAGCTTGGGCCCCATCATTTGCTCAGCCTATCTTTCTATCTGTGTGAGTGTTTTTTCATCTTGCTTCACCGTCATTATATGTTGGGGGCTGCCTATTGCTTTGGGGTCTGCTCTGGGGCAGTTTAGATTTCCCTTTCTGTCTTTAGGCTATTTAGTTCTCCGGCTGTGATCGAGGGGTCTAGGGCACCGTAGGAACCCCCCACGGCTACTGCTAGTTGTTGTTGATAGGTTCAGGGGTCTGCAATCCGATAGCTGCCAACTTCTCTGGTTTTCTGGACTTAGCTAGTATTTCTGTTTTTGCCTCATACGGTGACTCATTCATAACAGAATCACCAGCCATACCGCAGATCCTAGGGTACTCAATAGCACGAAAGAATTGTAAAAAAAAAAAAAAAAAAAATTTCTTTGTGTATATTTTTTCCTCTATGTTTCTGAGGCCGTAGGGGGAATTTTTTTTTCTCTCAATGGAGATAAAGCAATTGTCTGATCGAGTGGAGCAGCTCGCTGCGGAAGTGCAGGGAATTTCCGCCTACCTTGCTCATTCACATGCTGCTGAACCAAAGATCCCTACTCCTGATGTGTTTTTTGGGGATCGGTCTAAATTTTTGAATTTCAAAAATAATTGTAAATTATTTTTTGCCTTGAAGCCTAACTCGTCAGGGAGCTCCACGCAGCAGGTTAAAATTGTCATCTCTTTGCTGCGTGGCGATCCCCAGGATTGGGCGTTTTCTTTGAAACCAGATGATCCTATTCTGACTAATGTGAACGCATTTTTTCAAGCCTTGGGGTTGTTGTATGATGAACCTAATGCTATTCATCAGGCTGAAAAGACCGTGTTGGCATTGAGCCAGGGTCGAGATTCTGCAGAATTGTACTGTCAAAAATTCCGAAAGTGGGCGGTCCTTACTACCTGGAATGATAATGCCTTGGCAGCTCTCTTTCGGAAGGGTTTGTCAGAAGCCGTAAAAGATACAATGGTGGGATTTCCTGTTCCCGCTGGTCTTGACGATTCTATGTCATTAGCCATTCAGGTTGAACGGCGTTTACGTGAACGCAAAACTGCACGAGAGGGGTTGTCACCTGTTGAACAAGTGTCTGAACCTATGTAATGTGATAGAGTTTTGTCTAGGGAGCAACGTCAGGAGTTCAGAAGGCGTAATAAGCTGTGTTTTTTTTGTGGAGATGCCTTGCATATTATTTCTGTCTGTCCTAAACGAGAGAAACGTTTTGCACACACATTTTCTGTAGGTGGTGTTCAACCTAAGTTTCTTCTGGAAATTACTCTGATCTGCTCCCTGTCCACATTTTCCGCCAAGGCTTTTGTGGATTCGGGAGCAGCCCTGAACCTAATGGACTTGGATTTTGCTAAACGTTGTGGATTTCCCATGACACCTCTGCAGACGCCTATCCCTTTGAGGGGGATTGATGCTACTCCTTTGGCGAAAAATAAAGCTCAGTTTTGGACCCAGGTGGTAATGCGGGTCGCCTCAGACCATCAAGAAAATTGCAGATTTTTGGTGTTGCATAATTTGCATGATACCATTGTTCTGGGGTTTCCCTGGTTGCAAATTCATAATCCAGTTTTGGATTGGAAATCTGGGTCTGTGGTGAGTTGGGGTTGTCGGTGTGCCCTTAGTGAGGCTCCGTTTTTTTCCACCTCTCCTCAGTCGCATGATGTTCCTGACTATTTGGCGGACTTTTATGATGTATTTAGTGAGAATGAGTCTGCGTCTTTGCCTCCTCATAGGAGTTATGACTGTGCAATTGAACTGAGCCCGGGGTGTAAATTTCCCAAGGGTCGGCTCTTCAATTTATCTGTACCCAAGCACGAGGCTATGCGATCCTATATTAAGGAGGCGTTGGAGAAGAGTCATATTAGACTATCCTCTTCACCCTTAGGTGCTGGGTTTTTTTTTTGTGGCCAAAAAGGATGGTTCATTAAGGCCTTGTATTGATTATCGTGCCCTCAACAAAATTACTATTAAATATCAGTATCCGTTACCCCTGATTTCGGATCTATTCTCTAGAGTTAAAGGTGCTTGCTGGTTTACCAAGCTTGACCTCAGGGGGGCGTATAATCTTATCCGCATTAAGCATGGGGATGAATGGAAGCCGGCGTTTAATACTCCGGAGGGACATTTTGAGTACCTGGTGATGCCTTTTGGGCTCACTAATGCCCCTTCTGTCTTCCAGTGCTTCATGAACGACATTTTCCGAGACTTTGTGGATAAATTTTTGATTATCTATCTGGATGATATTTTGATCTTCTCCAAGGATTGGGATTCTCATGTGGAACATGTTCGGACTGTGTTCCGGATCTTGAGGGAGCATTCCCTGTATGTTAAAGGATCGAAATGCCTTTTTGGGATACAGAGGATTTCATTTTTGGGATTTATTTTGTCTCCGTCAACTATTGAAATGGACCCGGCCAAGGTACAGGCCATTTATGATTGGGTTCAGCCCACTTCTTTGAAGGCCCTCCAGAAGTTTTTGGGTTTTGCTAATTTTTATCGGAAATTTATAGCAAAATTTTCTAGTATTGCCAAGCCATTGAATGATCTGACTAAGAAGGGTGCTGATGTGTTGAATTGGTCTCCAGAGGCTGTTTCTTCCTTTCAGGAGCTGAAGCGAAGATTCACTTCTGCCCCGATTTTGCGGCAACCTGATGTCTCACTCCCATTCCAGGTAGAGGTGGACGCTTCTGAGATTGGTGCAGGAGCTGTTTTGTCCCAAAAGGATCCTGTAACATCTAAAATGAATCCCTGTGCTTTCTTTTCCCGAAAGTTCTCTCCATCTGAACGCAACTATGATGTGGGGAATCTGGAACTGTTAGCCATGAAATGGGCATTTGAGGAGTGGAGACATTGGTTGGAGGGAGCTAAAAATCAAGTCGTGGTCCTCACTGACCACAAGAATTTGATTTACCTGGAGTCGGCCAAACGCTTGAACCCTAGACAGGCTAAGTGGGCCTTGTTTTTTACACGTTTTGATTTTGTGGTCTCTTTTCTTCCTGGCACTAAGAATGTCAAGGCTGACGCTCTCTCTAGGAGCTTCTTTGCTGATTCTCCTGTGGTGACCAAGCCTGCTACCATCTTAGGCGAAGGGGTAGTTCTTTCTGCCATCTCGCCCGATTTGAGACGTGCTCTGGAAGAGTTCCAGGAGGACAAACCTGAGCGTTGTCCCAGTGGAAAGTTGTATGTTCCTGACCAGTGGAAGAAGAGAGTGATGTCTGAAGTTCATTGCTCTGCACTGGCTGGTCATCCAGGTATTTTTGGTACTAGAGATCTGGTGAGTTGGTCTTTTTGGTGGCCCGCCTTGTCTCGTGATGTCAGGAATTTTGTGCAGTCCTGTGGGACGTGCTCCCGGTCTAAAACTTGTTCTCGCTCTAGTGGGTTGTTGATGCCTTTGCCGGTCCCCAGGAGGCCATGGACCCATATTTCAATGGATTTCATCTCTGATATGCCTGTCTCTCAGAGAATGACTGTTATTTGGGTGATTTGTGATAGGTTCTCAAAGATGGTTCATCTTGTACCTCTCCCTAAGTTGGCATCTTCCTCTGAGTTGGTGCCCCTGTTTTTGCAACAGGTGGTTCGCTTGCACGGGATTCCTGAGAACATTGTATCTGACAGAGGAGTTCAGTTTGTGTCTAGATTTTGGAGGACTTTCTGTTCCAAGCTGGGAATTCAGTTGTCCTTCTCCTCTGCTTTTCACCCTCAGACCAATGGGCAGACGGAGAGAACAAACCAGACCTTGGAGTCGTATTTGAGATGTTTTATTTCCGCTGATCAGGATGATTGGGTTTCATTTTTGCCCTTGGCATCCTCGATTTTCTTCCGGGCAGGTGGAGCCTTCTGCCTGCCCAGGTGTTGACACTGTGGTGGAGAGAATGCACCAGATCTGGGACCAAGTGGTGGATAAGTTATCTCTCTCCCAGGAAAAGGCCCAGCAGTTTTCCAACCGACATAGGACCATTGGTCCCCAGTTTAAGGTTGGTGATATGGTTTGGTTATCATCAAAAAATATCAATATGAAGGTGGCTTCTCCTAAGTTTAAGCCTAGATTTATTGGACAAGATTTTGGAGATTATTAATCCGGTCTCTTTTCGTTTGGCTCTTCCTGTCACATTTAAAATCCATAATGTGTTCCATAAGTCCTTGTTGAAGAGGTTTGTTGAACCAGTTGTTCCTGGGGTGGCACCTCCAGACCCTGTATTGGTTGAAGGTAACATGGAATATGAGGTAGAGAAAATACTGGATTCCCGTCTGGCTAGACGGAGACTCCAGTATTTGGTTAAGTGGAAGGGTTATGGTCAGGAGGATAATTCCTGGGTCTCTGCCTCTGATATTCATGCCAAAAGATTGGTGCGTGCCTTTCATTGGGCTCACCCTGATCGCCCTGATGGCGTGGATGAGGGTTCGGTGACCCCTCCTCAAGGGGGAGGTACTGTTGTGAGTTAATTTTCCCCTTCACCATTGAGGTCCGATGAGCTCCCTCTTCTGGTGAAGGAAGGTAGTGAGGCTGATTACCAAGCACCTGAGCTGGATGATGATGACTGGGTGACGGGAATTGCTGACTGGATATAAGGCAGCCGACGTCTCTCTGCCTTGCTGGTGATCTCTCTGAGGGATTCTAGGAGACCAGTCTGATTCCTGCTCCTCAAAAGCTAAGTTTTCTGCTCTGATTGTTGCATTTGTGTTTTGGTTTTGTTTTGCCTTGTTTTTCTGGATTTCTGCCATTCCCTGCTGGGGTGAGCTGAATTCCTTTTTGCTCTGTCTTCAGAATATACCTGAGTGCTGATATAGTCTTTTTGAAGCCTAGAGTCTTCAGGGCTTTTTTCCCTATCAATCTGTTGGCCCTTGTTTGATAGGGTTTTGGCGGATTGCAGACAGCAGCTTTCCTATCCTGTCCTATTTAGTTAGGCTGAGCAAATGATGGGGCCCAAGCTATCTTTCTATCTGTGTGAGTGTTTTTTCATCTTGCTTCACCGTCATTATATGTTGGGGGCTGCCTATTGCTTTGGGGTCTGCTCTGTGGCAGTTTAGATTTCCCTTTCTGTCTTTAGGCTATTTAGTTCTCCGGCTGTGATCAAGGGGTCTAGGGCACCGTAGGAACCCCCCACGGCTACTGCTAGTTGTTGTTGATAGGTTCAGGGGTCTGCAATCCGATAGCTGCCAACTTCTCTGGTTTTCTGGACTTAGCTAGTATTTCTGTTTTTGCCTCCTATGGTGACTCATTCATAACAGATTTTACTGCGGGAGCCCACGCAATTTTTTTCTACAAATTAACTCCTTTATTTAACACCTACATGTCCCAAATTTTACACACAAACCCTAACCTAATTATTAGCCAAAGACATAAAAAATAAATGAAATGGTTTACTGTATGTAAACCATGTGTCGTTTCATGTCGTGTTGTAGAATGATTTTACAGAAGCCGGCAATTGAATTAGCGGCTATTCTGCTTTGTAGAACTCTATGATATATAAATATATATTTGTGTCCCAATGACATGTGTGTGTATATATATATATGTGTATTCTATGTGTATATATCTTTTCTTTCGTTTCTTTATTAAACATGTCAGTTTGATTTTACTGTATAGCAAAATGAATTGCCGGCTTTTGTTAAAGGACACCGGTGCGTATTTCTCGCAAGTCACACTTGTGGTCCGTGTGTAATCCGATTTTTTTCCGCGCACCCATAGACTTGATTTGGCGAGTCCGATCCGATAATCGGTGACAATTGCAGCATGCTGCGATTTTCTTAGGCTAGTTTCACACTATCGTTTCACTGACCTGCGTTGGTCTGCGCACAGCCGCCGCTAAGCTCCGTCCCCTGCCGCGCCTCCTCCTGTCAGCTCCGCCTATGGGCGCATGACGCTGAATGCGATCTGTGTACCCTATCTTTAGCATTGGGTATGCAGGCCATGTGCAGGTATGCATTTGCCGGCGCATGCATCCTTTTGACAGTGCGCCGACCTGCGCTAAATGCACCGTGTTGCATTTTGGTGCGCTCAGCGCACCGTCAAAAGGACGCATGCGCTGACAAGCGCATACCTGCACATGGCCTGCATACCCAATGCTAAAGATAGGTATGCTGGTCGCATGCAGGCTGCATGCGCCTATAGGCGGAGCTGACGGGAGGAGGCGCGGCAGGGGGTGGAGCCTAGCGGCGGCCATGCGCAGACCGACGCAGGTCAGTGAAACGCTAGTGTGAAACTAGCCTTAACCCGATTAAAACAGCCAAGAAAAAATCAGATGATGGGAGCTGCCCCATAGATTAACATTGGGCCGAGTGCAATGCGATTTTTTATCCCATTGCACTCGTCCGTTTTTCTCGCTAGTGTGACTTCGGCCTAAGCCTGGAAAACCTCTATTGGTAACTAAATATGTCCGTTTTATTTTGCAGGTTCTAGGAATGTCTTTTGCATTGACGTTATACTGCCACATTTCCAGAAGCAGTGGCTCATTTACCAAATAGTGATGGAAAGCCCAGGCTGTATGGGATCATCAGATCGTCCTTGTGTGGTTGTGTTGTGTCTAAATAGGAGCAAAAGCTAATGTAAAAAAAAATAATCCGTAGCTGTAATACTAGTTTATATCCTCTTTAGGCCTCCTTCAGATGTACATGTGGTATCAGTTTTTGTCACGTATACCACACATACCCATTAGACCTTTATGGTGTTATGTACATGTCCGTTTTTTCCAGCAGCACAGATGAAAAGTGCCAAAAAGAGGCTGCGTGTACGTGATAAATGCTTATAGCATACAGATGTCATTCGTGTGCTCTATGTATTCAACATTGCAAAGTACAGGTGAAGCTTTGTAAATTCTTTCTTTACCCATAACAAATAAGCGCTGATGACGCACTGACTACACACTGATGGAAAACACTGACACACGGACACGGATGACACACTGATGGTAATCATGGATACACGGATGACACACTGATGGCAAATTGAAGGTAATCATGGATAAACGGATGAGACACTGATGGCAATCATGGATGCATGGATGACAGACTGATGGCACATTGATGGCAATCATGGATACATGGATGACACACTGATGGAATACATGATGGAATACATGATGGAATACACTGATGGAAAACACTGATGGCACAAGAACTATTTTTTCACGTATGTGTTTAAACATGGACATGTGCAGGAGGCCTTAGGCAGTTCTAATATTCAGCCACTGGTTCTATAATAAAACAGAGATGTCACTGCTTTCAAAGTTATGAAACTGTCATCAGCACAATGGACATTTTTTATTTTATGGGATTCCTTACAAAGTTCACCTGTATAGATAAATAGAAATGTTTCATGTAATATGTTGTACTATACTATTACAGTAATTCAATACTATTCCTTATGTGTTTTATCTAATAGCTTTAAGCTCTGTTCACATTAGTGTCATGATGGATTATTAACCCCTTTCTGGCATCTGACGTACTATCCCGTCCACGGTACCAGGGCCCGTATGACCGGGGACGGGGTAGTACGCCATCGCGATCAGCAGCGCCCCCAGGGGGAGCGCCATTGATTGCGGACAGGTGTCAGTTGATTATCACAGCTGACACCTGGCACTATATGCCAGGGGCGGTCACGGACCACCCTCAGCACATTAACCCCTGGCACACTGCGATCAAACATGATCGCAGTGTACCAGGGGCATAGGGAAGAAACGCGCAGGGAGGGGGCTCCCTGCGTGCTTCCCTGCGACCCTCGGAGTGACACGATGTGCTGCATCGCTCCGAGGGTCCCCTCCCTGCAGACCCCGAATCCAATATGGCCGCGGGGGCCTTCGGGGTCCTCAGCAATCTGACATTTTACAGTAATGTCCCACACTGGGACATTACTATAAAGCAAAAAAAAAAAATCTTGTGTAAAAATAATTTATAAACAATTCCCAAATAAATTAAAAAATATATATATATTCCCTAATAAATTCTTTTTTTGTAAATAAAAAAAAACAATAACATTACACATATTTAGTATCGCAACGTCCGTAACGACTCGCCCTATAAAACTCTCCCACTAGTTAACCCCTTCAAAAAAAACGAAGCAAAAAACAATGCTTTATCATACCGCCGAACAAAAAGTGCAATAAAGCGCGATAAAAAAAAGACGGACATGAATAAACATGGTACCACTGAAAATGTCATCTTGTCCCGCAAAAAACGAGCCACCACACAGCGTCATGAGCGAAAAAATAAAAAAGTTATAGCTCGCAGAATAAAACGATGCAAAAATAATTATTTTTTATATAAAATTGTTTTTATTATATAAAAGTGACAAAACATAAAAAAAAATGACATAAATGAGGTATCGCTGTAATCGTACTGACCCGAAGAATAAAACCCCTTTATCAATTTTACCACACACGGAACAGTGTAAACGCCCCCCCAAAACAAAAAAAAAATCATGAAATGCTGGTTTTTGTCCATTCTGCGTCCCAAAAATCGGAATAAAAAGCGTTCAAAAAATGTCACATGCCCGAAAATGGTACCAATAAAAACAACAACTCATCCCGCAAAAAATAAGACATCACATAATTCTGTGGGTCAAAATATGGAAAAATTATAGCTCTCAAAATGTGGTGATGCAAAAAATATTTTTATAATAAAAAGCGTCTTTTAGCGTGCGACAGCTGCCAAACATAAAAACCCAACATAAATAGTAAATCAAACCCCCCCGTTATCACCCCCTTAGTTAGGGTAAAATAATAAAATTAAAAAAAATGTATTTATTTCCACTTTCCCATTAGGGCAAGGGTTAGGGCTGAGATTAGGGTTAGGTGTGTGTTGGGGTTAGGGTTGGAGTTATAATTGGGGGGTTTCCACTGTTTGGGCACATCAGGTGCTCTCCAAATGCAACATGGCGTCTGATCTCAATTCCAGCCAATTCTGCGTTCAAAAAGTCAAACGGCGCTCCTTCCCTTCCGAGCTCTGCCATGTGCCCAAACAGTTGTTTACCCCTACATATGGGGTATCATCATACTCAGGACAAATTGCACAACAACTTTTGGTGTCCAATTTCTCCTGTTACCCTTGGGAAAATAAAAAATTGGGGGCAAAAATATCTTTTGTGGAAAAAAAATATGATTTTTATATTTTTATGGCTCTACATTATAAACTTCTGTGAAGCACTTGGGAGTTCAAAGTGCTCACCACACATCTAGATATGTTCCGTGGGGGGTCTAGTTTTCAAAATGGGGTCACTTGTGGGGGTTTCCACAGTTTAGGCACATCAGGGGCTCTCCAAAGGCAACATGACACCCGCAGACCATTCCATCAAAGTCTGCATTCTAAAACGTCACTACTTCCCTTCCTAGCCCCGACATGTGCCCATACAGTAGTTTTCTCCCACATATGGGGTATCAGCGTACTCATGAAAATTGGACAACTTTTGGGGTCCAATTTCTCCTATTACCCTTATGAAAATAAAAAATTGGGGACTAAAAGATCATGTTAGTGGAAAAAATAGGATTATTTTTTTTATTTTCACGCCCGGGCGTTATAAACTTCTGCGAAGCACTTGAGGATTCAAAGTGCTCACGACACAACTAGATATGTTCCTTTGGGGGGTCTAGTTTCCAAAATGGTGTCACTTGTGGGGGGATTCCACTGTTCAGGAACATCTGTGGCTCTCCAAAGGTGACATGGTGTCCAATCTCAATTCCAGCCAAAAAAGTCAAATGGCGCTGCTTCCCTTCTGAGCTCTGCCATGCGCCCAAATAGTGGTTTACCCCCACATATGGGGTATCAGCGTACTCAGGACAAATTGCACAATAACTTTTGGGGTACTGATACCCTTGGGAAAATAAAAATTGGGGGTGAAAAGATCATTTTTGTGGAAAAAATATGATATTTAATTTTATGGCTGTACGTTATAAACTTCTGTGAAGCCCTTGGGGGTTCAAAGTTCTCACCACATATCTAGATAGGTTCCTTGGGGGGTCTAGTTTCCAAAATGGGGTCACTTGTGGGGGGTTTCCACTGTTTAGGCACATCAGGGCCTCTCCAAACATGACATGGTGTCCGATCTCAATTCCAGACAATTTTGCATTGAAAAAGTCAAATGGCGCTATTTCCCTTCCAAGCTCTGCCATTTGCCGAAACAGTGATTCCCCCCACATATCAGGTAACAGCGTACTCAGGACAAGTTTCACAATAACTTTTGCAGTCCAATTTCTCCTGTTACCCTTGGTAAAATAAAAAAATTGCACCTGAAGTAATTTTTTTGTGGAAAAAAGTTAAATGTTCATTTTTTTTTTAAACATTCAGAACATTCCTGTGAAACACCTGAAGGGTTAATAAACTTCTTGAATGTAGTTTTGAGCACCTTGAGGGGTGTAGTTTTTAGAATGATGTCACTTTTGGGTATTTTTTATCATATAGACCCCTCAAAGTGACTTCAAATGTGATGTGGTCCCTAAAAAAAAATGGTGTTGTAAAAATGAGAAAACGCTGGTCAAATTTTAACCCTTATAACTTCCTAAAAAAAAAACTTGGGTTCCAAAATTGTGCTGATGTAAAGAAAACATGTGGGAAATGTTACTTATTAAGTTTTTTGTGTGCCATATCTCTGTGATTTAAGGGCATAAAAATTAAAAGTTGGAAAATTGCGAAATTTTCAAAATTTTCACCAAATTTCTGTTTTTTTCACAAATAAATGCAAGTTATATGAATGAAATTTTACCACTACCATGAAGTACAATATGTCACGAGAAAAACAATGTCAGAATCACCAGGATCCGTTGAAGTGTTCCAGAGTTATGACCTCATAAAGGGACAGTGGTCAGAATTGTAAAAATTGGCCCAATCATTAATGTGCAAACCACCCTTGGGGGTAAAGGGGTTAAAGGTTTTTTTTAAAGCTTATAAATGTACAGGTGATCCTCACAAAATTAGAATATCATGAAAAATTAATTTATTTCAGTTCTTCAATACAAAAAGTGACACTCATATTCCCTGTTGAGAGGAACTGAGGCCGCTATCTGCAGACCGGATATAACTTCAAGAGAAATGTGTTGTCTTCCAGGTGCAAAAATTAAAGATGTGTCTGACAGGATATCAGGACTCTTCAGACCTACAGATGACTACCCATTCCTGCTACTACATGTGGGGACAAATGACACTGCAAGAAACGACCTGGAAACCATCTGCAGAGACTTTGAAGACTTAGGCAAGAAAGTGAAAGAACTGGGAGCGCAGGTGGTCTTCTCTTCCATCCTCCCAGTGGATGGCCATGGAACAAGGAGGTGGAATAAGATTCTGCAGGTGAACAACTGGCTACGTCGATGGTGCCGTCAGCAACGATTTGGATTTCTGGATCACGGAGTGAACTACTTATACGATGGACTACTTGCTAGAGATGGGGTGCACCTTACGAAGACTGGTAAGCATGTATTTGGAAGTCGCCTTGCTACACTTGTAAGGAGAGCTTTAAACTAGAACAACATGGGAAGGGAAGCAAAAGACCAGAAAAAGCCATACACCTGACAAATGCTATTGAGAACTCTGCTATTAGAAGTGGAAAGGAAGAACAAAGACGAAAGAATCTAATTAATAAAAATATTGGAGAAAGAGAAACCAATCACAAACTAAAATGTTTCTATACTAATGCACAAAGCATGGGCAACAAACAAGGAGAATTGGAACTACTAACACAGGAAAAGAAATATGATGTCATTGGAATCACTGAAACTTGGTGGGACAATACACATGATTGGAATACAAGACTAGAAGGATACAACTTATTTGCAAGAAACAGACTTGATAAACGAGGAGGGGGTGTCGCATTGTATGTTAGAAACGCGTATATCTGCACAGAGATTGAAGCTTCAGAGACTGGGAGTTCTGTGGAAACTGTTTGGGTAAGAATACAAGGACAGAACAATGGAAAGGACACCATTGTAGGCATTTACTACAGGCCGCCTGTGCAAGCTGAAGCTATGGATGAACTCTTTATGCATCAAATGGCCAAGTTCTCCAAAAAATATGGCATAGTTGTCATGGGAGATTTCAACTATCCAGACATTTGTTGGGAATCTCTCTCAGGCAAAACTAACAGGTCAAGGAAATTCTTATCCTCTCTTGCTGACAACTTTATCTTCCAAAAGGTAAGGGAGAAAACAAGGGGAACTGCTACCTTGGATCTAATCCTTATAAACAGGGAGGAAATGGTTAAGGAGGTAAAAGTGGCTGGGACCCTAGGAGGTAGCGACCATGCTATTTTAGAATTTTGGATAACTAGAGGCGGAAGACCTGTGAAGACTCAGACATCAAGGTTAGATTTCAGAAAGGCAGATTTTAAGGGATTCAGAAAGAGAATTGGAGGGATCCAATGGCTGGATATCCTTAAAGACAAAAATGTCCAGGAAGGATGGGAAATCTTGAAAAATGAAATTCTCAAAGCACAGTTGTTAACAATTCCGAAAAGAGGGAAGAATAGGAAGCAGTTAAGGAAACCAGGATGGATGAACACAGAACTTAAGCACATGCTAAAAAGGAAGAAAAAAATGTTTATAAAATGGAAAGAGGGAGGCATATCTAAAGAAGAATATAATGCTGTCTGCAGAACCTGCAGGGCACAAATCAGATTAGCTAAAGCTGAAAATGAATTGAGGCTTGCAAGAGATGTCAAAAGCAATAATAAAGGATTTTGGGGATATGTCAAAAGTAAAAGAAAAGTCAAAGATGCTATAGGATTTTTACAGGATGAAAATGATGAAATGGTAAGACAGGATGTTGAGAAGGCTGAACTTTTAAATTCCTATTTTGCATCTGTTTTCTCTCAGAAAGGAAATGTAACATCAACTGTTATTCACTGTCCTATTAAGGGAATAGAAGAATCCAGGATATCTATAAACAGAAAGATAGTGAGGAAACACTTAGCTAGCCTAAATGAATTCAAGTCTCCAGGTCCAGATGAATTACACCCCAGAGTACTGAAGGAGATAGCAGAAGAAATTTTTGAACCCCTCTCTATAATCTTTGAAAATTCTTGGAGAACAGGAGAAGTGCCAGAAGACTGGAGAAGAGCAAATGTTGTTCCTATCTTCAAAAAGGGGAAGAAGGTGGACCCAGGTAACTATAGGCCAGTGAGTCTGACTTCTATACCAGGAAAGATCTTTGAACAAATTATTAAACAACATGTATGTCAATACCTGGATAAGAATGAAGTGATTAAACAGAGTCAGCATGGGTTTGTAACTAATAAGTCATGTCAGACTAACTTAATTTCCTTCTATGACGGTATCACTGATTGGGTGGATCAAGGAAATGCTGTAGATATAGTATATCTTGACTTCAGCAAAGCATTTGACAAAGTCTCTCATACAATCCTTATTGAAAAAATGATTAAGTATGGAATGGACAAGGCAACTGTTAGGTGGATTCATAACTGGCTTAGTGATCGGACCCAAAGAGTGGTCGTAAATGGCTGCACATCCAGTTGGAAGAATGTCTCAAGTGGGGTACCACAGGACTCTGTCCTGGGCCCTGTATTGTTCAACATCTTTATCAACGATTTAGATGAAGGAATTGAGGGTAAACTGATTAAATTTGCTGATGACACAAAGCTAGGAGGGATAGCTAATACTAGAGAAGAGAGAGAGAGGATTCAAAAAGATTTAAATAAACTGGAGAAGTGGGCAGCAACTAACAGAATGGTTTTTAACAGGGAGAAATGCAAAGTACTACATCTGGGCAATAAAAATGGAAAAAGCATATACAGAATGGGAGGAATAGGGCTAAGCAACAGCACATGTGAAAAAGACTTGGGTATACTAATAGATCACAGACTGAATATGAGTCAACAGTGTGATGCAGCAGCAAAAAAGGCAAATGCAATTCTAGGATGTATTAACAGAAGCATACAGTCTAGATCACGTGAAGTCATTATTTCCCTCTACTCCTCTTTGGTCAGACCTCATCTGGAATATTGTGTCCAGTTTTGGGCACCACATTTTAAAAAAGACATCAACAAACTGGAGCAAGTTCAGAAAAGAGCGACCAGAATGGTGACCGGTCTGCAAACCCTGTCTTATGAGGAAAGGTTGCAGGATTTGGGAATGTTTAGTTTGCAAAAGAGAAGACTGAGAGGAGACTTAATAGCTGTCTACAAATATCTAAAGGGCTGTCACATTGTAGAAGGATCAACTTTATTCTCATTTGCACAAGGAAAGACTAGAAGCAATGGGATGAAACTGAATGGGAGGAGACACAGATTAGATATTAGAAAAAACTTTTTGACAGTTAGAGTGATCAATGAGTGGAACAGGCTGCCACGAGAAGTGGTGAGTTCTCCTTCAATGGAAGTCTTCAAACAGAGGCTGGACAGACATCTGACTGGGATGATTTAGCGAATCCTGCTTTGAGCAGGGGGTTGGACCAGATGGCCCAGGAGGTCCCTTCCAACTCTACGATTCTATGATTCTATGATTCTATGATCCATTACAAACAGAGTAAAGAACTGAAATAAATTAACTTTTTGATGATATTCTAATTTTGTGAGAAGCACCTGTACAAGCAACTTTGCAATTTACCTCTTATACAAAATTCTCTTTAGCCTATGGTCACACATTCAGTATTTGACATCAGTATCTGTAAGGCCTCTTTCACACCTCCATTGGCGACGGTCAGCTGCAATCCGCAAAGGTGAAAAAAACTGAACCGTCGTAGTACGGACGACAGCGGACCACGGATCCGCGGATGGAGGAAAGTGGCGTCATTTAAAGGGACCGCGTCCAAAGATTTCGCGGGCTTGAATGCAACGCTGTCTCCCAAGCTCGCTGCGATGTCGCGGGCGTCCAAGAGATTATCGCCGCGATCTCGCGTGGTCATAGGAACGAGATCGGCCCGATATCGCGGGCTATGCTCCGAGATTGTGGATGGCGAGGGTGCAATTGTCGTCGCAGTGGAAGCCCGCCCCAGGTGAGAGAGAGAGATTTTAACGAACGGGATTTAGGGTTAAATCTCCGGCACAGGCAATTGTTCGGCATGCGCAGCGGTAAATGCGGATCCAGTCAGCAAAAAAACGTTTCCTTGTCCGTCCAGTCATGTCAGCAGATGCCAAAATTTTGGCGGTTCCGCAAAAAAAGCGGTTCCAACGGATGCCCATCCGTCAAGATCCGCCGATAATGCAAGTCTATGGGGAAAAAAACGGATCCGCCAAGAAAACTGGCGGATCCGTTTTTTTTTGCAAAATAGCGGATTTTGACTGATGGAAACAAACGGACATGTGAAACAGGCCTAAGCCAAAATTAGGAGAGGAACAATCAGAGGAAAAATATAATAGAAACACGTCACCGACTCACCACTTCTGTATTTATCACCCACTCTTGGTTTTGGCTTACAAATACTGAGGTGAAATACTGACCAATTACTGATAGTGTGACCATAGCCTTATTCTCAGAAACAGCGGGATATTTAATTTGAAAGTTTAGTGCTTGTTTCCTGGGTTACTGGCCACCGCTGCATACTTTGAGCGGTGGACGATCTACTAGGCAAAGTTAGCAGCACCTACAAGCTCTTTCCTATCTAGCTTTTAAACAATGCTCTGATGGACTCTGCCCCCTGCGCCTCTCCAATACTGTAGAGGTTACCTGCCTCAGCTTGCAGTATCAGTACAGCATAGGCCACCAGCTTGACCTTGGAACTGGCTCCAAGAATAGTCACTCATTCAGGAGCCCACAACAAACAAGAAAGGAGTAATATGCTCTTAAAATATTGAGACAACCCCTTTAATATATTAAGTATTTATATATTATATAATTATGTATAATAATACATAATAGCTTTATAAGATGAATTTAAAATGGATTTTCACTAATCTTGATGGATCCCTTTATGGAAAATCTTTCACCTGGTTTTTGTCACCCCATCTGGGAACAGCATAATTTTTTTTGAAGAAACCCTGATTCCTGTGATGTATCACTTACTGGGCTTCTTGCTGAAGTTTTGATAATGTGGCACCCCTGAGGGTTCAGTTGACACAGAGGTACTGCACCTCCTCCTGAGGTGTGGTACCCCACCATCCAGGTAAGTTGGAGGCTCCTGACCACATTCCAACACCTGCACCCATCATCACAAAGTAGTGTAGCAAAGCCACATTGCGGCTCCCTGCTTGGAGTGTAGCAGAGCACCTTTGGTGGCTCCCTGCTTGGAACACGAAACGTGCTGGGAGGCGGGTGGAGTTAGAATACATAAAAGAGTGGGAAGGTTTAGGAGTTGAGTTCAGTTCGGAGAGGAGATCCCTGGGAGAGGGATGGAAGAAGGAAGTGCTGCAGCAGATCACAGTGACCTGGGTCTGCTGGCACGGGAAAGGAAAGAAAGAGACAGACATTGACGAAAACCCTGATTTTCCATAAGATGGAAAAGACTAGTACGGAACGTAGGAGTAAAAGGGAACAGAGGACGTGGGTTAGAAGAGCAACAAATATGAACCTAGCACTCAACTTAAAGGTATTTGAAAGGCGGTTTATTGTAGTACACGGAAAAAGACGTTTCGGTCAATGTGACCTTCTTCAGTTACGTGTGGTATATAGATTGTGTAGAGCTTATAGGCATCTATCAGAAAGGACGATGGTGCTTTAGGCATTGAGGAGAATGATCTCTCTAAGGTAATGAGCTTGTCAGTATATAGGAGAGGGGCAAACGTGCCTCCAGATGCGGTGTCCCTGGGGGGGCGACCCAATAACATCCCAGTTTTACCTTCTGCAGATCTATCAGCTCTCTGAATGCTGAGCACTGTGTAACTCCACCCAGACCACTGATTGGCAGCTTTCTGCCCATGTACACAACAAGCTGCCAATCAGTGGTGGGGGGCAGGGTTATATAGAGCTCATGAATATGCTTGACAACCTGACAGCAGGTTTACTAGTCCTATAGTGATGATCTCCTGCTGAAAAAACAGTGATTTTTTTTAATCAAAACTACACTAAACAGCTCGGTAAGTAACATCACTGGAATCAGGGTATCTTTCCCTACATTATGCTACTTTCAGATTAGGCCTGTTTCACACATCAGCTTTTTCCCGTCAGTCAAGATCTGCCAATTTTTTGAAAAATGGATCCGCCAAAAAAGGGGCGGATCCGTTTTTTACACCCATAGTTTTACATTATTGGCGGATCTTGACTGACGGTCGTCTGTCACACCCGTTATTTTACGTATCCGCCAAGATTTTAGCAGCTCCCGGGTGGATGAGACGGACCCTGCAACTTTTTTTGCAGTGACCGTCCGCTATTTTCACTCCGGGAAGCATTTTAACCCTTAATTACCGTCCCGGGAGCCGCAAAAATATATATCTCTCTCTCATCTTGCCAACTGTGTTCTCCCGGATCATGGCCGCTCTCTTCTCGCGGCTCTCGATCCTCCCATCTCGCATGCCCACTCTCTTCTCGCGGCTCCTGGTTCATGCCTGCGAGTTCCCCGCTCTCTTCTCGCAGCCCCGCCGCTACATCGCCGGTACTTTTTTTCAGGACTGCGGTTCCTTTAATGCTCCTAGATCGGCAGATCCCATCAAACCAACGGTCCGGTGGCTCCCGTTGGTGTTTCGACGGTTACGGATCCGTTCTCCCAGTGGCGTATCTAGGGGGGGGCAGCCGAGGCAGTTGCCCCGGGCGCAGCCAGCAGGGGGGCGCAGTCGGGCCGCCTAATGCAGCGGTCCGCAGTGTCCTCCCTGGCGGCTGCGTTCTGCCGCCCCCCGCCTGAGAGTCGGCGGTTATCTGTGTCAGCTGTCAAGCTGACAGCCAGCGCAGAGAAGGAGGCCGTGCCGGCTCCCAGGGAGCAATTGTACTGGCGTCTATACAGACGCCTGTACAATTGAAGCTCTGACCGCCGGGCCAGAGCGACGTCAGCAGCGTGATCATGTCATGTGATCACGCTGCTGACGTCACTCCCCGGCGCCCAAAGCAAACGCTGGTGGTAAGTGTGCTCCTCTGTGGAGCTGAAGAACCACCGAAGATGGGAGATGAGGGGGAGTTGTAGAGGGGATAGCTGTTAATGTGTGGGGGTATTTAGAGTGGAGATGGGGGTTAATGAGTGGGGATTGGGTTAATGTGTGCGGGGGTTAATGAGTGGGGATTGGGTTAATGTGTGCGGGGGTTAATGAATGGGGATGGGGATTAATGTGTGGGGGCATTAATGAGTGGGGATGGGGGTTAATGTGTGTGGGGGTTAATGAATGGGGATTAATGTGTGGGGGCATTAATGAGTGGGGATGGGGGTTAATGTGTGTGGGGGTTAATGAATGGGGATGGGGGTTAATGTGTGGGGGTATTTGGAGTGCAGATGGTTATTTAATGTGTGGGGGGATTTGGAGTGGTGATGGGGTTAATGAGTGGGGATTGGGTTAATGTGTGCGGCGGTTAATGAATAGGGATGGAGGTTAATGTATGGGGGCGTTAATGAGTGGGGTTGGGGTTAATGTGTGGGGGTATTTGGAGTGCTGATGGGGGTTAATGAGTGGGGATTGGGTTAATGTGTGGGGGGATTTGGAATGGGGATGGGGGGATTTAATGTGTGGGGAGATTTGAGGACACAAAATAAAGAGTATGTATGAGGAAACAGTATGGGGGATTGGTGCAGACAGTATGGGGAGCGAATGGGTTAATGTAAGTGGACACAGTATGGGGAGTCGGGGATATGTGTGAGCAGACAGTATAGAGAGTGAGGGGGTAAATATATGAGGAGACAGTATGGTGAACAGGAGGATGATAGAGGAGACAGTATGAGGAGGGAGGGGAATAGTGTGAGGGGACAGTATATTGCAGATATTTTTATTCGGGAGCATTATAATGACACTTCTATCTTTAAGGGCGTCGTGTGGAGATTTGCTGCAGAAGACCGGAGAAGATGGAAGTCTACAGAGACGGCTGTGGATGAGAAAACTCATCATGGGGTCTAGAAGAAAAGGAGACTGACTGCAGAGATGACGTCATCTATAAGGTACTTGGATGTAAATGTTTTTTGTGATACTGACTAATTTTCATGTTTTTATTTGTTAGGAACATTTAAGGGGTTTGTCCAGGTTTGTACGGAGTCTGCAGTCATTCTATGTGTACACATATCCACAATTCGGGCCTGAAAATACATGGCACTCCCCAACTACTGTATATACCAAAAAGATCAAGGAAGCATAATGCCACTTCTTCACACCCCAGATCACTGGTGGAAGGGATTCCAACAGGACAATTTCTCAGGGCAAAACGCATTTGTTCGAGTGAGGAAGCGTATCAGGGACAAGCAGAAGATCTTGCATCTAGGTTCACGTCTAGAGGGTACTCTAGACGAAGTATTAATAGAGGAATGAGAAGGGCTAATCAGGCGAAGAGAATAGATCTGCTTGTTCCTAAATATAGACCTCTAGAAACACGAAAAGTGAGATTTATCTCCTCATTTAATGATAAGTGGCACGAAATGAGACAGGCGTTAGATAAATACTGGCCAATTCTCATGACTGATAGAACTCTAGCGAAATATGTCCCCAAATATTCCTCGATTACATATAGGAGGTCCAGCAATTTACGGGACAAATTGGTGCACATTTATCATATGGGTTTAAAACCTGAGAGAGCTTTTGGATCGAAGGGTCCCAAATGGGGTTTCTTCCCATGTAAGGAATGCATTGCATGTCCTAATATGCAACAGACTTCTTCTTTCAAATCCAGTGATGGTGGCATAACATATAACATCACGCAGCACATTACCTGCAACTCTATTGGTGTAATATATTATGCTGTATGTCCATGTGAAAAAATATATGTTGGCATGACCTCCAGGCCCCTAAAAATCAGAGTTAGGGAGCACTTTAGGGACATTAGAAATGCCTCTGATACCGAGGATAACACAACTCTCAAATCAGTTCCGAGACATTTTAAACTGGTCCATGGGAGTAATCCCAAACTACTCAAGGTCTGTGGAATAGACAAGGTTCATATTGACCACCGTGGTGGAAATTGGAAGAAAATATTAGCTCAAAAAGAAGCCGAATGGATATACAAGCTGGGAACGGTCCAACCTAGGGGACTCAATGAGGTTCTGAGCTTTGCCCCATTTCTGTAGGATGCCCTTGTTGTAAGGTGTAGGTTGGTTTTCTTTGTTTTATTTTATTCTCATTTTATTCCCATTTTATTCCTAGTTTCTGTATTACATTGGTGTGTGGTGTATTTGGACATCGGGTCAGGACGATACCTTCAAGCCTACTGATTGAGAAGCTGTTACATCCCATCTGATATTGGAGCGACTCGAATATCTATTGGTCGACACTCATGGGAAATCAAGAGAGAATGTGATCATCGTGGGATTTATTTCTCAGGATTGCTTTTCTGTATTACATTGGTGTGTGGTGTATTTGGACATCGGGTCAGGACGATATCTTCAAGCCTACTGATTGAGAAGCTGTTACATCCCTTCTGATATTGGAGGGACTCGAATATCTATTGGTCGACACTCATGGGAAATCAAGAGAGAATGTGATCATCGTGGGATTTATTTCTCAGGATTGCTGTATGTCTACACTGTGGACTCTGATGTCTAGATAGAGTGTGCACTCATCAGTACATCCATGTACGTTCTTGGGTTCACACATTACCTGTTTTGGAGCCCTCACCTTTGTAATTTCAATATAGTCATGTGCTAATTGACTTGCACATGGTTGACACCCTGGTTATAACTATATTTCCATACAAAGTATTTAGGGAAGGAATACGTAGTGATACGTTATGTTATATTTTCACATCTCCATATGGCCATCCTTTACTTAACGGTGTTATGTTGCTCTGGGTATGTTGACAATTAGGGGGATAATTCATGACATCATATGCCTTTGATTGCAATTCTCTAGTGTACGATGTGATTCATATTGTATGCAGTTGAAATTTTCAACTTTGCTGCTATATATATTACTGCTCAACTTTCTAATCATACAGTTCTCTCTATAGTAATAATCTTTAGAATTTTCTCCTTATATCTCATCAATAGATATTCACCTATGTATATTGTATGGTTTAATGGTGAAAATTTTGGAAACATGTATTTCTGTATATATAATCTTACAGGACGCTATTTAAGTCTATCATTTATTTATAAATGATGCATTTGAGCAACATGATTTCAAGACTCTTTATTATACCTTAATCTCTATGCATCTCCCAGAGCACCGTGCACACTCTGTGCGGATACGTCTGTTGGATGGGTTAAGCCTGCCTCTCTTCCCTGACACGTCGGGTGGAGGAGTGGCTTACCTATCTGCAGCGTTATCCTGCAGCGTGGTGCGTCGCCTTGGCAACGCGTTCACCCTGGCCTCATTCAGCCGTCTCCACATCATGACGTGTATGATGGGGAGTGGCTGTGCGGCCGGGGGACGCACGCCATGATGACGTCACACGCCGGGCACCGGATGATTTCTCAGCGGTGAATGATTTGCAATCATGTTGCTATATATACTCTAATACACCCCACAGCCATACTCACTTACCTCCCAGGACGAAGCTAAGGCGAAACGCGCGTCGGGGACCGCGGTATCTCAGGTCATATGTGCTTTAAATTAAGGGGGCTCATCAGCATTTCTATGGGGACTTATATGCTATGCACACTTTGTGCCATTCCTTGTACCATATTTGTGATATGACTATGTGGGTATATACCATTTTATGCTACCTGGCATTCTAATTACCTAAAATAGCGCATTCACAATCATTGAACATTCTGGCCTATTCTTTTTGCACGTTTACTTTATGTTACAGCTGTGACAGCAGACTTACATTTTGCACTATTAGCACTTTTTAGGACTGGGTTGTCCAAATTATAGCAGTGTTATATTATAATAGCATATGTGTCTA
Source organism: Dendrobates tinctorius (assembly GCF_039654945.1). Classification (NCBI taxonomy): domain Eukaryota; kingdom Metazoa; phylum Chordata; class Amphibia; order Anura; family Dendrobatidae; genus Dendrobates; species Dendrobates tinctorius. Next base: position 3,290,241 of record NW_027361913.1, read on the forward strand.
TGCAGTGTCATAGCGGTGACAGGGGGTGAATACATATATCATTACCTCTCTATTTGGACATGAATTTTTGTCCTAAGTATTTTAGTAATGTCGTGCATTTAACTTGGCCTTATTAATGTATTAGCTGCTAAGAGCTCTTTTTGGCCATGTGGGTCATATATATTGGGTGGTGGCCATATCACTGCCATGGATGCCTATAGCTTTCTTTCTTGATAGTAATATTACTATAGCATTTCACAATCCAGTCGCCTAAGAATGCATATACGTTATATACTTCTTATACCTCTTATTGATACACTTGGTCACGATATCTTCGACATCGGATTATTAGGTATATTATTTTTTGTGTATCTGTACATGTTTAGCACATTTGTACCAGTGATATCCACCGATATATCCATCTCTTTTTATGTACATCTTTTATGTCTATCTTTGTTATACGTCATTCAATAAAGTAAATTACATTTTAGTCATTCTATGTGACTGCAGACGTCTGAATTCTCACAGTGCTCACTGAACGCTGTCAGGATTCTCTCATGCCGGTAATTTACATACATGCGGTCACATGCTGACTAGACATGTGTGGCCTCACTCAATGAAAATGAACTGAGCGAGGCCCGGCACGTCTAGTCGGAATGTGGCCAGAAGTATATAAATCACATACTTGTGCTGACATGACTGTATATCGGCAAGGGAGAATCCTAAATGTGTGCAGTGCATTCGTTGTGAGAATTCAGAAGCTGCAATGTCAGGATTCAGTGCTGCAGGTTCCAGTAGTCATCACATGGACTCTTCACTCATGTGCGATTTTCATACTTGACAACGAGCTTCTCTTCCTGCTTCTCTCAGTTTTTTACTGAACATTGAGAGCATTAGGAGGAGCAGCTCGTGGGTACATGGCTAAGTGTGCAAGTCGCATATGTACTGGGGGGGGGGGCGCCGAACCGAATTCTTGCCCCGGGTGCCAGAGAGCCTAGATACGCCTCTGCGTTCTCCGCCTTTTTGGCGGCTGGCAACTGACTGCAAAAACCTAAGTGTGAAACAGGCCTTAGGTGGCAAAAACCAGGTGACAAATTCCATTTGCATTTGAATCTATTACATATTTTGATAGGAGAAATGGCACAGCAATGTAGGCTATTGTCATTTCTCAAAACCAACAGAAAAATCTGATATCACTTAGGCTAAGCAGGAAAGCGAACAGATCATTACTGGCTGCAGGATTAATCCAACGTATAGGTACCTATATACGGGCTTTTGCTATTGTTTTTTTTACTGTGTTTTACTTGCAAAGTATTTATTAAAAGCAGCTTGATTTTATTACAAAATTGTGTCAAGTATTCATTCTTAAATATATAAAATGTATTAAAAAGTATATATTCAATGGTGTCATTGCGAGTCTCTCAGCCAAATAGGTAACTTTTGTGGTGTTTTCTGCATAAAATGTATGTACTTAAAAGGCCATCTTCCCTGAGGAAGTGAGAAGGGCTGGTGCCTAGCTGAGTAATTGCAAGTGAACACAGCCATCTGCTGATCAAAGGCAAAAGTGAAAGTAAAGAAAGAATGACAGCAGTAGGAATCTAATAATGCGAACCTATGTTCCCATAGGAAGAGTTAGGGTATGTGCACGCGCTGCAGATTCTGCTGCGGATCCGCAGCGGTTTTCGCTCTGTGGGTCAGCAGCAGATTTTGCTGCATTGTACAGTACCTTTATTTCCTATGTAAAAAAAAAAAACGCAGTGCACATGCTGCGGATTTTTCCACGCGGTTTTACAATCCGCAGCATGTCGATTCTTTTGTGCAGAACCGCTGCGGTGAGGTGTAAAACCGCAGGCAAATCCGCAGACTATCAGGCTGTAGCACAGGACCCTGTGGGTCATTACTTCCAGCCAGGGCTGACTCCAGGTTTTCAAGTTCCCCAGGCGATAAGAGTCTCAATGGCCCTTTTAACACATACCATGATTCATGATGCACTGATACGGCTGAGAAATATAGATATAGTATAATGTCAAAGATTTCACTCACTGCTTACATTACATGAGTGATAGTTATTGTAAGTTCTACAATAGCTGAGAAACCGGACAGTATAGTCCTCCATACAGTATTATGGGCACCACATAGTGCTCTATACAGTATAATGAGCCCCGTATATTGCTCCATTCAATATAATGGACCCCATATATTTCTCCATATAGTATAATGAGCACTATATATAATGCGCCACACAGTATAATGAACCCCATATATGTCTTCACACGGAACAATGAATCGCATATATTGCTCCATACAGTATAATGGGCCCCATGTAATGCTTCATACAGTATAATGAGCCCCACATATTGCTCCATACAGAATGGGCCTCATATAAGGCTCCATACAGTATATGATGGGACCCATATATTGCTCCATACATAATGGGACCCTTATAATGCTCAATACAGAATGGGCCCCATATAACACTCCAGTATATGCTGTGCCCCATATATTGCTCCATCTATAATGGGCCCCATATAATGCTCCATTATGTGATGGGCCCCAAATAATGCTCCAAACGTTAAAAAAAAATGAACTACTCACCTCTCCTCCCTGGCTGCTGCTCTGCTCCGGACTCTTCAGCATTGCCGTCTTCCGGCTGTCTGCACTATGACCCTTCAGACTGATTTGAGTAAATTGGAGAATTGGGCTGAAAAATGGCAAATGAGGTTTAACACAGATAAGTGTAAGGTTATGCACATGGGAAGGAGAAACAGATGCTACAATTAGTTACTAAATGGGAAACTGCTGGGAAAATCAGGCATGGAAAAAGACTTAGGCATCTTAGTCAATAAGGTGCTAAATTGGAGTGCCCAGTGTCAGGCAGCTGCCACCAAAGCAAATAGGGTCATGGGATGCATTAGAAGAGGTCTGGGGACACGAGATGAAAACATAATTCTCCCTCTGTACAAATCACTCGACAGACCCCACGGAGTATTGTGTGCAATTTTGGATGCCGATGCTCAAGAAAGACATTACTGAACGTGAAAGGGTTCAAAGGCGGGCAACTAAAATGATAAATGGAGTTGGTTCACTACAATTCCCAGAAAGGTTATCAAAATTAGCTTCTCTTCTTCTCTGTGGGTTTTTTGCCTTCCCCAGGATCAACAATGCAGAACAGCTGCACTAAAAATAGGCTGAACTAGATGGACATAAGGTCTTCCTTCAGCCTTCCAAACTATGTTACTATGTTCAGCGCAGACCTGAACTTGACACATCACAGAGTCAGGAGACGTGAAAGACGCCACAGCGGAGGACAGGGGAGAGGTACATATTGCAAAGGATAGGGGCCCTGAGCATGCGTGGGGTGGCTCCACTCGCATGCCGGTGTCCCCAGCCTGCTCAGAGCCCCAGAACTTGCCCGGGTGCTGAACGCTGGCCCTGTTTGCAGCGTAGACTTACGATACAGAGTGTGGTTTGGGGGCCGTGCTTCAGTGAACTGAGACGGCCAGTACAACGAGCACACTGTATACCCAGTGACTCGCATATCTTAAACTTGCGGCCTAGCGGAAAATACCGGTGACCTCCACTAGGGCCAGTGTAATGATCAGAGTTGTTTGCAGAAACTACGACGGGGATGGGCATAGTATTGTGAGTGATACCCTCGAAGTTGAGATATAAAGCCGTTAACAGTCGTTTAACTGCTAGATAACAACAGTGTATGTAATAGAACGTTACATAGATATTGTATTTAGTTCTTGTCTGTTGCATCCAAGCAACCTCCTTACACTCACCTCTGTAATTATAATAGAGACATACACTTTTATGAACTTTAATAAAAGAAAATGTTGCAAAAATAATCCCAAAATATTTCATACCAAAATATAAAAATATCAATGCGATAGGATTGTACGTAACATTCGAAGGATGTAGAAAGAAAATCATTTTAACACTATTAAATGTTACCATACATTATACTGGAACACAGGAAAGCGATCAAACTGCTGTGAAATACTGAAGAAAAAAAAAACAATTCTGGCGCTATTTTATGGGTTTTGTTATTTTGGCATTTATTGAGTGGTAGAAATTATATAGCACCACGATCCTCCATGTCAGTACAATTACAGGTATACAAATCTTGCACAGCTTTTTCTTTAAGTGATCAAAAAATTCAGAAACGTAAAAAAATTTACCACATCTTGCCACTTTCGGAGACCCATAACGTTTTTATTTTTCTGGGGATGGAGCTTTGTGAGGGCTTGTTTTTTGGGTTGTTAGTTAAGGTTTTTATTGGTAGTATTTTAGGGTATAAACTATGCCTCTTGTTTCTTATTACACTTTTTTTGGGAGGGGAGGTGGTGGAGCAGCATTAAAAAAAAATGGGGCAAATCAAATTCTTTGGTTTTTCTCATTTCTCATTTTAGTTTTCATTCCTCATGAGGAAATTTGTACCTGCAATCATTATATGCTATAAGGGTAAGTTCACACTAGGCGTTTTTTCAGCTTTTTTTTTCTGCAGCCACACCTGATCTCTTGGCTAAAAAGAAGGTGCAGAAAAAAAGCATGTTTTCCTTGGTTTTTCTTGTGTTTTTAGCTGTGGTTTTGGCATGCTAAATTTGTCTCTTGAGTATGCTGATAAAGTTTAGTGTTGGAAAAAAAAGTCCTATTCTATAGAATCAGGTTTTGGCACAAAAAAACGCAGCAAAACCTGATACTTGCGTTTTTTTCACCACCCAGTCATTTCAATGGGTGAAAAACGCTGAAAGAAGTGACACGCTCCATTGTGCAAAAAAACATGCAAAGTACAAAATCCTGATGACAAAAAAAACAAGCTGTGTGCATGAGATTTCTAAAAGCTCAGATACTGATACTGTAAAACATATGTTGAAAACTTGCATAAAACAATGCTGCAAAAACACCTACCGGTAGTATGAACTTGGCCTAATATTGTCATTTATAAAAATAGGCTGCTCTTGCACCTATTGGTAACCTACATGACTGCTTCTTGAGGGGGTATTAAGAGGGGCTACAGGCAACCAAATTGGTGTGTCGTGTGGATTATGCCGCTTAAATGCCACAATTTGCAATTGACTGCCACATTTAAAGGGGTTTTTTTTTTTTTTAGCAAAGACTGGAGTTAGCTTCGGTTCCTGGTGCTAGTGACAGGTGTTGGTTGTATAACACAGATGGCATCCACAGTATGTGGAGCTGAGCCTTATGAACATTTTCTGTGCTATTTTTCAGGAGGTGAGAACATATCCTAAGATTACAGCTAATACATAAAATAGACTACACAAATGCTGCCATATTGACCAAACTATTGAATAGAGTACCATTTTAGTGCTTCCAGACATGCAAGTGTGTCTTGGGTCTTCTCCACATGGCAATGGTAGTGTCTTTATCAGGCAGTAACTGCAATGCGAGAAACTCTCCTCAATACCCGGCACTGCTGCCGGCGGTTCGGACCGGAGCGTTCAGCTGCATAGAAATACATGCAGCCACACATTCCAGTCCCGAGTGCGAGTTTCTCACATTGCAGTTGCAGGGAGGACACCGGCATCAGTCAGAGCAAAGCTCATTCACTTCCGTAAGAAATGTTTGAGGACATTCTATGTGACATACACAAAGATCATTATGCAGGAAGAAGGTAATAGGTGAGCCATTGTCAAATACCAGCCTCTAACTGTATAATAGATGTTAGCCTTCACTGTAATTCCATGGAAAATTGTAAAAAAAAAAAAAAACGGCAAGGAAATATTTTCAAACTTTAATAAATGCATTAAAACTTCTTAAAGAAATTTTGGTGGCTCCTGGCATTTTTAGCTGCTTGTGAATGAATAGTCACCGTATATACTCGAGTATAAGCCGATCCGAGTATAAGCCGAGGCCCCTAATTGTGCCACAAAAAAACTGGGAAAACTTATTGACTCGAGTATAAGCCTAGGGTGGGAAATGCAGCAGCTACTGGTAAATTTCAAAAATAAAAATAGATACCAATAAAAGTAAAATTAATTGAGACATGAGTAGGTTAAATGTTTTTGAATATCCATATTGAATCAGGAGCCCCATATAATGCTCCATACAGTTCATGATGGGCCCCATAAGATGCTCAATGCAAAATACACCCCATATAATGCTCAATAAAGTTCATGATGGGCCCCATAAGATGCTCCATACAAAACATATTCCCCATATAATGCTCAACAAAGGTTAATGATGGCCCCATAAGATGCTCCATAGAACAATATGCCCCATATGCTGCTCCATAAAGGTTGATGGCGCCATAAGATGCTCCACAGAATAATATGCCCCATGTGCTACTTTATAAAGGTTGATGGCCTCATAAGATGCTCCATAGATATATATGCTCCATAAAGGTTGATGGCCCCATAAGATGCTCTACAGATATATATATGCCCCATATGCTGCTCCATAAAGGTTGATGATTCCATAAGATGCTCCATAGATATATATACCCCATGTGTTGCTGCTTCTGCGATTAAAAAAAAATTATGTGGCACCCCTGAGGCTTCAGTCGCCACAGAGGTACTGCACCTTCTCCTAAGGTGTGGTACCCCACCATCCAGGTAGGGTGGTAACGCCCTTTCACATTCCAACACCTGCACCCCACACACAGGATAGTTCAGCAGGGACCCATCCATGCTTTGTGCTGGAAAGGTCATAGACGCAGACGGGAGACTACAGATTCCATAAGAGAGATAGAACAGATCGAAACGAAGGAGAATAGAAGGACGGTGGGAAGCAGGTTGAGAAAGAGAGAGAATCCTTCCAGTCCAGAGCTCAAAGGCCGGGGGCCCGGTCTCCGAGGTTGATTGGATCTTTATGTCCAGCAACAGACACTGGAGGAGTAGTGAGCCACTAACGCCTTACTCCCATCATAGACTTGGAACACAACAGCAACTGGATAGTGAGCCGGGAAACAGAGAGGAGTCCCCGAAGCAGGCTAAAGCTGTCTGTCATACAAGTAGAGACTAGGAACACCTAGAGAGAGGCATTCCAGGGTAACTAAGTATTGGAGTGCTTCGCACCTAAAGGCGCATTGGAGGAGTCGTTCAGTAAGGTACATATTGGCGGAGTGTGGAGGGGAGAATCCTATCCTGCCTGGAGGTTGGCTGGGGCCCTGACCTGAAGAACACAGTGCGGAGGCAGGCCGTTGTGTGAACTGCAAACAGTGAGTAAAGCTTTGGAACCGCATACTCTGGTGTCCTCCAGTTATTCCAGCACCGCCACATCTGGGTAGCAACATCTATACCATTCTGCGCCTCTCCTCATCCATTGCACCTACACTGCCCTGGGACTACAGCTCCACCTGTGGGGAGCTACACCATCTTTGCTGCACCACACCATCAGTCCCAGTGGATCTGCATGCAGCGTTGTCTCAACATCTTACATGCCAAACACCACAGGTGGCTTCACAAACTATTCCAATAAACTTTAACACCATTAACATCACCGCCATTGATATTGGGCGCCCAGGGCCACGGACCGGGTCACCGCTGCTGTGACTCATTCCCCCTGACACCGGCCCGGTATCGAGTACCCCGCTGCCCTGGGTGTGCGAGGGCGACCCAATTACATACTCACCTCTCGTTGCTGGGTGCTAGGTACCCGTGTCCTGAGCAGGTGGGGACACCAGCGTGCTATGCGGGCCAGGTGCCGGTGTCGCTGCAGGCTCAGGCCCTGGCACCTGTGATATTCACCTGTTCCCATTCCACCGCTGCCCACCACTCTGTCTTCTGGGTCTCTGCAATGACTGTTCAGACAGAGGGCGCGCACTAAACACGTCATCACGCCCTCTGACCTGAGGAGGATGCGGAAGACAGAGCAGCGCGCGGTGGCGGAATGGGAACATGTGAATATCGCATGGCTCCCCCGTCCTCCCCGTCATATTCACCCCCTCCTGGTGCTGTCTCTGCACTGCTTGCTTCTCCAATGGTCTCCGGCACTGGCAGCTCCTTCCAGTGTTCAGCGGTCACGTGGTACCGCTCATTAAAGTAATGAATATGCACTCCACGCCTATGGGAGTGGAGTCACATGCATATTCATTACTTTAATGAGCGGTACCATGTGACAGCTGAACACAGGAAGAGCTGCGGCGCCGGAGACCATCTGAGAAGCAGGGAAGTGCAGAGACCGCGCCAGGAGGGGGTGAGTATGATATGACAGCTGCCGGCTCATGCGCTCCCCATCCCCCGCCTACCCCCTGGGACAATGACTCGAGTATAAGCCAAGAGGGGCACTTTCAGCCTAAAAAAAAGCTGAAAATCTCGGCTTATACTCAAGTATATACGGTAAGTGGAATTTCTAACTATGCTTGCCTCAGTTGCCAGATATATGTGGCACTTGGCATACATGTTCAAGTACAAAAACCTCTTTAATACATATTAGGTGATTTAAGAAAAACAATAAGCCTGAGATTTTTAAAAGGGACACAAAAATAATATCCTTCTGTAAATATCATCCTGTATACATTGCCTCTTTAGTATCCCTGTATAAAAGTTGGGGGTTTTTTTTACATAGAGAGTTTGTCCTATTGTAGTTACAGTATACATGTATTTCTCAATGCTAAGCTACAAAATCCACTCAGGTACCCAGACAAGATGAGTTAGACTGGTTCCTTATACCTATTCTCTACCTGTCGTCTATTACAGCACCTTGAAGCAGCTCTCCTATTTCTTATGATGATGAGCACACCAGTCATAAGGTCTCAAAATAATTATTAGAATTAAAAAAATGTAAAGTGAAGTATTTTGCTAGTAACATTTTACTCAAAACATATTGAATAATGTTGATGATAGTCAAAGTTTAACCTTACCTAAATTCTGCTGATATTACTACTAGAGTTACATCCAACCCAGCATTCCAAATTCCATCAACTTCCACTTTGTTAATTCATAGAATTAAACACACAAATATATAACAGTTGTGGTTAAAAAGAGTATGTAAGCCCAAACTGGGTGTTCAGAGCCCCCTTGGTGTGGCCAACAGTCTCATTGCACCCTTGGTGTGGCCAACAGTATCAGTGCACCCTTGGTGTGGCCAACAGTATCAGTGCACCCTTGGTGTGGCCAACAGTATCAGTGCACCCTTGGTGTGACCAACAGTATCAGTCCACCCTTGGTGTGGCCAACAGTATCAGTGCACCCTTGATGTGGCCAAAAGTCTCAGTGCACCCTTGGCGTGGCCAACAGTCTCAGTGCAGGTGTGAACATATATTCCCTTTAAAAACAACCTTTAATAATACAATTCTATAAAAAACACCAACCCAGTGAATTCATTGGTAAAATACCAGAAAATACAAATGACCATAAATTTGCCTACCAAGACCCTATAATAGACCTAGTATCACCCCTGCCTGGCTGTGGAGGATGGCACCCTAAGAGACGATTTTTTTGCGCCCACTCTGAATGTGGACTGTCCCTCACTCTCCTATGAGAGCCCTATCAATATAGATGGGAAAACAATATAGTAAAGAGCAGAGATGGAAAAAAAAAAGATATATTATATCATAAAAGTTCCCTGTAGGGATCTTGTAGAGCAAACATAGATGATATCATATCAAATTAAATCCAACAACATGCCCAAAGTCTTCAAAGATGCATAACATCATTTGCCTGTCAGATAACAACTCGGCCAAATTTTCCTGTAAATAGAGACACAATAAATAAGAGCATGAATTAGCATGAGTTGGAAACACCCCGACACGTTTCTCCGTTATCACAGTTCATCAGGAGGTAGCATGGATATTCAAGATGCCGGATGTCATGATGATAGCTGACATAACCTGTCGGTCAAATAAGCGGACTTAAATAACCCTCATTGTATCCTCACGCCCTAATAGGCTCTGCCCACCAAATGGCCGGCGAGAATAGTAACCGGGTCCAAATAGACCATGCTCCATAGTCTTTATTATTTGTTATTATTTACCGCTGGCGTGCGTTCCACAAAAATGATTGCCGTACGAGCCCTGTGAGCTCCAGGATGCTTCTGCGCAATACACTATGCGCTCCATTGTGTGGAACGCATCACTTCCGGTTCCGGACACACGATACACACATGATGCGCTCCACCAAGTGGAACGCAACCACATTACTTCCGGTATCGCCTCCTACCATTATACAGGTACCGCATTATAATACAGAAACTTAATAGATGCGGTAAACAAATGAACAGTAACCGTGTTTACTATCAAACACATCAAATTAAGGAAGAAGGAATAAAGAGCCTTTCAACTCTTATATAGATAAACAATATGAAGATATATAAAAAATGATGAAATCCTCCTTATAATCATGACATGAAAAAGATGTAACAGACAAAATGGAACACGGAATAACAATACATAGAAATAGTGTACATATAAAACAAGGATATATCTATATATCAGCCCTCAATGTGGATCATGTAAAAACATGTACGGATATAAAGTTTACACACCATATTCCAAGCAAAAATTTGGGGCCATAGCCACACAAGACAGTCACCAGACAAGGAACGTTCATTAATAAATGGGATTAATCAAATAAAGCATGCATAGGAGAGACATTCAATTAACCCTTTCGGGGAGACCAATTGCAATCTGAAAATCCACTCCGCTTCCCGTCTCTGTATAGTCCTATCCAAGTCTCCTCCTCTAATTTTTGGTCTGACCAATCCAATCATACTGAAGGTGATTTAATTCAAGCATCCACCATGTATATCATTTATGTGGCAAGCAACCGGTGTATCACATTTGTTTTTAATATCACCTAGATGTCCGCCCACCCTTACCCTCAGTTCCCTTATTGTCTTCCCAACATAGTCCATGGGGCAGGTGCAAGTTGCTTTGTACACCAACCCCATGGACCTGCAATTGCCAAAGTCCCTGATACAGAAGGTTCTTCCATTTACTGCACTGCTAAAGGTCTTACCCTAAACCATCATACGGCATCTTGAACAATTCCCACATCTGAAAAAACCACGAGGCTTCCTGTCCAGCCAGGTCCCTGGTCTTTTAGGTCTTTGATATAAGCTGTGTACCAACCGATCTCCAATCGACCTACCTCTCCTATATGGAATACTCGGTTTGGGTGACACAAATGTTTCAAGATTAGGGTCTGCTAAAAGAACCCCCGATTGTTTTTTAAAAACCTGGTACACCCTCTCAGACTGTCCATCAAAGGTACCAATCAGTCTGAGCAGATTCTTATCTTGATCAGTCCGGGTACAGTTAGTCCTAAGGAGGGATTGTCTGTCAATAGAAAAGGCTTTGCTAAATGGACCATCCAGAGGTTCACATGGATAACCTCTCGCCCTGAATCTATGATATAGATCCTTGGCTTACCTCCTAAAAGTACCCAAATCGGAACAGTTCATCCTAATATGGAGGAACTGTCTCTTAGGTATTCCTTTCTTATGAGGAACAGGATGATGACTTGTCCACCTTAACAGGTTATTCGTCGATGTGGGTTTACGGTATATACAGGTACTGATGCTCCCATCAGGCTTTTTAGAAATAGTCAAATCCAAGAAATTAATGCTCCTATCATGATGCTAAGAGGTAAATTTAAGTCCAATATTGTTGATATTGGTGGTCTCAATAAAATGGTGAAATTCAGCCTCTGGGCCAGACCGAAAGACTAAAATATCATCTATGTATCTGGCCCAGAGGCTAATGTAGGAGTTCCACCATCCCTCCTCCTCCCCAAAAATATGGCTTTCCTCCCACCAGCCCAGGAAGATATTAGCATATGTGGGAGCACAGGGGCTCCCCATCGTGGTACCACTGAGCTGGTGGAAGTACTCGCCATCAAGGAGGAAATAGCTGTAAGAGAAACAAATAGAAGATTTTCAATGAATAAGTTGTGCCCCGACATTCAACCACTCTTGTCTGTAAAAAAAATGGGTGAAGGCCTTCATTCCACAATTATGCAGAATACTGCTGTAGAGTGCCTCCACATCAATAGATGCCACAAATGTGTCGGCCCCTACAGACATCCCCTCAAAAGATGTGAAGTGTCACGGACATATGAAGGAAGTGATACAACAAAAGGTCTGAGTATTCTTTCCACATATATCCCACTGTTTGTGTCAGTGAATCAATTCCGGCCACAATGGGACGGCCTTTCAAAGGTACCAAACCCTTGTGGACCTTTGGCAAGGCATAAAAGGTCGGTATAGGATTTTTTGGTAACCTGGACTTACATTCATTTTCAGATAATAGACCCTCTTCTTTTGCTTGATTCAGAATATTCATCAATTCCTTTTTGTATACAGAGGTTGGATCCCCCTTTAATATCTCATAGGTATCAGACTCATGTAATAGTAAATGACATATCCTGAGATAAACTCGATGATCCATGAGCACAAGGTTGCCGCCCTTGTCAGAGGCCTTTATAATGATATCTCCATTCCTCCAACCTCTTAAGAGAAGTTATTTCATTTTCGGAGAGATTGAACAAACCTCGGCGATCAATACAAGGGATTTAACAGAGATCTGCTTCTACCAGCTTGACAAAAAAATATCAACACTGGTGACCTTATTAATAGGCGGCATCCTAGTGCTTCTATTTTTTCTGTCCGTAAAGGGACCCTTTCCTTGTTCCCAGTGTCGGACTGGAGCACCTTGGGCCCACCAGAGAAAATAATTCTTGGGGCCCACTATGTAGCTACATAGAAATAAATACAAGGCCACCAACTGTGCAATATAACACACTAATATCAGGGTATAACATAAGGTAGTACACATCTTAATGATATATCAGGGGTTGGCGCCCACATTTTGGTTCAAACTCAATGATAAATTTTCCCTGGTGTTTATTAACCACTAAGCCAATGTGTTATAGAACCAGTGTAGTGGTGGGATTTTATGACATCTCATCTATATGCTGAGAAAATCCTCGGTTGGAATTGACCGATGCAGTTTTAAAGGGGATCTGTCACCCTATTTTAGCCCTATTAGCTGCCGGCACCGCCATCAGGGGCTTATCTACAGCATTCTGTAATGAATTCTGTAATGCTGTTGATAAGCCCCCGATGTAACATGAAAGATAAGAAAAAAGAGTTAGATTATACTCACCCCGGCGTTCGTTCCGGTCCGATGGGTGTCGCGGTCCGTTCCGGCGCCTCCCTTCTTCATACGATGATGTCCTCCTCCTTGCTTCTCCCTCGGTTCCTGCGCACGCATACTTTATCTGCCCTGTTGAGGGCAGAGCAGAGTACTGCAGTGCGCAGGCGCCCGACCTCTCTGACCTTTCCCAGCGCCTGCGCAATGCAGTACTTTACTCTGCCCTCATCAGGGCAGATATAGTACACCTGCGCAGGAGCCTAGGGAGAAGCAAGAAGGAGGACATCATCGTATTAAGATGTGAGGCGCCGGACCGTGACACCCACTGCCCCCGCCCCCCGGTGAGTATAATCTAACGTGTTATTCTTATCTTTCAGGTTACATCGGGGGCTTATCTACAGCATTACAGAGTACATTACAGAATGCTGTAGATAAGCCCCTGATGGTGGTGGCCACAGCTTATAGCGCTAAAATTGATTCCCTTTAACAAATTCACCACCAATTTCATCCTTTGCAAGACAAAGAATCATGTCGGTGGTAAAGGTGCGACATTACATAGTAGTAAATGCAGCAATATCTGCACATTGTCTGTGTGGATGTTTTTGCTGTTAATTTGCTGTTTGATTTCTGCAGCAAATACATTATGTGAATGCCCCCTCTTCTAGTGGTGGGGGGTCCTAAATCACTTATATCTGACATTGGAGTAATATCAAGAGTTTTCCCTCACATCCCCCCATACACTTTTTACAGAAATCTCTCTGCCACCTATAAGACCATAATGTTTTATGAAGAGCCTCATTTTGTTAGTAGTAGGGAAAGAAAAGTTTTAGTCAGGGGTGATAAAGGGGCAGAGGGGCTCAATCAGGGTGATACAGGGGGAGGTGGTGCAGTCAGTCAGGGGTAATGCAGTGAGAGAGGGGCTCAGTCTTTGTGATACAGAGTGAGGTGGTGCAGTCAGGGTGATACAGGGGGAGAGGGGCTCAATCAGGGTGATACAGGGAGAGGTGGCGCAGTCAGGGTGATACAGAGGGAGGTGGTGCAGTCAGGGTGATAAAGGGGGAGAGAGGCTCAATCAGGGTGATACAGGGGGAGGTGGCGCAGTCAGTGTGATACTGGGGGAGGTGGCGCAGTCAGGGTGATACAGGGGGAGGTGGCGCAGTCAGGGTGATACAGGGGGAGGTGGTGCAGTCAGGGTGATACAGGGGGAGGTGGCGCAGTCAGGGTGATACAGGGGGAGGTGGCGCAGGTAGGGTGATACAGGGGGAGGTGGCACAGTCAGGGTGATACAGGGGGAGGTGGCGCAGTCAGGGTGATACAAGGGGAGGTGGCGTAGTCAGGGTGATACAGGGGGAGGTGGCGCAGTCAGGGTGATACAGGGGGAGGTGGCACAGTCAGGGTGATACAGGGGGAGGTGGCACAGTCAGGGTGATACAGGGGGGAGGTGGCACAGTCAGGGTGATACAGGGGGGAGGTGGCACAGTCAGGGTGATACAGGGGGAGGTGGCGCAGTCGGTATGATTCTGGGGGAGGTGGCGCAGTCAGGGTGATACAGGGGGAGGTGGCGCAGTCAGGGTGATACAGAGGAGGGTGGCACAGTCAGGGTGATACAGGGGCGAGGGGGTGCAGTCAGGGGTGATTCCGGGGCGAGGGTACAGTCAGGGTGATTCAGGGGTGATTCCGGGTGAGGAGGTGCAGTCAGGGGTGATTCCGGGGGAGGGGGTGTAGTCAGGGGTGATTCTGGGGCGAGGAGGTGCAGTCAGGGGTTATTCCGGGGTGAGGGGTTGCAGTCAGGGGTGATTCCGGGGCGAGGGAGTGCAGTCAGGGGTGATATAGAGTGAGGGGTGCAGTCAGTCAGGAGTGAAAGGAGAGATGAGGTAATGGGGCCCTGATTTATCCCTAAGTAACTTAGCCCCTCCCCCTCTCTCCCCCCAGACTAAAGGCCCCCCATTTACACTTACATTTAGGCTGGCAGGGGGCCCTCCTTCAACCATTGCAGCTGTAGTAGGGAGTCCTCTATCTCCCTCTGCTGCTTACACTGTGGGGGAGGGGCGTTATTGATGACAGCAGCTCATTACCTGAGCTGTGCTGTACAGCTGAGAAGAGGACACAAACTTAAGCTAACACTGATTAGCTGTGCTGCAGCCAATCAGTGTTAGCCTTGCCAAGAGCAGCTCCACTCTCTGTGCTTGCTCATCGCAGGGAAGAGCAGTAACATAAAAAGTCATCAGGACACAAGAGCACTTACTACTTACAAATAGTGCTCCCCAGTCTGCAGCAGCCGAACATGTGATGCCCACCCGCACTGCTCTCTGAGCAGTGAGCACGGAGCTGGGAGTAGTGGTGGTGACGTCACGCTGGGAGGAGTCCTGCTCTGGGCTCCTCCCACAGAGCAGTGAATATTAATTTTTCTTTAGTAGCGGGGACAGCAGAAGCCGGCTTCTGATTCCTGGCTACCCCTGCTGCTCCGCTGGCACCAGGGGGGCCCCCATAGCAGCTGCCCACTGGCTGGGGGCCCTTGGAGCAGTGGGGGCCCTAGACAACTGCTAACCAGTATGCCAGCAGCTGCCTATGCTTGGGCATAGGTGGGCCAGTCCGACCCTGCTTGTTCCTGTTCATTTTCCCTCAAAAGGCCAGTTAGGGACTGTAGACCATCAATGTCATCCTTTGATAAATACCTATATGGAAAAAGATACCAACAATAGAAAAATATATAATCAAGAAACTCAAAATATCAAAAAGATATAAAACCAAAACCAAAGATATTCAGAGTGCTGACTATTTTTATTATAATAGTACACATCCAAATAAAAGATACTAAAGACAATACATTGTCACAAGAATTTTATTTGTAGCTCACAATTTTTTATATAAAAATATAATTAAAAACCAATGCACAAATGGTGTGCAGGGGGCACGAAGAGACACAATATGGCCAACAACAAATCACACATAGCATTCAGTAAATGTTAGAAAGTCAGTGATATGATCCAAATCAATATATATCATAAAAATAAAATACATGTATATTCACCCAAATATGCAGAAAATATGTGAAAATATATAAAATATAAAGTGTCCTGTGCACAAATAAATAAACAATTTATTAATTATATCCCATAAAATGGTGTGAAAATGTTTATTTCAAAATACAACCACCTTAAAAAAAAAAAAAGTCCTCAGTGCAAAAAATATGTAAGGGGCTATATAGCCTTCATTGCATATAAATAAGAAATGAACAATAAAATAAAATATTTAAGTGCAAAAAGAATGACTTAACACTGCTGGATCACTGCTGACTACCAACACAAATGTTGCGGTATAATTAAGTGAATGGAATAATATCACTTTATGTGGTTACTGACCAGAGTCTCCTCCTGCCCCCTGCACACACCACACTCCAACGCACGTTTCACTCTTGCTTCGTCAGGGAGTTGTGTCTCTTCGTGCCCCCTGAACACCATTTGTGCATTGGTTTTTAATTATATTTTTATATAAAAAATTGTGAGATACAAATTAAATTCTTGTGACAATGTATTGTCTTTAGTATCTTTTATTTGGATGTGTACTATAATAATAAAAATAGTCAGCACTCTGAATATCTTTGGTTTTGTCATCCTTCCAATACTTTCCAATACTGGATTGTATTTTTTTTTTTTTTAAGAAAACGCAGTGAGTGCATTAAACTAGATTGAAGTGAGTTGCTTTTCATGCTAAGCTCCTATTAAGAGCGGCATTTTTTCCTACACATATATGCACTTTATTTAGGTTTATTTTCCAGTGCTGGATTGCATGAGAGTGCTCTACTTTTTAAATAAACGCAGTGAGTGCACTGAATTATATTTATGCGAATTGCTTCTCATGTCAAGCTCTTATCAAGAGATAGGTGTGTATATATTTTCGCATGCCCAAATTTTTTTTCCTTAATAATAATAATTTTCTTTGTGTTCCTCAAATTTGACTGAACTCTGCTTGTTTTTTCTTTGTGTAATGTCACGTGTGACTGGATACACCGCCTCCAGCAGGGCGAATTTAAACAGAGTTAAGGGAAACACCGGGGAAATCGCTACAATGAAGGGCCCTGCAATAGGGAACGGGGACGTGGAGACCTCCTGCACTCCCCTGAGTCAGTGTCCCTACACTCCTGACGATCCCTAGACAGGTTCCGCACCTGGCGACGAGCTAGATACCTCAAATCCCTAGCTCGCCCTGCACCTATCCCTTTCTAGTGAACTGGACGGTGCAGAAACTAATCCCACCACTGCACTAATACACACACAAGGAAAGTAACAAACAGGGAAAACACCACTTAGCTTTGCTCTGTTGCTATTGCTCCCAGCAACAGAGTGCGACACCAAAGTTCAGCTTCACCCCTGAAGTTCGACACCTGAATTCAGCTTCTGCCTGAAGCTATTACACCAGAGCTCCCCTGAGCTGCCAGGAACTCCTCTCTATCGTTCCTTCCTTCACCAGGCTTGGTTGGAAATGAGCAATAAACACCAACCATGAGTGAGACCACCTGCAACTCCTTTATAGGTAGGAGCCAGGGAATCACACCTGCTTCATAATCACGTGCAATGACCCTAACAGCTACTGGGGGCAAAACTAGAACTAAAACAACCACAGTGTAATGACCCTAACGACCACTGGGGGCAAAACTAACTTTAAGCCAACAGCTTAAAGGAAAAAAAGGTTACTTGTGCAAAATCTGTCATAATCCAACTTGGATCATGACAGTACCCTCCCTCAATGAGGGGCCTCTGGACCCTCAAGACCACTCTTCACAAAAAAAAACACCTACAGTGGGGCACCAAGATCCAGAGTTCACCCCAACAACCAGGTTTATGACAAACGAGCACCGCTGGTATTGGCAATGTATATTCCGGAGGCACCACCCATCTCCAAAGCACCGATCTGGGGAACAAGTGGTGTATGGGAAAGTTTGTGGGTATCTCCAGCTGGAAAGTCTCCGGGCCGATGATGGCCGACACCAGATACGGCCCGATCACCTGAGAATTCCAGACCCCTGCAACACACTTCCACTGGATGTTTTTGGTGGCCACCCATACATGCTCATTCACACACAGGTCCAGACCTGAACGTTTATTGCCACACATTCGTTTGTCACAATACGGTGAACTCTTTCTGGAACTGACAACAGAGGTGTCTGTTATGAATGAGTCACCGAAGGAGGAAGAAACAAAAATACAAGCTAAGTCCAGAAAACCGGAGAGGTTGGTAGCTATCGGATTGCAGACCCCTGATCCTATCCACAACAACTAACAGTAGCCGTGGGGGGTTCCTACGATGCCCTAGACCCCTCGAACATAGCCGGAGAACTAAATAGGCCTAAAGAAAGAAAGGGGAAATCTAAACTGCCCCAGAGCAGACCCCAAAGCAATAGGCAGCCCCCAACATATAATGACGGTGAAGCAAGATGAAAACACTAACACAGATAGAAAGATAGGTTGAGCAAACGATAGGGCCCAAGCTAACTAAAAAGGACAGGATAGAATGTCCCAACCGTCTGATAGGAAAACAGGCCCTGAAGTCGCTAGGACTTCAAAAAGACTATATCAGCACTCAGGTAAATTCTGAAGACAGAGCTAAGAGACAAACTGATCAGAGAAAAAAATGGAACTCAGCACACCCCCGACCGGGGATGGCTGAACTCCAAAAAACAAGGTAAACAAAACAAAACTAATAAGTTCAATAGCAGAGCAAAAACTTATCTTTGGGAAGCAGGAATCAGACTGGTCTCCAAGAATCCAGCAGAGAAATCACCAGCGACTCAGAAGGGCGTCGGCTGCCTTATATCCAGTCAGAATTTCCTGTTACCCAGTCATCATCTACTAGATCAGGTGTTTGGTAATCAGCCTCACTACCTTCCTTCACCAGAAGAGGGAGTTCATCAGACATCGACGGTGAAGGGGAAAATGAACTCACAACAGGTGTCCCCCTGTGTCACCATACTCACACCCCCGCAATTCACCAAGGGATACACCACCCTCCAACCCCTCCCACTATGAGGTCTGAGCCTCTCAGGGTTGGCTAATGGCGAGGGTTGAGCCTTGCCCCTACTCTCCTGCAGCACCTCAGCTGCTACCACTGGAGAGGAAGGGGACGTTTGTAGAGAGATGGCAGAGACAGTAGCTCCTAGGCAGCAGCCCTCACACGACTGCTCCCAGGTAACTACTTCCCTAGTCTGCCATTCTAAGACCGGGTTTTGTTTTTTAGACCAAGGGGCACCCACAATGATAGGTGCTGGATTTTCCTCCAAGACGTAGTATGACTGGGACTCATCATGATGTCCACTATGCAGCACAATGTCTTCTACGACTTGGTTTAACCCCCCTGGCTCAGTGGGACAGAGTCAATGGCTTGGACGCTTATGGGTTTGTTCAGGGTCTCACACCTCAGACAATGAGTTTGGACAAACTGAGCATCCAGCAGACTGACTTCTGCTCCACTGTTAACAAGCACTGGTATGCCCTCAGGTACCTCGCCAACCATCACCTCTGCTGACATAGTACCTTCTGAGGGTGAGGAGGAAATATACACTCCCAGGTCGTCTTCCTCCACACGACCAGGGGGACACAGTTTCTCTGATAGTACAGAAGTTTCGACGTGAGCGCTAAGGACTAAATCATTAATCTGCTCCCTACAGGGATGTACCCCTTCACCTTGGGGGAACACCAGGCAGCACCATGGGGACACCAACTCCTCCCACCTGCCTGGGTACGTCCGCCTGTATAGACAAGTCCTGCTCCTCAGCAGGGACTCCAAGGCGCATCTTCATCAAAGCCGCAAATGGAACCTCTAGTGGAGCCATAGGGTAGGCCCCAGACCCATAATTCCGCTGCAGATGCTGCTTAAACACATCATTCAGCTCCTCACTCATCTCAGTGAGGACCAGCAGCAACTGCTCACTGGTCTGAACTTGGCCCATGGCTCACCAGAGAAAAATGTTAGGGTTGATGATAATGTAATGTCATGTGTGACTGGATACACCGCCTCCAGCAGGACGAATTTCTATAACACCCATGAACCTGGATATACCGCCTTCAGCAGGACGAATTTAAACAGAGTTAAGGGAAACACCGGTGAAACCGTTACAATGGAGGGCCCTGCAATAGGGAACGGGGACGTGGAGACCTCCTGCACTCCCCTGAGTCAGTGTCCCTACACTCCTGATGATCCCTAGGCAGGTTCCGCAACTGGCAATGAGCTGGATACCTCAAATCCCTAGCTCGTCCTGCACCTATCCCTTTCTAGTGAACTGGACGGTGCAGAAACTAATCCCACTATTGCACTATTACACACAAGGAAAGTAACAAACAGGGAAAACCACCACTTAGCTTTGCTCTGTTGCTATTGCTCCCAGCAACAGAGTACGACACCAAAGTTCAGCTTCACCCCTGAAGCTCGACACCTGAATTCAGCTTCCGCCTGAAGCTATTACACCAGAGCTCCCCTGAGCTGCCAGGAACTCCTCTCTGTAGTTCCTTCCTTCACCAAGCTTGGTTGGAAATGAGCATTATACACCAACCGTGAGTGAGACCACCTGCAACTCCTTTATAGGTAGGAGCCAGGGAATCACACCTGCTTCTTAATCACGTGCAATAACACTAGCGGCCACCGGGGGCAGCTAAACTAAAGTAACCAGAGTGCAATGACCCTAACGGCCACCGGGGGCAAAACTAGAACTAAAACAACCACAGTGTAATGACCCTAATGGCCACTGGGGGCAAAACTAACTTTAAGCCAACAGCTTAAAGGAAAAAAAAGGTTACTTGTGTAAAATCTGTCATAATCCAACCTGGATCATGACACTTTGTCTGGTTTGAGGCACCAACATTTATTTAATTTTATTATAGAGTATTTCAATAAAAATTATTATTGTTTTACGTCTTTTTGAGTGGACACTTCTTGGTCGCTTGGGTGACCCAGTAGCCACATGATCAATATGTTTGAATTGACTAAAATATGTGGCCTGTATTTTATTTTTTGTACAGGAAAAAAGTGTCAAGAAGTAGGGTAACACAGCCAAAAACAGTTGAATGGAGGCATGAAATGCCACAATTTGTAGCCCACAGATAGATGAGGTGTGTGTTGGAGATACCACACTGTAAAATATGTGGCCTGTATTTTTATTTTTTTACAGGAAAATAGTGTCAAGAACTAGGGTAACACAGCAAAAAACAGTTGAATGGAGGCCTGAAATGCCACAATTTGTAGCCCACAGATAGATGAGTTGTGTGACGGAGATATCACACTGTAAAATATGTGGCCTGTATTTTAATGTTTTTACAGGAAAATAGTGTCAAGAACTAGGGTAACACACAGCAAAAACAGTTGAATGGAGGCCTGAAATGCCACAATTTGTAGCACACAGATAGTTGAGTCGTGTGACGAAGATACCACACTGTTAAATATGTGGCCTGTATTTTTAATTTTTTACAGGGAAATAGTGTTAATAATTGGAGTAACACACAGCAAAAACAGATCAATGTAGGCCTGAAATACCACAATTTGTAGCCCACAGATAGATGAAGCGTGTGACGGAAATACCACATTGTTAAATGTGGCCTATATTTTAATTTTTTTTACAGCAAAATAGTATCAAGAACTAGGGTAACACACAGCAAAAACAGTTGAATGGAGGCCAGAAATGCCACAATTTTTAGCCCACAGATAGATAAGTCGTGTGACGGAAATACCACACTGTAAAATATGTGGCCTGTATTTTTTTTTTACAGCAAAACAGTGTCACTAACTAGGGTAGCACACAGCAAAAACAGTTGAATGGAGGCCTGAAATGCCACAATTTGTATCCCACAGATAGATGAAGCATGTGATGGAGATACCACACTGTAAAATATGGGGCCTGTATTTTTATCTTTTTACAGCAAAATAATGTCACTAACTAGAGTAGGACACAGAAAAAACAGTTCAATGTAGGCCTGAAATGCCACAATTTGTAGCCAACAGATAAATGAGGTGTGTGACAGAGATACCACACTGTAAAATATGTGGCCTGTATTTTTTTACAGCAAAATAGTGTCAAGAACTAGGGTAACACACAGCAAAAACAGTTGAATGGAGGCCTCAAATGCCACAATTTGTAGCCCACAGGTAGATGAGGCGTGTGACGGAGATACCACACTGTAAAATATGTGGCTTGTACTTTTATTCTTTTACAGCAAAATAGAGTCACTAACTAGAGTAGGACACAGAAAAAAACAGTTCAATGTAGGCCTGAAATGCAACAATTTGTAGCCCACAGACAGATGAGATGTGTGACGGATACCACACTGTAAAATATGTGGCCTGTATTTTAATTTTTTTTACAAGAAATGTTATGAACTAGGGTAATACACAACAGAAACAGTTGAATGGAGGTCTGAAATCCCACAATTTGTAGCCCACAGATAGATGAAGCATGTGATGGAGATACCACACTGTAAAATATATGGCTTGTATTTTTATTTTTTTACAGCAAAATAGTGTCACTAACTAGATTAGGACACAGAAAAAAAAGTTCAATGTAGGCCTGAAATGTTATGAACTAGGGTAATACACAACAGAAACAGTTGAATGGAGGCCTGAAATGCCACAATTTGTAGCCCACAAATAGAGGAGGCGTGTGATGGAGATACCAGACTGTACAATATGTGGCCTGTATTTTAATTTTTTACTGGAAAATAGTGTCACAAACTAGGGTAACACACAGCAGAAAGAGTTGAACGGAGGCCTGAAATCCCACAATTTTTAGCCCACAGATAGAGGAGTCGTGTGACGGAGATACCACACTGTAAAATATGTGGCCTGTATTTTATTCAGCAAAATAGTGTCACTAACTAGGGTAGCACACAGCAAAAACAGGTGGTTACAGGAGGTAATGGAGCTGATTAAATTAACAGAGGCCTACCACCTGATAATGAGGAGGACTATTGGGCATTGGGAGTTTATGACTGGATTTAAGACAGCCGACTCCCTCTATCCCTGCTGGTGATTTTTTTCCTGCCTCCTGAGGTCTTAGTTTCCAGCTCAGTCCCTGCATGCTCAAGCTAAGTGTTCTTCTTTTAAGGGTAGCACGGTGGCTCAGTGATTAGCGCTGCAGCCTAACCACTGAGCCACCGTGCAGCGCTGGAGTCCTGGGATCGAATCCCACCAAGGACAACATCTGCAAGGAGTTTGTATGTTCTCCCTGTGTTTGCGTGGGTTTCCTCCGGGTACTCCGGTTTCCTCCCACATTCCAAAGACATACTGCTAGGGAATTTAGATTGTGAGCCCCATCGGGGACAGTGATGATAATGTGTGCAAACTGTAAAGCGCTGCGGAATATGTTAGCGCTATATAAAAATAAAGATTATTATTTATTATTTATTTTGCTATTGTTCACATTTGATTTGGTTCTGTCTATTTCAGTTTTGTGTGGTCAGCCATCCCCGGCTGGGGCTGTGCTGAATTTCCATCCTTATGTTACTGTTTGTGCCAGTTTGTTTTTGTCCCTTATTAGATTAGCCTCTCTTTGCTCTGTTTTCAGAATATACCAGAGTGCTGATATAGTGGGCGAAGTCTAGTGACTTCAGTATTTTTTCTATCAGACATGTTGGGCATTTTTTGCAGGGTTTTTTGCGTGATTGCAGACAGTGTCTTTCTTTTCCTGTCCTGTCTAGTTTGGGCCCAATTGTTTACTCAGCCTATTTTCCTACCTGCGCTTTTGTTTTCATCTTGTCTCACCGACAATATATGTTTGGGGGCTATCTATTCCTTTGGGGGTCTGCTCTGGGGCAGTTTAGATTTCCCCTTTCTTGCTTTAGGCTTATTTAGTTCTCCGGCTGTGTCGAGGCATCTAGAATCATCGTAGGTACGCTCCACGGCTACTGCTAGTTGTGTGGATAGGATCAGGGGTCTGCAATCCGCTTAGTTACCAACCTCTCTGGTTTTCTGTGGCTTAGCTTGGTCTTGCTTTCCTCCTCAGTGACCCAATCATAACAGAATCACCAGCCTAAACCACAGATTCTAGGGTACTCAAAAGCAGGAGAGAATTGTAAAAAAAAAAGTGTCAGAATTTTTTTTATATATATTTTTTCCTCTCTCTCTGGGGCCGTAGGAGGATTTTTTCTTTAATGGAGATTAAGCAATTGTCTGATCGTGTTGAGGAGCTCGCTGCTGAAGTGCGGGGAATTTCCGCCTTTGTCACTCAATCACCTGCTGTTGAACAAAAAAATCCCTACTCCTGATGTGTTTTCTGGGAATCGGTCTAAATTTTTGAATTTTAAGAATAATTATAAACTATATCTTGCCTTGAAGCCTAACTCAGAGGAGTTAAAATTATCATCTCCTTGCTGCGCGGCGATCCCCAGGATTGGGCTTTTTCTCTAATACTTGGAAACCCTATTCTGACTAATGTGGATGCATTTTTTCAAGCCTTGGGGTTGTAGTATGATGAACCTAATGCTATTGATCAAGCTGAGAAAACCCTATTGGCATTGAATCAGGGTCAGGATTCTGCAGAGTTATACTGTCAAAAATTCCAAAAGTGGGCGGTCCTTACTACATGGAATGACGGTGCCTTAGCAGCTCTATTTCAGAAGGGTTTATCAGAGACCGTAAAAG
Organism: Dendrobates tinctorius; assembly: GCF_039654945.1. Classification (NCBI taxonomy): domain Eukaryota; kingdom Metazoa; phylum Chordata; class Amphibia; order Anura; family Dendrobatidae; genus Dendrobates; species Dendrobates tinctorius. The sequence continues at coordinate 3,314,899 of NW_027361913.1, forward strand.
ATGTTATGGTGGGATTTCCTGTTCCCTCTGGTCTTGATGATTCTTTGTCATTAGCCATTCAAGTTGATCAGCGTCTATGTGAACGTAAAACTACATGAGAGGCGTTGCCGCCTTTTAACAAACGTCTGAACCCATGCAATGTGATAGGATTTTGTCTAGGGCGCAACTTCATAAGTTTAGAAGGCGCAATAAGCTGTGTTTTTTCTGTGGAGATGCCTCTCATACTATTTCTGTCTGCCCTAAACGAGAGAAACGTTTTTTGCACACATTTGCTGTGGGCAGTGTACAACCTAAGTTCCTTTTGGCAATTACTCTGATCTGCTCCTTATCTACATTTTACGCTAAGGCTCTTGTGGATTCAGGAGCAGCTTTGAATCTGATGGATTTGGACTTTGCTAAATGTTGTGGTTTTCCCATGATACCCCTGCAGACTCCTATCCCTTTGAGGGGTATTGATGCTACTCCTTTGGCAGAGAATAAACCCCAGTTTTGGACCCAGGTGATAATGTGGGTCGCCCCGGACCACCAAGAAAATTGTACATTTTTGGTGCTGCACAATTTGCATGATACTATTGTTCTGGGTTTTCCCTGGTTGCAAACTCATAATCCTGTTTTGGATTGGAAATCTGTGTCTGTGGTGAGTTGGGGTTGTCAGTGTGTTCTTAGTGACACTCCTGTTTTCTCCACCTCTCCCCAGTCTCATGATATTCCTGATTATCACCATCAACAGAAACCTTCAAGAAGAACCTGAAGACCCACCTGTTCCGACAAGCCTACAGCCTGCAATGATCCTCGGTCTACTGAACCACAGCAAGTCCTGCTCTATCCTCTCCTACTGTATCCTCACCCATCCCTGTAGACTGTGAGCCCTCGCGGGCAGGGTCCCCTCTCCTTATGTACTTGTGTGTCCCTTGTCTTACACATGTTTATTATACTTGTCTAGATTTCCCCTTTTCACATGTAAAGCGCCATGGAGCCCGGAAAGAGAACTCACGACCCCTCTGACAATACAACCATCTCCACTACCTTTACCAGCAACCAGAGGTAGGCCAGAAAGTGAATTCACAACACTGAACGCTACTTGTTGGACGCTGCGGATGTACACAGCCTCCATCTCACAGCGTTTACTGATGGTGGGAGCATACTCTAATACGTTAAAAGGAGTATTCCAAACACAGTAAGTGATGGCATATTACTAAGTGTCGGATGTGGAAGACCCCCACTCATACAGAGAAAGAGGGCCCAAGGGCAATTCATTCCTTTCATGGTTTTACCCTGAACATCAGTGCCATGTAGGGTATCATCATACCGCTTGGAAAAAGTGCAATAACACACGATCAAAAAAACAGATATAAATAAACATGGTACCGCTGAAAACGTCATCTTGAGCTGCCATACAGCATCATCAGCAAAAAAATAAAAAAGTTATAGCTCGTAGAATAAAGTGATGCAAAAATAATTTTTCTATAAAAGTTTTTATTCTGTAAAAAACACCAAAACATAAAAAAAAGATATAAATGAGGTATCGCTGTAATCGTAGTGACCCGAAGAATAAAGCTGCCTTACTAATTTTACCACATGTGGAACGGAGGGGAAAAAAAAAGCATTCCTAAATTGCTGGTTTTTGTTCATTCAAAAAATGAACAGCAAAATCAGAATAGAAAGCGATCAAAAAACGTTATGTGCCCGAAAATGGTACCAATAAAAACGTAAGCTCTTCCCGCAAAAATCAAGCCTGCACATGACTCTGTCGGCCAAAATATGTAAAAATTATAGCTCATTAAAGATCATTTTTGTGGAAAAAAAATATGAATTTTTAATTTTCACAGCTCTGCGTTATAAACTTCTGTGAAGCACTTGGGGGTTCAAAGTGCTCACCACACATCTAGATAAGCTCCATGGGGGGTCTAGTTTCCAAAATGGGGTCACTTGTGGGGGGTTTCTACTGTTTTGGCACATCAGGGGTTCTGCAAACGCAACATGACACCCGTAGAACATTCCTTCAAAGTCTGCATTCCAAAACGGTGCTCCTTCCCTTCTTAGCTCAGCCATGCGCCCAAACAGTGGATCCACCCCACATATGGGGTATCAGCGTACGAAGGACAAATTGCAACACAACTGTTGGGGTCCTATTTCTCCTGCTACCCTTGGGAAAATACAAATTTGGGGGCAAAAAGATCATTTTTGTGGAAAAAAAGATTTTTTTATTTTCACGGCTCTACGTTATAAACTTCTGTGAAGCACTTGGGGGTTCAAAGTGCTCAACACACATCTAGATAAGCTCCTTGGGGGGTCTAGTTTCCAAAATGGGGTCACTTGTGGAGGGTTTCCACTGTTTAGGCACATCAGGGGCTCTCCAAATGCGACATGGCTTCCGATCTCAATTCCAGCCAAAAAAGTCAAATGGCACTCATTCCCTTCCGAGCTCTGCCATGCACCCAAATAGTAATTTACCCCCACATAAGGGGTATCAGCGTACTCAGGACAAATTGCACAATAACTTTTGGGGTCCTGTTTCCCTTGAGAAAATAAAAATTGGGGGTTAAAAGATCATTTTTTTGGAAAAAATATGAATTTTTATTTTTACGGCTCTATGTTATAACCTTCTGTGAAGCCCTTGGGGGTTCAAACTGCTCAACACACATTTAGATAAGTTCCTTGGGGGGTCTAGTTTCCAAAATGGGGTCACTTATGGGGGGTTTCCACTGTTTCGGTACATCAGGGGCTCTCCAAACGCGACATAGTGTCCGCTCTTGCTTCCAGCCAATTTGACATTCAAAATCTCAAATGATGCTTCTTCCTTTCTGAGCACTGCCATGCACCTAAAGATTGATTTTCCTCCACACATGGGGTATCGGTGTACTCAGGAGAAATTGCACAACAAATATTGTAATTCATTTTCTCCTGATACCCTTGACAAAATAAAAAAAATTGTGTCCAAATAAAAATTTTGGGGAAAAATGTTAAATGTTCATTTTTTCCTTTCACATTGCTTCAATTATTGTGAAGGAGCTAAACAGTTAATAAACTTCTTGAATGTAGTTTTGAACACCTTGAGGGGTGCGGTTTTTAGAATGGTGTCACTTTTGGGTATTTTCTGTTATATTGACCCCCCCAAACTCACTTCAAATGTGAGGTGGTCCCTAAAAAAATAAGTTTTGTAAATTTTGTTGGAGAAATGAGAAATTGCTGGTCAACTTCTAACCCTTATAACTTCCTAAGAAAAAAAATTTTGGTTCCAAAATTGTGCTGATGTAAAGTAGACATGTGGGAAATGTTATTTATTAACTATTTTTTTGTGACATATGTCTCTGATTTAAGGGCATAAAAATTAAAAGTTTGAAAATTGCAAAATTTTAAATTTTTTTTGCCATATTTCCATTTTTTTATAAATAAATGCAAGTCATATCAAAGAAATTTTACCACTAACACGAAGTACAATATGTCACGAAAAAACAATGTCAGAATCAGCGGGATCCATTGAAGCATTCCAGAGTTATAACCATATAAAGTGACAGTGGTCCGATTTCAAAATTAAGGCCTGGTCTTTAACCTACAAAATGGCTTGGTCATTAAGGGGTTAATTATCAGTACCCGTTTACTCCTGATTTCTGATTTATTTTCCAGAGTTAAAAGTGCCTGCTGGTTTACCAAGCTTGACCTCAGGGGGGCGTATAATCTTATTCTCATCAAGCACGGGGATGAATGGAAGACGGCGTTTAATACTCCGGAGGGACATTTTGAGTACCTGGTGATGCCTTTTGGGGTCACTAATGCCCCTTCTGTCTTCCAATCTTTTATGAACGATATTTTCCTGGACTTTGTGGATAAGTTTTTGATCATTTATCTGGATGATATTTTGATCTTTTCCAGTGATTGGGCTTCTCATGTGGAACATGTCCAGACTGTGTTCCGGATTTTGAGGGAAAATTCCCTGTGTGTTAAGGGATCGAAATGCCTCTTTGGTGAACAGAGGATTTCATTTTTGGGATTTATTTTGTCTCCCTCGGCTATTGAAATGGACCCAGCCAAGGTACAGGCCATTTATGATTAGGTTCAGCCCACTTCTTTGAAGGCTCTCCAGAAGTTTTTGGGTTTTGCTAATTTCTATCGTAAATTTATAGGTAATTTTTCTGGTATTGTCAAACCACTGACTGATCTGACCAAAAAGGGCGCTGATGTGGTGAATTGGTCTCCAGAGGCAGTCTCGGCATTTCAGGAGCTTAAGCGGAGATTCCCTTCTGCTCCGGTTCTACAGCACCCCGATGTCTCACTTCCATTTCAGGTGGAGGTAAATGCTTCTGAGATTGGTGCAGGAGCTGTTTTGTCCCAAAAAGATCCGATGACTTCTAAAATGAATCCTTGTGCCTTTTCTCGAAAATTCTCCCCATCTGAACGTAACTATGACGCGGGGAATCGGGAATTGTTGGCCATGAAATGGGAATTTGAAGAGTGGAGACATTGGTTGGAGGGAGCTAGTCATCAAGTTGTGGTCCTCACCAACCACAAGAATTTGATTTATCTTGAATCAGCCAAACGCTTGAATCCTAGACAGGCTAGGTGGGCCTTGTTTTTATCGCGTTTTAATTTTGTGGTCTCTTTTCTTCCGGGCACTAAGAATGTTAAGGCGGACGCCCTTTCTAGGAGTTTCTTTGCGGATTCTCTTGATGTGACCAAGCCTACTACCATTCTAGGTGAGGGTGTAGTTCTTTCCGCCATTTCACCCGATTTGAGACGTGCCCTGGAGGAATTTCTGGGGGACAAACCTGAGCGTTGCCCTATGGGAAAATTGTATGTTCCTGACCAGTGGAGGAAGAGAGTAATGTCTGAAATTCATTGCTCCGTGTTGGCTGGTCATCCAGGTATTTTTGGTACCAGAGATTTGGTGAGTCGGTCTTTTTGGTGGCCTGCCTTATCTCGTGATGTCAGGAATTTTGTGCAGTCCTGTGGGACTTGTTCTCAGTCTAAACCCTGTTTTCGCTCTAATGGGTTGTTGATGCCCCTGCCTGTGCCCAAGAGGCTATGGACCCATATCTCAATGGATTTTATTTCTGATCTTACTGTCTCTCAGAGAATGACTGTTATCTGGGTGATTTGTGATAGATTTTCTAAGATGATCCATCTTGTACCACTCCCAAAGTTGCCATCTTCTTCAGAGTTGGTGCCCTTGTTTTTACAACAGGTGGTTCGGTTGCATGGGATTCCCGAGAATATTTTGTCGGACAGTGGAGTCCAGTTTGTTTCCAGATTTTGGAGAACTCTTTGTTCCAATCTGGGAATTCAGTTATCTTTCTCCTCTGCGTTTCATCCTCAGACCAATGGGCAGACTGAGAGAACAAACCAGACTGTGGAGTTCTATTTGAGATGCTTTATATCTGCTGATCAGGATGACTGGGTCTCATTTTTGCCCTTGGCCGAGGTCGCCTTAAACAATAGAGCTAGTTCTGCCACTTTGATGTCGCCCTTTTTCTGTAACTTTGGGTTTCATCCTCGATTTTCTTCAGGGCAAGTGGAATCTTCGACCTGCCCAAGTGTGGACACTGTGGTAGAGAGAAAACAGCAGATTTGGGACTAAGTGGAGGATAAGTTGTCCCTCTCTCAGGAAAAAGCCCAACGGTTTTCCAACCGGCATAGGACCATTGGTCCCCGATTTAAAGTGGGTGATATGGTTTGGTTGTCATCAAAGAATATTCCATTGAAGGTTGCGTCTCCAAAGTTCAAGCCAAAATTCATTGGACCTTATAAGATTTTGGAGATTCTTAATCCTGTTTCTTTTCGATTGGCTCTTCCGGTTACGTTTAAGATCCATAACGTGTTTCATAAATCTCTGTTGAAGAGGTTTGTGGAGCCAGTAGTTCCTATGGCGGCACCTCCTGACCCTGTATTGGTTAAAGGCAACGTGGAATATGAGGTAGAGAAAATATTGGATTCTCGTTTGGCTAGATGGAGACTCCAGCACTTGGTCAAATGGAAGGGTTATGGCCAGGAGGATAATTCTTGGGTCTCTGCTTCTGACATTCATGCCGATAGATTGGTTCGTGCTTTTCACCGGGCCCATCCTGATTGGCCTGGTGGCATGGATGAGGGTTCGGTGACCCCTCCTCAAGGGGGGGTGCTGTTGTGAATTCACTTTCTGGCCTACCTCTGGTTTCTGGTGAAGGTAGTGGAGATGGTTGTATTGACAGAGGGGTCGTGAGTTCTCTTTCCAGGCTCCCTCTGGTGGTTACAGGAGGTAAAGGAGCTGATCTAATTAACAGAGGCCTGCCACCTGATAATGAAAATGATTGGACATTGGGAGTTTCTGACTGGATTTAAAACAGCCGACTCCCTCTATCCCTGATTTTTTCCTGCCTCCTGAGGTCTTAGTTTCCAGCTCAGTCCCTGCATGCTCAAGCTGTGTTCTGTTGCTATTGTTCACATTTGATTTGGCTTTGTCTATTTTAGTTTTGTGTGGTCAGCCAGCCCTGGCTGGGGCTGTGCTGAATTTCCATCCTTATGTTACTGTTTGTGCCAGTTTGTTTTTGTCCCTTATTAGATTGGCCTCTCTTTGCTCTGTTTTAAGAATATACCAGAGTGCTGATATAGTGGGCAAAGTCTAGTGCCTTCAGTATTTTTTCTAGCAGACATGTTGTGCATTTTTTGCAGGGTTTTTTGCGTGATTGCAGACAGTGACTTTCCTTTCCTGTCCTGTCTAGTTAGTTTGGGCCCCATCGTTTGCTCAGCCTATTTTCCTACCTGCGTTTGTGTTTTCATCTTGTCTCACCGACAATATATGTTTGGGGGCTATCTATTCCTTTGGGGGTCTGCTCTGGGGCAGTTTAGATTTCCCCTTTCTTGCTTTAGGTTTATTTAGTTCTCTGGCTGTGTCAAGTCTAGAATCATCGAAGGTACGCTCCACGGCTCCTGCTAGTTGTGTGGATAGGATCAGGGGTCTGCAATCCGCTTAGTTGCCAACCTCTCTGGTTTTCTGTGACTTAGCTTGGTCTTGCTTTCCTCCTCGGTGACCCAATCATAACAGTTTAGATGTTACAGCATAGTGGAGGGGACTTCAAAAAATCCCATGCCCACTATGAGTGCACTGGCGCCCGTGGCTTCTCTGCGTACATGCACATGCGGAGTGTCTTTCCAGACGCACAGTCTCCACAAGATAAATATCACCAATACAATGTATAGTATGCGGTGATTGTGCACGGTTCAATGAACACATGCGGAATAACCTGTGTTCAAAAGCCGGCAGCACTTTGGACGGGGCGGACATGTGCTGTGTCCAAAGCACTGACGATTACTGACCGTGGGGATGTAGCCTAACAGTATGTAGTTAGCACCCTCTATAATGTCAGTTGCATGTAAATAGTACGCTATATTTTAAACGCTGTAGACATAAATTAAGAGATTTTTTGCTAAATCTTTTAACACTAATGACTGACTTAGGCTGGTTTCACACTTGCGTTGGGCAGAGCTGTGGAGGGCTGGGTACTTCCTCTGCCCACTGCCGCATATCTTCCATTCAGCTCCACCTACGTCAGCATGTGTCCTGCGTACCTATCTTTAACATTGGGTACGCAGGCCATGCAAATGTATGTGGATGCCTCCGCATGCGTCGTTTTGACGCTGTGCCGAACTGCGTCGACCGCAACATGTTGAATTTTGTTGTGGTAGGCGCAGCATCAAAGACACATGCGGAGACATCCGCATGGCCTGCGTACCCAATGTTAAAGATAGGTGCGCAGGACGCATGCCGACGTAGGCGGAGCTGAATGGAAGAGCTGCGGCAGTGGGCAGGGCTTAACTGAGGAACTACGTAGCCCTCAGCAGCTCTGCCCAACGCAAGTGTGAAACCAGCCTTAGTGGTTTGTTTAAAGGTAGGTAGGAATTTACAAAGTATTGACCCATACAGCTTTACAAAGTCCATTAATATATATTATATATAAAATATTGATATAGAATATATTTATTATACACATTGGGAAAAGCCAGATTGTCTTAAAGGGAGCACACAAATACAGGTATGCTGTAATGATGAAAAACAGAGCTATATACAATGGCAACATGTATAAAACAGGTTATAATGCAACATTATATATTTTCCCTGAGTGCATCAATATTGAAACAGTGTTGCAATTGCACAAAAAAGTAATAATTTACATATTAATATTTATCATCTGCAAGAAAAATTGGCATAATTCAGAGACTTCAATAACATGGTACAGATATAGCAGAACTAGAACTCTGGCATGATTAAGTTGCAGTTTATTTTTTTTCCTAGTCATTGATCTGTGATGCCATATAGCTACTGCCGTGCATCACACCTTCCCCCTTCTAAGCCTTGACTGATACCAATGCCATTTAGTAACAGTTGGTTAAACAACATCTTATTAGTTATACTTCGGGCGCAGTGTAGCATAAAGATGTATGCGGAAATCTATAAGAGAATTATGGCAAAGCTACGGGGTGAAGATAATCATCACGACTAATCTATGATTGTCTTTTAACTTCTGCTTAGTTAAAGAGGATGTCTACTACTTTTTCATTGATGACCTATCCTTAGGACGGATCATCTATGTCTGATCAGTCAGGCACCAGCTCCCCCGCCGATTAGCTGTTATGGGTGTCTGTGTCAGCCGGCCAGAAATACTCACTCGCAGAGCTGGCCACCTTCTGATAATGGTCACGACTGATTACTGCACATTCGCCTCCTATTCAAATCATTAGGAGGCAGATGTGTAGTACCCAGCCGCAGCCAGTATAAGGGTTTGTTTCCTTAGTCAGGATTGGCTCAGTATTTGCTCAGGTTTTGACGCAAGTAAAATCTGCACCAAATCTGCGTCTGAGGTCACTGGCAGGTCACCTGCGTTTTTGATGCTTTTTTTCATGCAGATTTGTATGCGATTTTTTTGTAAGCTAAAGATATATTATTTACAAAAAAAAAAAAAAGGATTGTGATGTCCTTTCCTTGTCCAAGCTCTCCTTACATACTCCATTGAAGAATGTTTACACACTCAGATAGATATGGGATAGACAGAGAGATAATAGATAGATATGGGATAGATAATAGATATGGGATAGATAGAGAGACTAGCTGAAGAGCCCGGCGCTGCCCGGGCATAGTAACTAACTGTTGTTAGTTCTAGCAAATATTAATTATCCTCCATCCCATAGTCCCGTGCCGATATACCCATCATACATATCCACGATCCCATAGGCCCGTGCCCATATACCCTACATATCCTCCATCCCATAGTCCCATGCCCATATACCCATCATACATATCCACGATCCCATAGGCCCGTGCCCATATACCCGTCATACATATCCTCCATCCCATAGTCGAGTGCCCATATACCCATCACACATCCTCCATCCCATAGTCCAGTGCCCATATACCCATCATACATATCCACGATCCCATAGTCCCGTGCCCATATACCCATCACACATCCTCCATCCCATAGTCCCATGCCCATATACCCATCATACATCCTCCATCCCATAGTCCCATGCCCATATACCCATCACACATCCTTCATCTCATAGTCCCGTGCCCATATACCCATCACACATCCTCCATCCCATAGTCCCGTGCCCATATACCCATCATACATATCCTCCATCCCATAGGCCACTGCCCATATACCCATCATACATATTCTCCATCCCATAGTCGAGTGCCCATATACCCATCACACATCCTCCATCCCATAGTCCAGTGCCCATATACCCATCATACATATCCACGATCCCATAGTCCCGTGCCCATATACCCATCACACATCCTCCATCCCATAGTCCCATGCCCATATACCCATCATACATCCTCCATCCCATAGTCCCATGCCCATATACCCATCACACATCCTTCATCTCATAGTCCCGTGCCCATATACCCATCACACATCCTCCATCCCATAGTCCCGTGCCCATATACCCATCATACATATCCTCCATCCCATAGGCCACTGCCCATATACCCATCATACATATCCTCCATCCCATAGTCGAGTGCCCATATACCCATCATACATCCTTCATCTCATAGTCCCATGCCCATATACCCATCATACATATCCTCCATCCCATAGTCCAGTGCCCATATACCCATCATACATATCCTCCATCCCATAGTCCAGTCCCCATATACCCATCACACATCCTCCATCCCATAGTCCCGTGCCCATATACCCGTCATACATATCCTCATCCCATAGTCCAGTGTCCATATACCCATCACACATCGTCCATCCCAGTCAACGATTATGACATCATAATGAGCGGCGGGGCTTGCAACCTATGATGACATCAGTGTCACCATGGCAACCATTATGACATCATAATGAGGGGCGGAGCTTGATACACACACACTTTTTCCCCATTATGCAGATAGGGGCAAAATTGTTTGGTGAATTGGAACGCGCGGGGTTAAAATTTCGCCTCACAACATAGCCTAGGACACTCTCGGGGTCCAGATGTGTGACTGTGCCAAATTTTGTGGCTGTAGCTGCGATGGTGCAGATGCCAATCCCAGACATTCATACACACACTTGAGCTTTATATATTAGATTATAGATAGGGGATAGATAGACAGATAATAGATATGGGATAGACAGCACTCGAGACCGGAGTTTGCGGCTGCATGTATTTCTATGCAGCTGAATGGTCCGGTCCCAAGTGCAGTGCCGGGTACTGATGTGCGAGACTCGTGCGAGTTTCTCGCATGTCTGACCCCGGCCTAATATGCAATGTCCTTTTTTTTTTATATAATTTTTTAAAAAAATGGCATGGGCTCCCACGCAATTTTCTGCGCCAGAGAGGGAAAGCCAGAGACTGGGTGCCGATGTTTATAACCTGGCAATGGGTTAATACCCATGGATCTTCCCAGGCTATTAATATCAGTCCGCAGCTGTCTGCATAGCCTTTACTTGCTATTAAAATAGGGGTACCCCCCTAATTCTGCATCAATTCTGGCACTTAGCCTCTCTCTTCCCACTGCCGTGTGGCGATGGCTTATGAGGTAATAAGGAGTTAATGTCACCTTTGGTTGTAAGGTGACATCAAGCCCGGTTAGTAATGTTGAGGCGTCAATTAGACGCCTATCCATTACTAATCCTATAGTATGTAAATGGTTAAAAAAGACACAGCCAGAAAAAAGTATTTTAATGAAATAAAACACCACACAGTTTTGCCATTTTATTAAACGCCTAAATTCCCGAAGGCCTCGATCTCCTGAGAAAATAAACAAACACAAATACTTCCTGTCCGACTTAGTCCTTAATAACAAGTGTCCCACGATTCCAGCTCTGATACATCTGGATGCATGACATCCTGAGATACCAGAGCTTGTAGATGACCGCCAGAGATCTCCGGCGGTCACCTACTGTAGTTCTCACGGTCAGTTGACCGTGAGAACTAGCCTAGTGACTGGAGATAACCCCCAGTCACGTGCATGGCAGTTCTCGCGGTAACACAGCAGTTCTCGCGGTAAGCTAAGTTACGGGGCTTCCGGCGGTGGGAGGAGGTAAGACCTTATTTAAATTAGTGCACGTGTAGTAAGCTGCTTTTGCGCAGTTATTACACATGACTAATCATTAGATGCGGTTTTACCGCATCTAGTGATAGTCTATGGTAAATTTACGCTGCGGCAACTGAGCATCGCCGCATTGTAAACAGGCATGCTGCGTTCTGGAAAGACGCATGTCCGTTTACGCAGGTCTGCTGCCTGCGTTTTTTAACGCAGTGGAGAAGGAATTTCCTGAAATCCCCTCCACGATGCTGTAACACCTGGACTCTGTGGGTTTGACGCTGCAGCTGTACGCAGCGCTTTCTGACCGTGGAAACATACCCTAAGAAGACGGCCAGCTCCGCGAGTCAGTACTCGAGGCCGCAAATAATGTCTGATCGACGGTGGAGTCTGAGCCCCGCCAATCAGACATTGATGACCTATCCTAAGGATGGATCATCAGTGAAAAAGTAGTGGACAACCCTCTTTAACTGTATGAGATTCCTAGAGGTATGGAGAAGATGTAGGCAGATGTATAGAGACTGCACACACACTCCTAAAGTTTAAAAAAAAAAAAAAGACCCTTGTGACACTTCAGCATTTTGGCATTAGACAAGAAATATGAAAACTTTTTTTTATTACATTTAATTGTTTTTTTCTCTAATAAATGTATCATTCGTAAGGAATATTGTTTTAAAGGATTTTTTCCAGGTTTCAGAAAAGCTGCAGTTTGTTTTACAACAATAAATTCGGCTTTCCTCACTCTCCCCCGTGGTCGTGCGCTGAGTCTCCAATGCTGCTTCCAGTGTCTATAGTCTGCAGCATCGGTGTCATTTCACTGGCGGGGCAGTGTCAGTGAGCTCAGCGGCTCATGCCGTAAAGTCAGGCAGCTCAGTTATTGACTGCACTGCTGCCTGCATAACACAGATGCTCCGCCATGAGCAGAAGCGGAAACTCGGCTCAGGGAGAGGGGGGGGGGGGTTAATAAAAGACAGGTGTATATAATAACTAAAAAAAAGCTTCACCCAGGAAACGAACCTGTAAAACCCCTCTTAGTGAATTGCCCAATGCAGATTTCACAGAAAAATCTGTCACGTCTAAAACAGACATGTTAGGGGATTGGATAGGCTCCCTTTATGAATAAGCACGGACAGTTATTTTATGGGTTAAATGTCAAGTCCTGAGTTTGAGTCCATTTTGCATGTACAAAATGCTTCCATGCTTGCCTACATTATTCCTGACCCAGAAACTCCATGCCCCCAAAATATGATATATTTGGGCCAATTCAAGCTTTTTTAGGATGTTTTCTAAATGAATGATCGTATTCGACTTTTTAACCCGTTTGGAAACACTGTCTCTGGAAACAAAATTTACTTGCCATCCAATCTCTGTTGCACAATTTCCAAGATCTGCCATAAAGTCTTCAACCTGAGGTGAACGCTTGAGTTAAGGAAACATAAATGGAGATGTGTAACATGTAACTTTTTGCAAATTTGGTTAAAGATGATGCCCAGTACCACAAACAAAACCTTTCTAATCAGTAGTATATCAAGTTTACTAATTCACTTTAATTACCACTAGTGTCCAAATCAGCCACAGGTCACGTGACTAAACTATTTGGAACTTTTGGCACTTATGCTGCTAACATATTAGGATGCCCCATGTTCTGGGCTGTCCTTGTCCCCAAATAAAAAAATGCACCAAACCACTTTCACAATGCATTTTCAGCTCTAGTGAAGGAAAGCCCTGCCTATATAGTGTAGAGACTCATGAGGCATCCAAAAGGGACATCAGTGGAAGTGTCGAAGGATCCAAATCGTGCAGTCATGTGATCTGTGGCTGATTAAGCCAAATGGGACACAGGAGTATTCCAAAGTATATTGGAAAATACATGTGCTGGCTATAGTAAAGAAGAAGTACTTCCATCAAAATGTTCATCATTTTAATATATTGCAATCATCATATTATATAGCACTGTGTACTTACAATTGCTCATTTTGCCTTTCTATCCAGATATTTCTTCTCTTTTCCATTAGGTCTATGATATCATGTGATTATAAACTGACTAGCTGACTCCTCCTAAGCTCTATGTAGGAACAGGAAGTCAATTTTCTCCGTATGAATCATAAGTCACTGCAATAGTGCCTGGCAGGGGGAGGAAGAAGGAGCAGCAGGGTCAGGCGTTGAAGAGGGGGACGATAAATGCAGGGACAAGAGACTTCCTGTTTCTATGTAGAGCAGAGAAAATTGAAGAATTATCTGGGTAGAAAGACAAAATGAGCAATTGTAAGTACACTGTGCTATATAATATGATGACTGCTATATATTAAGAGGATGAGAACTTTGCTGAGAGATCATCTTTAATGCTTAGAAAGGTTCTTCATAATTCTGGACAACACCTTTTTAAGTACTCTTTCTCAAAACATTACTGCAACATTTTAGGAAAACCCTTGACATGCTGCAAGTAATGTGAAATCATCGGGTAAAACTTTTTTATTTTTCTAAATTGGGATTTGACAAAATATAGACCTGAAGTACACTACGCGGATTCAACTATACACTCAAAGATATACATGAAATATTGGAATAAGAAACATTTAATACATAGATTAGCAAATCACTGATTATTTCAGGATCCAGGTGACCACAACGGGGTCAATATACAGTTGTGGCCAAAAGTATTGACACCCCTGCAATTCTGTCAGATAATACTCAGTTTCTTCCTGAAAATGATTGCAAACACAAATTCTTTGGTATTATTATCTTCATTTAATTTGTCTTAAATGAAAAAACACAAAAAGAATTGTCCTAAAGCCAAATTGGATATAATTCCACACCAAACATAAAAGAGGGTGTACAAAAGTATTGGCACTGTTTGAAAAATCATGTGATGCTTCTCTAATTGTAACTTACCTGAGGCACCTAACAGGTGTTGGCAATAACTAAATCACACTTGCAGCCAGTTGACATGGATTAAAGTTGACTCAACCTCTGTCCTGTGTCCTTGTGTGTACCACATTGAGCATGGAGAAAAGAAAGAAGACCAAAGAACTGTCTGAGGACTTGAGAAACCAAATTGTGAGAAAGCATGAGCAATCTCAAGGCTACATGTCCATCTCCAAAGACCTGAATGTTCCTGTGTCTACCGTGCGCAGTGTCATCAAGAAGTTTAAAGCCCATGGCACTGTGGCTAACCTCCCTAGATGTGGCCGGAAAAGAAAAATTGACAAGAGATTTCAATGCAAAATTGTGCGGATGTTGGATAAAGAACCTCGACTAACATCCAAACAAGCTCAAGCTGCCCTGCAGTCCGAGGGTACAACAGTGTCAACCCGTACTATCAGTCAGCATCTGAATGAAAATGGACTGTGTGGTAGGAGACCCAGGAAGACCCCACTTCTTACCCCGAGACATAAAAAAGCCAGGCTGGAGTTTGCCAAAACTTACCTGAAAAAGCCTAAAACGTTTTGGAAGAATGTTCTCTGGTCAGATGAGACAAAAGTAGAGCTTTTTGGGCAAAGGCATCAACATAGAGTTTAAAGGAGAAAAAAAGAGGCATTCAAAGAAAAGAACAAGGTCCCTACAGTCAAATATGGCGGCGGTTCCCTGATGTTTTGGGGTTGCTTTGCTGCCTCTGGCACTGGAATGCTTGACCGTGTGCATTGCATTATGAAGTCTGAAGACTACCAACAAATTTTGCAGCATAATGTAGGGCCCAGTGTGAGAAAGCTGGGTCTCTCTCAGAGGTCATGGGTCTTCCAGCAGGACAATGACCCAAAACACACTTGAAAATGGTTTGAGAGAAAGCACTGGAGACTTCTAAGGTGGCCAGCAATGAGTCCAGACCTGAATCCCATAGAACACCTGTGGAGAGATCTAAAAATGGCAGTTTGGAGAAGGCACCCTTCAAATATCAGGGTCCTGGAGCAGTTTGCCAAAGAAGAATGGTCTAAAATTCCTGCAGAGCATTGTAAGAAACTCATTGATGGTTACCGGAAGCGGTTGGTCGCAGTTATTTTGTCTAAAGGTTGTGCAACCAAGTATTAGGTTGAGGGTGCCAATACTTTTGTCTGGCCCATTTTTGGAGTTTTGTGTGAAATGATCAATGTTTTGCTTTTTGCTTCATTCTCTTTTGTGTTTTTTCATTTAAGACAAATTAAATGAAGATAATAATACCAAAGAATTTGTGTTTGCAATCATTTTCAGGAAGAAACTGAGTATTATCTGCCAGAATTGCAGGGGTGTCAATACTTTTGGGCACAACTGTACAGTGGATACGGAAAGTATTCAGACCCCTTTAAATTTTTCACTCTTTGTTTCATTGCAGCCATTTGGTAAATTCAAAAAAGTTCATTTTTTTCTCATTAATGTAGACTCTGCACTCCATCTTGACTGAAAAAAACAAAAATGTAGAAATTTTTGCAAATTTATTAAAAAAGAAAAATTGAAATATCACATGGTCATAAGTATCCAGACCTTTTGCTCAGACACTCATATTTAAGTCACATGCTGTCCATTTCCTTGTGATCCTCCTTGAGATGGTTCTACTCCTTCATTGGAGTCCAGCTGTGTTTAAATAAACTGATAGGGCTTGATTTGTAAAGGCACACACCTGTCCATATAAGACCTCACAGCTCACAGTGCATGTCAGACCAAATGAGAATCATGAGGTCAAAAGGAACTGGCCAAGGCGCTCAAAGACAGAATTGTGGCAAGGCACATATCTGGCCAAGGTTACAAAAGAATTTCTGCAGTACTCAAGGTATCTTAAGAGCACGGTTGCCTACATAATCCTTACATGGAAGAAGTTTGGGACCACCAGAAGTCTTCCTAGAACTGGCCGTCCAGCCAAACTGAGCAATCGTAGGAGAAGAGCCTTGGTGAGAGAGGTAAAGAAGAACCCCAAGATCACTGTGGCTGAGCTCCACAGATGCAGTAGGGAGATGGGAAAGTTCAACCAAGTCAACGATCACTGCAGCCCTACACCAGTCAGGCCTTTATGGCAGAGTGGCCAGACGGAAGCCTCTCCTCAGTGCAAGACATATGAAAGCCCACATAGAGTTTGCTAAAAAACACATGAAAGACTCCCAGACTATGAGAAATAAGATTCTCTGATTTGATGAGATGATGATAGAACTTTTTGGTGATAATTCTAAGCGGTTTGTGTGGAGAAAACCAGACACTGGTCATCACCTGCCAATACAATCCAACAGTGAAACATGGTGGTGGCAGCATCATGCTATAGGGGTGTTTTTCAGCTGCAGGGACAGGACGATTGGTTTCAATTGAAGGAAACATGAATGTGGCCAAGTACAGAGATATCCTGGATGAAAACCTCTTCCAGAGTGCTCTGGACCTCAGACTTGGCCGAAGGTTCACCTTCCAACAAGACAATAATCCTAAGCACACAGCTAAAATAACAAAGGAGAGTGGCTTCAGAACAAATCTGTGACCATTCTTGACTGGCCCAGCCAGAGCCCTGGAGAGACCTGAACATGCCTGTCCACCAACGTTCACCATCCAACCTGACGGAACTGAAGAGGATCTGCAAGGAAGAATGGCAGAGGATCCCCAAATCCAGGTGTGAAAAACTTGTTGGATCATTCCCAAGAAGACTCATGGCTATACTAGCTCAAAAGGGTGTTTCTACTCAATACAGAACAAAGGGTCTGAATACTTATGACCATGTGATAATTCAATTTTTCTTTTTTAATAAATTTGCAAAAATGTCTACAATTCTCTACATTTCTGTTTCTTTTCAGTCAAGAAGGGGTGCAGAATGTACATTAATGAGAAAAAAATGAACTTTTTTTGAATTTACCAAATGGCTGCAATGAAACAGAGTGAAAATGTAAAGGGGTCTGAATACATTCAGTACCCAATGTAGGTAGATATATAAATAAATATTTTATTATTATTATTATTATGCTTAAATGGGCAAGCAATAAGAACTGTTATGGTCAAAGACATTATGCACCAGCAGCAAATTTCTACAGCCATTAATCTGTCACAATATATATCGTGTCTTCTTTCAGACTGATGATTGTAAGGTGGGGTCTTAAGATTAGTGGGGGGTCAGATGCAGAAGGAATGTAAAGTGTGCATGAAAATGTTAGCTTTTAGGGTGCCATTAAGCTAGGACGCACCAGCTCTCGTCATTGGTAGCTGAATCATATAGTGTAGTTATTTAGACGTCAATTCTTTATAAAAGTGCAATAAGTACAACAAGATATTTGGCAATGTGCAAATTACAAAGAAATGTCAATGAATACATTAATAAATAAATGAAACCGTTTCCCCTAGATCTTCGTATGAATCCTCCGGTGCCTAATAAGGTGAGAGCTTCGGAAAAAGCATTTTCCACATTCTGTACAAGAGTAGGGCCTCTCTCCGGTATGGACTTTTTGGTGGCGGACGAGATCTGAGCTATGGCGGAAGCTCTTTCCGCATTCATTGCAGACATAGGGCCGCTCTCCAGTGTGCACTCTCCTATGTATGATCAGATTGGAGCTGTTGATAAAGCTTTTACCGCATTCTTTGCACACGTATGGCCGTTCTCCCGTGTGGATTCTCTGGTGCATGACTAGGTATGCACTACTGATAAAGCTTTTCCCGCATTCCTTACAGACGTGGGGTCTTTCACCTGTGTGTGTTCTATGATGGATGATGAGGCTGGCATTTTGGGTAAAGCTCTTGCCACATACTGTGCAGATATATGACTTAGCCGGCTTTGTTTTAGTTTCTTTGATTGCTTTAGGTTGTAAGGAGTCATAGGCAGCTTCAACATTCATACCCCTACCACTCATGAAATGTTTTCTCCGTGTACGAGGTTTCTGTGCGTTCATGGTGGACGGTTTATGAAATGGTGCCCCCTTTTCCGGGCAATGTTCGTCTCTTCGTTGATCATTTAGGGAATTTGCACTGCCATATTTTAGGGTGGACATACGAGGTTTCTTCAAAACGCTAATGGAATTGGGTGGGCTTTCTTCTTCAGCAGCTTCTGGGGCCGACTTAATAAATGACCCGCCGTGTACGCCTCTAATATGAAGCGCATGTCTTTCTCTGAGGTTATATTCTTGCTGTCCACTTCCATTATCATCTAATACAGTATTATCTGATGAGCTGACCGAGGTCCGACCGGTTCCCTCAATTTTGTCACTTTTACATCTACCTATAACAAAAAAAAACAACAAAAAAAAAAAACAGTGATTTATTTTTTAACAAATGGTTCCATATGTAAGATGTGGCACCAAGCCACACACCTTTGCAATATCTTATCTATAGCTAAATGTAAGTATTCCTTCCTGAACAGGCATTTATTTTAGTTTTCAATGCACGCTGTAGAGCTCATGTAGACAGGCATATAAAAAGATTGTGTGCTGTCTGATTTTTCATCAGACAGCATAATGAGCCATGTTATTCAACAGGGCTGTTCAGATCAACAAATTTTCTCTCGATCCGACAGTCCGCGAGAAAACAAAAATCATAGCATGCCTTTCTTTTCTGCGTTTTTTTAATATAATGTAGATAGACATAAATGGAAACAGATGGCAGACGGATGAAAATCTGATGAATTTTCTGGATTAAACCTGGATGATTTTTCATAGGCTCACTGGCAGCTGTCCTTGGATGTGGATTTTTAACTTTTCCGGAACTGTAGTCGTAAGATGGTTTGCTTGTGCAGAAGAGTTAAAAAAAGAAAACAAAATCCCGAAATTCCACCATTTGTGTTTCGACTTCATGTCGTTAATAGTACGGCAACAAAATTCTCCAGGTCGGTACAACCACAGAGATGTCAAACTTGTATAGTATTTTTGTGATTGATTTTTTCCTTTCATTTGCATATTAGGGGTTAAAAGAACAACGCAACCCAATACAAACCACATACCGTAATGATGCCATTCAGTACCCAAATAAATCCTCTATTCAGCGGCACACAAAAAAGGGGCAAGATTAAACTACCAGGTGGACTAGGGGGGTCGGTCAAGGTATAAATGTCACAATACTCCTGTGGGAACCTCTACGAAACTGGATTCCAGGGCACCTTCCAAAATGCCTCCCAATCTTGCTAATGAGTAAAAACGCATATCAACTGCTGATATAATTTGTTAGAGTGTTTCCGTGAAACTCATCAAAAACACAATCCACAACTAAATATATCAATATAGTTTTGTCAAAGCCAAATACCAGGAATTATAAAAAAAACAAATACAAGTTGAGAATCAAGAAAAGCACTTCTGAGCAACCGCGCTGCTACAGTGACACGAATTCTTCAGAAATCCATCTAAATATTTCAAGTTCTTTAATAAATGTACTACAAAAACTACGCGTTTCGAGGAGACAAACCGCACCTCTTCTTCAGGTTACAGTACAGAGTTGTAATCGGTCTATACAAGTGATAGCTTTATATGCTGTGTGGACATGGCCCCCCGTCGTAAGAAAAGGGCGTCAACCCACACATGTTGCACATAAAGATATTTGAGAAGAAAAACAAAAACAGGCAAAATAACATATATATCAAAAAACATATATTCCAGATAGTGATAGTATTGTGTATCCCATTCAGACAATCAATATGATAACATAGACTTCTATAATAAAAGAAAAAGAAATATAAAAAAAAAAAAAAAAAAAAGGAAACAAAAGAGGATAAGAACCAATTTCATCGTGGTAAGTTTAAGACAAATGTCTGACGATTTCACCACTGAGCCATCATAAGTGATCAGTTACCGGTGGTGAAAAGTAGTAAAGAGTAATTACTCATTTGATATAACTAGTATAAATAAAAAGTGCAAAAAATATCCTTTCACCAATAATAGTGATAATTTCTTTCCTTTTTATATATAAGCGGCCATACTAATATACCCTTCTTCTATCACCTCCCAAAATTACACAAAGATATTAATAATCCCCCTGGACGTCCAATAATATCTGGAATAAATTCCATTTCGAGTAATCTTGCAGAGTATATTGATAAATTAATGAAAGTACATGTGACTAATTTACCCAGTTACCTGAGGGATTCATCTCATCTTATAGAATTATTGAATGAATTTACATGGAAAAAATCCTATGTATTTTTTACTTTAGATGTAGCAGCCCTATATTCGAATATTCAACATGAA
The DNA here is from genome assembly GCF_039654945.1 of Dendrobates tinctorius. Classification (NCBI taxonomy): domain Eukaryota; kingdom Metazoa; phylum Chordata; class Amphibia; order Anura; family Dendrobatidae; genus Dendrobates; species Dendrobates tinctorius. Next base: position 3,335,518 of record NW_027361913.1, read on the forward strand.
TTGGGATTAACAAGCTTTTATTATTATGTTAGAACTGATGAGCGTTTTTCAGTGGCACAAAAGAGGTTTATTTATAATGGATTATTTATTCTTAAAAACAACTATTTTACTTTTTTAAAAAACACCTATCACCAAGAGAAGGGAATGGCAATGGGGTCAAAAGTGGCGCCAACTTTCGCAAATCTCTTTATGGGGAGATTCGAAGAGATTTTTATTTATAAAAGACGCTTTTATGATTGTATAAAATTTTTTAAACGTTTTATTGATGACATCTTCATAATATGGGATAGTAGTAAAGGGAATGTTGAGGATTTTGTCATAGATCTGAATAATAATGATTGGGGGATGTCTTTTTTTCCATGCCACAATGAGAAAGAAATTAACTTTCTAGATCTTAATATTTATGTTGAAAATCTTCAAATTAATACTAGAACATATTTTAAGAAAGTGGATGCAAATAGTTTCTTGCATTACCACAGTGGCCATTATAACAAATGGCTGATAAACATACCTGTGAATCAGTTTAAACGACTACTGAAGTTGATTTTTTTAAATCAAGCTAAAATATTAGAAGAAAGATTTGAGGAACAAAAATATCCTAAGAAACTAATAAAGGAATCCCTGGGTCATGTGCAAAATAATTATGATCAAAAATCACTTTTAGCTAAAAAGATTATGACTAATACTGATGGTTTTAATCTTAATTTTATCACCACTTTTAATAAATACCATAAGGAAATGCGTGAAATTTTATAGGATAATTGTCACATTCTCTTAAATGACCCCATCTTAAAAACCATTTTACCAAAAACCCCAGGTGTTACTTTTAGGAGACCACCCAATATTAGAAACCTTGTGGCTCCGAGTAGATTGAGAGGACAAAAAATCTCTGGGATAACTAAAAAGAAAACCACAGCACTACCAGGAATTTATAGATGTGGGAAAAAAATGTTTGTGTTGTAGGGGCATTGGTCATAAAAAAACCCTCTTTAACTCAACATCAACGGGTGAAATTTTTATAGTTAAAGCCAATCTCACTTGTGAATCAAGTTTTATTATATATTTAATACAATGTATTTGTGGAAAACAATATGTGGGACGAACTACTCAGTGTTTTCGAAAAAGGATGAACTCCCACAGGCACAATGTGAGGATTGGCTATATGAAACATGGACTTTCTAGACATTGTGCCCTACATCATAAAAATGACTTTTCTCTCCTAACATTTTTTCCCATTGACCATATGCCGGAAAATGCTCCGAATAGATTGCTACAACTTAGTAGAAAAGAAATATATTGGATTTATCGACTTGATACTATTAATCCAAAAGGTTTAAATGAAATATGCGATATTTTTATATAAGTCTTATTTTGAGGAATGTTTTTCATTTTTTATATATTTTTATTTAACACTTTGGTTTTATATTCCTTATCTGCATATTTGCACACTGGGAATTGTGGCAATACGCGCTTAGTTCTTTCATAGATCTGCTATGAGAATGGCAACATATACAAAAAAAAAAAAAAAAAAATCAGGTCTTTTTCTCTGAAGAAGGCTTCCTGCCTTCATTCCTCTCCATTCTTATTTAGTAGCCGCTCTGCCCGTTTTTTTTATCGGGACAGAGCGGTATACACACATGAACCCATTAGATATGGGTTCAGTGTGTTGCATACGTCTAACTTACCAATTAGATTGTGTTGATGTAGGAGACTAGCTTGCCTTTTGTGGCGACTGTTGCTCTCCACACTTATGTAGGGAATATACAGTGGTTACTGTCACCATGATAGCCCATCTTTTTGACTGAAAGGAGGGACTAATTATTCTCTCCCTAAATATATTATAAAGTATGGCCGCTTATATATAAAGAGGAAAGAAATTATCACTATCATTGGTGAAAGGATACTTTTTGCACTCTTTATTTATACTAGTTATATCAAATGAGTAATTACTCTTTATTACTTTTCACCACTGGTAACTGATCACTTATGATGGCTCAGTGGTGAAATCGTCAGACATTTGTCTTAAATTCACCACGATGAAATTGGTTCTTATCCTCTTTTTTGTTTCCTTTTTCTTTTATTATAGAAGTCTATGTTATCATATTGATTGTCTGAATGGGATACACAATACGATCACTATTTGGAATATATGTTTTTTGATATATATGTTGTTTTGCCTGTTTTTTTGTTTTTCTTCTCAAATATCTTTATGTGCTACATGTGTGGGTTGACGCCCTTTTCTTACGACGGGGGGCCATGCCCACAAAGCATATAAAGCTATCACTTGTATAGACCGATTACAACCCTGTACTGCAACCTGAAGAAGAGGTGCGGTTTGTCTCCTCGAAACGCGTAGTTTTTGTAGTACATTTAATAAAGAACTTGAAATATTTAGATGGATTTCTGAAGAATTCGTGTCACTGTAGCAGCGCGGTTGCTCAGAAGTGCTTTTCTTGATCCTCAACTTGTGATTCTTAGTGGACGTTTCCACCTGCACGAGCTCTGCAGCAGCTATACAACTGCAAAAAATGTTGTGAGTGGTTGTGTCTGAACACAACCCACAAAGGGTGAGTACTTCAGAGTACTTCTTTCATTTTCATTGATTTATACCAGGTGAAGCCCTATGGCTGCGCCCCCTCCCTTGTTTTTCTTTTGTAAAAAAAACAAATAAGCTTTGTTTAAAACATTTTATACTAACAAGAAACAGACAGCAGCATCCACAACACAATAAAAACAGAAGAAAGAAATGCCTGAACGCATGAAAAAACACAAGTAACCTAACTTCCTTAAAGGGACGATACCTTGTAATGTAATGTAGCATAGCATGCTGTTATATCCAAGTTTTGATTGCATTGGAAACATATTTCATGTGTTATAGGAGTTTAAAGAAGGCATTGGGGGCTGACATCTTGCTTTCACAGTAGCAGCAGAACACTCCAGTGTCAAAATACTGCACCCCATGGTCATAGGAGATAACAGACTGATGCCGACCCTATTATAATGGAGATGTCACTGCTGTGAAATGGGCACGCCTCTGTGGGCTGCACAATTCACAGTAGTGGGAGTGTTCTGCTGCCATTTTCATGGAGCCCTCAGATCTGCTAACATAAGCAGTACTGATTCCAGCAGAACAGATCCTAGATTGACAGGAGTAAAATGCGGAAGAAAAGCGCGGGCAGAGTATCAGAGACTGCAAAGACATCAAGGAGGAACAGTGTGCCATCAGCATTATAGGAGCAGGAGCTATCTGCAGGAGCTGTGATTCATCCCTCAGTAAGATAAGGAGCTGCAGGTCTGCAGTGAATGGCCAGGCAATGTGGAGGGGGTGAGAGAATCATGTAATCTGGGTGAGAGAGACATATGAAGACTGATGGGGGAGAGACTAACTGCTGGTGATAGCAGATCACAGGGCAGTCACCCACAAAATGGCACTGCCCTGTGATGTTACTCTTCATTCTGCCCCAGGGATACTAGAACACCCAAAAGGGGAGGGAAATGGTGATGTCAGCAGCTACTGCCCAAATTTTCCAGCTAACAGTAAAGTTGGTAAGTCTTACTATAGCTGCTTGAGGTCTAAAACTGAAAATGCTCCCCCTATTGATAATTATATACACTGCTCAAAAAAATAAAGGGAACACTTAAGCAACAGAATATATCTCCAAGTAAATCAAACGTCTGTGAAATCAAACTGTCCACTTAGGAAGCAACACTGATTGACAATCCATTTCACATGCTGTTGTACAAATGGAAGACAACAGATGGAAATTATTGGCAATTATCAAGACATCCTCAATAAAGGAGTGGCTCTGCAGGTGGGGACCACAGACCACACCACATCTCAGTACCAATGCTTTCTGGCTGATGTTTTGGTCACTTTTCAATATTGGCTCTGCTCACACTCGTGGTAGAATGAGATGGACTCTACAACCCACACAAGTGGCTCAGGTAGTGAAGCTCATTCAGGATGGCATATCAATGCGAGCTGTGGCAAGAAGGTTTGCTGTGTCTGTCAGCGTAGTGTCCAGAAGCTGGAGGAGCTACCAGGAGACAGGCCAATACACCAGGAGACATGGATAATTGCCAATACAGTTTGAGTTCACAGACGTTTGATTTACTTGGAGTTATATTCAGTTGTTTATGTGTTCCCTTTATTTTTTTGAGCAGTGTATATTTGAAAAAAAAAAATATAATATTTTTCATATAGAAATGTTTGCAAACAGTGCAAACGTTGCATTAATACATTTTAATTACTATTTTAAGCTTAATTTCACAAAAAAACAAACAAGAAAACTGGTGGCACCTTCCCTTTAAAGAAGCACTTCCATCAAAGTTTTTATCCTCTTAATATATTGCAATCACCATATTAAATAACCCTGGGTATTTACAATGGCTCATTTTTCCTTTCTACCCAGCTAATTCTTCTCTTTTCTCTGCTCTATGTAGAAACAGGAAGTATCTTATCCCTGCATTTATCATTCAACTGCTGACCCAGCTGCTCCCTCCCCCCCCTGCCAGGGACTTTTGCAGCAACCTATGACTCATACAGGGAAAATTTACCTCCTGTTTCTACCTAGGTAGAAAGGGCACACTGAGCAATTGTAAGTACACAGCGCTATATGCTATGATAATTTGCAATATATTAAGATGATAAATTTTGCTGGGAGTGTTTCTTTCATAGGCGCAGAAAATCTGTAACAACAAAAGCTTATCGTGGTAAAATAGCTGTAAACTCTATGGTAGGTCTAAAACTGGCTCACTGACGGATCTGTATAGGGGAAAGAGGATGAAAAGAAGCTGGAAAAACACATTACATAAAATCTACAGGCCTGCAAAATTTTTAAAGGGATTAAAAATGTCCAAACTGCCCCCCCCCCCCACTCCCGCTGCGAAGATTCGTGGTTTCTGAGTCGGGATGGGAGGGTCCGTATGAGAAAACACAAGAAAACAATACTCACTTGTGGAAGAACTGGTTTTACAGTTCAATTTTTGGGAATACAAATTGCTTCTCACACACAGCTCCTCTCCTCTGTGAATACGTGACACTATTTCTGGCTGCACGTAAATGTAACCTAATGGCAGAAAAACAGTGATGTGGTTAATTAAAAAATAAAATACAATTAATCACAAACACAGTGCTTGCCATAGAGTAAAACTGGCTTCTAGGCGAGCTCTAAGCACCAGCATCAGAGAAAAGTAGAGAACAGCCAGATCTAATGGATTTTTTTTTTTTTAGAGCATTTTTAAAAAACTGAAAAGTGTTTGTGCGGTAGCCCTGGTGAAAAGCAACTTCTCCTACCCACTAAGGTTGGGCTCTGGTGGGTCGTCGTGGTCTCACTCTTGCTAGATTTCTTTTGTCTTTCCTCGTGTGATTCGAGCTCCTCTACTGAGAAACGCACTGCGAGATTATCAGACTTCACCGATTCCTGCAACATAAATGGAGAGAAATCATAAAGTGAAAAACTTAAAGGGAACCTGTCACCACTTTTTTTTGCCCACCAGCTGAAAATATCAGTTTACGAGTGTCAGCTATGCATTCCACAACTAGTTCTGAAACCCCAAAAAAAATTATATATATATATATATATATACATATCTCCGATAATTTGGGCAAAAATATTAAGTTTCCCAACCAATAATTACACTATCCGACAAAAAACACACCCCTTCGGAAGAAGCAATAACGCGAAACGCGAGTTAAGGGGATTCCTGCACGTGGTCCTTCAGCATTTAACCCTTGATAGGTCATTCTGAGGCTCATGTTTGCCTGTGTGGTGAAGACTGCCTGGCACTATGTATAACAAGCGTTTTTGCACTTATGCATGCATTTTCCACAAATTATTTTTGCATTATGAACTTTATTGATTTTTTATTTTTATGCAATTGAGTAGTGCCCGACGCTCTTTACAACCCGTATGTGAGGATTATAAACAAATGAACTTGGTTATTCGTGAATTTTTAGAGGGATAATGTATTTTTTGCACCACTAGGTGGCAGTATAAACAATAAAGAATATATATATAAAACTATGTGATGCATTTTCTCAAATAGTTTTATTAAAAATTATGTAAATAACTAGAGATATTTATAAAATGCACATGGTTTTTCCTTCTATTAATGTGGATGATTTCTAGAGGTTAATATATTTAAATTAAGGACGACCTTGTGAGAGGATAATTGTATCCTGAAAAAATCTGTATAATTGATACCACGTTTTAAAAGGACGTACCACGTGTTGTCTAATCATGTACTATTTTTAATGTGTATGTATTGTTTTATGTCATTAAATAAAGAATTGTTTATTTTTTAATAGTTCTGAAACCCCCTGACTCCCCATGTATCACCCATAAAAACCTTTCTTATTGCTCCAGCGCTGTATGGTAATGTGTTCGGTCTGGTCTGATGGGCGTTGCTTCAGTTCCCTCACTCCACCCCTCCTCGGCTGGCTGTACGCATGTGCCATACTGCTTTTTGGCTTTGCCCGCAGTTGCGCAAAGCAAACTGCGCACACGCGAGATCCCATTTGAATGCGCACGCACAAAATCTCTACGCGATCTGCTATATTCACTGCAAGGAATGTGTACAGCAAGCCGAAAAGGGGTGGAGTGCGGGAACCAAAGCAACACCCATCGGACCGGACCGAACAAATTACCATACAACGCGGGAGCAATAAAAAAGGTTTTCATGGGTGATACCTGGGCAGTCAGGGGGTTTCAGAAGTAGATGTGGAACGCATAGCTGACACTCAATTAACTGATATTTTTAGCTGGTAGGCCAAAAAAGGCTGTGGTGTCATCCTTTCGTTATCAATCTTGATGGCTCCTAATCTGTAGCAGGGTTGGGCGATAAAGCACTTTTAATTTCAATATCAATTTTTTTTGCCCCCCAGTGAACCCCTTCCCGTCAAAGTCAGTTTTCACCTTCCAGACCTGGCAAAATTCTTTTTAAAAAAACAAATATAATCCACACATGATTATATCAAAAGTTTTGATTAAAAAAAAAAAAAACATAAGTAACCTCTGGTAATTTAGCTAGTAGGTGAACAAATGCTGAAAGAAAAAAGCAAAACTCACCTTGTAGCCTTAAACCAGAGCTTATTTTAAAAGCTGCGCCCCCTCAAGGTGTTCAAACATCGCATTCAGGAAGTTTAACTTATCAGGAAATGATGCAAAGTGAATCTGGAAAATTCAATTTTTTTTACCCTCTCATCTAAATGTTGCTTTTGCCCACGTTATTTTTTTAATTTTCAGAAAGGTAACCGGAAAAAAGGACCTCCTAATTTGTTGTGCAATTTCTCCTGAAAATGAGGATACCCCGAATCTGGCTACACGGCAGAGCTTGAATGAAGACTTTATGGGCACAATTTTGGCTGGAATACATTGTGGGTAGAATGTCTCATCGAGAGAGCCCCTGAGGGGACAAGTCAGCAGAAACGCTCACAAGTGACCACATTTTGGAAAGTACGCACCTCTCGGAATTTATTTGATATTACATAGTAACATAGTTAGCAAGGCCGAAAAAAGACATTTGTCCATCCAGTTCGGCCTATATTCCGTCAGAATAAATCCCCAGATCTACGTCCTTCTAAAGAACCTGTTGTAGGGAGCACTTTGAAATCACAATTTATTCACAGAAATTGTAACAATGGGCTGCAAAAATGAAATTGTTTTTTTCCACTAAAATGGAAAAACCTAGCCTCATCTCTTTATTTTTTTATTTTCACAAGGAATAATTGGGGGAAAAAAAAAAAAAATGACCAATTAATTTGTTATGCAATGTCTCCCGAACACAGCAATATAGTTTGTGGTTGGAAACTACTGATTAGAAGCAGGGCTGTGGAGTCGGTAAGCCAAACCTGTGACTCCGACTCCGACTCCTCAATTTCCCTTACACCGACTCCGACTCCAACTCCGACTCCGACTCCCACAAATATTGCTTATATTTAAGTGAAAAATTTATTGTAGTACAATGTGAACCTCAGACATTTAATCATTTTTATGATCCAATAATCAAGACATTTAGATAGAACAGAATATATATTGGTGTACTACCCGGTTTTCATTCTTTTTGGTACAGATACGATATGGATAGACAGATATGGATAAATGGATAGATAGAGCAGATTTCTAATCTGCTTTTGCTATTGAAAACATTATCTATGAGCTCAAAAACCTTTCAGGTGATGCAGTTTTTTAAAAAGATGATCAGCTTTTGCAGCTGAAAAACTTATCCTCAAAAAACACAGGAAAAACGCTGTGTGTGAATGTAGCCATAGATCAGGAATATAACAGCCATTTATAGGACATTTCATAACTTTCCCAAACTCCTATGAAAAAATATTCAGCACATCCTGCATTGAATTACTGTACCCAATTTATTATATATTTTAGGAGTCGGAGTCGGTCCATTTTATACCAACTCCGACTCCACCAAAATGAGCACCGACTCCGACTCCGACTCCACGACTCCGACTCCACAGCCCTGATTAGAAGGAAAGGTGTGTTTTGGGGTGAAACTTTGGTTTGAATGAAGTATAGATGCCGTATGGCATTTTCAGAGCCCCTGACATGCCGAAACAGCAGAAACCCTCTGCAAGTGACCCCAATTGGGTTACTACATCCCTCCTGGAATTCATCTAGGGGTGTAGTGCGCACCCACGAGAGTCACCAAATTTTATAACATTATGATGAGAAACAATTTTTTTTTTTTTTTTAAATAAAATGTTGCTTTAGTTCCACTTTTTTTTTTTTAGTTTTTACAGGAGGTAATAGTAGAAAATGGAACCCACAATTTGTAATGCAATCTCGGAATGTGAGGACCGTAACTACTGTTTAAGCACACTGCAAAGTTCAGAGGGGAAGGAGCGCGATTTTGCTGGAAAGGTACGGGAGTGTCATATTGACAGAGGCCCAAAAGTGCACGAACAGCAAAACTTGCCCCAAAAGTAATTATTTTGCCATTTTCAGGGACCAGGAACAGTTTCAATTTTCAGGATCTGGAGCTGAGTGAGGACTTATCTTTTGCCCCCCTGAGCGGACATTTTTACTGATACTATTTTGGGGTAGATACAATGTTTTGATCGTCTCTTATTGCATTTTATTGCAATTTTTAGGGCAGCCAAGAAAAAACATAATTCTGGAGTTTTGATTTTTTTTTATTTATTATTACGCCGTTCATCGATTGTATTTACCGTATATACTCGCATATAAGCCGAGATTTTCAGCACATTTTCTGGGGCTGAAAGTACCCCTCTCAGCTTATAAGCGAGTCATATACGCCAGGGGGTCGGCGGGGGAGGAGCGGGGGTGTCAGATCATACTTACCCCCTCTGGCACGTCTCTGCAGCCCCCCCTCTTCTCCCACGGTCTCAGGCTCCTTCCTTCAGCGGTTACGTGGTACCGCTTATTAAAGTCATGAATGACTTTAATGAGCGGTACCACGTGACCGCTGAGAAGGAATAGCTGCCGAAGAAGCGGGCCCGCAGAGACCGCGCCAGGAGGGGGTAAGTATATGCGATATTCACCTGTCCCCGGGCCATCGCTGCACACCACTCTGTCCTCCGCGTCCTCTGCCAGTGACGTTCAGGCAGCAGAGAGCGCGATGACGTGGTTAGTGCGCGCTGCGCCCTCTACCTGAATGTCACTGACGTAGATAAGCCCCCGATCTGACCTGAAAAAGAAGTTTTATTCTACTTACCTGCTGGGCGGTCCGTTCTGATGGGTGTTGCAGGTCCGGGTCCAGCACCTCCCATCTTCTTGCGTTGCCGCCCACCTGCTTGCTTCATCACTCCCCGACATCGTGCTCCTGCGCAGGCGTACTTCTCTGCCCTGTTGACAGCAGAGCAAAGCACTGTAGTGCGCAGGTGCGGGAAAGGTCAGAGAGGCCCGGCGCCTGCGCACTGCAGTACTTTACTCTGCCCTCAACAGGACAGATAAGTATTCCTGTGCAGGAGCGCAATTCCGGGGAGTGATGAAGCAAGCAGGATGACGTCATCGCAAATAGAAGGAAGGTGCTGGACCTGCGACACCCATCGGATCGGACTGCCCCCCCCCATGTGAGTATAATAAAACATATTTTTCTTAACTTGCAGGTCGGATCGGGGGCTTATCTATAGTATTATAGAATGCTGTAGATAAGCCTTGAAAGGCGGTGGCCATAACTTGTATCGGCCAAACCTGGTGACGGGTTCGCTTTAAAGAGAACATTTCACCAGTCTGATCATGTGAAACTGTCTACATTATAGAATGGCGACTGCAAAGCAGAATACAAATTTTTATTTTTTTAATTTCTCGTCTCTTGTACAGAAATATTAGCTTGTTAAGTTTGGGTTATAATTTATCATTCAGAGACATATCTCTGGGAGAGTGTAGTTATTTCCCTGCGTGAAACCTTATGCTTTCGACTGGCCAACCTCATGAAGGGAAAGAACTAATAGAAGCCATGATCTCTGCACCTACTGTGTAGTATAGATCAGAGCTGAGTGTAATTACAAATACTTCCAGGTCTCCGCAGGAGCAGTCAGTGTGGAGGGAGAGAGAAACGTGCCTGCAACTTCAGCTCTTCCCTCTCAGCTCTGCGCCTACCCCCACATTGATACTATAGCAACTGACGGAAAGCAGTGAAAAAATTCTAATGTCACATGGTAAAGTGCAGAGTAGGTTTTATTGAAAGGTGAAACGAACAGAACATGGCTAAAAAGTGACATTGGCAGGAAAAGCCGGGTGACAAAGGCTGCTCCAAATGATCAATCATGAAAAATACATCAGCCCCCTGAGGAAGGCACAATCGCCGAAACGCGCGTTGGGGTTCGGCTGTGGTCCCACTTGCTGCTCCTTCTTGTGTAAGTGTTCCCTTGTTTACTTTCTGTATGTTTTTGCCTACTATTACTCTATTTAGGGACTTTTCCCTGTATTTATGGTTATGTTTATGGGCAAACACTACTCATGTCTAGATATTTAGGCACTTCACAATGCTGATGTATTTTTCATGATTGATCATTTGGAGCAGCCTTTGTCACCCGGCTTTTCCTGCCAATGTCACTTTTTAGCCATGTTCTGTTCGTTTCACCTTTCAATAAAACCTACTCTGCACTTTACCATGTGACATTAGAATTTTTTCACTGCTTTCCGTCAGTTGCTATATTTAATATGCAGTGTGTTCTGCACTATCCATTCATGTGCTGGAATCTTGGTTGTGATTACCAACACATCTAGATCACTATGATTTTGATTATCCACCCCAGCACATTTTGCTGTCTTTCGTTTTTACCACATTGATACTGTAGTGAAGGGGGAGATCCGAAAGTGTTCATCATTACACTCAGCTCTACTTAAGACTACACAGTAGCTGCATTCGATCAGTGTAGCGAGAAGGGGGTTTTCTCTTCCCATATGACACCTTTAGTCTGATTGGTAAACATAATGCAAGGGGAAAGTGCACACCCCCAGAAATAAATCTCTGCTAACGCCCCAGATGAGCTTATCATAAATTACTACTAGAGTTGGGCGGACCCCTGGATGTTCTGGTCTGGTGGGTTCGGCCGACCAGTTAAAAAAAAAAAGTTCGGGTTCGGGAACCAGAACAGTACCCAAACCCGGACCCCATTCACTTGAATGAGGACCTCAAACATCCAGTGTTTGCCATGCTTTCATGTGCATGACAGCATGGCAAACATTGTTTCTATCGGCAGAAAAATTATGAGCGCCGATAATGACAGTGTGAGCCTGCAGCTGTGTTTGGCGGGAACAAGTTCCTTGTGCCATAGGCTGCAACACAGCTGTTCTGTGTTAATTATTCTAATTTACTGAGATAATGACTCTTGGGTTTTCATTGGCTGTAAGCCATAATCATCAACATTAACAGAAATAAACACTTGAACTAGATCACTGTCTGTAATGACTCTATATAATATATGAGTTTCACTTTTTGTATTGAAGAACTGAAATAAATTCACTTTTTGATGATATTCTCATTTTGTGAGACGCACCTTTACCTTTGATCATTGTGGCCAAAAAGTTCTATTTTAACCTAATCGGTTTTTTTTTTACGCCATTTTTAGGCCCAAATGGACAATGTGATACACGAATTGTGTGAAGAGCCGGTAATCTCTTTTATCTGTCCAATTGGTCTTGAGACGCTCTCTCGTCGAAAACTGTAAGTTCCGCGTTTTGCAAAATGCTGTGAAAATGTATAAAAATAACTGGTGGGGAAGGGAGGCTGCATTAGGGATGAGCCAAATTGTGCGACTTTTTAAGACGTAGCATTCGGTGAATCTCTCGGAAACATCTGAGAAAGCCGCACTGACGTTATAACAGAAAACTGAAGCACCAGACAGGACTATAGAGAAAGGCGCAAATTTGGAGGAATTTTTTTGCAAATGAAAAAGTCGCTAATTTCGATATTCATGCTAAAAAAAACCTGGAGGACAGGCGATAATGAATCTGCCCGCAGTGTGGATACCGCAGCAGTGACATGGTCCCTATCCACAGGGCGGACAGCAGCAGCCAGGCGGAGCGTTCACGACACATAATGGGACATTTCCCGTGTAAATTACCTGTGCGGGCGCGCTGCTCATCTGCTCATCCAAGAGGTGATGATCGCTGTCAGCGTCTGGGTCACACTCGGCCATTTGGAGGGCCAGCTGGAGGAAACGAAGGAGGAGAATCACTGCGGCTCTTCTACAGCTTATCGTAGTTAATATAGGCTGACAGTACTAAATCCAGGATGGTCACTGGGGGAACAATGGACCGTCCAGCTGCACAAACGAGCCCCCGATGCACGGCCACCCTGATCTGCACGCCAGGTTTCTAAGGGATGGTCCACCCATCCTCTCCTTCCATGTGTAAACAGCGGAGAGGTTGCCCTTGGGCTGTGTGCACACGTTGCGGTTTTTTCGGTACAAATCCTGAAGGGTTTCCTGATGGCAGCAATGTAAATGAGATCCCTGAAGCCTCATGCACACGCTGATTTGCTTTCTTTTCTGTGCCGATTGAAATTGCGACATGTCATTTCTTTCAGCATTTTTGCTGCAGATTTCACCCATACGGGGAAAAATCTGAACCGAAAAAGCAAGTAAAAAATGAGGCTAAAAGAAGCATTTTTCTTGCCAAGAGATGAACAAATGGTGCAGAAAATTCTGCACATACCCTTAAATGGTTACTCCCATCTCCAAGATCCCATCCCAATATGGAGTAGGTGTAATAACAATAATATTAGCAAATACCTCCAATTAGAGATGTGGGATAGTTTTTCTGATTTGTTCTGTTTTCTCACGTGCAGGCTTTGCAGGACCTTGGGTATCCATGGTTACGACCACTAGCTGTCAATCTATCAGTGGTCGTAACCATGGATACCTAAGGTCCTGCAATGCCTGCACATGAGGAAAGAGACTTCGCAAATCAGAAGAACTATACTACATTTCTAATTAGAGGCATTTACTAATATTATTATTATTACTACGCCTACTGCATATTGGGATAGGATCTTGGAGATAGGAAAACACCTAAAATATCCGGCAGGAGCTTCACAATCCTCAAACAAATTTCAACTGGCAGCAAAGCAGGAATTCTACTTTTAGTCTTTATGTAAATAAGGGTGCAAGCGCACTGAGGACGGGCCAATCCCCAGCTGGCGCACATCACTCCCTGCCTAGCTCCACCCCCATGTGCTTGATTGACATATGTTTCCAGCACTGATAAATGGGACATCGCCGTGCTGAACAGACATCAGTCATGGCTGTGGTGGTAGGGGGGAGAATAATGCCAGAATCAGTGCATGATGGCACAGTGACTCACTGCTAGCATTAGGAAAGCTTCAGTCTCCTGTACAGGAAGAATTTCTTACGATTGGGGGATAACGCAGCGGTTAACGTTTCCTGGAGTGTATCCTTACAGGGGATTCTGTAGGATAACATTCACTACGCCCTCCCCAGGTCCAGCAAGTACAGGACACGTGACTGCGACAGCCAATCATTGACGACACTGAGCCCAGCGATTGGCTGCAGCGGTCATGTCGTCACCGCAGCAGCAGTACAATGAAGCGCAGGGCACTGGTGGAGGGGGCAATGCTGGCCCACGATCAGTGAGGCAGGCTCATGTTATGTTACCCTGCCGGAAGCTGATGGCGATGTAGACCTGCCTCCCAGCGCACAGACCGCTGCTGCCACTCACAGCCCAATGTTACGGCATGCTGCGTCCAGATGACTGTCAGCAGGCGGTTACCAGACCTGTCCTGTCCCCGACAGAGAAACGCAACGATCAGCCGCAGTCGTCACGACGGACGTGATACAGACACAAGTTCAGCTCGTGACCGGTCTGTGACCATAAACCGCAGCCTCCCTCCATCCGGGGCCTAATGCAACGCTGAGCCGTCCGTGTAAACACGGCTCACAACACGGAGGAGGCCGCTCAGCCCGAGTAATGCAGAGCGCAGGAGTCACCCAGCCGGCGCCATCGTCACCTGTCACTGCCCTACCTGACAGCCCTGACGCTGCCCGGAGAGATGACAGCTCCGCAGATGCTACAGTTGGTGGTTAAAGGACCTTTCGTGATGTCATGACCATGTGATCAGTCACGTGTGTGGGCGGAGTCATGACCGGGTAGTGTGTTCTGTTCCGCCGGGCGGAAGTAGCCAGTGCAGCATGTCTGCCTATAGCAGAGCTGTGAGTACTGTACCGTGCCTGGAACAGAGGGTGTGTGGAATGGAAAGGAGGAAACCCGCTCAGCTGTGCACGGCTTGTGGGGTACAGAAGCACGGCTCCCGTGTAGTGATCGCGTGCCAATAATAGAAAAATCCGCTGGATCCATCTTCCAGAATGAGCACAAAGTTTATTCCAAAGATTATTAAAAGCAGAGCTCACCGGACAGGCTATACAGATTCTAGCAGGCAGCGTGTTTCCAGCAAGTGTTCTTTATTAAAGCTTTGAAAATGAACACATGTTGTTGGAAACACGCTGCCTGCTAGAATCTGTATAGCCTGTCCGGTGAGCTCTGCTTTTAATAATCTTTGGAATAAACTTTGTGCTCATTCTGGTTCTGGGTCGCCCTCCCAGGGCTGTGGGGTACTCGGTACCGGGCCGGTATCAGTGGGTTGTGTCACAGCAGCGATGACCCGGACCGTGGCCCTGGGCGCCCAAGTAAAAAGGGATATGAATGGTTCGAATGTTGTTAAATGAATAGTTTGTGACGCCACCTGTGGTGTTCGGCAAGGGAGGTGTTAAGCCGACGCTGCATGCAGATCCTCCAGGACAGATGGTGTGGTGCAGCAATTGTCCCAGGGCATTGTTGGTGTAGTGACACGTAGATGGTGTGTCCGGCGCAGGGGATGTAGCAGTGCCAGGCGGACGGACGCAGGAAGGAATGGAGGACACCAGGGCATGTAGTTCCAAAGCTTTACTCAGTCTGTAGTGCCCGCTTCTGTGCCATGTCCTCCGGGTCAGGGACTCAGTCAATCTCCAGGCAAGATGGAATGCTCCCTTCCACACTCCGCCAACTTACGTGCCTTTCCTGAACGTCTCCTCTATAGCGCCTTTAAGTGTGAAGATCTCCTAGTACTGTGTTACACTGGAGTTCCTCCTGACAGATGTTCCCAGGAACTCTACTTATACGGCAGACAGCTGTTGCCTGCTTCGGGGACTCTCTACTTCTGAGTCCCGGCTCTCTATCCATGTTGCTGTTGTGCCCTCAAGTCTTAGATGGGAGTAGTGCATTTACAGCCCACAACTCCACCGGTGTCTGCTGCAGAACCATTAGTGTCCATACAACCTCGGGGACCGGGCCCCGGCCTTGCGCTTAGAACTTCTAGGCAGGGTTCTTCCTCTAACCCACGTCCCCTGTGTTCCCTTTTACTCCTACGTTCCGTACTTGTCTTTTCCCTTCTATGGAAGCTCAGTCTTCGGTTCAATGTCCTTCTTTCCTTTCCTGTGCCAGCTGGCTCAGATCACAGAGGCAGCTGCAGCACTCCTTCCTCCATCCCTCTTCCAGGGATCCCCACTCCTCCCGAGTGGCTTCCTCTCTCCTTCTGACTGACTGAACCCCCCTCCTGGAACTGTCCCGCTCATATATATTCTGAACTCCACCCACCTCCCAGCACGTCTAGTGTTCCAAGCAGGGAACCACCAAAGGTGCTCTGCTTCTCTCTAAGCAAGGAGCCGCAATGTGGTTTTGCTGAACTACTCTTATTGTGTGGGGTGCGAGTGTTGGAGCGTGGTCAGGAGCCCCCAACTTACCTGGATGGTGGGGCACCACACCTTAGGAGAAGGTGCAGTACCTCTGTGGCGACTGAGCCTCAGGGGCGCCACAGATCCATTGGATTTTTTCTATTATTGGCATGTGTTCACCGTAGGAGGCAGACACAAAAATAGCAGCTAAGTCCAGAAAACCGGAGAAGTTGGCAACTATCAGATTGCAGACCCTTGAACCTAACAACACAACTAGCAGTAGCTGTGGGGGGTTCCTACGGTGCCCTAGACCCCTCGATCACAGCCGGAGAAACTAAATAGCCTAAAGACAGAAAAAGAAAATCTAAACTGCCCCAGAGCAGACCCCAAAGTAAAAGGCAGCCCCCAACATATAATGACGGTGAAGCAAGATGAAAAAACTCACACACAGATAGAAAGATAGGCTGAGCAAACAATGGGGCCCAAGCTAACTAAAATAGGACAGGATAGGACAGCAGCTGTCTGCAATCTGCAAAAACCCTAAAAAGACAATAGCCAACAAACTGATATGGAAAAAGGCCCTGAAGCAGCTAGGCTTCAAAAGCTATATCAGCACTCAAGTATTTTCTGAAGACAGAGCTAAAGGAATTCAGCTCACCCCAGCAGGGAATGACAGAAATCCAGAAAAACAAAGACAACGTACAAATGCAAACGGCAGAGCAGAAAAACTTAGCTTTTGGAGAGCAGGAATTCAGACTGGTATCCAAGGATCCCACAGAGAAATCACCCGCAGAGCAGGAGGGCGTGGACAGCCTTATATCCAGTCAGAAACTCCACTCAGCCAATCATCATCATTAGACCCAGATGCCTGATAATCAGGCTCACTATCTTTCTTTACTAGAAGAGGGAGTTTATCGGGCCTCAGTGGTAAAGGGGAAAATGAACTCACAACAGTACCTCCCCCTTGAGGAGGGGTCACCGAACCCTCAACCACGCCACCAGGGCGATCAGGGTGAAACCGATGAAAGGCACGCACCAATCTTTTGGCATGAATATCAGAGGCAGAGACCCAGGAATTATCCTCCTGACCATAACCCTTCCACTTAACCAAATACTGGAGTCTCCGTCTAGCCAGACGGGAATCCAGTACTTTCTCTACCTCATATTCCATGTTACCTTCAACCAATACAGGGTCTGGAGGTGCCACCCCAGGAACAACAGGTTCAACAAACCTCTTCAACAAAGACTTATGGAACACATTATGGATTTTAAATGTGACAGGAAGAGCCAAACGAAAAGAGACCGGATTAATAATCTCCAAAATCTTGTAAGGTCCAATAAATCTAGGCTTAAACTTAGGAGAAGCCACCTTCATAGCAATATTTTTTGATGATAACCACACCAAATCACCAACCTTAAACTGGGGACCAATAGTCCTATGTCGGTTGGAAAACCGCTGGGCCTTTTCCTGGGAGAGAGATAACTTATCCACCACTTGGTCCCAGATCTGGTGCATTCTCTCCACCACAGTGTCAACACCTGGGCAGGCAGAGGGCTCCACCTGCCCTGAAGAAAATCGAGGATGAAACCCAAAGTTACAAAAAAAAGGTGACATCAAAGTGGCCGAACTAGCTCTATTATTTAAAGCAAATTCGGCCAAGGGCAAAAATGAAACCCAATTATCCTGATCAGCGAAAATAAAACATCTCAAATATGACTCCAAGGTCTGGTTTGTTCTCTCTGTCTGCCCATTGGTCTGAGGGTGAAAAGCAGAGGAGAAGGACAACTGAATTCCCAGCTTGGAACAGAAAGTTCTCCAAAATCTAGACACAAACTGAACTCCTCTGTCAGATACAATGTTCTCAGGAATCCCGTGCAAGCGAACCACCTGTTGCAAAAACAGGGGTACCAACTCAGAGGAAGACGGCAACTTAGGGAGTGGCACAAGATGGACCATCTTAGAGAATCTATCACAAATCACCCAAATAACAGTCATTCTCTGTGAGACAGGCATATCAGAGATAAAATCCATTGAAATATGGGTCCATGGCCTCTTGGGGACAGGCAAAGGCATCAACAACCCACTAGAGCGAGAACACGATTTAGACCGGGAGCAAGTCCCACAGGACTGCACAAAATTCCTGACATCACGAGACAAGGAGGGCCACCAAAAAGACCGACTCACCAAATCTCTAGTACCAAAAATACCTGGATGACCAGCCAAAGCGGAGCAATGAACTTCAGACATCACTCTCCTCTTCCACTGGTCAGGAACATACAACTTCCCACTGGGACAACGCTCAGGTTTGTCCTCCTGGAACTCTTCCAGAGCACGTCTCAAATCGGGCGAGATGGCAGAAAGAACCACCCCCTCGCCTAAGATGGTAGCAGGTTTGGTCACCACAGGAGAATCAGCAAAGAAGCTCCTAGAGAGGGCGTCTGCCTTGACATTCTTAGTTCCAGGAAGAAAAGAAACCACAAAATCAAAACGTGTAAAAAACAAGGCCCACCTAGCCTGTCTAGGGTTCAAGCGCTTAGCCGACTCTAGGTAAATCAAATTCTTGTGGTCAGTGAGGACCACGACTTGATGCTTAGCTCCCTCCAACCAATGTCTCCACTCCTCAAATGCCCATTTCATGGCCAACAGTTCCCGATTCCCCACATCATAGTTACGTTCAGGTGGAGAGAACTTTCGGGAAAAGAACACAGGGATTCATTTTAGATGTTACAGGATTCTTTTGGGACAAAACAGCTCCTGCACCAATCTCAGAAGCATCCACCTCTACCTGGAACGGAAGTGAGACATCAGGTTGCTGCAAAACCGGGGCGGAGGTGACTCTTCGCTTCAGCTCCTGAAAGGAAGAAACAGCCTCTGGAGACCAATTTAACACATCAGCACCCTTCTTAGTCAAATCAGTCAATGGCTTGGCAATACTAGAAAATTTTGCTGTAAATTTCCGATAAAAGTTAGCAAAACCCAAAAACTTCTGAAGGGCCTTCAAAGAAGTGGGCTGAACCCAATCATAAATGGCCTGTACCTTGGCCGGGTCCATCTCAATACTTGACGGAGACAAAATAAATCCCAAAAAAGAAATCCTCTGTACTCCAAAAAGGCATTTAGATCCTTTGACATACAGGGAATTCTCCCTCAAGATCCGGAACACAGTCCGAATATGTTCCACATGAGAATCCCAATCCTTGGAGAAGATCAAAATATCATCCAGATAGATAATCAAAAATTTATCGACAAAATCTCGGAAAATATCCACTGGAAGACCGAAGGGGCATTAGTGAGCCCAAAAGGCATCACCAGGTACTCAAAATGTCCCTCCAGAGTATTAAACGCCGTCTTCCATTCATCCCCATGCTTAATGCGAATAAGATTATACGCCCCCCTGAGGTCAAGCTTGGTAAACCAACAAGCACCTTTAACTCTAGAGAATAGATCCGAAATCAGGGGTAACGGATACTGATATTTAACAGTAATTTTGTTGAGGGCACGATAATCAATACAAGGTCTTAATGATCCATCTTTTTTGGCTACAAAAAAAAACCCGGCACCTAAGGGTGACGAGGATGGTCTAATATGACCCTTCTCCAACGCCTCCTTAATATAGGATCGCATAGCCTCGTGCTCGGGTACCGATAAATTGAAGAGCCGACCCTTGGGGAATTTACACCCCGGGCTCAGTTCAATTGCACAGTCATAACTTCTATGAGGAGGCAGAGACGCAGACTCATTCTCACTAAATACATCATAAAAGTCCGCCAAATAATCAGGAACATCATGCGACTGAGGAGAGGTGGAAAACACCGGAGCCTCACTAAAGGCACACCGACAACCCCAACTCACCACAGACACAGATTTCCAATCCAAAACTGAATTATGAATTTGCAACCAGGGAAACCCCAGAACAATGGTATCATGCAGATTATGCAACACCAAAAATCTGCAATTTTCTTGATGGTCTGGCGCGACCCGCATTACCACCTGGGTCCAAAACTGAGGTTTATTTTTTGCCAAAGGAGTAGCATCAATCCCCCTCAAAGGAATAGGTGTCTGCAGAGGTGTCATCAGAAATCCACAACGTTTAGCAAAATCCAAGTCCATTAGGTTTAGAGCTGCTCCCGAATCCACAAAAGCCTTGGCGGAAAATGTGGACAGGGAGCAGATCAGAGTAATAGCCAGAAGAAACTTAGGTTGAACACCACCAACAGAAAACGTGTGTGCAAAGCGTTTCTCTCGTTTAGGACAGACAGAAATAATATGCGAGGCATCTCCACAGAAAAAACACAACTTATTACGCCTTCTGAACTCCTGACGCTGCTCTCTGGACAAAACTCTATCACATTGCATAGGTTCAGACATTTGTTCAACAAGTGGCAACACTACTCGTGCAGTTTTGCGTTCGCGCAAACGCCGATCAATCTGAATGGCTAATGACATAGAATCGTCAAGACCAGAGGGAACAGGAAATCCCACCATAGTATCTTTTATGGCTTCTGACAAACCCTTCCGAAAGAGAGCAGCCAAGGCATTATCATTCCAGGTAGTAAGTACCGCCCACTTTCGGAATTTTTGACAGTACGATTCTGCAGAATCTTGACCCTGGTTCAATGCCAGCAGGGTCTTTTCAGCCTGATCAATGGCATTAGGTTCATCATACAACAACCCCAAGGCTTGAAAAAATGCGTTCACATTAGTCAGAATAGGATCATCAGGTTTCAAAGAAAACGCCCAATCCTGGGGATCGCCGTGCAGCAAAGAGATGACAATTTTAGCCTGCTGCGCGGAGCTCCCTGACGAGTTAGGCTTCAAGGCAAAAAATAATTTACAATTATTTTTGAAATTCAAAAATTTAGACCGATCCCCAAAAAATACATCAGGTGTGGGAATCTTTGGTTCAGCAGTATGTGAATGAGCAAGGTAGGTGGAAATTCCCCGCACTTCCACAGCGAGCTGCTCCACACGATCAGACAATTTCTTTATCTCCATTGAGAGAAAAAAAAAATCCCCCTACGGCCTCAGAGATATAGAGGAAAAAATATACACACTTTTTTTTTTTTTTTTTTACAATTCTTTCCTGCTATTGAGTACCCTAGGATCTGCGGTTCGGCGGGTGATTCTGTTATGAATGAGTCACCGTAGGAGGCAGACACAAAAATAGCAGCTAAGTCCAGAAAACCGGAGAAGTTGGCAACTATCAGATTGCAGACCCCTGAACCTAACAACACAACTAGCAGTAGCCGTGGGGGGTTCCTACGGTGCCCTAGACCCCTCGATCACAGCCGGAGAAACTAAATAGCCTAAAGACAGAAAAAGGAAATCTAAACTGCCCCAGAGCAGACCCCAAAGTAAAAGGCAGCCCCCAACATATAATGACGGTGAAGCAAGATGAAAAAACACACACACAGATAGAAAGATAGGCTGAGCAAACAATGGGGCCCAAGCTAACTAAAATAGGACAGGATAGGACAGCAGCTGTCTGCAATCTGCAAAAACCCTAAAAAGACAATAGCCAGCAAGCTGATATGGAAAAAGGCCGTGAAGCAGCTAGGCTTCAAAAACTATGTCAGCACTCAAGTATTTTCTGAAGACAGAGCTAAAGGAATTCAGCTCACCCCAGCAGGGAATGACAGAAATCCAGAAAAACAAAGACAACGTACAAATGCAAATGGCAGAGCAGAAAACTTAGCTTTTGGAGAGCAGGAATTCAGACTGGTATCCAAGGATCCCACAGAGAAATCACCCGCAGAGCAGGAGGGCGTGGACAGCCTTATATCCAGTCAGAAACTCCACTCAGCCAATCATCTGACCCATATGCCTGATAATCAGGCTCACTATCTTTCTTTACTAGAAGAGGGAGTTCATCGGGCCTCAGTGGTAAAGGGGAAAATGAACTCACAACAGGCATGTGTGTGTACTGTGCCGGTAGCAGAGGTGTGTGTGTACTGTGCCTGTAGCAGAGGTGTGTGTGTACCATGCCTGTAGCAGAGGTGTGTGTTTGTACCGTGCCTGTAGCAGAGGTGTGTATACCATGCCTGTAGTAGATGTGTGTGTGTTTACTGTGCCTGTAGCAGAGGTGTGTGTGTACCGTGCCTGTAGCAGGTGTGTGTACCGTGCCTGTAGCAGAGGTGTGTGTACCGTGCCTGTAGCAGAGGTGTGTGTGTACTGTGCCTGTAGCAGAGGTGTGTGTGTACTGTGCCTGTAGCAGAGGTGTGTGTGTACTGTGCCTGTAGAAGAGGTGTGTGTGTACCGTGCCTGTAGCAGAGGTGTGTGTGTGTGTGTACCGTGCCTGTAGCAGAGGTGTGTGTGTACCGTGCCTGTAGCAGAGGTGTGTGCACGGTGCCTGTAGCAGAGGTGTGTGTGTACCGTGCCTGTAGCAGGTGTGTGTGTGTACCGTGCCTGTAGCAGGTGTGTGTGTGTGTATACCGTGTCTGTAGCAGAGGTTTGTGTGTACCGTGCCTGTAGCCGAGGTGTGTGTACCCTGCCTGTAGCAGAGGTGTGTGCACGGTGTCTGTAGCCGAGGTGTGTGTACCGTGCCAGTAGCAGAGGTGTGTTTGTATACCGTGTCTGTAGCAGAGGTGTGTGTGTACCGTGCCTGTAGCAGAGGTGTGTGCACGGTGTCTGTAGCAGAGGTGTGTGTACCGTGCCTGTAGCAGAGGTGTGTGTACCGTGCCTGTAGCAGAGGTGTGTGTGTACCGTGCCTGTAGCAGAGGTGTGTTTGTATACCGTGTCTGTAGCAGAGGTGTGTGTGTACTGTGCCTGTAGCAGAGGTGTGTGCACGGTGTCTGTAGCCGAGGTGTGTGTGTACCCTGCCTGTAGCAGAGGTGTGTGTGTACCGTGCCTGTAGCAGAGGTGTGTGCACTTGCCTTTAGCAGAGGTGTGTGCACAGTGCCTGTAGTAGAGGTGTGTGTGTATACTGTGTCTGTAGCTGAGGTGTGTGTGTACCGTGCCTTTAGCAGAGGTGTGTTTGTATACCGTGTCTGTAGCAGAGGGGTGTGTGTACCGTGCCTGTAGCAGAGGTGTGTGTGTACCGTGCCTGTAGCAGAGGTGTGTGTGTACCGTGCCTGTAGCAGAGGTGTGTGCACGTGCCTGTAGCAGGTGTGTGTGTACCGTGCCTGTAGCAGAGGTGTGTGTGTACCGTGCCTGTAGCAGAGGTGTGTGTGTACCGTGCCTGTAGCAGAGGTGTGTGTGTATACCGTGTCTGTAGCAGAGGTGTGTGTGCACGTGCCTGTAGCAGGTGTGTGTGTACCGTGCCTGTAGCAGAGGTGTGTGTGTATACCGTGTCTGTAGCAGGTGTGTGTGTACCGTGCCTGTAGCAGAGGTGTGTGCACAGTGCCTGTAGCAGAGGTGTGTGCACAGTGCCTGTAGTAGAGATGTGTGTGTATACCGTGTCTGTAGCCGAGGTGTGTGTGTACCGTGCCTGTAGCAGAGGTATGTACGGTTCCTGTAACAGCGTCCGTAAAAGTCGAGTCCATTAAAATATATTTTTTTTTTACCCTATCGGTAACACTGTAAACAGAAAAATATTCTAACCCTCAAGATTGTGGATTTTTTTGGTCACCGCAATACCGCCCAAAATGCTAGCATGGTATCAATAAAAACGCCATCTCGCCCTACAAAAAATAAACCCTGACACCTCTATTGACCAAAAAATGAAAACCGTTACGGATCTTGGAGAATGGGGACATGATTCCGATTTCTAATTTTTTTCATCAGCAAAACATTAATAAAAAAAGCTGGAGAAGCTTGGAATCACCATAATCATACTGATAAGGAGAATCCTATTTCTAGGTCATTTTTACCACACAATGTATGCCGTAAAAACAATTCCCAAAAACTGCCAGAATTGCGTTTTGGTATTTTTGTGAATCACTTGGAATTCGTTTCCTGGTTTCCAGTACGCTATGTGGTAAAATGAATGGGGTCATTTAAAAGTAAAAATCGTCATGCAAAAATCGTGCCCTCGTGTGGTCGCGCGGACCGAAAAATAAGAAAGGTTATTGCAGCTGGAAGAATGGGAGGACAAAGCGGAAATTGGTGATGTTGGGAAGGGGCTAAAAGCCGCAGCGTACATGTGCACATCTACAGGTGTGTCTCACAAAATTAGAAAATCATCAAAAAGTTAATTTCAGTTCTTCAATCCAAAAAGTGAAACTCATATATTATATAGAGCAGTGGTCCCCAACCTTTTTTGCACCAGGGACCGGCTTGAACCAAGACCATTCTTCCATGGCCCGGCAGGGCGGGGATGGAGGTGTGACGGGGCGGGGCTTTGGTCATAAAGGGGAGGGGCTATGGACGCGGTTGTAGTTTAGCAGTGCATATTTATCATTTAATTATAACATTTTTAATGTGACTCAACTCACCATAGGTTTTGAATGAGTGGGAGCACCTGGCTTGTTTCTGTTTCAGTGGGAGCACTGGGCTACTTCTACTGATGACCGTCACTGCTAATGATGATTGGAACCTACAAGGAAATGGAGCATTGAGCACTTAAGAAAAATTGTACTGGAGTACTGTACATGCTGATTATTTTCTAATCATCAGAAAATGTATGTGTGGTCCCCCCCATCCAGCTCTTTGTGGCTCCCCCTGTTGTATGCATGGCTCCCCTGTCCCATCCTGTATACATGGCTCTGCTCCCACTCTCCCATCCTGTATACATGGCTCCGCTCCCATCCTCCCATCCTGTATGCATGGCTCTGCTCCCACTCTTCTATCCTGTATACATGGCTCCCCTGTCCCATCCTGTATGCATGGCTCCGCTCCCACGCTCCCTCCCTTGTATATATGGCTCTGCTCCCACTCACCCTCCCTTGTATATATGGCTCTGCTCCCACTCTCCCGGCCTCCCTTGTATATATGGCTCCGCTCCCACTCTCCCTCCCTTGTATATATGGCTCCGCTCCCACTCTCCCTCCCTTGTATATATGGCTCTGCTCCCAGTCTCCCTCCCCTGTATATATGGCTCTGCTCCCACTCTCCCTCCCTTGTATATATGGCTCCGCTCCCATTCTCCCTCCCCATGTATATATGGCTCCGCTCCCAGTCTCCCGGCCTCCCTTGTATATATGGCTCCACTCCCACTCTCCCTCCCTTGTATATATGGCTCTGCTCCCACTCTCCCGGCCTCCCTTGTATATACTGTATGGCTCCGCTCCCATTCTCCCTCCCTTGTATATATGGCTCCGCTCCCACTCTCCCTCCCTTGTATATATGGCTCCGCTCCCATTCTCCCTCCCTTGTATATATGGCTCCGCTCCCATTCTCCCTCCTGTGTATATGGCTCCGCTCCCACTCTCTCTCCCTTATATTTATGGCTCCCCCATCCTCCCCATCATACTTACCCTCACGTCGCTGAACTTCCTTCCCGTCGCTGCACGTCCCTGCATCTCGCGGCGCTTCAGCTTCTTCCTCTGCGGAGCGGTCACGTGCTACCGCTCATTAAGGTCCATGAATATGGACGCCACGCCTATGGGAGATGAGTGGCGTCCATATTCATGACCTTAAATGAGCGGTAGCACGTGACCGCTCAGCGCTGGATGAAGCCGCCGCGGGATGCAGGGTGAGTATCAGCTGCTGCACCGCCCCCCGGCTCCCCTTGTGTCCGCGGACCGGCAAGGGCACTGCAACGGCCCGGTGCTGGGCCGCGGACCGGCGGTTGGGGACCCCTGATATAGAGTCATTACAAACAGAGTGATCTATTTCAAGTGTTTATTTCTGTTAATGTTGATGATTATGGCTTACAGCCAATGAAAACCCAAAAGTCATTATCTCAGTAAATTAGAATACTTTATAACACCAGCTTGAAAAAATGATTTTAAAATCCGAAATGTTGGCCTACTGAAATGTATGTTCGGTAAATGCACTCAATACTTGGTCGGCGCTCCTTTTGCATCAATTACTGCATCAATGTGGCGTGACATGGAGGCGATCAGCCTGTGGCACTGCTGAGGTGTTATGGAAGCCCAGGTTGCTTTGATAGCAGCCTTTGTGGCACCCCGAGGAGTATGGTCACTACAGTGGCATTACCTTCCTCCTAGGGAGTGTGATGTCATGCTTGGAAGCAATGAAGGGTCTCTCTATCAGTTAAATGCAACACAGCACAGTTCCCACTCCAGGCCAGCAGAGGGAGCTCTGAACCAAAACTGGGGGAAGAGCTGCTATCTGGGGGCCAGGAAGAGGAAATTAGTTCGTGTGAGGAGGGAAACGTGTGTGGACATGAGGAGACGAGCTGGAGGATTGAGCAGACTTCAGGCTCACTTCTAGTTGTAGCACATGGTCTGGAGTCCGGTCACCAAGGTTGTACGGATACTGATGTTCCTGCAGCAGAAACCGGAAGAATAGGAAGCTGTAAATGCTCTGTTCCCACATAAGACTCGGAGGCACAACAGCAACATGTGAGCCAGAAGAAGGAGGCTACAGCTGTCTGCCATATGAGGGAGTTCTAAAAGAGAACAAGCAAGTGGAACTTCAGTGTAACACAGTACTGCAAGTACCTCAGAAAGTGCTAGAAAGGAGACTACACAACCCAGCTGCATAGAGAGATTCCTAAGTTGCTTCCAAGCTGGCCAGCCTCTGTTCCATCTGTAATCTGGACCCCAGACTGCACTTACAAAGCACGGTAACGGAAACTGCACCCTGTTGTGTCATTGCATTCTTCCTGCAAACCCTCCAGCACTGCTACATCTCTGTGCCAGGCACTGCACCCTCTTCCTCAACACCTATTACTACTGCCCTGGGACTACAGCTCTACCTGTGGGGAGCTATTACATCTTGCTGCCTTATACCATCTGTCCCAGAGGATCTGCCTGCAGCGTCGGCTTAACCCCTTCATTGCCGAGCACCACAGGTGGCGTCACGTATAGTGTTGAGCGATACCTTCCGATATTGGGAAATATTGGATCGGACCGATAACCCAAAAATATCGGGTATCGCCGATTCCGATACCGGAAACCCATGCAAGTCAATGGGGCACAACTATCGGAATGAAAATAAACCCTTTCTTTCCTTGCGCATCCAGTTCGGGAGGGGGGAAGAGTGTGGGCGGAGACTGTGTGTGCGGGCGGGGTCTGTACGGGCCTGCCGGGGGTCTGACAAAAGTATTGGCACCCTCAGCCTAATACTTGGTTGCACAACCTTTAGCCAAAATAACTGCAACCAACCGCTTCCAATAACCATCAATGAGTTTCTTACAATGCTCTGCTGGAATTTTAGACCATTCTTTGGCAAACTGCTCCAGGTCCCTGATATTTGAAGGGTGCCATCTCCAGACTGCCATTTTTAGATCTCTTCACAGGTGTTCTATGGGATTTAGGTCTGGACTCATTGCTGGCCACCTTAGAAGTCTCCAGTGCTTTCTCTCAAACCATTTTCTAGTGCTTTTTGAAGTGTGTTTTGGGTCATTGTCCTGCTGGAAGACCCATGACCTCTGAGGGAGACCCAGATTTCTCACACTGGGCCCTACATTATGCTGCAAAATATGTTGGTAGTCTTCAGACTTCATAATGCCATGCACACGGTCAAGCAGTCCAGTGCCAGAGGCAGCAAAGCAATCCCAAAACATCAGGGAACCTCCGCCATGTTTGACTGTAGGGACCGTGTTTTTTCTTTGAATGCCTCTTTTTTCTCCTGTAAACTCTATGTTGATGCCTTTGCCCAAAAAGCTCTACTTTTGTCTCATCTGACCAGAGAACATTCCTCCAAAACATTTTAGGCTTTTTCAGGTAAGTTTTGGCAAACTCCAGCCTGGCTTTTTTATGTCTCGGGGTAAGAAGTGGGGTCTTCCTGGGTCTCCTACCATATAGTCCCTTTTCATTCAGACGCCGATGGATAGTACGGGTTGACACTGTTGTACCCTCGGACTGCAGGGCAGCTTGAACTTGTTTGGATGTTAGTCGAGGTTCTTTATCCAACATCCGCACAATCTTGCGTTGAAATCTCTTGTCAATTTTTCTTTTCCGTCCACATCTAGGGAGGTTAGCCACAGTGCCATGGGCTTTAAACTTCTTGATGACACTGCGCACGGTAGACACAGGAACATTCTGGTCTTTGGAGATGGACTTGTAGCCTTGAGATAGCTCATACTTCCTCACTATTTGGTTTCTCAAGTCCTCAGACAGTTCTATGGTCTTCTTTCTTTTCTCCATGCTCAATGTGGTACACACAAGGACACAGGACAGAGGTTGAGTCAACTTTAATCCATGTCAACTGGCAAGTGTGATTTAGTTATTGCCAACACCTGTTAGGTGCCACAGGTAAGTTACAGGTGCTGTTAATTACACAAATTAGAGAAGCATCACATGATTTTTCGAACAGTGCCAATACCCTTGTCCACCCTCTTTTTTATGTTTGGTGTCGAATTATATCCAATTTGGCTTTAGGACAATTCTTTTTGTGTGTTTTCATTTAAGACAAATTAAATGAAGATAATAATAACAAAGAATTTGTGTTTGCAATCATTTTCAGGAAGAAACTGAGTATTATCTGACAAAATTGCAGGGGTGTCAATACTTTTGGCCACAACTGTATGCTACATTCATACAACATACATACATACATACTACATACATACAACATGCTACATACATACAACATACATACTACATGCATACTACATACAATACAATCATGCAATACATACATATAGACATACAGTACATATAACATAGAGTACATACTCACCATCACTTGTCACTTTGATCCCCGAAGCCAGTGTCATCTGTAAAAAATATTAAAATAACAACCAATATACTCCCTGATCCGCAGAAATCCACGAGTGTCCCACGACGATCTCCCGTGGAGAACAGCAGCATCAGCTGATGCGACCGCTCTCTAGGGGCTCCAGGAATACAATGACGGGTGGTAGGTATCCTTCCGCACTGTATTCCTCCGCCACTGTAAAAAAATAGTCCCTAGTCTCACTTTTGGCATTGCTGTGTGAGAAAGTTCCCACGCAGCTTTTGCCATAAAGTGAGACTAGTGAAATATAATAACCTTTCAGTGATGCACTGCAGGAGATCGTCGTGGGACACTCGTGGATTTCTGCGGATCAGGGAGTATATCGGTTGTTTATTATTTTAATATTTTTTACAGATGACACTGGCTTCGGGGATCAAAGTGACAAGTGATGGTGAGTATGTACTCTATGTTATATGTATTGTATGACTATATGTATGTATTGTATGAATGTATTGTATGTAGTATGTATGTTGTATGTATGTAGCATGTTGTATGTATGTAGTATGTAGTACGTATGTATGTATGTTGTATGAATGTAGTATATATGTAGTATGTTGTATGAATGTACTATATATGCACTGTAGTATGTATGTATGTTGTATGAATGTAGTATATATGTAGTATGTACACTCACTGGCCACTTTATTAGGTACACCATGCTAGTAAGGGGTTGGACCCCCTTTTGCCTTCAGAACTGCCTCAATTCTTCGTGGCAGAGATTCAACAAGGTGCTGGAAGCATTCCTCAGAGATTTTGGACCATATTGACATGATGGCATCACACAGTTGGCGCAGATTTGTCGGCTGCACATCCCTGATGCGAATCTCCCGTTCCACCACATCCCAAAGATGCTCTATTGGATTGAGATCTGGTGACTGAGGAGGCCATTTGAGTACAGTGAACTCATTGTCATGTTCAAGAAACCAATCTGAGATGATTCGAGCTTTATGACATGGCGCATTATCCTGCTGAAAGTAGCCATCAGATGTTGGGTACATTGTGGTCATAAAGGGATGGACATGGTCAGCAACAATACTCAGGTAGGCTGTGGCGTTGCAACGATGCTCAATTGGTACCAAGGGGCCCAAAGAGTGCCAAGAAAAAATTCCCCACACCATGACACCACCACCACCAGCCTGAACCGTTGATACAAGGCAGGATGGATCCATGCTTTCATGTTGTTTACGCCAAATTCTGACCCTACCATCCGAATGTCGCAGCAGAAATCGAGACTCATCAGACCAGGCAACGTTTTTCCAATCTTCTACTGTCCAATTTCGATGAGCTTGTGCAAATTGTAGCCTCAGTTTCCTGTTCTTAGCTGAGAGGAGTGGTACCCGGTGTGGTCTTCTGCTGCTGTAGCCCATCTGCCTCAAAGTTCGACGCACTGTTCGTTCAGAGATGCTCTTCTGCCTACCTTGGTTGTAACGGGTGGCAATTTGAGTCACTGTTGCCTTTCTATCAGCTCGAACCAGTCTGCCCATTCTCCTCTGACCTCTGGCATCAACAAGGCATTTCCGGCCACAGAACTGCCGCTCACTGGATTTTTTTTCTTTTTCGGACCATTCTCTGTAAACCCTAGAGATGGTTGTGCGTGAAAATCCCAGTAGATCAGCAGTTTCTGAAATACTCAGACCAGCCCTTCTGGCACCAACAATCATGCCACGTTCAAAGGCACTCAAATCACCTTTCTTCCCCATACTGATGCTCGGTTTGAACTGCAGGAGATTGTCTTGACCATGTCTACATGCCTAAATGCACTGAGTTGCCGCCATGTGATTGGCTGATTAGAAATTAAGTCTTAACACACAGTTGGACAGGTGTACCTAATAAAGTGGCCAGTGAGTGTATGTAGTATGAATGTAGTATATATGTAGTATGTATGTATGTATGTATGTATGAATGAATGTAGTATGTATGTTGTATGAATGTATTATATATGTAGTATGTATGTATGTTGTATGAATGTAGTATATATGCAGTATGTATGTAGTATGTATGTATGTTGTATGAATGTAGTATATATGTAGTATGTATGTACACTATGTTCCAAATTATTATGGAAATGATATTTTTCTCTGATTTTCCTAAGTGGCCGGTGCAAATAACAGTCAGTCTAATAAAAGTCATCACCCGTTAGAGTATACATCGAATTTTATTGAAGAAACCTCCCAATGATAACAGTATAATCTCCAAAATGAATAAAAACTCAAAATGCACTGTTCCAAATTATTAGGCACAGTAGAATTTCTAAACATTTGATATGTTTTAAAGAACTGAAATGCTCGTTTGTGGAATTTGCAGCATTAGGAGTAGAGTTGAGCGATACCGTCCGATACTTCAAAGTATCGGATCGGAATGGATCGGCCGATCTTAAAAAAAAGTATCGGTATCGCCGATTCCGATACCGGAAGTCCCATTCAAGTCTATGGGACTTCCGGTATCGGAATAAGAAAAATCCTGTTTTTCCCTTGTACAGCCTCTCTGGGGTCTGTACGGGCCTTTCGGGGGGCTGTGCCGGCCTGCCAGGGGGTCTGTGCAGGCTCCGGTGGTCTGTGCCGGCCTGCCGGGGGGCTGTGCCGGCCTGCCAGGGGGGCTGTGCAGGCTCCGGTGGGCTGTGCCGGCCTGCCGGGGGGCTGTGCAGGCTCCGGGGGGCTGTGCCGGCCTGCCGGGGGGCTGTGCAGGCTTCGGGGGTCTGTGCAGGCATCGTCCGATGGGACTACAAGTCCCATCGGGCGATGCCTGCTACCATGACAGTGATTGACACATTAGCCAATGATGGGACAGTAGTAGTCCCATCATCCGGCTAATGTGTTGAATGTAAAAAAAAAAAAATTACATGCTACATACATACAACATGCATACTACATACATGCTACATTCATACTACATACTACATACATGCTACATTCATACTACATATATACTACATGCAACATACATACTACATACATACTACATGCAACATACATACTACATATATACTACATGCATGCAACATGCATACTACATATATACTACATGCTACATACATACTACATATATGCTACATACATACTACATATACTACATGCATGCTACATACATACTACATACTACATATATGCTACATACATACTACATGCTACATACATACTACATATATACTACATGCATGCTACATACATACTACATGCTACATACATACTACATATATACTACATGCATGCTACATACATACTGCATGCTACATGCATGCTACATACATACTACATACATACTACATGCTACATACATACCACATATATACTACATACATACTACATACAATACATTCATACAATACATACATAGACATACAGTACATATAACATAGAGTAACATACTTACCAATACTTGTCACATTGTTCCCCGAAGCCATTGTCTTTTACGGAATAAATATTAACATAACAAACCACAAAAATACTCACCCACGATCCGAAGCAGTCCACGAGTGTGTCCCACGACGATCTTGGGTAGAGAACTGCAGCATCAGCTGTTGCTGCCGTTCTCTACGGGCTGCAGGAATCCAATGACGGAAGGTAGGTATCCTTCCGCACTGTATTCCTCCGCCACTTAAAAAAAAAAAGTCCCTAGTCTCACTTTATGCCATTGCTGTGTGGGAAATTCCCACGCAGCAATGGCATAAAGTGAGACTAGGGACTTTTTTTTTTTTTAAGTGGAGGAGGAATACAGTGCGGAAGGATACCTACCTTCCGTCATTGGATTCCTGCAGCCGGTAGAGAACGGCAGCAACAGCTGATGCTGCAGTTCTCTACCCAAGATCGTCGTGGGACACACTCGTGGACTGCTTCGGATCGTGGGTGAGTATTTTTGTGGTTTGTTATGTTAATATTTATTCCGTAAAAGACAATGGCTTCGGGGAACAATGTGACAAGTATTGGTAAGTATGTTACTCTATGTTATATGTACTGTATGTCTATGTATGTATTGTATGAATGTATTGTATGTAGTATGTATGTAGTATATATGTGGTATGTATGTAGCATGTAGTATGTATGTAGTATGTATGTAGCATGCATGTAGCATGCAGTATGTATGTAGCATGCATGTAGTATATATGTAGTATGTATGTAGCATGTAGTATGTATGTAGCATGCATGTAGTATGTATGTAGTATGTATGTAGCATGTAGTATGTATGTAGCATGCATGTAGTATATATGTAGTATGTATGTAGCATGTAGTATGTATGTAGCATGCATGTAGTATGTATGTAGTATGTATGTAGCATGTAGTATGTATGTAGCATGCATGTAGTATGTATGTAGTATGTATGTAGTATATATGTAGTATATATGTGTTATGTATGTAGTATGTATGTAGTATATATGTGGTATGTATGTAGTATGTATGTAGTATGTATGTAGTATGTATGTAGCATGTATGTAGCATGTATGTAGCATGTAGTATGTATGTAGCATGCATGTAGTATGTATGTAGTATTTTTTTTTTTTTTTTTTTTTCAACATTTAACACATTAGCCGGATGATGGGACTACTACTGTCCCATCATTGGCTAATGTGTCAATCACTGTCATGGTAGCAGGCATCGCCAGATGGGACTTGTAGTCCCATCGGACGATGCTTGCACAGACCCCCGGACATCAGCACAGCCCCCCGGCAGGCCGGCACAGCCCCCCGGCAGGCCGGTACAGACCCCCACAGGGTGCACAGACCACCGGCAGGCCGGCACAGCCCCCCGGCAGGCCGGTACAGACCCCGGGCAGTCCACACAGCCCCCCGGCAGGCCGGCACAGCCCCCCGGCAGGCCGGCAGAGACCCCCGGAAGGCCCCAAATGACGGAGCATCATGATGCGCACACACCGCGCATCATGATGACGTCAGGCTGTCAATCAACTTTGAACTTCCGATTCCGATGCCGACTTCCGATATTGAAAAAATATCGGAAGTCGGTATCGGAATTCCGATACAGCAAGTATCGGCCGATACCCGATACTTGCGGTATCGGAATGCTCAACACTAATTAGGAGGTCACATTCACTGAACAATAAAGCTATTTAACTCCAAAACATCCTAACAGGCCAAGTTACATGTTAACATAGAAACCCTTCTTTGATATCACCTTCACAATTCTTGCATCCATTGAACTTGGGAGTTTTTGGAGAGTGAGGCTAAGTGCACACGCAGCAGAAAATTTCTGCTTGAAAACAGGACTCCCTTCCCAGAAACCGCACGTTTTTTTCTGTGCGTTTTTGCGCGTTTTTCATGCGTTTTTTTCAGCGCGTTTTCCAAACGCATTGAACTAATCAGAAACGGAGAAAATTAATGAGCATGCTGCATTTTTTACCGCATTGCGTTTTTTTCGTTGTAAAAAACGCATCAATGTGCACAAAAAGTGCAAAATGCATAGAAATGAATGGGAAGCTTCTTTTTCGCGGTTTTCCCGTGGATTTTTTGGCAAATCCGCGGGAAAAACCGCGAAAAAAACGCTGTGTGTGAACACAGCTTTACTGCTTGGATTTCTTTGCATGAAGTCGGAATAGCCTCCCAGAGTTGCTGTTTTGATGTGAGCTGCCTTCCA